>NC_086450.1:216899056-217499056 GCF_028390025.1 Pseudophryne corroboree
ACTTTAATATGGAGTTGGTATCCCTTTTACAGCTAACTGTATAATAGCTTCCACTCTTCTTGGAAGGCTTTTCACAGTATTTTGGAGTGTTTCTTTGGGAATTTGTGCCCATTCATTCTTTAGAGCATTGATGAGGTCAGGCACTGATGTTGTACGAGTAGGCCTTGCTCGCAATCTCTGTCCTAGTTCATCCCAAAGGTGATCGGTGGGGTTTAGGTCAGGGCTCTGTGTAGGCAAGTGAAGTTCTTCCACACCGAACTCAGCAAACCATGTCTTTATAGTTCTAGCTTTTTACATTGAGGCACAGTGTCACGAGCTGTTGCGGCCCGTGACTTACACCGCGTCCAGTCATTGCTAAGCGACCAGACACTTGTGAAATTCCGCTCCCCGGCTGCCAGCTCCTAGGCAACCTAGGACTTCAGCTAGTGCAGCGGCTGGGGTTGCTAGGAAGAAAGGGCAACCTGGGAACGGGCAGCTGAACAGCTGCACTGAGTCTTCAATTATAAGAGGCTTGGTTGTGTTCAGTGTGTGATTGCTTCATGCTCCCTTTTTATCCTGGGTCTGCTATTCATGCCTTGCTGGTCATAGTTCCTGGCTGCAGCAGGAGCCCTTGTCTCTAGGTTCTAGAACTAGCCTGAGTATACCTTTGTCTGGCATCTGTGCCATCATCTTCTGCAGAGTTCCTGTGCCCAGCTCAGTGTTAGTTGTACTATCAGTCTCATTGTTATTTAGATATTCCTGCTAATACCGCTCCTTTCTGGGCCCCCTCCTCTCTAGCCAGCAGCAGCGCTAAGACCCTAGTGAATCCTAGCACTATCCCTGAGTCTACAGCACATGCGCAGATCTCTAGTAAAATTGCTTAGTGGCCATTTTCCCTGTGAATACACAGCGAAACACCAGGAAAATGGTGCCGCAACATTTTCCCAGTGAATTCTGCTGCATCGCGGGACTCTGCAGGGTAAGTATTACAAATAATTGGTGCAAGGTGTGCCCGGACCCCGGGGGCCCATGTGCGCCGCACACACTGCACCCATTATAAATACACCAGTGTCTCCTTGCATATTTTATGTACTACTGTATTTCGTGTTCTCTCTGTAATCTATTCCTCCAGTATATTTTTTGCTCTTCCACTGCTAGTAGCTCTTCCTGTGGGTACTGAACTTTCAGTGTTTTTGAGTTCTTGTTTCTTTACAGCCTATATTACTTTTGTCTTGTCCTTGTCTGGGACACTCCTGTCTATCATCTGCTGCTCTCATGAGTATCTATGACATAGTAACATAATTGGTGAGGTTGAAAAAAGACCAGTAGTCCATCGAGTTCAACCTGAATTATATTATATTCCCTATTTTTTTCTGGTTAAAGGATATAAACTCGTATATCTTTTTCAGTTAGAAATGTATCTAACCCATTTTTAAACGCATTGACTGAGTCTGCCATTCCAACCTCCTCTGGCAGTGAATTTCATATTCGTATTGTCCTTACAGTGAAAAATTCCTCCCTGCGCTGAGTACAAAATGTCCTCTCCTCAAGCCTCAGTGGGTGTCCGTGCGTTTTGTGTAGAGGTCTCTTAATGAACAAATCACATGATAGCTCTGCATATTGCCCCTTTATATATTTGTAAATATTAATAATATCTCCTCTTAGTCATTTCATTTCTAGTGTAAACATACCTAACCTAGAAAGCCTCTCCTCATAGTCCAATGTCTCCAACCCCTTAATCAATTTGGTCGCTCGCCTCTGAACCTTTTCAATTCTAACATGTCTCTTTTATAGTGTGGTGCCCAGAACTGTGCACAATACTCTAGATGTGGCCTTACCAATGATTTATATATTGGCAAAATAATACTCTCATCCCTTCTCTCAATTACTCTTTTAATGCATGCTAACACCTTATTTGCCTTTGTTGATGCACTTTCACATTGTATACTGCTACTAAATCTACTACCAATGAACACCCCTAAATCCTTTTCTAATACTGTTTCCCCTATATTTCCCCATTTAATTGGTATGTTGCTTGTTTATTCTTAGTCCCAAAGTGCATAACTATATTTTTCCACATTAAACCTCATACTCCATTTCGTTGCTCTAGCACAGAACCCTGTGGTATTCCACTGATTAGTTTAGCCCAGGTGGAAAACATCCCATTAACAACCACTCGCTGTTTTCGCTGTTCCCTGTTATCAAGCCAATCTCCTATATAATAGCCCTATTCTGTGACCTTGTGATTCATTTGCTAACGCTGGGCGGAGTCACAACAGTGGGCGGAGTTATTCAAATGAGTCACAGAGATCTGGCCAAATCTACAGGAGACTAGGAGCAGAAGCAGATAGCATGGGCATTGGGCATGGCACATGCAGGGGTGCATACCTCCCAGCTTTCTGCAGGAGCTTTCTCCAGGCAGAAGGAGGGAAACACACTCGGCGAAAAGGGGGCGTGGCTTCACGGGAGGGCCCCCATTTTCGTCAGTGAGGGGGCTTGCCCAGCGCTCTGTGAGCTGCTGGCATGCCCCCAGGGGCTGATTATGAGTCCGGGGGGCACAGGGCACTTGAGACAGGGGAGCCCTATCTCATTGCTGTGCCTGCTGTGGGTTGGGGGCGTGGCCTAATCGCGCCCGCGCGGCCACGCCCCCTTATGCAAATTCCGTTGTTGTTTTTTTTTTTTTTTTTTTTTTATGGGATTTTGACCCCTCAGCTAGGGCTAAATCCAGAGGACGTGGTCGCTCCCCCTACACACCCGCACAGGAAGAAGAAAGCAGGGAGACTGCTGCCTACCTGCAACACCACAGACCTGCTAATATGCAGCAGCGTGTGCTGACTGTAGCACAATGCTGCCGCTGTTGCTGGCAGGACGGGGGGAGCTTCTGAGCTGGGACAGAGCTACTCCAGCCGGGGGGCCCCCTAAAACTGTGGGGCCAATGGTACGTATCCCCTGGCCACCCCCCCCTTAATCCGGCTCTGCTGCTGGAACCCCCCCCCCGTAATCCGTACCCCCTGATGCCCCCTCTCCCTCTGTCTCCACTATTCACCGCTGCTCTGCTAAGCAGAACAGCGAGTACAGGAGCTTTCCAACTGCCCCCCCCCACCGCCGGACACTGCGACCCGCGGGTGGGACAGCGGGACAGACCCCAAAAAATGGGACTGTCCCGCGAAAATCGGGACATTTGGGAGGTATGGGGGTGTGTGAGGGGTATGTCATACAGACAGACGGGCACCGGCTCACTGTGTGCTTGACCCCCCACATCGGCATACTCAGCAGGGTCTCTCTGGTGCGGAGGAGCGTCACTTTCTGACACACTCCACGCTTCTTAGCTGCAGTTTAGTGGGGCACCTGCCGCTGTGCAGGTTCCATACTGCCTCTGTTATCTCCAGCCCCGGCAACCCCACCGCTAGCTGCAGCGCTGCCACCCGCAGTGGAGTGCGCCCAGCTCATTCACACACTTTAGCTGGCGGGTAGCGCTGCAGAAATCCGAGCTGCTTGCAGGCTCTGACCCACTCCTCCCTCCAGCCGCAGCGTCTCCTGGGAGCTAACCAGTCACTCCCAGTCTCCCCTTACCACAGTGCCCGGAAGCCGTGAGGTCCGCGCCACGTGCATGCTATGACCCCCTCCTCCCTCCAGCCGCAGCATCTCCTGGGGGCTAACCAGTCATTTCCAGTCTCACCTTACCACAGTGCCCGGCAGCTGCGCGAGGTCTGCGGTGTGTGACTGAGGAGGGGGGGAGGGATGCGGACTGGCAGAGAAAGCAGGACTCCAGCCTGAGAGAGTCAGCCATGCCAAGTCTCCAGCAGCAGCAGATCCCAACAGGTTGGAATGGAACAGCAGCAGCCAGCAGCAGTGACTCCGGTAAGACACATCTGTCTGTCACCACTGTTTTGTCCCTAATACCAATCTCTCCCGTGCCCTGTGTTCTGTCATGTCCCTGTCACCCCTGGCCTTGCCCTGCCACCCTTATTCTGGCCCTTTCACCCTTATCCTGGCCCTTTCACCCTTATCCTGGCCCTGTCACCCTTATGCTGGCCCTGTTACCCCTATCCTGGACCTGTCACCCCTGTGCTTGCCCTGTCAACCCTATACTGGCCCCGTCACCCCTGTCCTGGTCCTGCCGCCCCTACCCTGGCCCTGTCACCCCTATCCTGTCCCTATCATTTCTGTCCTGGCCCTGTCACCCCTGTCCTGGCCCCGTCACCCCTGTCCTGGCCCCGTCACCCCTGTCCTGGTACCGTCACCCCTGTCCTGGCCCTGTCAACCATGTACTGACCCTGTCACCCCTGTCCTGGCCCTGTTACTACATACCCTCCAACTACCTTTTATGGCATGTACAGTACCCGCAGCGCCTCCAGACCTCTCCCCAATGCACTACACCTCCGCACCTTCCCCTCCACCACATGCGGCACTCCACCCCTCCCCCACATGCTGTGCCTCCATACCCCCTACACCACCCGTGGCTCCCACTCCTCCACCCCTTCACCACCCACAGCACCTCCAGGCCCCTTCCACCATTCACCCCCCTTATACGTCTCCCCCCACACCTGCCCCCCTCCACCCGCAGCATCTGCAGACACCCTCCTCCATCAGCGGTCCCCCCCTCACCCACCCCTCCCCCACCAATGGCACCCCCGCACCTGCCCCTCCACCACCTGCAGCACCTCCGGACCTCCTTTCCCATCCGCCGCAACACCCGTACCTGCCCCTACCCTACCCATGGTGCCTGCGGTCCCCTACCCAACCCCCGGCACACCCATCCCACAGCACCTCCGGAACCCTTCACCCATCCACAACATCCCCACACCTGCCCCTCTCCCACCCGTGGCACCCCTGCCCCTCCCCCACCTGCAGTGCCTCCGGACCCCTCCCCCATCTGCATCCCCCACTCCTCTGCCCCTCCCCCACGCGCAGCACCTCCCGAACCTTCCCCATCCGGGCCCCACCCCCACTTCTGCCTTTCCTCCACCCGCAGCATCTACAGACACCATCCGCAGTCCCCCCCGCACCCGCTACATTCTGTACATTGTGCCCTGCAGGTGCTGTTCACGCCGTCGCAAGGGGCTGCGCCTCCTTCACCATCGCACGCCCTTTCATTGTGCAATATTTAACCACTAACAAAGGAATGCAGGTAATACTCCATATAATACAAATATTAAACCCCAGAAAGGCATGCAAGGGTTAAGGGGGCGTAGCCCCTTGCGACGGTGTGAAGAGCGCCCGTAGGGCGCGATGAAGCACCTAGTTACCTATATATAACTAGTGTTTCCTATACCAAGCTCCCTTTATTTGAAAATCAGCCTCCTGTGAGGCACTGTGTCATTCTCTTTCTCTAGTAATATTGTTTTCGGTTTCTCCTCTCTTCTTTCGGGTCTCCCATCCTACCGGCTTTGATTTGGGTCACTCATGGTTTAACTCGTACTATCACCAGTGGCATAAGTCCTGGTGGCATCCCTATACACTAGGCACGTCTCACCTTATGGCAAAAGCAGCTATTATAGGCAAGAAGACCTGTTGGTGAGTTCTACGAGTCTTAACCCTGGGAATACAAGGGTCACTACCCAGAAGATCCCTGGGAGCCTTAGCCACCTTGGAAATAAGATTTAATTGCCAAAAAGTTGGAAGCATAACATTGTCCAAAATGTTTGGTATGCTGAAGCATTAAGATTGTTCTTCACTGGAGATAAGGGTCTAGCCCAAACCCTGAAAAACAGCCCCATACCATTATCCCTCCTCCCCCAAACTTCACAGTTGGCATAATGCAGTCAGACAGGTAATGTTCTCAAGACATCTGCCAAACCCTGACTCACCCATCTAACTGCCAAACAGAGAAGCATGATTTGTCTCTCCACAGAACACATTTCCAGTGTTCCACAGTCGAGTATTGGTGTGCTTTACACCACTCCATCTGACACTTGGCATGGGACTTAGAGATGTGAGGCTTGCATGCAGCTGCTCAGCCGTGGAAACACATTTCATGAAGCTCCTGCTGCACAGGTTTTGTGTTAACATTAATGCCAGTGGAAGTTCAGAAATCACTTAAGCTATAGAATCAGCAGAGCGTTGGTGACTTTTACGCACCAAGCACCTTAGCAGTCATTGGCCCAGCTCTGTAATTTTATGTGTTCTTCCACTTCGTTGCTGAGTTACTGTCATTCCTAAATGCTTCCACTTTCTAATATCACTTACAGTTGACTGTGGAATATCCAGAATAGATGATAGTTCATGAACCATCTTATTACAAAGGTGGCATCCTATCAAAGCACCACGCTTGAAGTCACTGAGCTATTCAGAATGACCCATTTTGTATCACAAATGTTTGCAAATGGAGACTGCATGGCTAGGTGCTTGATTTTATACACCCGCGGCAATGGGTCTTACAGAAAGTTAAATTGACTCTGCCCATGTGAATTCATAATCTGAGATGAGAAAGGAAATCTCAATATATACAGTAGGGGAATAACAAATATAGCTGCTTCTGGAAAAAAATATGTTTTGCTACTCTGAGGTACAAGCATTATCAATAATAAATAATAAAGGAGTCATTGGTGACTCGCATTTCCACTTGTGATAAGTTATGAGTGGAATTAGAGAGACAGCAGAAGATGAAGACATCAATCAGTCACTGTTGAAATGTTAAAATAGCTCATTCCAGTCTTATCTGTTGTGCCTTTGTGGTACCCTGGTGGCTTGTGGACTGGATGAACTGAGCACAGAGTGGAGGTACAGTACCTTGATGTATGGACCACTTCTGAAAATATTTTACTGCTGTACACTACCCTGGCAGAGAGGCAAGGTTTTCCCCCAGGCTAACCAAGCTAAGGACTAGAGAAGTGCAGTTTGGTCCGAAGTCAAATCTACAGTACCTGAATTTTGTGGCTCTGAACCTAAACAAAACCTGGTCTGGATTTCCCAAAGAGATACAACCCAAACCAAGTTCTGGATTAGAATTCCCACAGTTCAGAATCCGGATTTTAAATCAGAATTTCGAGATTTGGTGTGCAAATTTGCATGCTTTTTAGCTGTTTTTGAAGAAATTTATCAGTGATCTTCAATTGTTTTTCCCAATGTTAAACTGAACCAAAATCTAAATCTGAACCAAAACATGAAGATGTATCCAAATCCAAAACACAGGGGTCAGAACACATCTCTAATAGGGACAAAAGAAAGTGATACCCAGGACTGGTGCTGGGTTGTTCAGCTCCCCCTGCAAACTATAAATTTGCTCCCTACCTCCTATATTTAACAAAGGGACAGTGCATGCCAAAGGTGTGCACCACACAAAAGGTGTGTGGTCTCACAAGATAGAGGCATGACCATACAATAGTACCTCCATTTAAAATTATGCCACACAGTAGCACAATCTTATTTTCATTACACCGCACGTAGTACCCCGATTCATATTGCACCACATACAGCAGTAGTGCACCTTTTTCACATTATGCTACAAAGTAGTACCCTTTATACACATTATGCCACACAGTAGTGTCTCTTATACACAATATACTACACAGTAGTACCACTTATATACGTTACACCACACAGTAGTGCCCCTTATAATCAATGCCCACAGTAGTAGTGCCCCATGGACACATAATGCCTACAGTAGTTGTGCCTTTTATATGCATAATGCTTACAGTATTAGTGCCACTTACACATAATGCCCACAGTAGTATTGTCTCTTACACATAATTCCCACAGTAGGGGATCCGTTTAATTTGCTGGCTGTTGGGATCCTGGCGGTCAGGATACTGATGCCAGAATCCCACCAGTTGGCAATGCCGCCAACCAGAATCCCAGCAAAACAGGACTATACCCACCCATGGGTGTCCTCGATACCCACAAAGTGGGAATAGATACCAAGCCCATAAGGGGACTCTTTGCACTCGCCCTGTTGCTGGCATTCTGGTGGGAGGGATGCCACTGTTGGGATATGGACAGCCAGCATCCTACCTGCCGGTAAATTGTATGTATTCCCACAGTAGTAGTGTCCCTTACACATATTGCCCATAGTAGTAATGACACTTATACACATAATACCCACAGTAGTAACAACCCTTACACATAATAACCAAGGTAGTAGTGTCTCTTACACAATGCCCACAGTATTAGCACTCCCTATACACAATGCCCACAGTAGTAGTGCCCCTTACACATAATGTCCACCATAGTAGTGCACCTTGTACACAATACCCACAGTAGTAGTGTCCCTTACATATAATGCCCACAGTAATAGTGCCTCATATACACATAATACCCACAGTATTAGTGCCTCTTTTACATAATGCTGATAGTAATGCCACTTACATATTATGTCACCCAGACACAATGGGAGTGGATCCAGAACAAAATGACATGGGGTGCCATGATAGGGAGAAGGGGTAGGTTAGTGGTACTAGGTTCCAGAAAATGGGCATGGTCTCACTACAAGGGGCAATTCAGGATGACATACACATGGTGATAGATTAAAACATACAGGGTAAAATACATGGGGTGACAGAAGGACATATACATGGTGTCAGTGGCATATATACACCAGGTGACAGAGGGACATACACAGAGTGACAGTCCAGGCATATACATGGTGACAGTGACATGCACAGGATAACAGAAGGACATTAACAGTAATGGAGGGGCATGCACAGGGTAACAGTCAAGTATGCACAGGGTGACAGTGGCACATATACACAGCACCGTATAGGGAGTATCACCTTTGTATTTTCCATTTGTATCACACAGGATTTTTATAGGGAAGCTCCAGCACTCTCCCACGGCTTGCTAAGGATCCCATTCCATGCAGAGTCTCACCCAACTTTTCTATTTGCCACATATAAACAGGTTGACAGAGCAGCATACATGGGGTGACAGAGGGGCATAAACAGAGTGATAGTGTCACATATACATGGGGTGATAGAGAGACATACACAGGGTGACAAAGGGGCATACAAAGCATGACAATGGCAAATAGAGTATACCGTACACAGAGTTAAAGAGGGGCATACACATGGTGACGTTGTAGTGACAGAGGGACATACATATGATGCAAGTGGCAAATATACATGGGGTGACAGAAGGACATACACAGGGTGAGATAGGGGCAAAGACAGGGTGACAGGAGGACATACACAGGGTGACAATGACACCTATATATGGGGTGACAGTGGCACATATACATGGGGTTCAGGAGGACAAACATGGGGTGACAGCTGGACAAACACCAGGTGACAGTGGGACATATACACGGGATGACTTTGGCACATATACATAGGGTGACAGAAGGACATACTGTACACAGTGTGACAGCAGGAAATACGCAGGATGACAGAGTGGCATATACAACGGGTGACACAGCATCATACAGTATATGTGGGGTGGCAGAGGACACAGGATATCACTTTTCCCCTCACTCCATTAGCCACTGACCTTGTCAGCTGCCATTGCTGTTTTTCCTGGCTCTACGGGGTCCTATCCTGTTTGTGCTGGGCTGGCAGGGGTTTCTTGCTGTTAGCAGCAAGCAGTGCTGCCTATGCACAGAATATGATGCCAAGGCTCCAGCAAGTAGCTGGGTCATTGTGCCGGGAGGCTGTCTGGCTTCCCTCTGGCTGAGCTGCGGTGATCTTCAAATTGGTGGTGGTGCTGCAGCTCTTCTTACAAAAAAAAGGCAGAAATGATGAAGGGAGGTGTCACAGGCCCGCATACCACCCCCTTGGGTCTGCCTATGGCTTGACAGGTGCAGTGGGGCGGAGAGCAGGGGGGCAACTGGAAGGTAGAGCAGCACTTCATTGTTCATGCTGCTGTTGTAATTTGATAATTTGCACAGCGGTTGCTGGCAGCACTGCACATCACTGCAGACAGCAGCAGGGCAGCAGAATTGAAAGAGTGCCTCTTCAGGTTGGCACCTCCCTACTTTGGAAAAAGGGGGGAACCTGGATTGCACATCCTAGGCCCTATTTAGAGGTAAGTCCTGTATAAATTTATAGAATGTGATAGTATTAGGGATGTTAGGGACCCATGTGATGAAGTCACCTGGCCGCTGTACATGGGCCCGCATATTTGCGCAAATGTGTGCTAAGAACTTCAATTATACTCCATGTTAATTGTGAGGGTTTATTTAAATTATTTTTATTATCAGTGTTCTTAGTGCTAAGAGTGTGCATCTGCATCTCTCTCACCTCCATACTTTGCAAACAGTACCATTGCTGAGCATGTTGCACCATCCGGTGATACCTAATGACTGTGGGATATCACACACTATTTATCCCAATTGAACTTCCTTACCCATTTAGTTCTAGAAAATGCTTTTGCTTTCATGTAAAGGTATTATTGTACTGTAGTTATCAGACAGTTTGGAGTAGCTACATGTCTGTTGTTTTTCTTCACTGATAGTAAAGCTGCTGGTAATAAATCGTGTGGTGTTGTTTTTTTCTATGTAAAGCAGCTGCTACTGTCACCAAGGAGACTATTTAGATCCCCAAAAAGAACCACTTATGGCCAGTGCTTAAAGTGGTCTTAGAGAGGTGGTGGAACTCACACTACCCCCTTCCCGGAGTGCCCCAAAAGAGTGGCGAGGTCTCAAAAAGAAAGAGCAATGGTTACACAATAGTATCCCTGATTAAAATTATGCCACACAGTAGCACAATCTTATTCACATTGCACTACATAGTAGTGTCCCTTATTCATGTTATGACACACATTAGTGTCCCTTATACACAAAGCCCACAGTAGTAGCACCCCTAATACACATACAGCCCACAGTAGTAGCACCCCATAATACACATAATGCCCACAGCAGTAGCGCCCCTTAAACACAAGGGAAAGGAAACCAGTGTGGTTTGCAAAAGAAGTAGCAAGTATTGTGAAAGCATAAAAGATGGCTTTTAGGAAATATAAGCAGACACAAAAAAATGAAGAGAAAGAGATATATCTTGTTAGACAAAAGTGGACTAAGAAGGTAATCAGATGTGCAAAGGCACAAACTGAGGAGAAAATTGCCCAGACAGTGGGTAAAGGAGGCAAACATTTTTTTAGGTATATAAGTGAAAGGAGAAAAACAAAATGCGGGATAATAAGACTTTAGACAGAGACTGGGAGTCTTGTTGAGGGAGACAATGTAATAGCAGATCATCTTAATAATTATTTTTGCTCAGAATTCACTACTGAAAGAGAGTGGAAGGGACCACAGTTAAATTGCTGGGATATTCAGAAAAATGAAATAAGTACATTTACAGAGGAGAAGGTCCTAACAGAACTCTAAAAGTTGAAAGTAGATAAATCAATGGGGCAAGAAGGGATATATCCAAGTATACTAAAAGAGATTAAAGGGGTGCAGGAAGCACCATTAACCAAATTATTGAACCAATCACTAGCTACAGGAGAAATTCCAGAGGACTGGAAAAGAGCGAACATAGTTCCACTGCACAAAAGTGGAATCAAGCAAGCAACTACCGACCAGTGAGTCTTACATCAGTAGTAGGGAAATTGATGGAAACACTCTTAAAAGAAAGAGATGTAGATTATCTCAAATCCAGTAATTTACAGGATCCCAAACAGCATGGATTCACTGGGGGAGATCATGTCAAACAAACCTTATTGACGGTTTTGACTGCAACTAAAGTAATAGATAAAGATGCAGCCATAGATATAGACTTTAGTAAGGCTTTTGACACTGTCCCACATGGCAGACTGCTAAATAAACTCGAAAGCTTGGGATTAGATACAAAGATGGTTGAATGGATAAGATCTTGGTTGCAGGATAGAAAATAGAGAGTTGTAGTAAATGGAGTGCATTCACATTAGGGAAATGTTACCAGTGGAGTATCCCAGAGATCTATACTTGGACTAGTGTTTTTTAATATCTTTTTTTATTGACATTGCAAATGGCATTAAAGGGAATGTTGCCTTTTTTTGCAGATGACACAAAGGTATGCAACAGAGCAGACACACCAGGAGGGTTAAAACAAATGATTGAGGCTCTAGGTAGACTAGAGGTATGGTCAAAAGCATAGCAATTACAGTTTAATGCCAAAAAATTAAAAATCATGCACGTGGGTCTCAAAAATCCAATGGCTAAATATAGTATTAATGGCACTATACTGGAAACTAATGAGGAGGAAATGGATCTAGGAGTCACTATTTCACTATTTTTGCAGATGATACTAAACTGTGTAGAATAATTAGTTCAGACAAGGATTTTGAGTCTCTACAGAATGACATATTTAAATTTGGAAGTTTGGGAAGATAATTGGAGAATGAGGTTCAATATAGATACATGTAAAGTAACGTTATGCAAAAAAATGTAGGGGGAACGGTAGTTGAAAAGGATTTGGGAGAACTCATTGATAAAAAAAGACATAGTAACAGTACCCAGTGTCATATTGCAGCATCAAAGGCAAATAAGGTGTTAGCATGCATAAAGCTGGGAATTGAGTCAAGGGATGAGAGTGTAATCCTGCCATTGTACAAATCATTGGTACGGCCACACCTTGAATATTGGGGGTCATTCTGAGTTGATCGTAGCTGTGCTAAGTTTAGCACAGCTACGATCGTTAACTCAATACATGCGGGGGGACACCCAGCACAGGGCTAGTCTGCCCCGCATGTCAGTGCCGGCCCCCCCTCACAAATACAAAAGCATCGCACAAAAGACATCGCCGTGGCCTGCCCCCCCAATGGTCCGGCCATGCCGGCATTGGCCGGACCGCTCCCTCTAAACGGCGGCTTAATGCCACCATTCAGCTCCCTCCTGCCTAGCGACCACCTCTGTCTCAGAGGCGATCGCTAGGTAACAAAAGCTGCCATGCACCGGCGCACTGCGGCGCTGGCGCATGCGCAGTTCCAACCCGATCGCTGCACTGCGACAAACTGCAGTGAGCGATCGGGTCGGAATGACCCCTATTGTGTACAGTTCTGGGCAACGCTCCACAAAAAAAGACATCTTGGAACTTGAAAGGGTTCAGAGGCGAGCCACCAAATTGATTAAGGGGTTAGAGGCACTGAATTATAAGAAAATGCTTACTAGGTTAGATATATTCACATTAGAAAAAAATAGGATTTTAATTACCTACCGGTAAATCCTTTTCTCGTAGTCCATAGAAGATACTGGGGTCCATTTAGTACCATGGGGTATAGACGGACCCACTAGGAGCCATGGGCACTTTAAGAATTTGATAGTGTGGACTGGCTCCTCCCTCTATACCCCTCCTACCAGACTCAGTCTAGGAAACTGTGCCTGAGGAGATGGACATACTTTGAGAGAAGGATAGATAAGGATAGTGGTGAGATTCTGAACCAGCACACACAACAAGAGGAAAGCCAAGCTAACCAAACTTGAAACAGGAACAGCAACTGCTGAACCAACATTACTTAACCAAGCAACAGTGCAGGAAGAACAAAGCACTCGGCGTGCGCCCAGTTTCCTCTACGGACTACGAGAAAAGGATTTACCAGTAGGTAATTAAAATCCTGTTTTCTCTTATGTCCTAGAGGATACTGCGGTCCATTTAGTACCATGGGCGTGCGCATGGGGGGTGCCTGGTGCGCACAGGCACCCCCTAATGTCCAGCACCCCCGCACGTCATGCCTGCGATCCAATCATCACTATCTGTGTGATGATGTTGTAGCAGTGCTACTACAGCAGCACACAGATAGCGTTGATTGGATCACCTGCTGCGCATCGCAGCCCGGTCCCCTCCCGTTGTGCCGCCACCGTTCAGACTCACAGAGTTGTTGTGGCTTGTGGGTGGCTCAGGCCGGCCCTACGCATACACCGACTACGCGGCTGCGTAGAGCACGGGACTGATGAGGGCACTGCTGCAGTCAGTGTTCTCTCCCACTAACCTCCCAGCAGCCGACCTCCATGCCCGCACTTCACCGCTGCTGAACCCTGCTGCCTCCTCTCCCCTGTCACGCTGCGCTGCCCGGAGCACTGTCACACCGATTCTCCCCTCTCCTTCCACATGTGCCATCCGTCCTTTGTCTACTCCTCCCAGTCTCCGCCCCCTCCCATTCCTCTCACTTCCCCTTTCGGAGGTGACATGTGAGCCAGCCCATGTGACACTATCCCCTGCACTGTCAGCATCTGTGCCTGCTACAGGTGCAGTGGCCCACTCAGACTCTGCTCTTGTGACTGGGTCCTCCTGCAGAATGAAGCTGATCCACACAGGAGCTGGGGTCTAGAGTCAGCCCTGGCACTGATTACAAATTCTGTATAAAAGAAGGGATATTACTTTATGTTTTATATATATATATATATATATATATATATATTAGCTGAGCCAAGCAATCCGCAGTTTACTGAGTGCACCTACAATCTATAAGTGCACTAAGTAAACTACTGATTGCTTGGCTCAGCTAATGTGTATATATATATATATATATATATATATATATATGTTATATATTATTATATAATAATATATATATATATTATATATATTATTATTAGTGCTCGAAGTGTGCCGGTATATATCGACATGGCATACCGGCACTTTGAGCACTGACTAAAGATTCCCACATCCGCTGGTCACAGAGCTCTTTCGAACAGGCAGCCAATCAGGCGCGGCCGCTCCTGATTGGCTGACGATCCTCTGCAGATTTGAAATAGTGGCGGTTATAGGAACCGCACCAAAGGCCGCCGCCCTTTGCCGCCTCCTCCACTGCACCGCCACCGCCATCAGCGTCCTCTGCTGCCCCGCTGCCGCCCTCAGTCTCCTCTGCACCTCTGGCAACTCCCACGGACTCCTCCTCCACATCATCTCAGCACCCAAAGCCTCCTCCACACCGCGCCGACCACAGCCTCCTCATCCACGCACCGCAGACCACAGCCTCTTCCACCCCACGCCGAACACAGCCTCCTCATTTATGCACCGCAGACCACAGCCTCATCATCCACACACCGCAGACCACAGCCTCCTCCACACCGCAGCTGCTCAATAGGTAATTTTACCCTGCGGTGTTTTCTCTCCCTAGTCCCTACTGTATGCTCTTGCTGTTCCTCTCTCTGTCACTCTCCCTGTCCCTATGTCCCTGCTATCACTCTCCCTGAACTTTGTCTCATTCCGTGTGGCATAATGTGAATTTCGGCTCATTCGGTGTGCTATAATGTGAATTTCGGCTCATACCATGTGCTATAATGTGAATTTCGGCTCATACCATGTGGTATAATGTGAATTTTGGCTCATGCTGTGTGCTATAATGTGAATTTTGGCTCATACCATGTGCTACAATGTGAATTTTTGCTCATACCTCGTGCTATATTGTGAATTTCGGCTCATACCGTGTGCTATAAAGTGAATTTCGGCTCATACCCTGTGCTATAATGTGAAAGGGGCACCAGTACTAGATAGTATAAGGGGTCCTACTATTGTGATGCATAATGTGTATAAGGGTTATATGTTGTGTTAAACTACACTGAAGGGCATGCCCCCTTTTGACGGGCCACACCCGTCAACGCAGTATTAGTAGGAGGAGGCGATCGAGCCCCTCCTTTCACCTTTTCTTCTCATCTCTGATCCTGTTGCCCGACGTCACACTCCAACAGAAACCAGAAGAGGGGGGTCGCTGCTGCCGTTGCTGAAAGGGGGACCCGCCACTGCCTCAAGTACCCAGTGCCTCTTGTACTGAAGGAACACACACACAGTAATGCTTGTACTAGGGGGTACGGTGACAGAATGAGGTACACAGTGCCACCTGTACCCCCTCTCTACCCTGGCCCTCTCAACCCACTGCCTCACCTCTCTATTTTTCTCCCTCTTTCTCTCTGACTGCTAATATAGGGTGGTCTTCAGTTTGCCGGCTGTCGGGATCCCGGCGCACAGTATACCAGCGCCGGAATTCCGACAGCTGGCATACAGACACTTTTTCTCCCTCTTGGGGGTCCACGACCCCCCCGGAGGGAGAATAAATAGCGTGGCGCACGTATCGCGCCTCTGTGCCCGCAGTGTGGCAAGCGCAGCGAGCCCACAAGGGGCTCATTTGCGCTCGCCACGCTGTCGGTATGCCGGCGGTCGGGATCCCGGCGCCGGTATGCTGGTTGCCGGCATACCATACTACACCCCTAATATATGGTGCTAGGCACGCCACTCCAGTCGTGCACCTCCTTATAAAATGTGCCGCGCACGCCAATGACCATGGGGATGTACCAAAGCTCCCAAACTGGGTGGAAGAGTGCTGAGGTTCCTGCAGAACTGATTGACCAAACTGAAGGTCCTCAGAGGCCAAAGTATCGAACTTGTAGAGCTTTGCAAACGTGCTCGAACCTGACTAAGTAGCTGCTCGACAGAGCTGTAAAGCCGAGACACCCCGGGCAGCCACCCATGAAGAACCCACCGACCTAGTAGAGTGGGCCTGTACAGATATTAGACATGGCAAACCTGCCGTGGAGTAAGAATGCTGGATAGTAAGCCTGACCCAGGGTGCAATGGACTGCTTTGATGCAGGACACCCAATTTTATTGGGATCATAAAGAACAAACAGCGAGTCCGATTTTCAGTGACGAGCTGTTTGCTTGACATACACCTTCAAAGCCCTCACAACATCCAAAGACTTTGAAGTAGCAGAGATGTTGGTGACAACCGGAACCACAATAGGTTGGATGATGTGAAATGCAGACACCACTTTAGGAAGAAATTGCTGATGAGTTCTGAGTTCAGCTCTCTCCTCATGGAAAATTAAATAGGGACTTTTGTGAAACAAAGCCCCCAGCTCCGACACACATCTTGCTGAAGCCAAGGCCAACAGTGTGACAGTCTTCCACGTAAGATATTTTACATACACCTCCTGTAACTGCTCAAACCAGTCCGATTGGAGGAACTGCAGCACCTAATTGAGATCCCAAGGTGCCGTGGGAGGCACAAAGGGAGGTTGGATGTGCAGAACACCTTTCAAGTACGTCTGGACCTCAGGAAGAGAAGCTAATTGTTTCTGACAGAAAATGGACAAGGCCGAAATCTGGACTTTTATGTAGCCCAGACGCAGGCCCACATCCACACCTGACTACAGAAAAAGCAGGAAACATCCAAGATGAAATTCCATAGCAGAATAATATCTGCTCTCAAACCAAATACGATGGTAATGCGTTCCCCCTTCCTGGCTTGGATCATAGTCGCGATAACCTCGATGGTAATGCGTTCCCCCTCTCCTGGCTGGAATCAGCAGTTCAACTTCTATGCCGTCAAGCGTAGCCGCGGTAAGTCCTGACAGATGAACGGGCCCTGTTGCAGAAGATCCTCGCAAAGAGGTAGAGGCCACGGATCTTCGAGGAGCATCTCCGGAAGGTTCGCGTACCAGGCCCTTCTTAGCCAATCCGGAGCAATAAGTATTGCTTTATCCTTTTCCCTTTTTATTTGCTTAAGAATTCTTGGGACCAGAGGAAGTGGAGGTAACACGTACACCATCTGATAGACCCATGGAGTCGTCAGAGCATCTACCGCCACTGCCTGTGGGTCTCTCAACCTGGAAAAATACTGCCTGAGCTTCTTTTTGAGACATGAGTCCATCATGTAGATCTGTGGATATCCCCAACGATGTGTCAAGCACCTGAATACACTCGGGTGAAGGCCATGTCTGCTTAGGAAGTCTGCTTCCCAGTTGTCTATTCCCGTAATGAAGACCGCTGACAATGCCACAGCATTTCTCTCTGCCCAGAGTAGAATTCTTGACACCTCTGACATTGCTGCTCTGCTTTTCGCTCCGCCCTGTCGGTTTATGTTAATGCCGTCACATTGTGTGACTGGACTTGAATGGCCTGATCTTGAAGAAGATGTGAGGCCTGCAGAAGGGCATTGTATATGGCCCCGAGTTTCAGAATGTTGATTGGATGGATGACTTCCTGACTTGACCATCTTCCTTGAAACTGCACCCCCTGAGTGACTGCTCCCCAACCACTGAGGCTTGCGTCTGTGGTTAACAGAATCCAGTTCTGAATTCCGAACCTCCAACACTCGATGAGGTGAGAAGTCTGTAGCCACCACAGAAGGGAAACCCTGGCTTTTGGTGACAGATGGATCCTCTGCTGTATGTGAAGATGCGATCCGGGCCATTTGTCCAACAGATCGAGCTGGAAGGGTCTTGCGTGAAAACTTCCATATTGAAGTGCCTCGTAAGAAGCCATCCAGAATCATTCCCAGGAATGGGAGCCTCCGTGTTGGCTCTAGGTGAGATTTCGGAAGGTTCAGAATCCACTCGTGATCCTGGAGGAGTTTGGTTGAGAGACCAATGCTGTCCAGCAACCTTTCCCTGGACGATACTTTAATCAGGAGATAGTCCAGGCATGGAATTATGTTCACTCCCTGTTTGCAGAGTAGAAACATCATCTCTGCCATCACCTTGGTGCACACCTTTCGGTGCCGTGGAGAGACCAAATGGTAGTGCCTGGAACTGGTAGTAACAGTCCTGCAGTGCAAACCGTAGGTAAGCCTGATGAGGCGGCCAGATCGGAATGTGAAGGTACGCATCCTTGATATCCAGAGACACTAGGAATTCCCCTTCCTCCAGACCTGAGATCACCGCTCTCAGAGATTCCATCTTGAATTTAAACACTCGTAATTACGGGTTCAATGACTTGAGGTTCAAAATTGGTCTTACCAAACCCTCCGGTTTCGGTACTACAAACAAGTTGGAATAATACCCCTAGTTTTGCAGATGATGTGGAACTGGAACAATGACTTGAGTCTGTAATAGCTTTTGGATGGCATGCTGTAAAGTTATACTTGCCACTAGTGATTGAAGAATATGTGAGGTGGGAGCTCTTGGAACTCCAGTCTGTAGCCCTGGGAAATAAGATCTCTGACCCAGGGATCCTGGCACGAACTGGACCAGATCTGACTGAAGAATTGTAGTCGGGCTCCCACCTGACAGCCTTCCAGGCATTGTGGTCCATTGTCATGCTGACGGCTTTGAGGAAGCAGAGCCTGAGCTCTGTTCCTGAGCACTGGCAGTTGCTGGTTTACATGGTTTACCTCTTGCGCTGCTGGAGGACGTAGAAGCACCTCTGGATTTGCCCTTGAACTTGGCCATCCGAAAGGACTGTAACTTAGGAGGTGAATAAAACTTCTTGGTTGGGGGTGCTGCGGAAGGAAGATACATACACTTACCCGCAGTAGCTGAGGAGATCCATTTGTCTAGTTTATTTCCAAATAAGGCCTCTCCTATGAATGGTAGGCCTTCCTCGCCTTTCCTGGAGTCCGTGTCAGCAGTCCACTGGCATAGCCACAAGCCCCTGTGTGCCGACACTGCCATAGCAGTAGTTCATAAACTCACCCACAGTTGCGTCTTTTTCTCATTGTGGGACAATTTTGTAGAATGAGTGGAGATAATTCCTTTAAGAGAATTAACCCACTCTGGTTTAGCCCCGCTATTCTGTGATCCCTGAGTACCCAGTAGTGAGCCCCCTGGTGAAGAGGAACACTCTGCTGTACAAGAAACACACTCTTTGCCTGACATAATGTAAATGTTAAAGAACAATATTCCAAATAAAGAAAAATGGAAAAGGAAGTAGACTCTTTTTTGGGAGCACTCTACCTCAGAGGAACTATAGTGTATCTATATTTTATACTGGTAAAATCATATTTTTAATAGTTTCCTAATTAAGAATATATAGAGTTGTTGGAGTTCGGGAAGAAGTGTATGTGATACAAAGCTACTATGCAAAATATTTATATCATTTGAGGTAAATAATTAGCAAAAAATCGCTATCATGTATTGTGAGCCGGAGAAGCTGAAATTCTCATAAAAGGAAGGGAAGAAAATCACCTTTAGTCTCAAAAGTGTCAGTCACATAGGTATATGACCATCATTTTTACTGCAAAAAAATCCCAAGTGGAGAGGGTGATTGCAGAGAATTGAATCATAGGTCATAAAAGTCCGAGTACTTATTTGGGACTTTCAGATTGGGTAGCAAAATTTGTTTGCAGTACCAGGATGTTCCAAGGTGGTCTCCCATCCGAGTACTAGTCCAGCCCTCCACTGCTTAGCTTCCAAGATCGGAAGAGATTGGGCATCTCCAGTGGGGTATGTCCGCAATTTCTTAAGCTAACCCTTTCATTTGTCACCTTGATTTGGAAAGGGCATTGGACATATTTAATGCCCACGAAAGCAGCGGACACGTATGTGCAAAAACACGTTAGACAGGTGCAGATTGGATATAACAAATGTATGGCAAGAAATTAATTATGGCCAAAAAAACCAATCAGAGTAAATCCTTCCTTGTGTATTTTATACTGTACACCAGTAGTTAATGAATAGATAATAGACTCATTCGAGGTTATGCTGTCTAAATAAGACAGAAAAAGCGATTAATTTTTCACCAAGTATGGTCCAAGATTACTACAAAGGTCCCTTTATAGTTAATGGGTCATCATCTATATCTTTACAACCAAAGATCCACCATTGGTATATGTATACTTAGGGTATATAGTTGAAAATAAGTATTACAGTAGCAGGGTATCCCAAAATGGGTCTCCTATCCAGGTACCAGCCCTATACACCGCTATGCAGCAATCACATACAGATGCAATAATGCAACATTAATAGGATTCGTCCACAGTTATGTGTATTTGCACTGATTGATATGATTACCCTTAATTAATGAGTAACCAGGTAACTCATTAGTGAATTTTGCGGATTAGGTGCATTTGATACCTATTATACAGATTTGAGTCCGGTGTTTCTCAACATAATTTTTGGTTTCCCAAAAGCATATGTTTTTACAGTGCCATCTAAATGTACCTCTACAAAATATGCAGTTGGTATTAGTGCTACAGCATATAGCACATTCTATTATGAGAGGAGTATGTGGTCAGAGAAATACAGCAGGTGTCAACTTATAGGGCAAAGTGATTGTCAGTCAATTCTCTAAGGATCAAAAAGAGGGTTTACCATGCTTAATAATATATCAGCTTATAATAGCAATGCCACTAAACAAGAAATGTGGCTGAGAATTACTAGCTTATCACCCTAAGTAGGATTAATAAGGAATGACAATGCTGTTATATTTAACAAAAATTGTGACTGAACACAAATAGCTTATCACCCTAAATAGGAATACTGAATGTAAAAAATGTAAAAAAAAAATATATATATATATATATATATATATATGACAGTGCTGTTATCTTTGAACCAGGCATCCTGGTGTTCTACCTGGTATCGTATAGAACACCAGGATACCTGGTTCAAAGATAACAGCACTGTCATATATATATATTTTTTTTTTTACATTTTTTACATTCAGTATTCCTATTTAGGGTGATAAGCTATTTGTGTTCAGTCACAATTTTTGTTAAATATAACAGCATTGTCATTCCTTATTAATCCTACTTAGGGTGATAAGCTTGTAATTCTCAGCCACATTTCTTATTTAGTGGCATTGCTATTATAAGCTGATATATTATTAAGCATGGTTAACCCTCTTTTTGATCCTTAGAGAATTGACTGACAATCACTTTGCCCTATAAGTTGACACCTGCTGTATTTCTCTGACCACATACTCCTCTCATAATAGAATGTGCTATATGCTGTAGCACTAATACCAACTGCATATTTTGTAGAGGTACATTTAGATGGCACTGTAAAAACATATGCTTTTGGGAAACCAAAAATTATGTTGAGAAACACCGGACTCAAATCTGTATAATAGGTATCAAATGCACCTAATCCGCAAAATTCACTAATGAGTTACCTGGTTACTCATTAATTAAGGGTAATCATATCAATCAGTGCAAATACACATAACTGTGGACGAATCCTATTAATGTTGCATTATTGCATCTGTATGTGATTGCTGCATAGCGGTGTATAGGGCTGGTACCTGGATAGGAGACCCATTTTGGGATACCCTGCTACTGTAATACTTATTTTCAACTATATACCCTAAGTATACATATACCAATGGTGGATCTTTGGTTGTAAAGATATAGATGATGACCCATTAACTATAAAGGGACCTTTGTAGTAATCTTGGACCATACTTGGTGAAAAATTAATCGCTTTTTCTGTCCTATTTAGACAGCATAACCTCGAATGAGTCTATTATCTATTCATTAACTACTGGTGTACAGTATAAAATACACAAGGAAGGATTTACTCTGATTGGTTTTTTTGGCCATAATTAATTTCCTGCCATACATTTGTTATATCCAATCTGCACCTGTCTAACGTGTTTTTGCACATACGTGTCCGCTGCTTTCGTGGGCATTAAATATGTCCAATGCCCTTTCCAAATCAAGGTGACAAATGAAAGGGTTAGCTTAAGAAATTGCGGACATACCCCACTGGAGATGCCCAATCTCTTCCGATCTTGGAAGCTAAGCAGTGGAGGGCCGGACTAGTACTCGGATGGGAGACCACCTTGGAACATCCTGGTACTGCAAACAAATTTTGCTACCCAATCTGAAAGTCCCAAATAAGTACTCGGACTTTTATGACCTATGATTCAATTCTCTGCAATCACCCTCTCCACTTGGGATTTTTTTGCAGTAAAAATGATGGTCATATACCTATGTGACTGACACTTTTGAGACTAAAGGTGATTTTCTTCCCTTCCTTTTATGAGAATTTCAGCTTCTCCGGCTCACAATACATGATAGCGATTTTTTGCTAATTATTTACCTCAAATGATATAAATATTTTGCATAGTAGCTTTGTATCACATACACTTCTTCCCGAACTCCAACAACTCTATATATTCTTAATTAGGAAACTATTAAAAATATGATTTTAACAGTATAAAATATAGATACACTATAGTTCCTCTGAGGTAGAGTGCTCCCAAAAAAGAGTCTACTTCCTTTTCCATTTTTCTTTATTTGGAATATTGTTCTTTAACATATTTTCTGACTCATGGGAGCACCACTGAATGGTAACTAAATAATGTGCAACTGAAAAGATAAAAAATCTTCCTATATGCACAGTTACCGCAATTCGAAGCAATTCTATTACACAAATTTCAGTTTCTCAGAGGACGTTTTTCAGATTTCTACTCATACAAAAAATTATTGCTAGACCAGTGCGGTTCCCAAAAACTTTTCCCTTGAATAATGTAAATGTGACAACACACACACACACACACACACACACACACACACACGAAAAGTTAAGCACAAGTAACCCACAAAGAGCCCTTCAGGGAGACAAAGAGTTGTTTGGAGCCAGCCCCCGCCGCGCCTCTACAGCTAATGCCAAGCTTAGCCGTATCGCCGACTAAGTACCCTGATAGGGGACTTAGTACACTAATAGTTGCTCCCCCCCTCCCCGCTATGACCCCCTGGTACCGCTGAGATAATTTGGAGTCACACTGGAGGAGCTGAGTGTCCCTGTCAGTCAGCGTCTGTGTCCACTGCAGCGGGAAAATTGCGCTGGTGATCTGCTGGATCCTCTCATAGTGAAGACCCACCGCTTCAATGGCGCGCAGTCTTTTTGCTTTTTTTATACTGGCTGAGGTCATTTTTGTGCTTAAAATGGAGCAGAACCGTTTTAAAGCTGTGTTTACCATTTTGGGTACTGTGTACAGTGTACTGAGATGCAGTTGTGTACTGTGTCTGGAGATGCATTCCGTCCCATTTAGAAGCTATGCGTCTCCGTACCCTCATGCCACCATAATGGCTGGTGCCCTGCTAACCGGGATGCCGGCTCAGTACTCACCACTCTTCATTCTTATGGCTCTGTTAGGGGTGGCAGCGTGCTGTGGGAATGTGTACGCTCACCGTGGTGGGGCTTGTGAATAGTTCCCTCACAAGCTCAGTGTCCTGTCAACGGAACCATTAACCCTTCAAGAGGTTCAGCCGTTCCCCCCCTAAGTCCCACAAAGCAGGAAGGCTGGTGCCAACCACCCCTGCCTGAAAATAACAAACGTAGAAAATAAATGCAGAAAACTCTTCAGGAGCTTCCATAAGCGTGAACGACTCCTCCGGGCACATTTTCTAAACTGAGTCTGGTAGGAGGGCATAGAGGGAAGAGCCAGCCAACACTATCACATTCTTAAAGTGCCCATGGCTCCTAGTGGACCCATCTATACTCCATGGTACTAAATGGACCCCAGTATCCTCTAGGACGTAAGAGAAAGGTAGCTAAGAGGAGACATTATTAATATTTACAATTATATAAAGAGATAATGCAAGGATTTATCGGGAGATTTGTTTATTGAAAAATCTCTACACATGACACGTTGACACTGTCTGAGGGAAGAGGAGAAGAAATTTAATATCCAACTAAGGAAAGCGTTCTTCACAGTAAAAGCTGTAAGGATTTTGAAATAATTTCCTGAAAAGGCAGTACTTAATCAATATGTTTAAATTTGATTAGATAAATTCCTAACTGAAAGAAATATCCAATGATATAGCAATTAAAGTGAGTGTATTTTAGAAAAAGCATGATTATATTGTTAGTTAGACTTTGTCGAAGTAAAAACAAAATATTACATAAAGAGAACATACAAACTACACACATTATGAGTTTCTATACTTGCAAATACGCGCAGCGAGCACAGCCATATATGGTAACACACGCATTTACACGGACATGACACAGAGATGTATTCGACACTTATTTCATACAGTACATAATTATAATAATATCAAGCGCCAGACATCATGATGATTTAGAATTGTATATATTGAAGTAATGTCATGTATGTGTATTATTTGAACGAAACCAGATAGACCGGTCATGTTTACTATTGAAGCAACCAGATTGATGTGTAGATTCATTTGATGCTTGTTTTGAAGTTCTGGGACATTGCAGTGGATAGTTATAATTACATGTATAAAAGCTAAAATCACTTTTATTAGAACAATAGATATTCCAAACAGGTGGTGGACAGGAAACTCAGGCCAGCCCCTTTGGACGTCCCCAAGGCTGAACCTGTTCAGCATATACAAAGAAACTAATGACTCATCATGAATGAGAGAGAGTCCCCTCCCCCAAACTAGATAAAACATTGTTGATCACACTGGAGCTCAGTGGCTGTAAGGTCTGAGACGATGATGGACTTGCTGGCAGATCAGTTCCTGTATTTATTTACAGAGAGAGGGAGATATAAGATGCATTGGAGGGAATGGTAATTGTATCGCTGGCCTGTAACTGTATGTAATTGTATGTAACTATGTTTTAACTGCTTACTGTGTGAGTGTAACCATGTAACTATAGGTATACTGTACTTTGTAATATATATTGAATCCATATCCTTTTAATAACAAATATATACATCAATGAGCTTTTGAACTCAGATAATGTGTGGGTGTATTGTTTTCTCTTATGGGATGCAGTGTTTTGCGATGTATAGCGCACATTCATGGGATATGGTAATAAGAGATGCAGGCATTTACAATATATATTAGAGCGGGCATTTTAAATATTTGTGAGAAATCAATTTGGCATTCTTAGATGGGGGCTCGTCCAGGATATCACGTTCTGAATGATTCACTGTACATTATAAAGCGACGCTGTGGTCGATCAGCTTGTGATGGACACATCCTAAAAGCTGAGAAAATTATATCCGTGTGTATTGTTGTGTTATTAGTAAGACGCTGATATGAAATTCAAGGGACAATGCGTTTATCATAATATTTAAGATGCTAAAATGTATTTTTATTGTTGCAAAACAAGGTTCAAATAAGTCATATTGTGTTTGATTCATATTGGATTGTTTATCTGTTCAAGTAGTTTTAAAAGTATATTTAAAAGTTGCTGCATAGCCTTGATATAGTTTTTATTTTTAACTCAGGCCTAAAATAACTTCTGGTGCTTGTATGGTGTGTGATTTCTTTGTGACAAAGGAAGCCGCATGGTCTGTCCTCCATTTTGGACTAACCACATGGCATTTCCACCATTTTGTGTAACCCTCATGGATGTGGAAGGGGGAGGAGCAGCGGCCATTTTGGGAAGGTCATTTTCTAAATGGCTGATTTTCACTGCTCAGAATAATCAGCTTTCCTTGGTCACATCAAACACCATTTATGAGTTACCAATGCATTTATTTAACCCATGCCATAGTCAATTACAAATATTTTCAGCTGGGCCTAGTGAGAGTTAATAGATGAATACTTAGTGTAAGAATTACACACAGATATAAAAAAAAGGTTTTTTTTTTTTTACCTCTAGGATTTAGTAACTCTGCTTGCTAGTTTAGGATAGCCATTGAAATGTTAATTAACCTGTCCCACTACCCTCTTGAACAGGCATATGAACCTCTGTTGATATGCAAATTAGAGACTTTGAAGGAAATGCATTCATTCAGTAGGTGTGTACTGTGTGGGGGTTCTATGAGAGTCAAGTGATATATATTATATAAATATATATATTATATATATAATATTATTATAATTATGTGTATATTTATATCAGTGTATGTTCTGCAAGATAGCTATCCAATCTGAATCACATCATTTAAATTATTGATTATTGCTAGATTCATTATAGATCTGTGTGAAATAGGATACATCTGTTGCTATATAGTTAAAACTGAAATAACAGTATTTTAAGGAAGTAAGCGTAAAGACACAAACGCAGGTCTGCATAAAAGTTTATACAGAACAAGTTGTGTCTAGTGGGCAATAGTAATTAGTATTGTTCACATTTATACTTAGAGCTGTGTGATTTGTTTTATTGCAGACGCAAGGTTTTGTACACGTGTCTCGGACAAAGTAAAGGACTGCGCACACAGCGTAAGAGACACGCACGGTCGCGTGTTTGCGCAAAGTGCGTAAAAATGCGGGCGCTGAGTACAAATTATACAATAGTGTCATTTAGTTCAAAGGTGGGATAGTAGACATTTAATACAATAGCACATAACTATCAGATTTCAAAAGCAGGTTACTCTAAATTTAGTTTAAAAATCTGTATTGCCTCTGGGGTAAAGCTGCCTATCTGAATTAATCCAAATTTTCTGTACAGAAAAACAAAGTGTATTTGAGTGAGCGAACGTAGGAGTGAGTGGATATTTGAACCCCGGGAAATCGGGATCCCGTCGTGTGGTGCATCAGGTAAGAGGAGGCTTGGTGGCGTGAAGTGGCTGACTCATGTTAGTATAAGGTTTAATACGCAAATCGTGAGGTGATTTGCACAGGAGCGTGATAGTGCATAAGTATTGCGAAGTATTGAAGTAAAAAGGTTTTTGTATTACGCTCCGGGCTGAGGGTCACAGTTTGTACATTGACCCGTGGTAGTACGGCAGATAGGTAACAAGTACCTATATGCTGTGCGATTGAACCGCGCGTTTGTGGGTGCGATATATATAGCGCAACTTGATACCCCTTTTACGAACTTTTGCGTAAAATCGCGGTATCATTAGCGCTGTGTAGAGCATACGCAAGCGTGATTTGTGTATAAGTGTATAGGGAGTTTTCACTGGTCTCTCTCAGGAAAATCTCCAGCGGTGTATATTCACTGGAATAGGTAAGTCACTCCTAAACACTTCCAGTGAATAGAAACCAGATAAGGGCCCCACTGGGTTCGCGGTGGTCACTATTGGAGTGAGTCGTGGTACTCGGCGGAGAAGGAGTGGGTGAAAGCGCTCTAAGAACTTTCACCATCTATTCGTATTGTGCATTGGGGATTGCGTAAAAAAGAAAAAGTCCGCGATGGGATCCAATTGCACAAGCGGTGGACGTTTTGTAGCCAGGGTTCAGGTTGAGGTGCCACGGCCCAAGGGGTCAGCGAGGTTTGTTATGTGTGGTAAATATGGATCACACATGGAAGACTTTTTGTCTGAATGGGTAGATATGACTGACAAAGATAGGGTACCATTCCCTAGGGTGGGAAGCTTTGAACCAGTGGTATTGCAGAACTTAAGGATAAGAATATGTCTGATAAAATCCCGAAAACAAAGGGTCAGACATACAAATTGTTTAAACCTGTGGCAACAAGAGGTGTTGGTGAGTTTGATCCTAAGGTATTGCAGGTGGTATGTCTA
Source organism: Pseudophryne corroboree (assembly GCF_028390025.1). NCBI lineage: Eukaryota > Metazoa > Chordata > Amphibia > Anura > Myobatrachidae > Pseudophryne > Pseudophryne corroboree. Next base: position 216,926,940 of record NC_086450.1, read on the forward strand.
ACCAAAGTCATATAAGACAAGAATGGAAATATAAGAACTGTTTGAACTTGTAGCAACAATAAATAAGTAGGAAGAAAAAAAATAGAGAATGCAAGTACACCGCTTTATGTAGATGTGGAAGCAGTTACGGCCAGCATACAAACTGTAGAAAATAATAAAAATATGAAAATATGACTGTAACCTATATATGTACTAATGAATGTTGAAGTTTTATTTAGGAGGAGAAGGTGACCTGATTGTTTTCAGCCATTTCTCATGCACCCAGAGGAGTATCCAACCGGTAAAAGAAGAGCAGTAGCCTGTTGGGGAAGTGGCTGAGACCAGTGGAACAGGTAAGTATGGTATCATTCGTGTACATATATAGTAAAAAAATAAAAAAAATAAAACTAAAAAAAATTCAAGAAAGTAACGTCAGAAATGGAGAAAAACCTGTCCGCACATTAGTATTTGCCAGTAGGAAAGCGGACAGAGACAAGGTAACCCCCGGGTATTTCTTTCAGTTACCATATAAGAAGTATTCATTCCTAGAAATGCCCCTAGTAAAGATGTGTTTGGAAATGTTTGTTGGACCATGTACAGACCCTTAATACAAGATGAGAAGGATTGAATGAAATGCTTTGCATGACCTAGAAGCTTGTTAATTTTTTTTTTTTTGTCTCTTGCCGAAATAGAAAACTCTCCATCTGGATAAGACCACTGGTAAACACTAATTCGGCAAATGGGAGGTGGCTGTCTCTGTGCAAATGGACGGGCTCAATAAGGCATTGAGTGTCAGGGTGCAGACTTCTTTGCAAATTGGAAAGGGGTCACAGTAGCTAATTTTAGATAGTGTGCTATTGAACATCACAAGAATAGTGCTAGGCACAGAGAACAACAGGTGGAGAGGTTGAGGACGGTAAGTATACTGGCACATACAGGAAAGACCCATCAGTCCAAACCCCAGATCCCTAATGGTCAATAATATGTTACACTTGTAGGAAGGAAGGGCATTTTGCCAGAGATTGTAGGAGTAGTAGGACACATAGTCAATATAGATCCCCTAGACAGAAAACACAAGCCACACTATTAAACACATAGACGGGACCAAGGGACATATAGTAAGTAATCATAAGCCATATAGAAAACACAGATTCGGCTAATGGGAAGAACAAAATAAATGTAACATTACCCTTTGACAAAACTTGAAGACTAATGTCGCATTCTGCTGTTCTAGATGCATGTCCATCACAGGTAGAGGAAATTAACTCACAGATGCCGGGTTCCCTATTAACTTAGGATGGACAGGACACTAGATTGATGGCTGGGATAGCACAGTAGAGATAAAACGCACAGATTTTTTTTTAAGGAGAGTAGACCAAGTAGACAATCACTTCCCCGTAGTGCCCAATCCAGTTGTCAAATTTTTATAAAATCTTCTCCACCTCTACAAACTCATCTGTCACCAACCTCTATTCTGTTTCTCTACAGTTTTCCTCTTCATCTTTTGCGTTCACACAGGGTGGTACAATACATGGACCCAAGTACAGTTCAAACTCCACATGCCTAGGTCCTTCAGAGTTCTGCCCAAACCCAGTATATCTCAACAGCACGATGACACCAGCATTACTGCAGTGTGCCTTGTCATGCACAAAGGGTGGAGAATGGAAATACTGGTGATGGGAAATTTTGTATAGACACTGATATGCCTGTTGGTGAATGGCAAACCTCACATTTTCTTTTTCATTTTGTTCTTCTTTCTCTCCTCTAGAGATGTTTCTTTTTTCTTTTTTTTTTGAGTTATGCTCATGGTACTCTACATTGCAAACACACAATAGAAAATTAAGATACAAAAGAAATTGTGTTCCCTGCCGGAAGAGGCAGCCTGGAGGACAAAGGGGTATGGCCAGGAGTCCTCAGGACTGTGGGCAGGTGGACACGGTAAGCCAGTAGCCCCCAGAGCATACCTTCCAAGTCTATCTGAGGTGGTACACGGTCTGACTCATCTAGACAAAGAGGGTAGGTGCAGGCTGATGAGAGCCTACTGGTGTGCGCCAGGATTCTATTCTCATGCAGGTAAGAGAGCAATGACCTGTCTTACTTGCTTGAGGAAGAATATTGGTAAAGCAATACCAACAGAGCCATCCCATATCCCTCCTGCAGACGGAACTTTTCAGGAAATACAAATCGACTTCGTACAGTTAACACCCTTTAGGAATTATTGTTATGTATTCGTGTGCACTGATGTTTTCTCAAACTGGGTAGAGGCATTTCCTGCCGCCACGGATGCTGCTGTGTTTACCGCAAAGAAAAATTGCGCAGAAATTTGTGTGTAGATAATGGTACCCCTAGATGTAGGAGCAAAGCTTGAAATTGTACTATTGTGATCATAGATACTGCCACTAGTATTATGTAGCTTCGGAACCACTCCCAGATCTTCACTCGACGAATCACCTTCTTCGAAATTTGTTTTGGTTTTGGTATTTGTGGGTTTTTTTTGGTTGTTTTTGGAAGACAACCTCATGTCATGATTGATCCACACAATGATCAGAAATACACCAATGAGGTGACAGTAGAGTACCTTATTGAGATGAGCCAGAATTTGAGAACTTGACAAAAGAACTTTAAACTGTTGATTGCTGGTATGCCAAATGCTAACTGTCTTGATTGTGAACCAAGAGACTGTGTGATTGTTCTTACGCTCAGGTTGCCAAATAGACAGGTGGGAAGGACCATACCAAGATTTGTTGACAGCACTAAAGGTCGCCGAAAGAGAGACTTGGGTCCACTCGTCCCACTGCAAGAAGGTCGCTGACCCGGAGAGAACTTGTGACAAAGTAGTTTATTGCTCACATTCATCGAGTTTGTGTAGTTTGGTAACTGTGTGTTCGAAGTGAACTGTGTGTTCCAAGTGAACTGTGTGTTCAAAGAGCAAGGTGGAGAGCAAAGTGAACTGTGTGTTCCAAATGAACTGTGTGTCCAAAGAGCAAGGCAAAGAGAACCTTGTATCACCAGAGACTCTGTTCCGTGAAGACTGAGAGGCGGCACTGTTGAACACTACCTGAGCATACTAAAGGATTGCAGAAAGACCAGTCATTGTAATTGATTTGTTATGGACAAGAGTTGTTTTGTTCTATTTCTCTTTTCTCTCTTTCCCGCTGACAAACATTTTCTTTCAGGATATTCTGTTTTTGCGAGGTTTTTTTTATGAGGAGTCGAGTGTAGGACTGGAACTGGTTCTCTAGGAAGGAGTGATTTCCTTATAGGATCCCAGGATTAGCCGATCAGTTTGTTAAAATCAGAGAAAAATCAAAGTTCTAGTAGTTATGGAGTTCAGAGGTAATCAGGAACAATCAGACAATGGCTATTCACACATTGCAGATAAAGAGCTCATTAATATATGTGGAAGAAAGGTTTATGAGTGGCTCTCCCTGAACTCCGAAGGTTTATGTTATTTAGGAAGGACACTACTTATAACCCTTGTTCAATTATTAAACAGACCTAGCATACGTTCCAGAAATGGAAACAATGTTCAGAAAATGATAGGAATATGTAGATCATGAAAATTTTATATGTCACTGTCACGATTTGTTTGTGTCTTTTTCATCTACCCAGCAGAACCTCAATCGAATCCAAACATCAGTGTACAAAGACGTAGGTACATGTATGTGTGAAATGTTCATTGCAAATCAGACATTATAGGCCAAAGCACTGTCCCAGCATACTCTATAGGTTGAATGTTGTCCCACACCCAACCAGTGGTCCCGTGACCGCCAAGTGCATATAGAGGATGTCTCGTCCTCCTCCCTATCTTCCCCAAATATAGTCAAGTGTCTGATTTGCGAAATGCATACATACTTGTGTCTAGGTCACCGATTATGGTATGAAATATTTTTTCTTATGTTAATAATTGATGGCAGATATTGTTTACTGCCAAAGGGTGGACTGTCGAAGTAAAAAAAAATTACATAAAGAGAACATACAAACTACACACATTATGAGTTGCTATACTTGCAAATACGCGCAGCGAGCACAGCCATATATGGTAACACACGCATTTACACGGACATGCCATAGAGATGGATTCGACACTTATTTCATACAGTACATAATTGTAATAATATCAAGCACCAGACATCATGATAATTTAGAATTGTATATATTGAAGTAATGTCATGTATGTGTATTATTTGAATGAAACCAGATAGACCGGTCATGTTTACTATTGAAGTAACCAGATTGATGTGTATATTCATTTGAAGCTTGTTGTGAAGTTGTGGGACATTGCAGTGGATAGTTATAATTACATGTATAAAAGCTAAAATCATTTTTATTAGAACAATAGATATTCCAAACAGGTGGTGGACAGGAAACTCAGGCCAGCCCCTTTGGACGTCCCCAAGGCTGAACCTGTTCAGCATATACAAAGAAACTAGTGACTCATCATGAATGAGAGAGAGTCCCCTCCCCCAAACTAGATAACACATTGTTGATCACATTAGAGCTCAGTGGCTGTAAGGTCTGAGATGATAAGGGACTTGCTGGCAGATCAGTTCCTGTATTTATTTACAGAGAGAGGGAGACATAAGATGCATTGGAGGGAATGGTAATTGTATCAATGGCCTGTAACTGTATGTAATTGTATGTAACTATGTTTTAACTGCTTACTGTGTGAGTGTAACCATGTAACTATAGGTATACTGTACTTTGTAATATTTATTGAATCCATATCCTTTTAATAACAAATATATAAATCAATGAGCTTTGGAACTCAGATAATGTGTGGGTGTATTGTTTTCTCTTATGGGATGCAGTGTTTTGCGATGTATAGCGCACATTCATGGGATATGGTAATAAGAGATGCAGGCATTTACAATATATATTAGAGTGGGCATTTTAAATATTTGTGAGAAATAAATGAGGCATTCTTAACTTAATAAAGTAACTTCATCTGGGTCAGTATAGGAAAATAGTGTTAAACACAGATTAGTTTAAGAATTCTAAAAAAAAAGTAGAACTAGATGGACATTTTGTCTTTTTTCAACCTCACTATCTATGTTGCTATGTATGTGACTTAAAGGCAGGTAAGCCATGTAACAAAGCAATGAGGAAGGCAAGTTAGCTGCTTGTTTGCATAGGGAGTGGAATCAGCAGCAGAAAGAAAGAAGTAATAATGGTATTGTATTGATCATTGGTACGGCATCATCTAGAATACTGTGTTCAATTCAGGAGGCCATATCTTCAGAAGGATATTAATACATTAGAGACTATACCAGTGGAGTGAGTAGCCTGCCTACAGTATGAACTGAATGGAGAAGTCTTTTCTGGACTGTCATTTCGGCAGTGATGTGCGGGCGTCACACACGCATTGATACCATGATTTACTAATGAATGCTAGGCTTCAGGGACTGCCTATTAAAGCAATGAGAAAGAAGTACAGTAAACTCAGTCTCATAAAGATAAGACTCTCATAATTTGAAAAGTCACACTTGTACAGTATATTTGTGTAATAAGTAGTACCTACAGATTTTTTTCTCATTTTGACTGTATATCTGCGTGCATATCTGAGACTGTATACAAAGTATGACTGAACTTGTTTTGGCAAAATTAGAAAAAAAATGGATGCTAATCTTTACACGGTAACCATCGGTGATATCACTATGCCGAGAGAGCGATGGAGACAGGTGACTGACACCTGCAGTGACATAGTGATGTTGCTCGTTGTAATTTTTTTTATAGTTTTGTGTGTCCCAACTCTATCGCTGATTGTAATGATTTTTTATTTTTATTTTAGAGAGCTGTGTTGAACTCTGAACTGTGCTTTTCTTTGTGTGCATTGGAGACGCTGAGCTAATCTACAGATGTATCCTGATACATCCTTTCTGCAGTCACGTTAAAAAGCGTCACACCATTTTTTTTAATGCGAAAATGCGTCTTAGATGCAAGGTGATGCAATAGGATGCACAAGCAGCTTCTGCTGATTAAAATGATATGCAGCATGCCTATATTCTGTGTGTCTGCGACTGTATTTGCAGAAAAAATTCTTTGCTACAGTGTTTTCCTGAACAACATAACATTTCATTTTGGATGCAGATAGAGCTGCTATTCCACACAGAATGTAGGCATGCCTCATATCATTTTAATCAACAGAAGCTGCTTGTGCATCCTATTCACCTAGGCAATGCGTATAAGATGCACTTATGGCAAAATAAGACGCCCAGTGTTAGCAGAGCTGCTAACTGTTGTCAAAGTCCAAAAATATTGCAGAACACACAGCACGTATAAACTGCACACACATGCCCACTGCGCGTGCACTTGTTCTGCAGTGCATGCACATGTACGCACTTTGCGTATGGTCGCTCTCACGGTCCTGCGCATCGGCGCGTGGTATGGGTATTTACGGCAGAGTTTGTGTACGTATGGAGGGCCATTAGAACACATTACATATTTAATCCAAAAAGTGCACAATGTACACATAGTCTCCTGGCACCACATCAGAAAGTTATAGCTGTTTAAATGGTTGCAGAACAAAGGGATTCACCTTTACAGGATAAGAGGGGACAGACTAAGGTTATAAGGTGATATTTGGTATCCAGCTGTAGGGTATTTTAAGGGAAACATTCCGGTGTTGGTCTGCTGAAGATCGCATGTTCCTGCGGATAGTTATGTGCAGAAGCAGACTATAGATATAAACTGTATTTACTGTATATTATGTATGCGGCGGGAATCCAGAGGAGACCACCCACAAAAGCAGTTGAGAAAGACATCGCCTACCTTTTCAAATCAACCTATGACCTCTCCTGTACTGTAAAAGTGCATCCCTGTGTCCAATGGATAAAGGGAACAGTATCCATTGTATTGCTTTTCGGAAGACTTGTATAAATAAAGCCTGCTGTAGGCCGGCCAGACACAAGACTCACAACGTTATCTATTTGATTACGGAGGACTGGACCAGGTAGCGCACGCGAATATTCTCACGTATGTACATTGACTGTAGCCATTATTCTGTTATATATATTGTCTTGTATTTTAGTGTATAATTTGTATTGTAAACCGCCTTTCAGAAATAATCCACTGTGGTGTCGGAACCAAGTGGTTAATCACAATTGGTGTCGTGTGCTCATTGCCCTGCTAAGGTTTAAAGTGTAATAGCATCACACTGTAATGCTGCATAAGGTTTAAAGTGTAATAGCATCACACTGCATTGCTGCTAAGGTTTAAAGTGTAATAGCATAACACTGCATTGCTGCATAAGGTTTAAAGTGTAATAGCATCTCACTGCATTGCTGCATAAGGTTTAAAGTGTAATAACATCACACTGCATTGCTGCATAAGGTTTAGAGTGTAATATCATTGCATTGCATTACTGTGAAGGTTTAAAGTGTATCTCTGGGTGTGTATGCGCTGCGAGTACTTTGTACCATCAGCGCGGCGTGTGTACGCAAAGTCCGTACACTACGGAATCCTTTTATGCTAATAGCGTAAAAGGTGCGTAGTGTGAATTAAGTATAGCGGCCACAGCGGCTAAAGGTTTAAAGTGTATTTAAGGTGTGTTTAAGGTATAGCTTTTATTCCTGTAAAGATAATCGACATTATCAATTGGGGGCATCATCCGATTTTCCACATTTTTACTGCTTAACAGGTCACAAGCAGACATAATCTATCAGCATAAGGGTGGACAGAAGGTATCCTACGTATCCTTTTCATGGTCGGTGGATACACTGAAAACCCTACTTAATTACTCATTAGAGGGTGTCTGCTCTGTATGGTTTGTAGGGATGCTGGTAAGAACTCGTAAGGTAAGCAGGAAAAAAGCTATTTAAAATCTGTGAATTTATTTTTGGCGCCAAATGCGTACACAACAAAAGCGTACACCCATACTCTGTGCATACTCTCCCACATTGTTGCTATAACATTCAGATTACTAGATTCGTAATATAAACAAAGGAAGTAAGTGTAAAACACAAACGCAGTCTGGCCTTGTTATAAAGGTTTATACAGAAAAGAAACTGTGTGGCGTGTTAAGTGAGCAATTATAGATAATATTGCTCACATTTATAGAAATTGTATGATTTGTGCTATTGCGGACGTACGGTTTTGTACACGTGTCTCGGACAAGGTACGGAACTGCACACGCGGCGTAAGCACGGTCGCGTGTTTACGCAAATTGCATAAGAATACGGTCTCTAAGTACAAATTACACAATAGTTCGTTTAGTTTAAAGGTGAGACAGTAGCCACGCTACAATAACACAAGATTGCCCAGCTTCCAAAGTTTAGTATAAAACCCTAATTTACTGTATTGCCTCTGGGAGTAAAGCTGCTTGTCTGAATGATAATTTTCTGTACAGAAAAATAAAGTACATTTGAGTGAGCGAGTGCAGGAGTGAGTGGATACTGAACCCAAGAACTAAGTTAACAAGGTGGACTAAAGTGGTCTAAGTGTGCACACTGGGTTAGTAGAGATCCGGTGGCGTAGGGTTCGCAACCCTGCGTTATTAAGAGTGGACTAAAGTGGTCTTAGTGGACTGAGTGGTATCCCATACAACTCTGAGGTGGTCTACTAAGTGGCACTAAGTGGTCTACAACAATCGTAGGGCATATAGATAACTAGTATCTATAGGCTGTGCTATTGCATCACACATCCGTTTGTTCTGCACAGAGCAACGTGATATTATTGTGTCATCTGTGGAAGAGCATACGCAGACGTGACTGTATAGACAAAGGGGTTTTTCTTTGATAACTTCGGGAAATCTCTCTGGTGGGCTTCACTGGAAAGGGTGAAAAATAGTTATCTAATTTCTCTGTTTTTCACTCTACAAACAATTCCAGTGAAAGAAACCGAAAAGGAAATTTTCACTGTCTCTCTCAGGAAAATATTCCAAACAGAACTTCCACCGAAAGAAATTACGGTGTAAGGTCTGATAGGAGCCCTAAGCTGGGTACATTGCCTTCGCTATCAACAGTGTATGGTAGTACTGGCCAGCGTGGGCGCAAGCGAGTGGAAGGCGCTCAGGTATACCTCCACCGTCTACTTATATTGAGTATTTTGGTGTTTGTGGGAATTTTTTAAAAGGTATTAGAAGAGACCCACAAATATGGGAGCCAGTTGCTCAAGTAAGAGATGTTTAGACAGGGTTCAGGCAGAATCGTGGCCAAAAGGCTCCGCAAGGTTAATCATGTGTGAAAAATATGGTTCACACACAGAAGGTTTATGCAATGAGTGGATATGTATGACTAACAATGATAGGGAACCATTCCCTAGGGTGGGCAGCTTTGAACTAGAGGTACTGCAGAATGTAAGCAGTAGAATATGTCTTCTTAAATCCAGAAAACAAAGGATTAGACATAATGATTGTTTAAAATTATGGCAACAGGAGGGGGATATGCAAAGAGAACAAATTCGCAAAACAGGTTCAAGACCTAGCGGGAATGAGAACACAAACACACCAGTGTCGACACAGGTCGAAGGGGAAGAGATGGCTACAGTCAATGGTATATCCGTAAATGATAGTAGTATGCAAAAACAATGTATTAACCCTAATTTTTGCAAGATGTATCCTGTTTTGAAGTCTTTTCAAGGTTATAGGTCACAAGAAGATGAAGGATCCAGCCAAATTCCAGCTCTCCTCCAAGCAGTCATATTGCAGGAAACTCAGGTGGGACCTGTCCAACCAGGTAGAGCAGTGTCAGTATTCCCCAATGAAAGAACTGGTGAGGTCACAGCTACCGGTAAGTATGAGACAGTTCATTGCACATAAACAACAACACCACACAGTAAACAGATTAGGAATGGAACGGTAGGATTACACCCTGTCTTGGAAATAGTATCTCCCACTGGGGGAACCGATAGTCAGGAAGTAGTCCTCACCAGGAATAATGCAATGTATTTCCCGTGGCCCAGAGATGAGCTGCGATCAATCATTTCAGAATTCCCCGACCCTCGGAAGCATTTAGCCAGATGTCAGAAATTTATCAGAGATCTGGGTAATGCGTATGAAGCGACAAAAACACACTGGCGGATAGTTTTGAAAGCGTGCCTACCCCCTAATATTGACACCCAAAAATTTACCACTGATTGTAGGCTAGAGTCGGATAGTCCTATGACTGACAGAAACAATCAGGAAAATATAGAACAAATTAATAGGCAACTAGAGTTGTGTTTCCCCACTGAGTGGAGAAGAATTTTCTCCATAAAACAGAGGGAAAATGAAATGACATCTGAATAATTCCATCGGGCCCTGCAAATAATGAATAGATACATGGGGGTATCAGATACAGGGAACGATACGAATTACAGGAAGGTACAGTAGCTGTCTCTGTGCTAATGGACGGACTCAATAAGACAGTGAGGGACAGAGTACAAACATCTTTGCCTAGTTGGAAAAAGGTCACAGTAGCTTGTCTTAGAGAATGTGCGATTGAACACCATAAGAATATTGCTAGGCGTAGAGAACTGCAGGAAGAGAGGCTGAGGATTGAAAGAATACAGGCCCTTACACCAAAGTCTCATCAACCTAAACCCCAAAACACGGATAGTAAGAAAGGACCTAGGATATGCTACACTTGTAGGAAGGAAGGGCATTTTGCCAGGGATTGTAGGAGTAGTAGAACACATAGCCAATATAGACCCCTAGACAGAGAAAACAAGCCACGTTATTAAACACATACACGGGATCAAGGGACATATAGTAAGGAATCACGATACAGTATAGAAAAACACAAATTCAGTTAATGGAAAGAACAGAATAAATGCAACTTTACTCTTTTGACAGAACTAACTGAGGTTAGGAGGAGGCCTCTAAACTTCTGCTTCTCTCTCTAGCAGAAGTGACCTCTAAATAACTTAACAGGAGTTTTGTTAGAGATGGTATACATATTGAGCGCTCCCACCCAGGAAGCACAAAATATGTTAGATACCCACGAAGACTAATGTTGCATTTTCACTGTGTTAGATGCATGTCCATCACAGGTAGAGGAAATTATCTCAAAGATACCGGGTTCCCTATGATCTTAGAATGGACAAGACACTGGATTGATGGCTGGGATAGTCCCAGTAGAGATATAACACACATAGAATTTTTTTTAAGGGGAACAGACCGATTAGGGATTCATTCCCCGTAGTGCCCAATCCAGATGTCAAACTTTGTAAAATCTTCTTTGCCTTTACAAACTTACCTGTTACTAAACCCTGTGATTTGTCTTCAAAGTTTCCTCTTCATTTCTTACGTTCACTGACAGGATTACAGTTCAAAAGTCACATGCCTACTCGGTCTTTTCAGAGTTCTGCCCAAACCCAGTATATCTCACCAGCATAGGGACACCAGTATCAGTGTACCTGGCCATGCACAAAGGGTGGAGAATGGGAATACTGGTGAAGGGAGACTGTGCATAGATACCGATATACATGATAGTGTGACAGCCTGATGGTGAACGCAAATCTGACAAATTTTCTTTTTATTATTTCCCCTCTTTTCACTTTCCAAAGATGGTTCACTTCACACAACAGTTAAACACATTGAAATGAAAGATTTATGTTCCCTACAGAAAGGTCGCTGACCCGGAAAGAACCCGTGACAAAGAGCAGAGTGTAGAGAACATCGTATCACTGGAGTGTCTGTTCCGGGAAGGTTGAAAGGCAGTACTGTTGAGACGGCACCTGAGCGCGGAGAACAACAAGACCAGAGGCGGTTGTCGCACCAGTTTTTTTTTATTTTCTCCATCTCCCAGTACCCTCCTTCTCTCCTTCTCTTTCTCCCCCTTCTTGTTTCCCTTCTCTTCCCTTAACAAGATGGACTTACCCCAAGATACTGTGTTCTGGGTTTTCCTGTTAATACTGTTGTTGACCAGGACAGTCTGTTTCGGTGAGGGTCCCAGAGAGGTCGAGAAAGGATCTGGAATGGGTTATGATGGCGGGGATGGATTTGTAGAATCTCAAGAGCAACACATCGTTCGAGCAAAGGCGAGTATCAGAAAGCGATCTGGTAGTCAGGGAGCTCGGAGGCACTGTGAAGGGTTATTGGCTGAGGAAAATTCCATTTGTAGGAATTGTGAGAACATAGCCGAGGATGGGTGCATCCAGAGATGTCAGTCCAGCCTTAATATCAACATGGACCATAATCCATTGAGAGATTACCACTCACTAGTGGGTAAGGTCTTAAACCAGACAGAATGCTGGGTGTGCTCACAAGTACCTCAAGGTCAGAGCAAGTCAAGATTAGTACCGTACCCTTTAGCAATAGATGAGGTACTCGAATTACGGGGTGGGAGACCGGTGGACAAGAAATTCAATATTTCTAGGCCCCCTAGTTTGAAGCTCCACCAATACCAAGTAGATAGAACTTATTATGTTTCAATATTTCCAATTACCGAAAACCGGGAAATTGGGAAGTGACGTGGAATAACCAGACAATGGCCTTTTCACATAGAGCTGATAGGATACCCATAGACTCTGAACTTGTACGCCAAATAGCCAACAGTGGAAGGTATTTCCGGTATAGGTATACTCGAGGAAGCAAGACCATGTTGGTTGGAGAAGTATCACCAGGGTACTGTGCTCATATCATCCAGCCTGATACTTGTACTGAGCAGATGGGAGAACTAGGGATTGGGTTTTTCACTTGGAATGCTTGTAATATGGTAATGTCATATTCTGTCCCCTATGTTCTCCCCGATGATGCCTATTTCATATGTGGGAGGAAGGCGTATAAGTGGTTTGCCCCGAACTCAGAGGGATTGTGTTATGTTGGTAGAGTGTTGCCAGAGGTCATGACCATAACCCATGATAAGATGAAAGATGTTCACCGCAGTGCTCAGGCTCCTTATACTCATACTCACTATGAACACATCGTCAAGAGACACCTCAACACTGAAGGAAACCTGAGTAGAATACTGTACCTAACAGTATCTCCCCCACACCCCTGCTTTTGGATGCAGTGTATGTACTTAGATACAGTAACATCGCATACAGCATTTATGAAATTGTTCAGTTATAACAAAAGTGTAGATATTCAAAAACATTACAACTGGAGAATGTGACAATAGGTGCAGGAAGTAAACCGCGCCAAATAGCATGTTCCTGCATTTTGGATATCAATGTCTTCCTATATACAGGTATGTGGTCGTTTGTGTTAATGTTTTTTGTTCTTGTAGGTAAGTAGTATTAGTATGCCGGTATTAGGATTATTTATTCATATGTACTGGGTCTTACAATATGATATCTTTTTAATCCTATTTATGTACAGTATATTATGAATTCTAAATACATTTGTACTATCTATCTATCTATCTATATATATCTATCTATCTATATATATATATATATATATATATATATGAGAAGGCGAAGGCCCTCACTCAATCACTGACTCACTGACTGACTCATCACTAATTCTCTAACCTCCCGATATGTTAGGAAGCTGAAATTTAACATAAGTATTCTACAGGTGGGAAACAGGAAGACTATGCAATTAGAATGTTAATAAAACTCCCCTAAAGGGATTAGAAAGGGGGTTGACATAATGACATCATTAGAGATGAGCGGGTTCAGTTCTCCGAGAACCGAACCCCCCGAACTCCACGTGTTTTACATGGGTCCGAGCAAGGCTTGGTTGTTCCCGCCTGACTCGGAAAACCTGAACCAGGCAAAACGTCATCATCCCACTGTCGGATTCTCGCGAGATTCGGATTCTATATAAAGAGCCGCGCATCACTGCCATTTTCACTCGGGTACAGAGAGGACGTGGCTACGTTCTCTCCTGTCAAATCTCAAAATCAGTGCTCAGTATCAGTGCTTATTGTTGCTCAGTAATACTAGTACAGTGTCTCTCTTGTGCTGCATCTTGCTGCTGTAGGGTGCTCTGGTAGTAGTGTCCTGTGACTGTGTATCGTTCATCATCATTCCAGTCACAGTGGTATCTGGGGGGGTGACAATTCCAGAGTGCTTTTGTGCTGCTCACTAATACACAGTGTCTTGTGCTGCATCTTGCTGCTGTAGGGTGCTGTGGTAGTAGTGTCCTGTGACTGTGTGTCGTTCATCATCATTCCAGTTACAGTGGTATCTGGGGGGGTGACAATTCCAGAGTGCTTTTGTGCTGCTCAGTAATACTAGTACACTGTCAGTTCTCAAAAGTATCATCAGTGCTCAGTATCATCAGTGCTCAGTATCACTGCTCATTGTTTTGTGGTGCTCAGTAATAATACATTACTAATACTAGTACAGTGTCTTGTGCTAATCGTGCTGCTCAGTGTCAGTTCTCCGTAGTATCATCAGTGCTCAGTATCATCAGTGCTCAATATCAGTGCTCAGTATCATCAGTGCTCAGTATCATCAGTGCTCAGTATCAGTGCTCAGTATCATCAGTGCTCAGTATCATCAGTGCTCAGTATCAGTGCTCTGTATAATCAGTGCTCAGTATCATCAGTGCCCAGTATCAGTGCTCAGAATCATCAGTGCTCAGTATCAGTGCTCCGTATCATCAGTGCTCAGTATCAGTGCTCAGTATCATCAGTGCTCAGTATCTGTGCTCAGTATCATCAGTACTCAGTATAATCAGTGCTCAGTATCATCAGTGCTCAGTATCAGTGCTCAGTATAATCAGTGCTCTGTATCGTCAGTGCTCAGTATAATCAGTGCACAGTATAATCAGTGCTCAGTATCATCATTGCTCAGTATAATCAGTGCTCAGTATCTTGTGGTGCTCAGTAATACTACATTACTAATACTAGTACAGTGTCTTTTGCTGCATCTTGCTGCTGTAGGGTGCTGTGGTAGTGTCCTGTCACTGAGCATAGGTCATCATCATTCCAGTCACAGTGGTATCTGGTATCTATCTAGTGGTTTCTAATTCCAGACAATACTGCCGTCTAATTACAGATAAATTACTGACATATAATTCCACACATTAAAAAATGGAGAACAAAAAGTTGGAGGGTAAAATAGGGAAAGATCAAGATCCACTTCCACCTAGTGCTGAAGCTGCTGCCACTAGTCATGGCAGAGGTGATGAAATGCCATCAATGTCGTCTGCCAAGGCCGATGCCCAATATCATAGTAGAGAGCATGTAAAATCCAAAAAGCAAAAGTTCAGTAAAATGACCAAAAAATCTAAATTAAAATCGTCTGAGGAGAAGTGTAAACTTGCCAATATGCCATTTACGACATGGGCCAATATTTACTAAAAAATCGAGTTTGTCCGATTTGTGTTTTTTTTTTCAAAGTCCCAATCCGGGAATTTACTAAGCACAAATCTCGGCAGTGTCTGGTCTATTCGTAATGGATTTAACGGCAAAGTTCTGAAATACGAATGAATAGACCATCGGTCAAACACGGCTGTTATTTCATACAATACGGGTATTCACTATTCATTCGTATTTGGGTGATAGTCTCTGAGTGCTCAAGTGCGGGTCTATTTTTTTGCGAATCGTTAAAAAAAGCAGCAAAAAATAGACCTGCTTTTTCCAGTCGAGTTTGGATAACCAAGCACGGTTCAGTGAGATCTGTGCATGGTTATCTATGGGAAAGGGTCTGTTTAGTGTAAAAACAGAAAAAAAAATTGCGTGGGGTCCCCCCTCCTAAGCACAACCAGCCTCGGGCTCTTTCAGCCGGTCTTGGTTGCAAAAATATGGGGAAAAAATTGACAGGGGTTCCCCCATATTTTAACAACCAGCACCGGGCTCTGCGCCTGGTCCTGGTGCCAAAAATACGGGGGACAAAAAGTGTAGGGGTCCCCCGTATTTTTAAAAAAAAGGACCGGGCTCCAATAGTCAGAGAGATAATGCCACAGCCGGGGGACACTTTTATATAAGTCCCTGCGGCCCTGGCATTAAATCACTAACTAGTCACCCCTGGCCGGGGTACCCTGGAGTAGTGGGAACCCCTAAATCAAGGGGTCCCCCCCTCCAGCCACCCAAGGGCCAGGGGTGAAGCCCGAGGCTGTCCCCCCCTTACAAGGGCTGCGAATGGGGGGCTGATAGCCTTGTGAAAAAAATAGAATATTGTTTTTTTGTAGCAGTACTACAAGTCCCAGCAAGCCTCCCCCGCAAGCTGGTACTTGGAGAACCACAAGTACCAGCATGCGGTGGAAAACCGGGTCCGCTGGTACCTGTAGTACTACTACTA
The DNA here is from genome assembly GCF_028390025.1 of Pseudophryne corroboree. Lineage (NCBI taxonomy): Eukaryota > Metazoa > Chordata > Amphibia > Anura > Myobatrachidae > Pseudophryne > Pseudophryne corroboree. Next base: position 216,943,035 of record NC_086450.1, read on the forward strand.
AAAAAATACCTAACAAAAAACAGGACACACACACCGTGACAGTATAAGTTTATTACATACATGCACACCTCCAAACATACATACTTACCTATGTTCACACGAGGCTCGGTCCTCTTCTCCATGTAGAATCCTCAGGGTACCTGTGAAAAAAATTATACTCACATAATCCAGTGTTGCTTGTCTTCTTTGTATAATCCACGTACTTGGCAAAACAAAAAAAACGGAATCCCGACCACGCACTGAAAGGGGTCCCATGTTTACACATGGGACCCCTTTCCCCGACTGCCAGGACCCCCCCTGACTCCTGTCAAAGAGGGTCCCTTCAGTCAATCAGGGAGCGCCACGTCGTGGCACTCTCCTGATTGGCTGTGGGCTCCTGTAGTGTCTGTGAGGCTGCACACGGCAGAGATACAATGTAGCGCCTATGCACTCCATTGTATCCAATGGTGGGAACTTTGCGGACAGCGGTTGACCGAAAGTAACCTCACCGCTGACCGCAAAGTTCCCACCATTGGATACAATAGAGCGCATAGGCGCTACATTGTATCTCTGCCGTGTGCAGCCTCACAGACACTACAGGAGCCCACAGCCAATCAGGAGAGTGCCACGACGTGGCGCTCCCTGATTGACTGAAGGGACCCTCTTTGACAGGAGTCAGGGGGGGTCCTGGCAGTCGGGGAAAGGGGTCCCATGTGTAAACATGGGACCCCTTTCAGTGCGTGGTCGGGATTCCGTTTTTTTTGTTTTGCCAAGTACGTGGATTATACAAAGAAGACAAGCAACACTGGATTATGTGAGTCTAATTTTTTTCACAGGTACCCTGAGGATTCTACATGGAGAAGAGGACCGAGCCTCGTGTGAACATAGGTAAGTATGTATGTTTGGAGGTGTATTGTATCTCTGCCGTGTGCAGCTTCACAGACACTACAGGAGCACACAGCCATGACGTGGCGCTCCCTGATTGGCTGAAGGGACCCTCTTTGACAGGAGTCAGGGGGGGTCCTGGCAGTCAGGGAAAGGGGTCCCATGTGTAAACATGGGACCCCTTTCAGTGCGTGGTCGGGTTTCCGTTTTTTTGTTTTGCCAAGTACGTGGATTATACAATGAAGACAAGCAACACTGGATTATGTGAGTCTAATTTTTTTCACAGGTACCCCGAGGATTCTGCATGGAGTAGAGGACCGAGCCTCATGTGAACATAGGTAAGAATGTATGTTTGGAGGTGTGCATGTATGTAATAAACTTATACTGTCACGGTGTGTGTCCTGTTTTTTGTTGGGTATTTTTTTAGTAGTAGTACTACGGGTACCAGCGGGCCCGGTTTTCTACCGCATGCTGGTACTTGTGGTTCTCCAAGTACCAGCTTGCGGGGAGGCTTGCTGGGACTTGTAGTACTGCTACTAAAAACAAATTCTATTTTTTTCACAAGGCTATCAGCCCCCCATCCGCAGCCCTTTGATGGGGGGGACAGTCTCGGGCTTCACCCCTGGCCCTTGGGTAGCTGGAGGGGGGGACCCCTTGCTTTAAGGGGTTCCCACTCCTCCAGGGTACCCCGGGCAGTGGTGACTAGTTAGTGATTTAAGGCCAGGGCCGCAGGGACCTATATAAAAGTGTCCCCCGGCTGTGGCATTATCTCTCTGACTAGTGGAGCCCGGTGCTGGTTTTAAAAAAAAAATGGGGGACCCCTACGCTTTTTGTCCCCCGTATTTTTGGCACCAGGACCAGGCGCAGAGCCCGGTGCTGGTTATTAAAATATTGGGGAACCCCTGTCAATTTTTTCCCCATATTTGTGCAACCAGGACCGGCTGAAAGAGCCCGAGGCTGGTTGTGATTAGGAGGGGGGACCCCACGCAATTGTTTTCTTCATTTTTAACACTTCAATTTTTTTTTAAAAGGTGCACAATGAAGCCCTGCATGGTTGTCACAGATCCGGCCGGGATTCCTTGTGTTTTGTCAGGCAGTGTTTTACTCATCACTCCCGCAAAACACTGCCTGACATTACGAATCACATCGACATCGGAAAAAACGAATGTGCAAAACTCGGCAGCTTAGTAACTGACCGTATCAGGATTCAAAAAGTTGCAGTAAAATGCACCCGATACCATTCGAGTTCAAACACCCTTAAAAACGGCTAAAACACGAATATTAGTAAATATACCCCATGGAGTGGCAAGGAACGGCTGAGGCCCTGGGCTATGTTCATGTCTAGTGGTTCAGCTTCACATGACGATGGAAGCACTCATCCTCCCGCTAGAAAAATGAAAAGAGTTAAGCTGGCAAAAGCAAAGCAAAGAACTGTGCATTCTAAATCCCAAATCCCAAAGGAGAGTCCAATTGTGTTGGTTGCGATGCCTGACCTTCCCAACACAGGACAGGAAGAGGTGGCTCATTCCACCATTCGCACGCCCTCTGCAAGTGCTGGAAGGAGCACCACCAGTCCAGTTCCTGATATTCAAATTGAAGATGTCACTGTTAAAGTACACCAGGATGAGGATGTGGGTGTTGCTGGCGCTGAGGAGGAAATTGACAAGGAGGATTCTGATGGTGAGGTGGTTTGTTTAAGTGCGGCACCCGGGGAGACACCTGTTGTCTGTGGGATGAATAAGGCCATTGACATGCCTGGTCAAAATACAAAAAAATGACCTCTTCGGTGTGGAATTATTTCAACAGAAATGCGGACAACAGGTGTCAAGCCGTGTGTTGCCTTTGTCAAGCTGTAATTAGTAGGGGTAAGGACGTTAACCACATAGGAACATCCTCCCTTATACGTCACCTGGAGTGCATTCATCAGAAGTCATTGACAAGTTCAAAAACTTTGGGTGACAGCGGAAGCAATCCACTGACAACTAAATCCCTTCCTCTTGTACCCAAGCTCCTGCAAACCACACCACCAACTCCCTCAATGTCAATTTCCTCCTTAGAGAGGAACGCCAATATTCCTGCAGGCCATGTCACTGGCAAGTCTGACGAGTCCTCTCCTAACTGGGATTCCTCCGATGGATCCTTGAGTGGAATGCCTACTGCTGCTGTTGCTGCTGGCGCTGCTGCTGTTGTTGCTGCTGCTGGGAGTCGATCGTCATCCCAGAGGGGAAGTCGGAAGACCACTTGTACTACTTCCAGTAAGCAATTGACTGTCCAACAGTCCTTTGCGAGGAAGATGAAATATCACAGCAGTCATCAAGTTGCAAAGCGGATAACTCAGGCCTTGATAACTATGTTGGTGTTAGACGTGCGTCCGGTATCCACAGTTAGTTCACAGGGACTTAGAGAACTGCTTGAGGTAGTGTGTCCCCGGTACGAAATCCCATCTAGGTTCCACTTCTCTAGGCAGGCGATACCGAGAATATACACAGACATAAGAAAAAAGTGTCCTCACTGTTCTAAAAAAATGCAGTTGTACCCACTGTCCACTTAATCACGGACATGTGGACAAGTGGAGCAGGGCAAACTAAGGACTATATGACTGTGACAGCCCACTGGGTAGCTGTATTGCCTCACGCAGCAGCATCAGCGGCGGCACCAGTAGCAGCATCTTGCAAATGCCAACTCATTCCTAGGCAGGCTACGCTTTGTATCACTGCTTTCCATAAGAGGCACACAGCTGACAACCTCTTACGGAAACTGAGGAACATCATCGCAGATTGGATTTCCCCAATTGGACTCTCCTGGGGATTTGTGATATCGGACAACGCCACCAATATTGTGTGTGCATTACATGTGGGCAAATTCCAGCTCATCCCATATTTTGCACATACAATTCATTTGGTAGTGCAGAATTTTTTTAAAAACGACAGGGGCGAACAGGAGATGCTGTCGGTGGCCCGAAAAATTGTGGGCCACTTCCGGCATTCAGCCACCACGTGCCGAGGACTGGAACGCCAGCAAACACTCATGAACATGCCCTGCCATCAGCTGAAGCAAGAGGTGGTAACAAGGTTGAATTCAACACTCTATATGCTTCAATGGATGGAGGAGCAGCAAAATGCCATTCAAGCCTATACCTCTGCCTACGATATAGGCAAAGGAGGGGGAATGCACCTGACTCAAGTGCAGTGGAGAATGATTTCCATGTTGTGCAAGGTACTCCAACCATTTGAACTTGCCACACGTGAAGTCAGTTCAGACACTGCCAGCCTAAGTCAGGTCATTCCCCTCATCAGGCTTTTGCAGAAGCATCTGGAGAGATTGAAGGAGTTGCTAAAATGGAGCAATTCCGCTAGGCATGTGGGACTTGTGGATGGAGCCCTTCATTCGCTTAATTAGGATTCACGGGTGGTCAATCAAAATGTTGAAATCAGAGCACTACATTTTGGCCACCATGCTCGATCCTAGGTTTAAAGCCTACGTTGTATCTCTCTTTCCGGCAGATGTTTAAAGACCTGCTGGTGAGACAATTGTCAAGTCAAACGGAACGTGACCCGCCAACAGCTCCTCCCTCATTTTCTACCGCCACTGGAGCAGCAAGGAAAAGGATACAATTTCCAAAACCAGCCGCTGGCGCTGATGCAGGGCAAGTGCTGACATCTGGTCCGGACTGAAGGTCCTGCCAACAATTACTGACATGTCGTCTACTGTCACTGCATATGATTCTGTCACCATTGAAAGAATGGTGTAAGATTATATGAGTGACAGCATCACTGTAGGCAGTCCTTACGTATACTGGCAGGAAAAAGAGGCAATTTGAAGGCCCTTGCACAAACTGGCTTTATTTTACCTAAGTTGCCCCGCCTCCAGTATGTACTCCAAAAGAATGTTTAGTGCAGCCGGTCACCTTGTCAGCGATCGGCGTAGGAGGTTACTTCCAGAAAATGTTGAGAAGATGATGTTAATCAAAATGAATTATACATTTCTCCGTGGAGACATTTACCAGCAATTGCCTTCAGAAAGTACACAGGGACCTGTGATGGTGGATTCCAGTGGGGACGAATTATTACTCTGTGAGGAGGAGGATGTACACAGTGAAATGGGTGAGGAATCAGATGATGAGGATGAGGTGGACATCTTGCCTCTGTAGAGCCAGTTTGTGCAAGGAAAGATTGATTGCTTCTTTTTTGGTGGGGGCCCAAACCAACCAGTCATTTCAGCCACAGTTGTGTGGCAGACCCTGTCGCTGAAATGATGGGTTTGTTAAAGTATGCATGTCCTGTTTATACAACATAAGGGTGGGTGGGAGGGCCCAAGGACAATTCCATCTTGCGCCTCTTTTTTTATTTATCTTTGCATCATGTGCTGTTTGGGGACTATTTTTTTAAGTGCCATCCTGTCTGACACTGCAGTGCCACTCCTAGATGGGGCAGGTGTTTGTGCCACCCTCTTGGGTCGCTTAGTTTAGTCATCCAGCAAACTTGGTGCAAATTTTAGGACTAAAAATAATATTGTGATGTGTTCAGAATAGACTGGAAATGAGTGGAAATTATGGTTATTGAGGTTAATAATACTAAAGGATCAAAATTACCCCCAAATTCTATGATTTAAGCTGTTTTTGAGGGGTTTTTGGAAAAAAAAACACCCGAATTCAAAACGCATCCGAATCCTACAAAAATCCAAAAGGGTGGTTTTGCCAAAACGCGTCCGAATCCAAAACACGACCACGGAACCGAATCCAAAACCAAAACACAAAACACGAAAAATGCCCGCTGCACATCTCTAGACATCATCGCCAATTCGTGGCTTCCATTGCATTAACGATAATGCCCAAATGGACAATCGTATCAAAATTTGGATTGCACCTCCAGTGTTTAGAATATAATAAACTACAAAAATGGTCCTGTTACTTTTTACCGTATTTGCTATGGGTGCTCCTCAGCTAATGCCAAGAACCATGGATTTTTATTTATTTACATTAAGACGTCTCAAAGTTATATCTCTATAGATTCACCAAATTTTTAACACTCATGGATATTTACATGAAACCAGATATATTTACCGTGATAATCAGAAACTCCCGTCCGAAGAACGGGTAGAACAGCTAGTACTGTATATCTATCTAGCTATATATATATATATATATATATATATATATTTTTTTTTTTTTTTTATTGGGTTGTTTTATACATGTAATTGCATTTTGTATCTATATAATTTAAGGATATACTGGGGTGCACCTTACAACTTCTTAGCAGCAGTATATTAATTGGAAGGCTTTTAGTAGATCTAAGTGTGGTGCTTACCCCCCTTGAATCTGCAAACAAAATCTCACAGTGTTGCCTGCCTCTTACAAGTATATCTACAAGCTCTGGCTACTCACATACAGTCTCAGTCCTATCTCTGACAGGTAAGATACATTTCAGGCCTACTCACACTTAATGGTCTGACTTCTTTTCAGCAACCACACCTGGGCCCTGTCTCTATTGGGCAGTTTCTCTTGTCCTCCACTCACCTGAACTGTATATACTTGGCAGCAGCCTCACTGACTGCCCAGCTACACATCTGGACCATATGCACTCTCCAGCAGCAGCCTTTAGGTGTAGTCACATCTACCTTTTCTTCCCAGTGTGAGCGGTTGCCTCCAGCCCCACATAGAATCCATAACTAACTGGTTATGTGCCACTCCGGCGGCTCATTGCTAGTCCTGGTCATTGCTAGGCGACCAGGTCATCACAGTGCTTCCACATGGCAGCTTACCTGATGGTCGCCCAGGCAATGGGGATGCCAGGTGGCCGCAGGGGGTTGTGAGCCAGCTACAGGGATATACAGTGCTCAGCTGCACAAAATATGAAATTAGAGGGGATTTGTCTCAGTGACCCTCAGGATTGGCTCTTCCTATCTTTATCTCCCTGACACTCCTGCATCACCTTGCTGATTATAGTCCTCAGTTACTGCTGGAGCCCTTGTCACTCTGTGCTGTTTTCAGATCCTCCTGGCCCCTTTGTTTGCTTCAGGCATTCCTGCGAACCTGGTCTGTCTATAGTTATCCTGCAAGTCCACGCTTCTGCAAGTTCTGAAAACCTGGTCTGTCAGCCAACATCCTACAAGTTCATGTTTCAGCAAATCCTGGAAACCTAGTCTGTCAGCCATCATCCTACAACTCCACGTTCTGGCTAATCCTTCAAGTCTGGTTTGCCAGTTATTATCCTGCAAGGTTTAGCCCTGGTCAATCCTGCACACTTGGCCAGTCCATTAACATTCAGAAAAGAAAAGTCTACGATCAATCCAGTACACCAGGTCAGGTTGCTAACAATCTACCAGGCCAAGCTTCTACCAATTCGTTATACTGGTCCTGTCTGCTGACATCCAGCTTGGCCAAGCTACAACCAGTCATGCATACCTGACCTGTCTGTTGATGTCCTGTTAGCTCAGGCCACTTCTGCTCTGATTTGTCTGGCCCAACTGCTGTTACCCCATATTGCTGAGTCACAACCGTTCCATATATACTGTCTGTCAGTATCTGCCAACAGCCTTCTCCATCTCTCAGCACCTCTAAGTATGGGAGGATCACTTTGGACCCAGTGGTCCCAGAGTCTCACCAAATTGTGTCTTCACTATCAAGACTGCAGAATCCTCTTTCTTTAGTCTTCAATCTGCATGTTTGAGATCTATTGGGTAAGCTTCTACTGCTGAAGGCATTAAGTTGAGAGGGGGCCCACTAAGTACTTGTGTGCACAACTAGCACTAAGGGATCTGCGGGGGGTTGCTAATGGTGAAAAGCCATTTGAGGGCTCTAGAAGTTTCACTCTAATAGAACTGGAGTTTCCCATGACTTCAATCAAGTCCAAGGCAGCCACGTACTCTAACAGTTCTGAAGTTCTCCATGGCATCTTGCAAGTCCTAAGAGTCATCTTTGTAATACTCTACAGCAGTGGTGGCCAACGCGTTGCTCTTGAGCCATATGCGGCTCTATCTTTTTGTTCAAATGTGGCTCCCAACACTCAAAGTCACGTGACCACAAGAGATCAAAACCGCTGCACTCCAGCCAGACATGCAGCAGCACTATGTAGACTGAGAACTAAGGGAGCCAAATATACATGGGGGAGCTGGCTGGAGCGACACAGGCGGATGCTGGCTGGAGTGACACATGGGGGGACTGAAGTGTATTATGTGAATCTGTGTTTATAACCACAGCGCTTTAACACAAAATTATAGACAAATAAAAATCTTTATTCTTTATCTTTTATTTTTATTTGTCTATAATTTTGTGTTAAAGCGCTGTGGTTATAAACACAGATCTCTGATTTTGTGGTAGTATTTGTTGTTTTGGGGATGTGGTGACATCTCATGAGGTCTGCTATACCATAGCTGCTGAGCGCCTGTTCTGAAACACACTCTTACCATACTGTTTTGCTTTATTATGTGAATCTGGCTTTTCAATATATTTTATGCGTATCTGGCTTTTTCAATTACAGGTTGAGTATCCCATATCCAAAATGCTTGGTACCAGAAGTATTTTGGATATCGGATTTTTCCATATTTTGGAATAATTGCATACCATAATGAGATATCATGGTGATGGGACCCAAGTCTAAGCACAGAATGCATTTATGTTTCATATACACCTTATACATACAGCCTTAAGGTAATTTTAGCCAATATTTTTAATAAGTTTGTGCATTAAACAAAGTGTGTGTACATACACACAATTCATTAATGTTTCATATACACCTTATACACACAGCCTGAAGGTCATTTAATACAATATTTTTAATAACTTTGTGTATTAAACAAAGTTTGTGTACATCGAGCCATCAGAAAATAAAGGTTTCACTATCTCTGTCTCACTTAAAAAATTCCGTATTTTGGAATATTCCGTATTTCGGAATATATGGATATGGGATGCTCAACCTGTATTTGATGTAGAAGTGGCTTTTTCAATGTATTTTATGTTGGATCTGGCTTTTTCAATGTATTTTATACCAGGGGCGTGGCCTGGCAGGCACAAGGTCACACCCCATTTTTGCAAGGGCGCCTTCGGCTCAAAGTCGGCTCTTTAAAGTACCTAACAAGATTTCTTCGCTCTTTGTCTCTGACTGGTTGGCCACCCCTGCTCTACAGCATCTTTCAAGTCCAAATTTCCAGTCTTATCATAACAATCACTACTGCCATTTACCTTTATTCTGCCAATATATATATATATATATATATAAAAATATATACATATATATATAGTGTGTATATATATATATATATATATATATACATATACTATATACACTGCTTATATACACTGCTCAAAAAAATAAAGGGAACACTAAAATAACATCTCCTAGATCTGAATGAATTCAATATTCTTATTAAATACTTTGTTCTTTACATAGTTGAATGTGCTGACAACAAAATCACACAAAAATGATCAATGGAAATCAAATTTATTAACCCATGGAGGTCTGGATTTGGAGTCACGCTCAAAATTAAAGTGGAAAAACACACTACAGGCTGATCCAACTTTGATGTAATGTCCTTAAAACAAGTCAAAATGAGGCTCAGTAGTGTGGCCTCCACGTGCCTGTATGACCTCCCTACAACGCCTGGGCATGCTCCTGATGAGGTGGTGGATGGTCTCCTGAGGAATCTCCTCCCAGACCTAGACTAAAGCATCCACCAACTCCTGGACAGTCTGTGGTGCAAAGTGGCATTGGTGGATGGAGCGAGACATGATGTGCTCAATTGGATTAAGGTATTTTGGGGAATGGGCGGGCCAGTCCATAGCATCAATGCCTTCGTCTTGCAGGAACTGCTGACACACTTCAGCCACATGAGGTCTAGCATTGTCTTGCATTAGGAGTAACCCAGGGCCAACTGCACCAGCATATGGTCTCACAAGGGATCTTAGGATCTCATCTCGGTACCTAATGGCAGTCAGGCTACCTCTGGCAAGCACATGGAGGGCTGTGCGGCCCCCCAAAGAAATGCCACCCCACACCATTACTGACCCACTGCCAAACCGGTCATGCTGGAGGATGTTACAGGCAGCAGAATGTTCTCCTTGATGTCTCCAGACTCTGACACGTCTGTCACATGTGCTCAGTGAGAACCTGCTTTCATCTGTGTCAAATGCCAAATGTCCTGCATGGTGTTGGGCTGTAAGCACATCCCCCACCTGTGGACGTCGGGCCCTCATACCACCCTCATGGAGTCTGTTTCTGATCATTTGAGTAGACACATGCACATTTGTGGCTTGCTGGAGGTCATTTTGCAGGGCTCTGGCAGTGCTCCTCCTGTTCCTCCTTGCACAAAGGCGGAGGTAGTGGTCCTGCTGCTGGATTGTTGCCCTCCTATGGCCTCCTCCACGTCTCCTGAAGTACTAGCCTGTCTCCTGGTAGTGCCTCCATGCTCTGGACACTACGCTGACAGACACAGCAAACCTTCTTGCCACAGCTCACATTGATGTGCCATCCTGGATGATCTGCACTACCTGAGCCACTTGTGTGGGTTGTAGACTCCGTCTCATGCTACCACTAGAGTGAAAGCACCACCAGCTTTCAAAAGTGACCAAAACATCAGCCAGAAAGCATAGGAGCTGAGAAGTGGTCTGTGTACACCACCTGCAGAAAAACTCCTTTATTGGGGGTATCTAGCTAATTGCCTATAATTTCCACCTGTTGTCTATTCCATTTGCACAACAGCATGTGAAATTGATTGTCAATCAGTGTTGCTTCCTAAGTGGACAGTTTGATTTCACAGAAGTGTGATTGACTTGGAGTTACATTGTGTTGTTTAAGTGTTCCCTTAATTTTTTTGAGCAGTGTGTATATATATATATATATATATATATATATATAGTGTGTGTGTGTATATATATATATATATATATATACATATACTATATATATATATATATATATATATATATATATATATATATATATTAGAGATAAGCAGGTGAGAACCGAACCTCCCGAACATCACGTTCTGCGCCAGAATCTGAGTCTCGGGACTTCCCACCAGACTCGGATCCCAGAACGAGGCAAAACGTCATCATCCTGCTGTCGGATTCTCACGGGTTTTGGAGTCCATATAAACAGCCACGCGTTGCCACCATTTTCACTCCGAACTTGGAGAGTGGGGGAACAGGCCTCTGTCTCTCTCTGAGGGTGGTGGCATTGGGTGGGGTCAGTGTGTGCTATGTTGGGGTTCTGTTCCTGTCACTGTGGTGTCCCTGTGATGTTAGGGGTGCTGTCCTGGTTGTCATTGGTGTTTCATGTGCTGTTAGGGGTGCTGCAGCTGTACATGGGTGTTGCTGTTCTGGCTGTCACTGTGTTGTACAGGGACAGGGACATGTGCTCTGCATGCAGTGAAAATACAAGGGGCTGGCTGTAAAAATTTAGAAGTGCAGTGAAAATAAATGTACACTGGCCATGTCTTGTATGCTGTAAAAAAATCTGGGGTGCAGTGAAAATAAATGTGCACTGGCCCAGAATTGTATGATGTAAAAATTCAGGGGTGCAGTGAAAATAAATGTACACTGGTCCTGTACGCTGTAAAAATACAGGAGTGCCGCTGTTAAAATAAAAGTACATTGGTCCTGTATGCTGTAAAAATACAGGAGTGCTATTGTTAAAATGAAAGTACACTGTTCCTGTATGCTGTAAAAATACAGGGGTGCTGTCATTAAAATAAAATTACACTGGTCCTGTAAGCTGTAAAAATACAGGGGTGCTGCTATTAAAATAAAAGTACACTGGCCCTGTATGCTGTAAAAATACAGGGGTGCTGTTGTTAAAATAAAATAAATTGGTCCTGTAAGCTGTAAAATATAGGGGTGCAGTGAAAAAAAATGAACACTGGCATTGTTTTGTATGCTGTAAAATTACAAGAGTGTTGTGAAAATACAGAGGTGCTGGCACTGACTGTGGTTGCGATGTCTAGGCCTGACCTACACAACACTATATGGGAAGAGGAGGCTACTACCACCATTTGCACACACTAAGCCAGTCCAATTGCTGATATTGAGATTGAGGATGTCACTGTAGAAGTACACAAGGATGAGGAGGATATGGTGTAGCTGGTGCTGATGTGGTTTGTTTGAAAAAAGCACTAGTGGAGAAAGTTGTTGGCCATGGAATGAAAAAGCCTATTGTCATGCCAGGGCAAAATACAAAAAAAAACACCTCTTTGGTGTGGAATTATTTCTCCACAAATCCAGACAACAGGGCCAATATTGTTATGATTCCAGCACTCTGGTCAGAGGAGATCTTATGGCAAGGACCGGAGCACTGGAACGGAATGCTGGGGAAGGGAGCAGGACAGGAAAATAGCCCCTGGCGCCCTAACTCTGTTGTCTCACCCGTGTTGTCAGAAATCCCCTGCGAGACTATGGTTTCTTGAGCCCTTGGCAGCCGCGTTTGAAGGGCGGATTATGTCTGCCCAACTTCGATGCCCCCCGGTCTTAATGAGAGACAAAGGGAAACCCGAGACAGGGTGATAACAAGAGGCCCTCTAACTAAACAACCAGGCCAGGGGCTAAGCAAACTCAAAACTATAATATGTGCGGAGAAACCGCCAGGGAAAAGGACAACCAAAATATCCACTTGTCCAATTCTCCTACCCGGCACCGCCGAGTACCAGAGAGGACTTGTGGAAGCGGAACCCTCCGCAAATGCTCCAAACACAAAATATAAAAGGTAAAGCGGCTGAGCCGCAACACACGGCAGAGCCGCAACTCACGAACTCCACTGGATATAAAACGGTGATCAGTCAGGACTCCAGGGAACCAAACGACCTCTTGGGATGAGATGACAACTCCCGAATACCGGACTTCTGAGGACTGGAATGACCGGATACAGCAGGACTGGAAACAGACTCTCAGCAAACAAAGGCAGCATGCAGGAAGCTATTACCGGCGTCTGTGAGAAGCCCTGGGAGTGTATTAAAACAAGGAGTCCTCCAATCAGCTGCTAAAGGCTGATTAGAATAAATGCCGTGCAGCTGCCTTGCTGCACGGCCAGAGAGCAGGTGAATATCTCAATTTCCTAAAGCCTAGCAATGGGGAACGCGGTCCGCCAGTGGCGTCCCCGTTGCTAGGGTCCGTGCGGCTCAGCGCGCCCGGCGTCTAGCGTTGCTAGGGAGCCGGCGGCTGTACGCGCACGGCGTCTCTAGTTGCTAGGCGCCGGGCCGCGCAGACAAGCGGACCCGGCGCCTAACAGTACCCCCCCTTGAGGAGGGGTCAAGGAACCCCTAAAGCCAGGTTTCTGAGGAAATTCCCGAAAAAATGCCCTCTTGAGCCTCGGGGCATGAAGATCCTTATCCAGGACCCAAGACCTTTCCTCCGGACCATAGCCTTTCCAGTGAACTAGAAAATACAGCCAACCCCAGGACAATTTGGAATCGAGAACCTTCTCTACCAAGAACTCCTGTTGTCCCTGTACATCCACTGGAGATCTACCCTGAGAGATCTTCCGAGGAAATCTACTGGAAGAAACGTATTGTTTCAACAGGGAACAATGAAACGTATTTCCAATCCTGAGAGATCTTGGTAAACGTAACCGAAAGGCAACTGGTTTGACTCTTTTAATAATAAGAAATGGCCCAATAAATTTGGGTCCCAGTCTAGCCGAGGATTGTCGAAGCCTGATGTTGCGAGTCGACAACCACACCCTATCTCCCACCTTAAAAGTGCAAGGACGTCGGAGCCTGTCAGAAAATTTCTTCTCTCGAAAGGCCGCTTTTCTGAGAGCAAGGTGCACCTTTTTCCAAATGGCTCTGAGATGGGAGGTTAAGGTTAGCGAGGAGACTGAGGAATGATGAAAAAAAGAATTAGATCTGGGGTGAAAACCAAAAACTGAAAAGAATGGAGACTCTTTAGTGGAGGAATGACAAGAATTATTGTAAGCAAATTCAGCCAACGGAAGAAACTCGGACCAATCATTCTGGAGTTTGGCTGAATACAAGCGCAAATATTGTTTCAATGATTGGTTAACTCGTTCGGTTTGCCCGTTGGATTGTGGGTGGTAACCGGATGTTAACGACAATTTCATTTTCAATGAGGCACAAAAACATTTCCAGAATTGTGCGATGAATTGTGGACCCCGATCAGAAACAATATCAGTAGGCAACCCATGAAGCCTGAATACATGGCGGAGAAACAAAACTGCCAACCCTTGGGCAGAAGGCAATCGGGGAAGAGCAATAAAATGAGCCATTTTACTAAAACGGTCCACTACCACCCATATGACTCGGAATCCGGCTGAAAGGGGAAGGTCAACCACAAAATCCATGGAAATATGAGACCACGGCCTGAGAGGATTATTTAAGGGCATAAGTTGCCCGATGGGCAAGGAACGGGGAACCTTATGCTGTGCACAAACCTGACATGAATAAACAAATTCCTTGACGTCTTTAGAAAGACCAGGCCACCATACTGAGCGAGAGACTAACTCCAATGTCTTAGAGACTCCTGGATGCCCTGAAACTTTGTTATCATGGAATTCCGTTAAAACCGTAGCTCTCAAAAACTCAGGGACGTAAAGACGACCAGCAGGAGTAATTCTAGGAGCTTGGTGTTGAAGCTGTTTTAACTGGGTAAATAAATCTTGTGTGAGGCCCGCCCAGATGACCGAAGATGGAAGTATGGGGGTAACAGGATTGTTATTGTTAACCGGAAGAAAGCTACGTGACAGGGCATCAGCCTTAGTATTCTTGGAACCAGGCCTGAAAGTGATTATAAATTTGAAACGCGTAAAAAATAATGCCCAACGTGCCTGCCGGGCATTAAGCCGCTTAGCCGATTCAATGTATTGCAGGTTCTTATGGTCAGTCAATACCGAAATAGTATGTTTTGCTCCCTCCAGCCAATGCCTCCACTCCTCGAAAGCCCACTTTACCGCCAGTAACTCCCGATTACCAACGTCATAGTTGGATTCAGCGGAGGAGAATTTCCTGGACATAAAGGCACAAGGATGTAACTCCAGAGACTCCGGATCCTTTTGAGAAAGGATAGCCCCCACTCCAACCTCCGAGGCATCAACCTCCACCACAAAGGGCAATTCCGGATTAGGATGTCTGAGGACTGGAGCCGAGACAAAGGCTTGTATCAAGGCCCGGAAGGACAACTCAGCTTCACGCGACCAGTTGGTAGGATCCGCTCCTTTCTTTGTCAGAGCTACATTGGGAGCAACAAGGTCAGAAAAAGAATGAATGAACCTCCTATAATAATTCGCAAACCCTAAAAAGCGCTAAATTGCTTTTAAATTGGTGGGTTGCGCCCAACTAAGGATGGCCTGGAGTTTCTTTGGTTCCATGGAAAATCCCTGAGGGGAAATTATGTACCCTAAAAAAGATACTTCCATGACATGAAACTCACACTTCTCCAGCTTGGCATATAAATGATTCTCGCGTAACTTTTGAAGAACCAGACGCACCTGGGTAACATGTTGTTCCATTGATTCAGAAAAAATCAGGATGTCGTCTAAGTAAACGACCACGAATTTCCCTAGGAAGTCACGGAGCACATCATTAATGAGGTCTTGAAAAACTGCCGGAGCATTGGACAGGCCGAACGGCATCACCAGGTATTCGTAGTGACCCGACTGAGTACTGAAGGCCGTTTTCCACTCATCTCCAGATTTAATTCGGATGAGGTTGTACGCTCCTCTAAGGTCAATTTTAGAAAAAATCACAGCAGAACGTAACTGATCAAAGAGTACAGAAATCAACGGCAAAGGATAGGTGTTTTTAACTGAGATCTTATTCAGGGCTCTAAAATCAATGCAAGGTCAAAGCGAGCCATCATTTTTCTCCACAAAGAAGAAGCCTGCACTTAAAGGAGATTTTGATGGTCTAATAAATCCTTTCTCAAGGCTCTCCTTTACATAATCATTCATAGCCGCAGTTTCTGGCCCGGATAATGCATATAATCTTCCCTTTGGCAATGCGGCACCAGGAATTAACTCAATAGCACAATCATAAGGCCTATGGGGAGGCAGAATGTCCGCATTGCCTTTGGAGAAAACATCAGCAAACTCCTGGTATTCCACCGGAATGAGTTCTGGAATGATAGCTGCTACTCTGACTGGAAACGTGATACATTCCTTATCACAAAAAGTACTCCATTGTGAAATCTCCCCCGACCGCCAATCAATGGTGGGATTATGAAAGGCCAGCCAAGGGTGACCCAGAACAACTGGAACTGCTGGGCAATGTGTAAGAAAGAACTCGATTTTCTCGGAATGTAGAGCTCCTACTGTAAGTAGTACAGGGGGTGTATGGAGAGAAATAATCCCATTAGACAGCGGACTCCAATCTAAGCCATGCATGGTGACACACCTACCCAAAGGTAACTGAGGAATGCCTAAGGCCTTAGCCCAAGTTAAATCCATAAAGTTTCCTGCAGCTCCACTGTCAACAAAAGCCGACACCGAAGAACTGAGGCTGCCAAAGGAAACTTTAACTGGGACTAAAAGGGAGTTATTCGAGGAGATAAGCTGCAGACCTAGGTGAACCCCCTCACAATTCACTTGGTCAAAGCGTTTCCCGACTTGTTCGGACAATTACGAGCAAAATGTCCCTTACCCCCACAGTACAGACAAAGACCAGAATTTTGCCTTCTGGCTCTTTCTTCAGGAGACAGCCGGGAGAGACCCATCTGCATGGGCTCCTCTACGTCTTCAGGAATGGAATATACACACGGACTTGACCTTACAGGTGCTCCTTTTTCAGCCCTCCGCTCTCTGGGACGACGATCAATCTTAATAGAAAGCTCCATGAGTTTATCGAGAGTCTCAGGAGCGGGGTACTGAAGGAGACTGTCTTTTATAGACTCTAATAAGCCGAGGCGAAACTGACTGCGCAGGGCTGGGTCATTCCAGCCACAGTCGTTCGTCCAACGGCGAAACTCCGTACAATAAACCTCCGCAGGATTTCTACCCTGTCTGAGAGCGCGCAACTGACTTTCAGCGGACGCCTCTCTATCAGGGTCATCATACAAGAGCCCTAAAGACTCAAAAAAAGCGTCAACTGACAACAATGCCAGATCCTCTGCTCTTAAACCAAATGCCCAGGTCTGAGGATCCCCCAGGAGCAAAGAAATAATAATCCCGACCCGCTGAGATTCAGTACCCGAGGAAATCGGTCTTAAACGAAAATAAAGCTTACAAGATTCTTTAAAATTAAAAAACTCTTTTCTATCACCAGAAAAACGGTCAGGCAAATGCATCTTTGGTTCAGGGACTACCCTTGGGGAAGCTCGCAAAAGATCTTCCTGCGACTTCACCCGAAGAGAAAGATC
The DNA here is from genome assembly GCF_028390025.1 of Pseudophryne corroboree. Taxonomy (NCBI): domain Eukaryota; kingdom Metazoa; phylum Chordata; class Amphibia; order Anura; family Myobatrachidae; genus Pseudophryne; species Pseudophryne corroboree. Next base: position 216,960,193 of record NC_086450.1, read on the forward strand.
CTGAACCATCTGAGTAAGTTCTTGAATCTGGCTGACTAAGAGCTGACCAGGATTTGGCCCTAAACCTGTTGGATTCATGAGGCCGATAAACTCTCACAAAACTGAATGAGAAAAAATTAAACCCCGTTTAATTTTAAGTTTTGGTATGGCCGGTAATAATGTTATGATTCCAGCACTCTGGTCAGAGGAGATCTTATGGCAAGGACCGGAGCACTGGAACGGAATGCTGGGGAAGGGAGCAGGACAGGAAAATAGCCCCTGGCGCCCTAACTCTGTTGTCTCACCCGTGTTGTCAGAAATCCCCTGCGAGACTATGGTTTCTTGAGCCCTTGGCAGCCGCGTTTGAAGGGCGGATTATGTCTGCCCAACTTCGATGCCCCCCGGTCTTAATGAGAGACAAAGGGAAACCCGAGACAGGGTGATAACAAGAGGCCCTCTAACTAAACAACCAGGCCAGGGGCTAAGCAAACTCAAAACTATAATATGTGCGGAGAAACCGCCAGGGAAAAGGACAACCAAAATATCCACTTGTCCAATTCTCCTACCCGGCACCGCCGAGTACCAGAGAGGACTTGTGGAAGCGGAACCCTCCGCAAATGCTCCAAACACAAAATATAAAAGGTAAAGCGGCTGAGCTGCAACACACGGCAGAGCCGCAACTCACGAACACCACTGGATATAAAACGGTGATCAGTCAGGACTCCAGGGAACCAAACGACCTCTTGGGATGAGATGACAACTCCCGAATACCGGACTTCTGAGGACTGGAATGACCGGATACAGCAGGACTGGAAACAGACTCTCAGCAAACAAAGGCAGCATGCAGGAAGCTATTACCGGCGTCTGTGAGAAGCCCTGGGAGTGTATTTAACAAGGAGTCCTCCAATCAGCTGCTAAAGGCTGATTAGAATAAATGCCGTGCAGCTGCCTTGCTGCACGGCCAGAGAGCAGGTGAATATCTCAATTTCCTAAAGCCTAGCAACGGGGAACGCGGTCCGCCAGTGGCGTCCCCGTTGCTAGGGTCCGTGCGGCTCAGCGCGCCCGGCGTCTAGCGTTGCTAGGGAGCCGGCGGCTGTACGCGCACGGCGTCTCTAGTTACTAGGCGCCGGGCCGCGCAGACAAGCGAACCCCGGCGCCTAACAAATATTTACTAATACTCGTGTTTGTGTCGGATTGTGTAGTGTTTATACTCATCTTGTATCGGGTGCATTTTCATGCAACTTTTTGAAACTATATACGCCAAGTTACGAAGCAGTCGACTTTATGCTTTTCGTGTTTTCCGATGTCGATGCCAGTCGGTTTTTTTTGGCCCATTTGCGGCCATCATTGTTGTTTGCGTACGTGTTTTTGTTTTTTTTTGGTGTTTTTTTTCTAAGTTAAACGCGGCAGGGTTATTTCTTTCCCGCGGTCGCATTTTCATTTTTAGTTTCGTTTTTCCTCCCCATTCGTGATTGGTTGTGTTTCAGATGGTAGGAGTGTCTGTGCGCAACCATATAAATACGCCCCAAACCGTCCGCACCTCGTGGGTTTAGTTAGTGGTGAGGAGGGAGGTTGTGCTGTGGAGGTTGGTGAGTAGTTGGTTTGGTGAGGAGTTTTTTGGGCGATTTCTGAGTGTAGTATTGTAGAGGAAAGTAGTCTTGTCATTCTTGTAGTCTTGTTTTTTGTGGTTTTGTCTCATTTTTGGTCCAAGTTTTTTTTTATAGTCCCTTGTCACTGTGTGTGTGTGTGTGTGTGTGTGTGTGTGTGTGTGTGTGTGTGTGTGTGTGTGTAATTTGTGCAGTGGTAGTTGCGGAGTGTGTTGTTTGTCTTTTTATTTTTCTGTGTTAAGTGTTTAGACACACAATTATGTGTGACTCACAGGTGGGTGAGGTGGAGGGTGTGAGTGAGGGGGAGGAGGTCGGTCAGGTGGAGGAGGTGAGTGTGAGTGAGGTTAGTGAGGTGGAGGAGGTGGGTGAAGTTGCTGCAGCAGCCTCAAGTGACAGTGAAAGTGACAGTCAGAGTGCTCTGCAGCCACGCACCCCTACTAAGACTGGGCGGAATGTCAAGTTTACTTATGCAGAAAATGTGGCATTGGTGCGGGAGCTGATGAAGTATCAGCGACAGCTATTTGGCCCTGAGTCCGCCAAGGTGCCAACACGGAAGAAGACGGTGTTGTGTGCGAAAGTTGTTGCTGCTGTCAATAGTGAGGGGGTGGTCAAGCGGACGGAGGACACGTGCCGCAAACGGTACTATGACATAAAGCGACGTGTCAAGTCCAAAATGGCCAAGGAGGCGAAGTCGGCTCGAAAAGCCGGTGGTGGCCAGCCCTATATTGCAAGATATCTGGAGTATGAGGAGCTCATGCGGAGTGTAATACCTCCTGAAGTAGTCTCTGCAACCCATGTCCGGGATTCAGATAGGCCCAGGAAGAATGGTGAGCTTGTGTATTTGCATTAACATTCTATGTTTTTTTTTTTTCATTCTAATGTGTGTCATGTGACGTTGCTTATTACTCCCATCTACAAGTGTGTGTCAGCAAATACCTTGTTTTTGGTAATGTTTTATACAAAAGCCAATGTAACATCTTACTTTATTGTATGTCATGTTTTTTTTTCTCACTATATTTTCCATGTGTAGTTTGGACTTGGTGTGTCATAGAATTGTCCTGCAATAATGTATTCCTTTTGCACATTTTGAAAGTTTACATTTTGACTAGGTTTGAGATTTATGTTATCCATGTGCAATGTTGTTAAAACTGTGGTTGTCATGTTAGAGGCTGGAGTAGTGGAAAGTGATTTTAAAACCACTTACATGTGTAATGTCCTTATTACTGAATGTTTTATTTTTTGACAAAAAAACACTATTTGTTTGTTGAGTTTGAGGCTGTATTTGTACCCACACACAACACTGTTTTTTTTATTTTTTTTATTTTTTGGTGTTGTATTTTTGGTTGCCTCATATAGTGATAATGTGTGTTTGGAGTGCCACATCACAGAGCAATTTCTATATTGCATATGTAATATTTGACCTTTCATTTCCAAATGAAGATGTGTGTGCTTTTGGTTGTTATTGACTGTATTTTGACTTGTGTCCTATGTCTGTGTCCTGTACATGTTTTCCTGTGTTGCACTTTCCATAGTGCATATGGCTATTGGACAATCTTTATTGTTTTATGTAGTGGTTTCTTGGTTTTCGGTCCTTATGTTTTTTTAAAAATGCAAAACACGCTCTTTTTATTTAATTAATGTTTATAAGCATAATGGGTGGATGTATCCACAATAGCATGATTACATGATTTCTTTTTTTGGTTTTACAGTGTTGGAAAAAAGCAGTACTGGTTGTCCGACAGTAACTCCCATTACATTTGATGATGTTGACGCGGCGTAAGCAGGTAAAGTGTCCATTGTAGTATAGGGTATGTTTGTAAAGCAATGGCCATAACAACATTTCACTTTCAATACTAGGTCCATCAAAAGAAGTCTGGAGCAGCAGAAGTTGGACTTCAGTAACACAACAGGCAAAAAAAAATGGGGCAGCAAAGAAAGCAAGGTCTGATGTCCAGGGCCAACCACAGCAGGCTACCCCGCCACGAAGATTATCGACAGTATGTTCGGGCCCCACACTCCAAATTTTGGACACACCTCCAAGACGTGAACCACACTCCCCTCAGCTTGATTGTGAGTATCAAACTGTAATTTTTTTTAAAAATATATATTAATCAAACTTTTACTTAAACGCATTAAGTCCAAACACATCAAAATATGATATACTTACCGAAGTCAGTAAAAGATGAAATGGAATCCGAGCAAAATGGCCTTGTCCACATCCTGTAAATATATGTATGTCCACTTCAGCCATACAGTAGCACATTGTGCGTAAGATGCTGCAACAGAAACTCATGTTTATTTTGTGAAAATAGTACGGTAATATTACAATTTAACACATGTGTGTTTGAACTAACATGGCCAAATGCATATAAAAACATTACTATGTTTGTTTAAATACAAATATAAGGTAACACATTATGGATTTCAAAGTGTTTTTATGGTGGAGTATTTGTGATCTACAAGAAAACTAATGTGTTTGCTTTCACAATGAAGTAACCAGACCCATTTGCCACAAACAGGCATATGTATGTATTTAAGTTATGAGTGATGATGTTGCTATGCAGGATATCTGGAAGCAACAGTCAATGACATGTGTTCCATGTGTAGTGATTTGTTAGAATTGATCAAACATATGGCTAGCTAATGTGTTTTTAAAAAAAAATTCTGCTTCTAGTCCTGGTAACAGCATCCCTCCGCAACATCAGCAAACAAGCAGCAGTTCTGGTGCGACTACTCCAAATATCACGCCAATGTCATCACCACCAAGACGCTCCACCAGAGCACGCCAACATAACAGTGGTAAAGGCAAAGGGCAGGACAAGCAGCCAACCAAAATCAATTAACATTGAAAACTCAAATTTTTTATTTCAGAGAAGTAAATAAATATACTTCGTAAGTGTATGTTTGTTAAAAAAGATAAAAGATATAACACTTAGCTCCTTGACAATTTGAACAACATCATTAATTAGAAGTGGTACAAACAGCAACAGGAAATTCGTATGCACATTTATTCTTTACCATTTTTGTAATTTTTTTGGAGGAGGGAAATGTTTGTGATACACATAGATGTTAGCAGGAAGTAACCAGACCACTTGATTTTTTTCTAATCATTACTCTTTCTAGATTCCGATCAATCTCAGATCCTGCACACAAAATAATTGGCAGCCAGCAAGAATATCTTTAGCAGGAAGTAACCAGACCACTTGATTTTTTTCTAATCATTACTCTTTCTAGATTCCAATCAATCTCAGATCCTGCACACACAATAATTGGCAGCCAGCAAGAATGTCTTTAGCAGGAAGTAACCAGACCACTTGATTTTTTTCTAACCATTACTCTTTCTAGATTCCAATCAATCTCAGATCCTGCACACACAATATTTGGCAGCCAGGCATAATCATCCATGACCAATGCAACTTACAATGTGAATTAAAACTGGTTTACATTTCTTCTGTAGACGACTTTACAAGAAAAACACCATAGAGTTATGTAAAAGTGTCCTAATATGTTTGTGTACATTTATAATTTTTCATAACCAAAATGAATGACATTATTGTTGTGGCATGTTTGTGTGTGTAAAAAATGAGTAATCATATTTAAAAACCTGAGGCACAACCCACAAAATAAAAAAGATTTTAACTTTTAACACTAATGTGTGTAATAATGGATATATGTTGAAAAATGTGTATTGACTTTTAAAAGTCCAAATTTACTCCAGCAAACATAAGGCAATAAATTATTTTGGATGAGACAAGTTTGTGTCCCTTTTATAGGCATGATAAGTCAGGTGTGAATGATTTGTAAGTGTCAGCACATGTAAACACGGCTGAAAAAAGCAGGTCTATTTTTTTGCAGATTTTTTTAACGAATCGCATAAAAATACGACCGCATTTGACCACTCAGAGACTAACACCCAAATACGAATGAATAGTGAATTCCCGTATTGTATGAAATAACAGCCGCATTTGACCGATGGTCTATTCATTCGTATTTCTGAACTTTGCTAATCAAACCATTACGAATAGTCCAAACACTGCCGAGATTGGTGCTTAGTGAATTCCCGGATTGGGATTTAGAAAAAAAAACACAAATCGGACAAACTCGAATTCTTAGTAAATTTTGGCCCAGGTGTCAAGCCATCTGTTGTCTATGTCAATCCATAATTAGTAGAGGTAAGGATGTTAACTGCCTAGTAACATCCTCCCTTATATGTCACTGTTCAGAAACTTATAGCGTAAGCAGTCCACTGAAACATAAATGATGTGGTTTGTTTGAAAATTATTTCTCTGTGAGGATGAGGCTGTAAACACTGAAGAGGGGGATCTGAGGATGAGGACGACAGCTTGACTCAGCAGAGCCAGCTTGTGCGAGGAGAGATTGCATCTTTTTTGGTGGGGGCCCAAACAAACCAATCATTTCAGCCACAGTCGTGTGGCAGACCCTGTCACTGAAATGATTGGTTTGTTAAAGTGTGTATGTCCTGTTTATACAATATAAGGGTGGGTGGGAGGGCCCATGGACAATTCCATCTTGCACTTATCTTCATTGCCACATCCATCCAGGGGTGCTGCACTATATGGGGTTCTTCCCCTCTGCCCTATCAGTCCAGGGGTGCTGCCCTACTGCCGTTTAAGTCTAGGGGTGCTGTTGCCTGTCTGCTGTGCTGTGTAATTCTCCAAGGGTGCTGCCTATGCTGTATAAGTCCAGGGTTGCTGTCATATAAATCCAGGTGTGCTGCTGTACTTGATCCTAGGTTAAATTGAAAGCCTTGAGCAGATATGAAACAAGCTTCAACATCACAAACAGATTTGTGAAAACATAGTTGCAAAGGTGGAAATTGCAATTTTGATGAAGTGTTTTCCAATGAGACCACACTTGTGTGCAAAATCAGTCAATCTCAGAAGAGACAGAATCATAATACAGCATAACTGCTGGAGAGGTAAAAGAGAAATTTTCTCCCAGAGCATTAGAGAGAGGTTCATCTCAATTATTTCATGGTAGGGACTCAATCAAATGAATGGCTCCAATTAGTCAACCTTAATTTTGATTTATTATTAATGTCCCACATTTCGGGATTATTTATTTACAAGATGCACATTTGTTGTACAGGGATCTTCTTTTCCTAAGGGCTGCGTAGGGTTATCGCAACACCTCATGGTATTAGAAGAGGAGTTTCAGTGATCTTGCATTGCATCAGATTTCCATTGCACTGCAGCACTTTATGGGCCAGGAGCTCCTGTGAGGCACAAACAGTTACTGAATTAGGCCCAGTATGGAGTCTCATGGTGGCTTAAAGCTAGGAAGATGTCTGGCTTGCCAGGCTGAGGCATGCTGTGGGCACAGAGGTTAGCATTGCTTCCTCCCACAGTCCTACTTATAGTATGAATTGATTTTCGACTGTAGAATGGTAAGCTCCACTAGGGCAGGGGCTCAATAACAAAAATTTACTGCACATTCTTGCCTAGTAGTGTACCGAACCCACCAAACTCAACTTGTCCCATCCGGGGCTGCTGTGGGGGCTAAAACATCTAAGGGGCTGCTTTTGAAAAAAATTAAATATGAAAAAAATAAACAAGACACACAGGTATGTTCACATGCGTTTAACTGGGACACATAGGTATGCTCACATGCATGTAACTGGGAGCAGTAAAAAAAGAAAATAAGGCATCTGCCACAAAATATGTGAATAAAAATGCAATAATTTTTTTTAAAAAGAGAAACCCACGATATTTTCACAAAATAAGGGGTATATTCAATTGAAGTCAAAAGCTGCTGTCTGTTGAAAAGACGGCAGTTTTCGTCTTTTTAAGGTCGAATTATAATTCGACCTATTCATTATATCCCAAAATTTTTCGACAAGTTGATGAATTCGACTTGTCAAAGAGCACGTGGATCGACGGATTAGCTGCCGATCCACATGCTTGTGTCGAAAACGGGGCCAAAACCTACAGGTTTTGGCCACCTTTTCGACCATCTCAGTCCGACATAAAAAAATGTCAGACCGAGATGTGGGACCAAGTGCAGGAGAGGGGGAAGAGCCTCAGGGAGACGGAGGACAGCCGCGGGCATACAGGGGAGATCAGCGCTACAGCACAGCACTGCAGCAGGATGTCACACAGCCGTGCCGCTCACGGCAGCGTCCACCTGGCTCCAGCAAGTGAGGTCATGCTTGCTGAAGCCGGGTGGACACTGCCATGAGGTGGGTGGCTGTGTGACATTCACCTGCAGCGCTACTGTAGCGCTGCTGGTGAATGTCTGCCTGCGGCTGTCCCCGCTGGTCTCCCCGCAGCTACTCCCCCCTCTCTTCCTCTGGGTTCCTCATCTCAATTCGACTTGATAAAGTCAAATTGAGATGAGATTTGAATAGGGGTTGTCGGATCCATTCCGACAAATGCATGTCGGAATGGATCCGACCCTAATTGAATATACCCCTAAGTCTCTAGACTCCGTGGAGAGGAAAATATCCAATCTTGATCTTGTGTTATACACCAGTTTATTGCATCCCAGCATTAAATCCGAGATTATCTTAATCCCTGAAAATGGAGAATGGGGTACAAATTTGGAGGCTTTGGCACCTAGTTTTTCCGTTTGTCCAGTAATGTGGTAATTAATTATATATCTGCTTGGTTGAAGTCCTTTCCGTTCTACACCAATATAGGAGTGAAGGTGAAAGCCTGTGTGTTGTTCTTGATTGCGTGTGCCTCTCTGATTTTGAATCACCTTCTTGACTCTTCCTCTTCCTCTTGGGCCTAATTCAGAGTTGATTGCTGCAGCAAATTTGTAAGCAGTTGGGCAAAACCATGTGCACTGCAAGGGGGCAGATATAGCATGCACATAGAGAGTTAGATTTGGGTGGGGTGTGTTCAAACTAGAATCTAAATTGCAGTGTAAAAATAAAGCAGCCAGTATTTACCCTGCACAGAAACTACATAACCCACCCAAATCTAACTCTCTCTGCACACCTGCAGTGCACATGGTTTTGCCCAACTGCTAACAAATTTCCTGCTGCGATCAACTCTAAATTACCCACATTGCCTCTTCTCATAATGTGAAAAGTCATCAAAGAAGGAGATGGTATGTTTGTAGCTAGCTATTATTCGGAGAACTTTGCAAGCTTTTTCCAGGGGGACCACCTGTCACTGAAATGATGGGTTTATCAAACTGTGCATGTCCTGTTTAAACAACATAAGGGTGGGTGAGAGGGCCCAAGACAATTCCAACTTGCACCTCTTTTTTTCTTTGCATAATGTGCTCTTTGGGGCACAGTTTTTAAAACTGCCATCCTGTCTGCCACTCCTTGATGGGCCAGGTGTTTGTGCCGCCCACTTGTGTCACTTATACAGCTACCTTGGTGCAACCTTTTGGTCTAAAAATCATATATTGTGAGGTGTGAGGTGTTCAGAATAGACTGGAAATTAAATGTTATTGAGGTTAATAATACCTTAGGATCAAAATTACATCCAGATCCAAAAACAGAACCAAAACCTGAAAAGTGTTCGACGCACATCTCTAATATATATGTATATATATATATATATATATATATAAAAATATATACATACATACATACACAAATGCATTACATCCATCAAATAATCAAATAATGCTCAGCCCAGAAATTAGTTTAGCTGGTGTAGAGGCTGATGAAATAAGCAAAATCTGGAACAGAATATAATAAATATTTTAAGATGTTGTTGTTTTTCAAATTTTCTTACCCAATAACCAGCCTGGATATATAACTAACTACATTATGTTACATGCAGGAACAAAACATTGTCTCGGTTGGAGAACGGTTATATTTATTTCCATATATTATGTTATTGGGAGAACGTTGAAGCTGACAAGCACGATGATGAATGATAAAATAATGAGGTCCAGGGTAATCTCACAAACTCTTCACTGTGCACAGATCAGGTATAGCTGAACAGTCCAGGAATAAATCTTTAGTACATGGTGTAAACTAGCAATTAACTAAAGGAAAAGCTAGAGAATACGATTGAAAAATTTCAAGTTAATGAGAAATTGATTGTTCTCTCCATTAGCATGTGCAAGAATAATGTAACTACTTCAAAAGCTATTGCAGTAGTGGATGTTTGGGAGTTCCAAACTTGGCTTTTCTTGACAATACTTTGTTTCTGAAACCCAAGAAATATATAAAGTAATAACTTTACATATAAGTCAGGTAATCAGTTTTAAATTATATATTTATTATAATCCAATATTCATTGCATGGTGATAGAAAGTTTTAGTCAAATTTTAAATTTACAAAGATGATTAGAACATGGGGAAAACTTTTTTCCAAAAAGGTTTTAAATTATATGTTAAATTAGAAGTTTATTGATGGGCAACTCTTAACTATATAAAAAAATATGTAATGTCTCTACAATGGTGTCTACATTCCCTGCTTGTTTTTTATACTATGTCTTGGTATGTGCGGAAGTAGATGGTTAAACTACTCTAAAATTATCCACAATGATTATTTTTAGTTACAGATCAGTTTTGTTTCAAATGAGTTGATTTGTTTGTACTATATAGTATGTCGTTTAGCCATACATTCCCAACAGGAATGTACATTTTGGCAAGTATAATTATTAGAGATGTGCACCGGAAATTTTTCAGGTTTTGTGTTTTGGTTTTGGATTCGGTTCCGCGGCCGTGTTTTGGATTCAAACGCGTTTTGGCAAGACCTCCCTGAAATGTTTTTGTCAGATTCTGGTGTGTTTTGGATTCAGGTGTTTTTTTTTTTCAAAACCCCCTCAAAAACAGCTTAAATCATAGAATTTGGGGGTAATTTTGATCTATAGTATTATTAACCTCAATAAGGCGCCATAATTTTATTGCGATTGACATAAACACTTCTTTAAGCTAGCTTACCACTAAAGTAACGACACACTAAAATAACGACACGGACACGGTTAGCTGTAGTTAAAGGTCAGACGATATTTATTGATCGCTGACCTGTTCCTTAAACTATAATTGTAATTGAATTGAGCTTATATTGGAGGATGGCAAAGGAAAAGTCGCTACCAGACCCCAGCTCCAGTCATTTAGATTGAAACACAAAAACTGAGGAGGGGACTAAACTACAACACCGCCTCCTCCCTGCATAACCCGCATTGTGCAGGACTCACCACTCTTTTCTCTGGCAAACGTTCGGTTCCCGCAGGGGAACGTCTAAATGTCCAACCGCAAGGTAAGGACACACCTGCCGTCCTTCTAAAGAGGGTGCCCCACAATGACCACTTATGCCCATCTGACCGCTGGTTGGTAGCGACTTCCCGCCACAAAGGTTTAACAAACCGCCCCGCCATCCAAACCAAAAAAAAAACAGGAAAACAAGATCGCTAACGGAAAGGACCAAAACCCCATTTAAGAAAACCCGAAAGCTCCAGCCGGAGGATACGAACCCCATCCTCCTTGTAGAACTGCCGCTGACGCAGTACAAGCAGAGGATACCTGACCACTACTCCACCTAAAAGCCGTAACAACAACGAAACAGCAGAATTACCATCTGGCAAGCTTTCTCCATAGCTGAGAATAGCACCGCCCCCTCCAATGAAAAAAACGCTGGACTAATTGACCACCCAAAAACGGATCTCCGGCTAGTGACAACGTGGCCCATGAAATCAGCCTTAATAAACAAATTGAGGTAGATGCTGTCGACGCGACCCCTATCAGCGCCGCCCATAACGCAGGACAATACCACCAGGACGACCCCGACTATGCTCACGGTGGCAAAGGAGCTGTACAAATACCCCTCAGTATCCTTTAACCACGGACACCCAACCAACAAACCACCCTGACCAAAACATCAGCTGTCCTATGCGCCAAGGAATGCCCCGCCGCCCAAAAATTGTAAGAGTGGCCAACCAGCCACTCCTGTTAAACCATCGACGGCTGCAAAAGAAAAACACCCTAACATCATCACCATAGGAAACCAAGTGACAGAGAACAGAATTAACCAAAGTGAAGGAGAAAACTCAAAAAACCTCCCATGGATCTATGATGAGCCAATTGTAATTAGGCCCCCTCGGAGGAAAATGTAAAAATTCACTTCACACCCTCGATTCCTGAACGCTACCCATTCAAAAACCGATGGGTAAACAAGTTTTTGGGTTAGCGCAACAGGCGCAACTAAACATTACCACATGCAGAAGGACTTATAATAAGCATACCTCCACGGACCACCTCCTGAATAGCTGCCGTGGAGGACCCTGTGGCTGCTGCATGGTAGCCATACCCATCCGCAAGGAATAGGACCTAAGAAGTATACCTCCAACGGACCACCTCCTGAATAGCTGCCGTGGAGGACCCTGTGGCTGCCGCATGGCAGCCACCCCCATCCGCAAGGAATAGGACCTAAAAAGTATACCTCCACCGGACCACCTCCTGAATAGCCGCCGTGGAGGACCCTGTGGCTGCCGCATGGTAGCCACCCCCATCCGCAATCAATAGGACCTAAGAAGTATACCTCCAACGCCCCAGCTCCTGAACAGCTGCCGTGAAGGAACCGCTGGCCGCCGCAGGGCAGCCTCCCCAATCCGCAAGAAACAGGACCTAAGAAGTATACCTCCAACGGCCCGCTCCCGTATAGCCGCCGTGGTGGACCCTGTGGCTGCCGCATGGGCAGCCGCACCAATCCGCAAGGAATAGGACCTAAGAAGTATATCTCCAACGGCCCAGCTCCGGAATAGCTGCTGTGGAGGACCCCGTGGCTGCCGCATGGCAGCCTCCCCAATCCGCAAGGAATAGGACCTAAGAAGTATATCGCCAACGGCCCAGCTCCTGAACAGCAGCCATGGAGGACCCTGTGGCTGCTGCATGGTTGCCACCCCAAACCGCAAGGCATAGGGCCTAAAAGTACACCCCCAATGACCCAGCTCCTGAACAGCTGCCGTGGCGGACCCTGTGGCTGCCACATGGTCAGCCGCCCCATTCCGCAAGGAATGGGTACCGACCCCAAACACAGCCGCAAACTGTAAATTAGAGAGAGGACCAGCGAGCGCCTGTATCAGCAACTGGTCGCCCCCCCCGTAGGCCCATCTATACTCATGTGCCAGGCGCAGCGGGCAGACACCCACCTCCTCCGGGGCCTCCAAGGACACCCAGCGACCCCCAGCTGCATGATCCGATTTGGATCACACTCCTGCAGAGCCACCGACCATCCTGCAACACGCGTTACAGAAAAGGCCCCGGAATCCCGACATGCCTGCTGCTCGCCACTACTCGATTACCCACCAAACCCAGAACAAAGCCAAGCAAGGGCTAATCTAAAACAGGGGGGCCACCTCCAACACCGCCTCGGCGACAGTAGGCAGCACATCCAGCAACTCCGCCAAAAATTGCCACGTAGCAGGCCTACGGGTATCCGCAAGTGCGGGGCGCACCCTAACCCCCAACCCTTTAGCGCCCACGAAAGGGGCGAAAGACCAGGTGGGGTCCACGAGACAGCCTAGAAAAGAAGGAAATGCCCGCAAGGGCAGGATACATGGCTGCCTTGAACCTACCTCCCAGATAACGCTCGACACGAAAACCATCAAACCATCTTCCAGGGACACACCCGCTGTATCCAACCTACTGAAAAAACACCAGGACGCAGCAGACGCCCCAAACGAGGAAGGAGCCAACACATGCCTGGTCCGAGTAGCCACCCGTACAATCCGCCTGACAGAAGATGGGCATGAGAAAACCTATGTCGCCACCCCCGGAACCCACTCATGGCACTTATCAACTGAAACGAGACAAAGCCTCCGCAATCCCAATCCGACTCCGGGTGCGCAATGGTAAAACTGTGCCTCAAGCAGACAAACAGATGTCGCAACAGTCGCAAAGCCTAGGGGGTCCGGAGGGAACAAGGATGAGAAGGCACAAAAAACCTCCCAGTAACAAGACTATAGGACTGAAGACCGAATCCGCGAAAACATCTCTGATCTCGCGAGAAGGGAAAACTGCGTGACGCTACCTGGCCGACGCCGCAGCGGCCCGTAGGTTTCCTGCAAACTATGCCACCCATGGTGATAAACCTGCTCGCAAAAAGGGGGGGAGCTGAACGACGACTGCACCCGCTAAAACCAAACTTCGCGTTGCCCAAAGCAGTGGTTAACAAAACCAAACGCGTCGGCAACAGCAACCCGCCATTGTGCCCAGTGCCAACCCCTGCAAACTCAGGCAACCGGTAGGGCCCTAGCAGCGCACCGGGGCAACGGGAAACACCCAGGACCCCGAACAAGACCTGGCAACCTACAGAAGGATAGCTGCAAACCGAAATGCCTCCCAGACCCATGAAGAGAAAATAGTGCCGGTAGCGAGCAACCCCGGGGGATGGGGGGGCGGAGACGGACAATATGCACCAACGCAAGAAGGTGCCGCATTTCTCAAAGAGGCACATGAGACAGAAACCCCAGGGACACGCACCTGTCCGCAGAAAACTGGCACCTAGTCGAGGCCCGAAAAATTGCAGGGGATAGGAGTGCAGGGGAAGAGGCGAAAAACACGACCCAACGTACAAGTTAGCCAAAAAGGAGGTACCCGGGCCATATCCACGAAACAAAACGCAGAGTCCCTAAAAGACTAGTACTCACCCTGCGCACGGCCTCGGAAACGGAGCATGAAAAGAAACCCCATAAGGATAAGAATAATGTAGGATAAGGCGGAACTAGCCCAGGGTCCTATGCACCAACCCCACAGGGAAGATGCACAAGTCGTGAAGAGAGGAAAAAACGGCATAGAGCCCACACGCGCCCCAAGCCGGTTCTGCGTCAAACCTTCCACCGGACCTGATGCGGGACAGCGTGAGCGGACATAAAAACGCTGGCGTGCCACCACGGGCAGGTTACCCGCTCGTGGCTGGGGCACCGTCACTGGACGGGGACAGGCCTCACAAATTTGCATGAGTGACGAAAAACGGGAGTGGACGCCTGTGGTGTACTAGCCCCTGCCACAAGCGAAACCCTCCCCCTACCAATGAGCGCAAAACAGAAGCGCCAACTGCGAGGGGCCCGCTACCCGTGACCTCACTGCGCGGTCCGGCCTGCCGGGTGACCCGCAACCACATACCCAAGGAAAAAACGACGTTCCCACCCAGATCACTATGGACTTCACGTCGTAATCTCCCCAAGCGGAAACCTAGGATTTCAATTGCGTGCGCTGACACAAAACTGCACCATGTGGGGATACGCGGCAGGTCGCGACCCGGTGCCACAATCCGTAACATCCAAAACCGTAACCACAGATGAAAGTACGGAAAGCCGTTTCCCCAATGCCCCCCCCCCGCCTGCCTTCTACGAGAACCGCAGGGGGCGGAGGGAACAGCAGCCGCCGGCGCCCTGCCTATCCGAGACGCCTAACGCCACACGCCGCACAATGAGCCTAGCCAACTAACGCTGGCGCCAAGGAGAACCAGAGGACCCTACAAAAGGTTAAAAGTACTGTAACAAAAAGGAGAAACAACAGCATGCTCACCGGTTCCTGAAGGAAATGGAACACCATCAGCTGCCGCCACTGCCACCGATCTCGGCGGTGCGTCTTCCGCTGCTACTGCATCCCTCCTCGGCCTCCGGTTCCTCCGTGCTGACGCCCTGATTCCTCCGGACCCGCAGACACCTGCGCAGACAAAACAGAGGGGACAACAAGCGCAGAAAGTGCCCGCACTGCAACGATGAAACAGGAGGCACATGCGGGAGGGGGTGGGGGGCGCCCCGAGGGCAAGTGACTGACCCCGGGGGCTGAACCGCAGGGGCCAAAACTGAGCAATAGAGTGAAAAGTGCAGGGAGTAGGAGCCAGCAGACCCGGGTGGCGCGCCATGGAAGATGTGGTAACCGGTTGCATCCCGGGCCAGGGATAAGCTCCGGGCAAAAACCATGGGGACCGACCCCCGGCAAACCCAGCCGACGTGGAAAACAAGAAAGAGGGCCAGGCAGATGGAACGATGCCACCGCAGGCGACCGCGCCGCCACCACCCATGCTAGAAGGGGGGGGGGTTACGCAGGAAAGACCCCCGCCGCGAGCAGCCGCGGTAAGCAACCCCCGTTAGCATTACTTGGGTAATTATAGTGGTAATTATATAAAAATAATACAGTAATATCTATAACTCAACATGCTACACCACCATGCAGCACTTTACCACCATGTAGCCACATGCCACACGGTAATACAATATAGCAACACACATAACACTCATATACATAGAATTACATAATGGTAACATACTACATGGCAGCAGGAGCCATGGGCACGCTGAAATGGCTGCTGCCTCATATCCATCCCAGCCAGAGGAGACGCCGCCCGCCCACCCTCCCCCACCCGCAGCCAGCCCCGGGCCGCACAGGCACCACGTGGGCTCCACAGGGCCGCAAACGAGGAGGGGCAAGGGACGCACAGGAGAAGCCGGGCCGGAGGAGGGAGCCGCTCGCCGCCCAACAGTCGCCGAGGATGACCCCCGCAACCGCGGGTGCACAGCACCAGCGCCCTCTACGGTAGTGGCACCGCACTACCCCCCAGACGAGTGGCAGGGGGAGAAGCGGGGGCCGCAGCGGCACGGCCCCGCGCGGCATCATCCATCCAGGACGGAGACAGGGGAGGCCACACTCCGGGTACGACAGCGGCTGCAGCTAAACGAAGGGGGAGAGACCAGCAGGGATGCGGGCAGAAAGCAAGAGGAACAGGAACCGCAAGACCAAATTGAAATAAATAAAAGCATGTGGGGGGAAAGGAGGGGGGGGAGGAGGAGACAACCAAAAGAAATGAATTAAGAAAATATATATATGCAAATCAGTACTCAGCCTTCCTGGGCCATTCCAAAATGGCAAGAGGAAGTCTGAGGCACATGACTATGGTTTATATATAATTCCGAGACCAACCCCTAAACCCTTGATGGACAGCCCTATAATCCTATAGGAAAAATACCAGAGAAAACACTAATCTACCTAGCAACTGCTTAGTCATAAACAACCAAACACAAAAAATTGGGCTCTTATATGGCCTCAGGCTAATGCAGCCTTCAGCTAATCTAATTATAATTTCCACTCATTTCCAGTCTATTCTGAACACCTCACACCTCACAATACAGGTTGAATATCCCTTATCCAAAATGCTTGGGACCAGAGGTATTTTGGATAACGGATTTTTCCGTATTTTGGAATAATTAGATACCATAATGAGATATCATGGTGATGGGACCTAAATCTAAGCACAGAATGCATTTATGTTTCATATACACCTTATACACACAGCCTGAAGGTCATTTTTGCCAATATTTTTTATAACTTTGTGCATTAAACAAAGTGTGTCTACATTCACACAATTCATTTTTGTTTCATATACACCTTATACACACAATGAAAAAGGATCGACCTACAAGAGAGCAGGGCAAAAAAAGACTAAAAAGCCTGACCCGGGGCACACTTTTATTATCTATAAATTTAAAATTTAACTTTTATTATCACTTAATAAAACTGTGAATTACACAACAAACACTAGGTATAGTAGACAATTTAGTACATGCAAAGATATAAGGTCAAAAGACCATTATTCAGGATAAGGTCATGGGACCAATTTAGTACATGCAAAGATATAAGGTCAACAGACCATTATTCAAGATAAGGTCATGGGACCATTCATAAAGGTATAATCAAAGATAAATATATTTTAGTGGGGCAGACCTTTAACTGCCACAAGCGAAAATATTGTTCAGTAATAGTACTCTAAATAATCATGCGGAAAAAATATTTATTAGGCCAGATATCAATGATATCATATGTAAGTAGGCTGGTTTACCGCATGAACTTATCGAGCACCAAAATCAGATTATAAACTCTCCCCTGGTATGTAACCAATTATCACAGTAGCAAGGAGAGTGGACTTCCCTGTGTGCGACTTCTAACCATCAGATATCAAAAACCCCAAAAGCTTCCATATATAATTCATATGTATGCCATATCATAAATGCAGGTAAATAAACAGGAATCTGTATATTTCCAAACCCAATTGCATATACATAGGACTGTAGGTCTCCATTTTGGGGGACACAGCTCCAACAGGATGATGCACACTTTGTTGTTTGTGTAGAATTAATACGTGCCTCAAAACATCATTCAAAAATTCAAAAATTCCTATGCATAATATAATTTATAATCAGTTAAGATATGGGATTGGAAAGTATCATATATCATTGATTTCAATACAAATTTCATACCAATCAGTATACCCTTATATGGAAGCAGAGAGATGATACAGCACATTGATCATGCTTAAATTTTGTCACTGTGTGAAGTTTATATGTGCTTCAAATCACGTCAAAAAAACATTGATTTCATCCCAGTGTGGAGTTTGTATGTGCTTCAAACCACAGAAATTGGATAAGCAGTCAGTTTCTCTTGAAGAATAACCCCCTATGGGAATTAAAAGCACAATTTTGAATATCCTATATCAATATTATATATACAGCATAAGGAATGATTCTCCTCAAATCACAGCTGGAAATAAATGAACAGTAGCTTTCTTCATGAAGAATACCCCTTAATGGGAAAAATGCATAGTTTAGGATGCCCTATATAGGTGTTTAAATTCAACATGGAGAACACTTCATGGATAAATTTCCTTGAATGAAATAGGAAAAATACCGGGGTATAGGAAGGTGCAGGCCTTCTGCTGTCTCAAACATCTGCTTATAGCATCGAATGTCAGGATGAGAGGGGTCTGCCTCCTTCACCGCGGTATTGAAATAGGAGAAATAGAGGTACCTACTTCTGCTTTTCCAATATTGCTGCTCAGAGCACTCTGTTGCTAAAACATTGCAGAGTAGCCCGGCTGCTGGAATGAGAGAGTGTGTACATAGAAAGGAAATCACACAGTTATCCAGTTGAGATAAAGAAGAAAATAGTACCAAAGTACTTGAAGGGTTGAACCTTCTGCTTTCCCCATATCTGCTGTCAGCATCGAATATTGGGATGAGAGGGGCCCATTCCCTTCACCTTGGTATGAAACAAGAAAAGTAGAGGTCTCAATTCTGCTTTTCCAATATTGCTGCTCAGAGCCCTCTGTTGCTTTATAACATTGCAGAGTGGCCCGGCTGCTGGAATGAGAGGGTGAGTACCTATATGAATAGGAAATAGTCAAAGAGCTGTATATTATAAATCCACAGGTCTCTCTGTGTTTGGATATAGAGATTAACTATTCAAAACATGTGTAAACTGCTAATTAGTGGAATTGGCACAAGGAGTATATTGTACATGGATTAATCTAAAGCATTATGGTACCTGTGGTACACCACTCCAAAGTTAGCTATCTGCTGCAAGCCTCCCATGCAATGTTAATAACTAACACATTTAGCCTGTACTCAGACATTGTGCATGCATGAAGTCTATTTTATATTAACAGCAGTCAGGAGTATATTGTACATGGATAAATCTAAAGCATTATGGTACCTGTGGTACTCCACTCCAGAATTAGCTATCTGCTGCAAACCTCCCATGCAATGTTAATAACTACCACATTTGGCCTGTACTCAGACATAAAGCATGCATGTAGTCTGTTCTATATAATCAGCAGTCTGATAGTAATGTGATACATCAGACCGTGATTTGCGCTGGCTTATGGTTATCATGCAAGTTCTGGTGTGACTTATCTGTAAGTGGAAGAGCTGGTATAGCACAGGTGACAGGCATCTGATGGTCCGCGCACGCTGGGAAGCCGTCGGCGTCCGGGGTCCGCAACCGGAAGTCGGACCCAGCTTACCGGAACCGGAAGTAAGACGTACGTTTCGCTCCTAGAGCTTGGTCACTTGGTCGCCTAGTAGCACTCCTGCAACCAGGGAGTTTTTATTCAGTCCGGCGGCCATTTTGGGTGGGATTAGACCACTTTGTTAAAGGACATTTTTAGCTCCATAATGTGAACTTCTATCATTCTAGTCGTTTTCCATAGCAATAGTGATGCATGCAGATTGATAGATAAGCTTATACATATGCCTATATGCTATTGTATTTACATTCAGACAAGCGTTGGGATTAAAGTTAAGGCAATGAATAAAATAAAATATATATATATATATGTGTATATGCTCACACATTATGTATTGATAATTATAAATTGCTTATTGGGTCTGAGAAGTAAATATAAATGAATAAAAGGTACATGTATGTGTAAAAATATATAAACAAAATTGTATGAAGAAATATATAAGGGTTGCCCTGAAGTTATTGGTTGTATTGCGTTAGTGATGTGATGTTAGATCAACTGTGTTCTTTTTGACCCAAACTGATTTTGGTACTGTGTGCATGGTTTCTGGTGAATTTGTGATGTATAAATAGTAAGTTGACTTTAGTGACCAAATGTGAAATGAGGGTGTATGATGATTCTGAAATATTTTTGAGAATCTGCACTGGTGAGAGATATATAGATAACGTGCACAGGATATAGAGATCCCGTGTATATCTGTGAGCCAAACAAATGTGGTGTAATAATCGGATACGAAGGGACTAAGTTGAGAAAAACCTGTCCAATTTGAGTGCACCCAAAGTATGTGATAAATCAAGTGTACATAATTAAAAAGCCAAATAAGTGAAGGGGGGAGAAGGGAAAGAGGGGGTGGGGGGGGGAAAGAAAGGGGGGGGGGGGGGGCGGGAAGGAGGGGGGGAAAAAGGGGGGGGGGAAGAAAAGGAGGGGAGAAAGAGGGAAAGAACCAACAGTGAAATTATAATGGAATAAATGAGTATATTAATTACAGTGTCTTTTTGGAGCAGTAATACCACCATCATGGTAGTTTTGCCCAATCATTATTTGACTTTCAATACAGTTTAATTTCACTGTTGGTTCTTTCCCTCTTTCTCCCCTCCTTTTCTTCCCCCCCCCTTTTTCCCCCTCCTTCCCGCCCCCCCCCCTTTCTTCCCCCCCCCACCCCCACTTTCCCTTCTCCCCCCTTCACTTATTTGGCTTTTTAACTATGTACACTTGATTTATCACATACTTTGGGTGCACTCAAATTGGACAGGTTTTTCTCAACTTAGTCCCTTCGTATCACATTATTACACCACATTTGTTTGGCTCACAGATATACACGGGATCTCTATATCCTGTGCACGTTATCTATATATCTCTCACCAGTGCAGATTCTCAAAAATATTTCAGAATCATCAGACAGTACCAAAATCAGTTTGGGTCAAAAAGAACCCATTTGATCTAACATCACTAACGCAATACAACCAATAACTTCAGAGCAACCCTTATATATTTCTTCATACAATTTTGTTTATATATTTTTAAACATACATGTACCTTTTATTCATTTATATTTACTTCTCAGACCCAATAAGCAATTTATAATTATCAATACATAATGTGTGAGCATATACACACATATATATATATATATTTTATTTTATTCATTGCCTTAACTTTAATCCCAACGCTTGTCTGAATGTAAATACAATAGCATATAGGCATATGTATAAGCTTATCTATCAATCTACATGCATCACTATTGCTATGGAAAATGACTAGAATGATAGAAGTTCACATTATGGAGCTAAAAATGTCCTTTAACAAAGTGGTCTAATCCCACCCAAAATGGCCGCCGGACTGAATAAAAACTCCCTGGTTGCAGGAGTGCTACTAGGCGACCAAGTGACCAAGCTCTAGGAGCGAAACGTATGTCTTACTTCCGGTTCCGGTAAGCCGGGTCCGACTTCCGGTTGCGGACCCCGGACGCCGACGGCTTCCCAGCGTGCGCGGACCATCAGATGCCTGTCACCTGTGCTATATCAGCTCTTCCACTTACAGATAAGTCACACTAGAACTTGTATGATAACCATAAGCCAGCGCAAATCACGGTCTGATGTATCACATTACTATCAGACTGCTGATTATATAGAACAGACTACATGCATGCTTTATGTCTGAGTACAGGCCAAATGTGGTAGTTATTAACATTGCATGGGAGGTTTGCAGCAGATAGCTAATTCTGGAGTGGAGTACCACAGGTAGCATAATGCTTTAGATTTATCCATGTACAATATACTCCTGACTGCTGTTAATATAGAATAGACTTCATGCATGCACAATGTCTGAGTACAGGCTAAATGTGTTAGTTATTAACATTGCATGGGAGGCTTGCAGCAGATAGCTAACTTTGGAGTGGTGTACCACAGGTACCATAATGCTTTAGATTAATCCATGTACAATATACTCCTTGTGCCAATTCCACTAATTAGCAGTTTACACATGTTTTGAATAGTTAATCTCTATATCCAAACACAGAGAGACCTGTGGATCTATAATATACAACTCTTTGACTATTTCCTATTCATATAGGTACTCACCCTCTCATTCCAGCAGCCGGGCCACTCTGCAATGTTATAAAGCAACAGAGGGCTCTGAGCAGCAATATTGGAAAAGCAGAATTGAGACCTCTACTTTTCTTGTTTCATACCAAGGTGAAGGGAATGGGCCCCTCTCATCCCAATATTCGATGCTGACAGCAGATATGGGGAAAGCAGAAGGTTCAACCCTTCAAGTACTTTGGTACTATTTTCTTCTTTATCTCAACTGGATAACTGTGTGATTTCCTTTCTATGTACACACTCTCTCATTCCAGCAGCCGGGCTACTCTGCAATGTTTTAGCAACAGAGTGCTCTGAGCAGCAATATTGGAAAAGCAGAAGTAGGTACCTCTATTTCTCCTATTTCAATACCGCGGTGAAGGAGGCAGACCCCTTTCATCCTGACATTCGATGCTATAAGCAGATGTTTGAGACAGCAGAAGGCCTGCACCTTCCTATACCCCGGTATTTTTCCTATTTCATTCAAGGAAATTTATCCATGAAGTGTTCTCCATGTTGAATTTAAACACCTATATAGGGCATCCTAATCTATGCATTTTTCCCATTAAGGGGTATTCTTCATGAAGAAAGCTACTGTTCATTTATTTCCAGCTGTGATTTGAGGAGAATCATTCCTTATGTTGTATATATAATATTGATATAGGATATTCAAAATTGTGCTTTTAATTCCCATAGGGGGTTATTCTTCAAGAGAAACTGACTGCTTATCCAATTTCTGTGGTTTGAAGCACATACAAACTCCACACTGGGATGAAATCAATGTTTTTTTGACGTGATTTGAAGCACATATAAACTTCACACAGTGACAAAATTTAAGCATGATCAATGTGCTGTATCATCTCTCTGCTTCCATATAAGGGTATACTGATTGGTATGAAATTTGTATTGAAATCAATGATATATGATACTTTCCAATCCCATATCTTAACTGATTATAAATTATATTATGCATAGGAATTGATGAATGATGTTTTGAGGCACGTATTAATTCTACACAAACAACAAAGTGTGCATCATCCTGTTGGAGCTGTGTCCCCCAAAATGGAGACCTACAGTCCTATGTATATGCAATGGGTTTGGAAATATACAGATTCCTGTTTATTTACCTGCATTTATGATATGGCATACATATGAATTATATATGGAAGCTTTTGGGGTTTTTGATATCTGATGGTTAGAAGTCGCACACAGGGAAGTCCACTCTCCTTGCTACTGTGATAATTGGTTACATACCAGGGGAGAGTTTATAATCTGATTTTGGTGCTCGATAAGTTCATGCGGTAAACCAGCCTACTTACATATGATATCATTGATATCTGGCCTAATAAATATTTTTTCCGCATGATTATTTAGAGTACTATTACTGAACAATATTTTCGCTCGTGGCAGTTAAAGGTCTGCCCACTAAAATATATTTATCTTTGATTATACCTTTATGAATGGTCCCATGACCTTATCTTGAATAATGGTCTGTTGACCTTATATCTTTGCATGTACTAACTTGGTCCCATGACCTTATCCTGAATAATGGTCTGTTGACTTATATCTTTGCATGTACTAAATTGTCTACTATACCTAGTGTTTGTTGTGTAATTCACAGTTTTATTAAGTGATAATAAAAGTTAAATTTTAAATTATAGATAATAAAAGTGTGCCCCGGGTCAGGCTTTTTAGTCTTTTTTTGCCCTGCTCTCTTGTAGGTCGATCCTTTTTCATAGTTTATTGAACTAATTTTCCGGGAGCACCACCAACCCAGTGCCATAGGTATTTCACCAGAGCCTCTATGTTGGTTTAGACACATTATACAACACCTAGTGAGTTGAAATTGTCTGTGGTCACTTTCCACAGGTCTA
Organism: Pseudophryne corroboree; assembly: GCF_028390025.1. NCBI lineage: Eukaryota > Metazoa > Chordata > Amphibia > Anura > Myobatrachidae > Pseudophryne > Pseudophryne corroboree. The sequence goes on from NC_086450.1 coordinate 216,983,966, forward strand.
GTGCGGTTTCACACTTCTTTGTTTAACCTTATACACACAGCCTGAAGGTTATTTAATACAATATTATTAATAACTTTGTGTATTAAACAAAGTTTGTGTAAACTGAGCCTTCAAAAAACAAAGATTTCACTATCTCACTCTCACTCAAAAAAGTCCGTATTTCAGAATATTCCGTATTTCGGAATATATGGATATGGGATACTCAACCTGTATTATTTTTTGTCCTAAAATTTGCACCGAGGTCGCTGGATGACTAAGCTAAGCAACCCAACAGGGCGGCACAAACACCAGGCCCATCTAGGAGTGGCACTGCAGTGTCAGACAGGGTGGCACTTAAAAAAATTGGCCCCAAACAGCACATGGTGCAAAGAAAAGAGAAAAAGAGGTGCACTGTGGTCTCCGGACGGCTAAGTTAAGCGACACAAACACCTCAATATCACAGGAATTATTCATTCTAATCAATGGTATTATTGGTCCAAATCACTGGAAGAAAATGCCAAAATCACTGGAATCATTTGGCAAGATCACTGTAATTAATAATTAATTATAAATCACTGATATTAATTGGTAAAATCTCGCTATCGCCTGCCTAGTGAAGTGGAATCTAGATGGGATTTTGTACCGGGGACACAATAACTTCATCAATTGTCTAAATCATAATGCACTAATGGCGGAAAACGGGCGCACGTATAACAGCGCATTGATTATACTGAAAACTGATTATACTGATCAATCACTAATTTTACTGAGCACTGATTTTACTGAGCACTGATGATACTACGGAGAACTGACACTGAGCAGCGAGAACAGCACTGGACTATTGTACTGTAGTATACTGGTCACCACAATGCTGCACTGTACTACTATATACTGCTCACAACAATGCAGCACAGATATGGATACTTGAAGTGACACGGAGCTGCAAGATACAGCAATGGCCTGCTGTACTGTACAACTATATACTGTTGGTCACCAAAATGCTGCACTGTACTACTATATATACTGCTCATAAAAATGCAGCACAGATATGGAATGGATACTTGCAGTGAGACAGAGCTGCAAGATACAGCAATAGCCTACTGTACTGTACAACTATATACTGTTGGTCACCAAAATGCTGCACTGTACTACTATATATACTGCTCACAAAAATGCAGCACAGATATGGAATGGATACTTGCAGTGACACAGAGCTGCAAGATACAGCAATGGCCTACTGTACTGTACAACTATATACTGTTGGTCACCAAAATGCAGCACACTGAGCACATATATTTGCAGCACACTGAGCTCAGATATGGAGATTTTCAGGCAGAGAACGTAGATATTTGCAGCACACTGAGCACAGATATTTGCAGCACACTGAGCACAGATATTTGCAGCACACTGAGCACAGATATGGAGCGTTTTCTGGCAGAGAACGTAGATATTTGCAGCACACTAAGCACAGATATTTGCAGCACACTGAGCACAGATATTTGCAGCACACTGAGCACAGATATGGAGCTTTTCAGGCAGAGAATATAGCCACGTCCTCTCCATTCAATCTCCAATGCACGAGTGAAAATGGCGGTAACGCGCGGCTCTTTATATAGAATACGAATCTCGCGAGAATTCGACAGCGGGATGATGACGTTCGGCCGCGTTCAGGTCAACCGAGCAAGGTGGGAAGATCCGAGGCTGCCTCAGAACCGTGTAAAATAAGTGAACTTCGGGGGGGTTCGGATCTCGACGAACCGAACCCGCTCATCTCTAATTATTATTATTAATATTATTATTATTAATAATTCTATTAGTATTATTATCCTCTATTTATATGGCAGCACATGGGATCCACAGCACCCAATTATGGAGTAAACAAATAAGCAAAACATGAAAACAGTGACTTAAAATTCAATACAATATAGGACAAGTACAGGGTATATAAAAATAGCTGCATCAGTAAACAGGGCGGCAGAAAACTGAGGGATTTGGTGCCGTCAAAGGGAGTATTGAAAAGAAGATAGGATAAGTAAGAGACGTAAAAGCACATGTAGGAAGAGGACCCTGCTCGTGAAATCTTACATTATAAAGGATTGTACAAATCAGAGATCAGTGAAAAGAATAGAAATCTTTATTCAGTTATGATGTGAAATACATCATATTTGGGGTCCAGTAGGCTGTATAGTTACATCTGGCTGTTTTTGTATGTAGTCCAAAAATGCTGGACAGTTTAATATTTTACAGTGCAAATTAGATTTCAGTTTGGACACACCCCTTAAAATTAAATCTCACTGCATTTATAGTATCTGTCACTATCGTTTTTGCTTTAATCCCTACTCTGAATTAGCCAGATATTTTTCCTCTCAACTCCCCATTTCTTTCCCAAAATTCCTTAAATCTCCCCCTCTTCCTGTCTTCTCCTTCTCTGTTTTTCCCTCCCATTTCTCTCATCCAGCGTCTCTTACTTTTATCTCTATTTTCAGATTCTGAGTTTGTGTTTTAATCTATACTGAGACAACAGGGCAGGACTAGCTTTAACTGCCACTGGAGGGTATGAAACTCATTCAGTAGCACCCTGAACAATGAGCAAAGAAGAATAGAGTAATACTAGGTTTGAGGCAAGATATGTTACCTGGCAGTGGTTGCTATACTGCTGGAGTCTATAACACATGATTGCTAATAACACAGGATTGTATTGACTGTAGTTTTGTGAACCCGGCATATATGTGTTGTACGTGCGGATAACCAGAGGACTATGTGTATATTTGGCTGGTATGTGGGAATCAGTGAGATGAATTAGTAAGGAGCAATCCCTGACTGGGAGATAAATCCCGGACCTCAGCAGAGGGAGCCATATCCTGAGCACTGGATCACCAGGGACTTTATGTCGATAACAGGATGGTGAATGTATTGGTGAGAATGAACTGCATATACTGTCACAGGAGTAGGTGTTTGTGTACCCAAAGTTATTATGAAATAGGTTCTCTCTTCTCTGGAGTAACGCAGATCTGGGAGGCAAGCTGAAGAGTTTGAACTGGGCTGGTTACCGGCGAGACTGAGAGCCACACTGGGAAACGAGCTGGGTACCGGTATAATTAGAATGGAACGGTAATCCGGGCTGGTACTGTATATAAATGCACAGAATGCATTTATGTTTCATATACACCTTATACACACAGCCTGAAGGTCATTTTTGCCAATATTTTTTATAACTTTGTGCATTAAACAAAGTGTGTCTACATTCACACAATTCATTTTTGTTTCATATACACCTTATACACACAATGAAAAAGGATCGACCTACAAGAGAGCAGGGCAAAAAAAGACTAAAAAGCCTGACCCGGGGCACACTTTTATTATCTATAAATTTAAAATTTAACTTTTATTATCACTTAATAAAACTGTGAATTACACAACAAACACTAGGTATAGTAGACAATTTAGTACATGCAAAGATATAAGGTCAAAAGACCATTATTCAGGATAAGGTCATGGGACCAATTTAGTACATGCAAAGATATAAGGTCAACAGACCATTATTCAAGATAAGGTCATGGGACCATTCATAAAGGTATAATCAAAGATAAATATATTTTAGTGGGGCAGACCTTTAACTGCCACAAGCGAAAATATTGTTCAGTAATAGTACTCTAAATAATCATGCGGAAAAAATATTTATTAGGCCAGATATCAATGATATCATATGTAAGTAGGCTGGTTTACCGCATGAACTTATCGAGCACCAAAATCAGATTATAAACTCTCCCCTGGTATGTAACCAATTATCACAGTAGCAAGGAGAGTGGACTTCCCTGTGTGCGACTTCTAACCATCAGATATCAAAAACCCCAAAAGCTTCCATATATAATTCATATGTATGCCATATCATAAATGCAGGTAAATAAACAGGAATCTGTATATTTCCAAACCCAATTGCATATACATAGGACTGTAGGTCTCCATTTTGGGGGACACAGCTCCAACAGGATGATGCACACTTTGTTGTTTGTGTAGAATTAATACGTGCCTCAAAACATCATTCAAAAATTCAAAAATTCCTATGCATAATATAATTTATAATCAGTTAAGATATGGGATTGGAAAGTATCATATATCATTGATTTCAATACAAATTTCATACCAATCAGTATACCCTTATATGGAAGCAGAGAGATGATACAGCACATTGATCATGCTTAAATTTTGTCACTGTGTGAAGTTTATATGTGCTTCAAATCACGTCAAAAAAACATTGATTTCATCCCAGTGTGGAGTTTGTATGTGCTTCAAACCACAGAAATTGGATAAGCAGTCAGTTTCTCTTGAAGAATAACCCCCTATGGGAATTAAAAGCACAATTTTGAATATCCTATATCAATATTATATATACAGCATAAGGAATGATTCTCCTCAAATCACAGCTGGAAATAAATGAACAGTAGCTTTCTTCATGAAGAATACCCCTTAATGGGAAAAATGCATAGTTTAGGATGCCCTATATAGGTGTTTAAATTCAACATGGAGAACACTTCATGGATAAATTTCCTTGAATGAAATAGGAAAAATACCGGGGTATAGGAAGGTGCAGGCCTTCTGCTGTCTCAAACATCTGCTTATAGCATCGAATGTCAGGATGAGAGGGGTCTGTTGCTTTATAACATTGCAGAGTGGCCCGGCTGCTGGAATGAGAGGGTGAGTACCTATATGAATAGGAAATAGTCAAAGAGCTGTATATTATAAATCCACAGGTCTCTCTGTGTTTGGATATAGAGATTAACTATTCAAAACATGTGTAAACTGCTAATTAGTGGAATTGGCACAAGGAGTATATTGTACATGGATTAATCTAAAGCATTATGGTACCTGTGGTACACCACTCCAAAGTTAGCTATCTGCTGCAAGCCTCCCATGCAATGTTAATAACTAACACATTTAGCCTGTACTCAGACATTGTGCATGCATGAAGTCTATTTTATATTAACAGCAGTCAGGAGTATATTGTACATGGATAAATCTAAAGCATTATGGTACCTGTGGTACTCCACTCCAGAATTAGCTATCTGCTGCAAACCTCCCATGCAATGTTAATAACTACCACATTTGGCCTGTACTCAGACATAAAGCATGCATGTAGTCTGTTCTATATAATCAGCAGTCTGATAGTAATGTGATACATCAGACCGTGATTTGCGCTGGCTTATGGTTATCATGCAAGTTCTGGTGTGACTTATCTGTAAGTGGAAGAGCTGGTATAGCACAGGTGACAGGCATCTGATGGTCCGCGCACGCTGGGAAGCCGTCGGCGTCCGGGGTCCGCAACCGGAAGTCGGACCCAGCTTACCGGAACCGGAAGTAAGACGTACGTTTCGCTCCTAGAGCTTGGTCACTTGGTCGCCTAGTAGCACTCCTGCAACCAGGGAGTTTTTATTCAGTCCGGCGGCCATTTTGGGTGGGATTAGACCACTTTGTTAAAGGACATTTTTAGCTCCATAATGTGAACTTCTATCATTCTAGTCGTTTTCCATAGCAATAGTGATGCATGCAGATTGATAGATAAGCTTATACATATGCCTATATGCTATTGTATTTACATTCAGACAAGCGTTGGGATTAAAGTTAAGGCAATGAATAAAATAAAATATATATATATATATGTGTATATGCTCACACATTATGTATTGATAATTATAAATTGCTTATTGGGTCTGAGAAGTAAATATAAATGAATAAAAGGTACATGTATGTGTAAAAATATATAAACAAAATTGTATGAAGAAATATATAAGGGTTGCCCTGAAGTTATTGGTTGTATTGCGTTAGTGATGTGATGTTAGATCAACTGTGTTCTTTTTGACCCAAACTGATTTTGGTACTGTGTGCATGGTTTCTGGTGAATTTGTGATGTATAAATAGTAAGTTGACTTTAGTGACCAAATGTGAAATGAGGGTGTATGATGATTCTGAAATATTTTTGAGAATCTGCACTGGTGAGAGATATATAGATAACGTGCACAGGATATAGAGATCCCGTGTATATCTGTGAGCCAAACAAATGTGGTGTAATAATCGGATACGAAGGGACTAAGTTGAGAAAAACCTGTCCAATTTGAGTGCACCCAAAGTATGTGATAAATCAAGTGTACATAATTAAAAAGCCAAATAAGTGAAGGGGGGAGAAGGGAAAGAGGGGGTGGGGGGGGGGAAAGAAAGGGGGGGGGGGGCGGGAAGGAGGGGGGGGAAAAAGGGGGGGGGGGAAGAAAAGGAGGGGAGAAAGAGGGAAAGAACCAACAGTGAAATTATAATGGAATAAATGAGTATATTAATTACAGTGTCTTTTTGGAGCAGTAATACCACCATCATGGTAGTTTTGCCCAATCATTATTTGACTTTCAATACAGTTTAATTTCACTGTTGGTTCTTTCCCTCTTTCTCCCCTCCTTTTCTTCCCCCCCCCTTTTTCCCCCTCCTTCCCGCCCCCCCCCCTTTCTTCCCCCCCCCACCCCCACTTTCCCTTCTCCCCCCTTCACTTATTTGGCTTTTTAACTATGTACACTTGATTTATCACATACTTTGGGTGCACTCAAATTGGACAGGTTTTTCTCAACTTAGTCCCTTCGTATCACATTATTACACCACATTTGTTTGGCTCACAGATATACACGGGATCTCTATATCCTGTGCACGTTATCTATATATCTCTCACCAGTGCAGATTCTCAAAAATATTTCAGAATCATCAGACAGTACCAAAATCAGTTTGGGTCAAAAAGAACCCATTTGATCTAACATCACTAACGCAATACAACCAATAACTTCAGAGCAACCCTTATATATTTCTTCATACAATTTTGTTTATATATTTTTAAACATACATGTACCTTTTATTCATTTATATTTACTTCTCAGACCCAATAAGCAATTTATAATTATCAATACATAATGTGTGAGCATATACACACATATATATATATATATTTTATTTTATTCATTGCCTTAACTTTAATCCCAACGCTTGTCTGAATGTAAATACAATAGCATATAGGCATATGTATAAGCTTATCTATCAATCTACATGCATCACTATTGCTATGGAAAATGACTAGAATGATAGAAGTTCACATTATGGAGCTAAAAATGTCCTTTAACAAAGTGGTCTAATCCCACCCAAAATGGCCGCCGGACTGAATAAAAACTCCCTGGTTGCAGGAGTGCTACTAGGCGACCAAGTGACCAAGCTCTAGGAGCGAAACGTATGTCTTACTTCCGGTTCCGGTAAGCCGGGTCCGACTTCCGGTTGCGGACCCCGGACGCCGACGGCTTCCCAGCGTGCGCGGACCATCAGATGCCTGTCACCTGTGCTATATCAGCTCTTCCACTTACAGATAAGTCACACTAGAACTTGTATGATAACCATAAGCCAGCGCAAATCACGGTCTGATGTATCACATTACTATCAGACTGCTGATTATATAGAACAGACTACATGCATGCTTTATGTCTGAGTACAGGCCAAATGTGGTAGTTATTAACATTGCATGGGAGGTTTGCAGCAGATAGCTAATTCTGGAGTGGAGTACCACAGGTAGCATAATGCTTTAGATTTATCCATGTACAATATACTCCTGACTGCTGTTAATATAGAATAGACTTCATGCATGCACAATGTCTGAGTACAGGCTAAATGTGTTAGTTATTAACATTGCATGGGAGGCTTGCAGCAGATAGCTAACTTTGGAGTGGTGTACCACAGGTACCATAATGCTTTAGATTAATCCATGTACAATATACTCCTTGTGCCAATTCCACTAATTAGCAGTTTACACATGTTTTGAATAGTTAATCTCTATATCCAAACACAGAGAGACCTGTGGATCTATAATATACAACTCTTTGACTATTTCCTATTCATATAGGTACTCACCCTCTCATTCCAGCAGCCGGGCCACTCTGCAATGTTATAAAGCAACAGAGGGCTCTGAGCAGCAATATTGGAAAAGCAGAATTGAGACCTCTACTTTTCTTGTTTCATACCAAGGTGAAGGGAATGGGCCCCTCTCATCCCAATATTCGATGCTGACAGCAGATATGGGGAAAGCAGAAGGTTCAACCCTTCAAGTACTTTGGTACTATTTTCTTCTTTATCTCAACTGGATAACTGTGTGATTTCCTTTCTATGTACACACTCTCTCATTCCAGCAGCCGGGCTACTCTGCAATGTTTTAGCAACAGAGTGCTCTGAGCAGCAATATTGGAAAAGCAGAAGTAGGTACCTCTATTTCTCCTATTTCAATACCGCGGTGAAGGAGGCAGACCCCTTTCATCCTGACATTCGATGCTATAAGCAGATGTTTGAGACAGCAGAAGGCCTGCACCTTCCTATACCCCGGTATTTTTCCTATTTCATTCAAGGAAATTTATCCATGAAGTGTTCTCCATGTTGAATTTAAACACCTATATAGGGCATCCTAATCTATGCATTTTTCCCATTAAGGGGTATTCTTCATGAAGAAAGCTACTGTTCATTTATTTCCAGCTGTGATTTGAGGAGAATCATTCCTTATGTTGTATATATAATATTGATATAGGATATTCAAAATTGTGCTTTTAATTCCCATAGGGGGTTATTCTTCAAGAGAAACTGACTGCTTATCCAATTTCTGTGGTTTGAAGCACATACAAACTCCACACTGGGATGAAATCAATGTTTTTTTGACGTGATTTGAAGCACATATAAACTTCACACAGTGACAAAATTTAAGCATGATCAATGTGCTGTATCATCTCTCTGCTTCCATATAAGGGTATACTGATTGGTATGAAATTTGTATTGAAATCAATGATATATGATACTTTCCAATCCCATATCTTAACTGATTATAAATTATATTATGCATAGGAATTGATGAATGATGTTTTGAGGCACGTATTAATTCTACACAAACAACAAAGTGTGCATCATCCTGTTGGAGCTGTGTCCCCCAAAATGGAGACCTACAGTCCTATGTATATGCAATTGGGTTTGGAAATATACAGATTCCTGTTTATTTACCTGCATTTATGATATGGCATACATATGAATTATATATGGAAGCTTTTGGGGTTTTTGATATCTGATGGTTAGAAGTCGCACACAGGGAAGTCCACTCTCCTTGCTACTGTGATAATTGGTTACATACCAGGGGAGAGTTTATAATCTGATTTTGGTGCTCGATAAGTTCATGCGGTAAACCAGCCTACTTACATATGATATCATTGATATCTGGCCTAATAAATATTTTTTCCGCATGATTATTTAGAGTACTATTACTGAACAATATTTTCGCTCGTGGCAGTTAAAGGTCTGCCCCACTAAAATATATTTATCTTTGATTATACCTTTATGAATGGTCCCATGACCTTATCTTGAATAATGGTCTGTTGACCTTATATCTTTGCATGTACTAACTTGGTCCCATGACCTTATCCTGAATAATGGTCTGTTGACCTTATATCTTTGCATGTACTAAATTGTCTACTATACCTAGTGTTTGTTGTGTAATTCACAGTTTTATTAAGTGATAATAAAAGTTAAATTTTAAATTATAGATAATAAAAGTGTGCCCCGGGTCAGGCTTTTTAGTCTTTTTTTGCCCTGCTCTCTTGTAGGTCGATCCTTTTTCATAGTTTATTGAACTAATTTTCCGGGAGCACCACCAACCCAGTGCCATAGGTATTTCACCAAGAGCCTCTATGTTGGTTTAGACACCATTATACAACACCTAGTGAGTTGAAATTGTCTGTGGTCACTTTCCACAGGTCTAGTGCGGTTTCACACTTTCTTTGTTTAACCTTATACACACAGCCTGAAGGTTATTTAATACAATATTATTAATAACTTTGTGTATTAAACAAAGTTTGTGTAAACTGAGCCTTCAAAAAACAAAGATTTCACTATCTCACTCTCACTCAAAAAAGTCCGTATTTCAGAATATTCCGTATTTCGGAATATATGGATATGGGATACTCAACCTGTATTATTTTTTGTCCTAAAATTTGCACCGAGGTCGCTGGATGACTAAGCTAAGCAACCCAACAGGGCGGCACAAACACCAGGCCCATCTAGGAGTGGCACTGCAGTGTCAGACAGGGTGGCACTTAAAAAAATTGGCCCCAAACAGCACATGGTGCAAAGAAAAGAGAAAAAGAGGTGCACTGTGGTCTCCGGACGGCTAAGTTAAGCGACACAAACACCTCAATATCACAGGAATTATTCATTCTAATCAATGGTATTATTGGTCCAAATCACTGGAAGAAAATGCCAAAATCACTGGAATCATTTGGCAAGATCACTGTAATTAATAATTAATTATAAATCACTGATATTAATTGGTAAAATCTCGCTATCGCCTGCCTAGTGAAGTGGAATCTAGATGGGATTTTGTACCGGGGACACAATAACTTCATCAATTGTCTAAATCATAATGCACTAATGGCGGAAAACGGGCGCACGTATAACAGCGCATTGATTATACTGAAAACTGATTATACTGATCAATCACTAATTTTACTGAGCACTGATTTTACTGAGCACTGATGATACTACGGAGAACTGACACTGAGCAGCGAGAACAGCACTGGACTATTGTACTGTAGTATACTGGTCACCACAATGCTGCACTGTACTACTATATACTGCTCACAACAATGCAGCACAGATATGGATACTTGAAGTGACACGGAGCTGCAAGATACAGCAATGGCCTGCTGTACTGTACAACTATATACTGTTGGTCACCAAAATGCTGCACTGTACTACTATATATACTGCTCATAAAAATGCAGCACAGATATGGAATGGATACTTGCAGTGAGACAGAGCTGCAAGATACAGCAATAGCCTACTGTACTGTACAACTATATACTGTTGGTCACCAAAATGCTGCACTGTACTACTATATATACTGCTCACAAAAATGCAGCACAGATATGGAATGGATACTTGCAGTGACACAGAGCTGCAAGATACAGCAATGGCCTACTGTACTGTACAACTATATACTGTTGGTCACCAAAATGCAGCACACTGAGCACATATATTTGCAGCACACTGAGCTCAGATATGGAGATTTTCAGGCAGAGAACGTAGATATTTGCAGCACACTGAGCACAGATATTTGCAGCACACTGAGCACAGATATTTGCAGCACACTGAGCACAGATATGGAGCGTTTTCTGGCAGAGAACGTAGATATTTGCAGCACACTAAGCACAGATATTTGCAGCACACTGAGCACAGATATTTGCAGCACACTGAGCACAGATATGGAGCTTTTCAGGCAGAGAATATAGCCACGTCCTCTCCATTCAATCTCCAATGCACGAGTGAAAATGGCGGTAACGCGCGGCTCTTTATATAGAATACGAATCTCGCGAGAATTCGACAGCGGGATGATGACGTTCGGCCGCGTTCAGGTCAACCGAGCAAGGTGGGAAGATCCGAGGCTGCCTCAGAACCGTGTAAAATAAGTGAACTTCGGGGGGGTTCGGATCTCGACGAACCGAACCCGCTCATCTCTAATTATTATTATTAATATTATTATTATTAATAATTCTATTAGTATTATTATCCTCTATTTATATGGCAGCACATGGGATCCACAGCACCCAATTATGGAGTAAACAAATAAGCAAAACATGAAAACAGTGACTTAAAATTCAATACAATATAGGACAAGTACAGGGTATATAAAAATAGCTGCATCAGTAAACAGGGCGGCAGAAAACTGAGGGATTTGGTGCCGTCAAAGGGAGTATTGAAAAGAAGATAGGATAAGTAAGAGACGTAAAAGCACATGTAGGAAGAGGACCCTGCTCGTGAAATCTTACATTATAAAGGATTGTACAAATCAGAGATCAGTGAAAAGAATAGAAATCTTTATTCAGTTATGATGTGAAATACATCATATTTGGGGTCCAGTAGGCTGTATAGTTACATCTGGCTGTTTTTGTATGTAGTCCAAAAATGCTGGACAGTTTAATATTTTACAGTGCAAATTAGATTTCAGTTTGGACACACCCCTTAAAATTAAATCTCACTGCATTTATAGTATCTGTCACTATCGTTTTTGCTTTAATCCCTACTCTGAATTAGCCAGATATTTTTCCTCTCAACTCCCCATTTCTTTCCCAAAATTCCTTAAATCTCCCCCTCTTCCTGTCTTCTCCTTCTCTGTTTTTCCCTCCCATTTCTCTCATCCAGCGTCTCTTACTTTTATCTCTATTTTCAGATTCTGAGTTTGTGTTTTAATCTATACTGAGACAACAGGGCAGGACTAGCTTTAACTGCCACTGGAGGGTATGAAACTCATTCAGTAGCACCCTGAACAATGAGCAAAGAAGAATAGAGTAATACTAGGTTTGAGGCAAGATATGTTACCTGGCAGTGGTTGCTATACTGCTGGAGTCTATAACACATGATTGCTAATAACACAGGATTGTATTGACTGTAGTTTTGTGAACCCGGCATATATGTGTTGTACGTGCGGATAACCAGAGGACTATGTGTATATTTGGCTGGTATGTGGGAATCAGTGAGATGAATTAGTAAGGAGCAATCCCTGACTGGGAGATAAATCCCGGACCTCAGCAGAGGGAGCCATATCCTGAGCACTGGATCACCAGGGACTTTATGTCGATAACAGGATGGTGAATGTATTGGTGAGAATGAACTGCATATACTGTCACAGGAGTAGGTGTTTGTGTACCCAAAGTTATTATGAAATAGGTTCTCTCTTCTCTGGAGTAACGCAGATCTGGGAGGCAAGCTGAAGAGTTTGAACTGGGCTGGTTACCGGCGAGACTGAGAGCCACACTGGGAAACGAGCTGGGTACCGGTATAATTAGAATGGAACGGTAATCCGGGCTGGTACTGTATATAACTGGTAATGTAACTGTAATCTGGACTGGTAAAGGATATAGTTGGAAATGCAATTGTAATCTGGGCTGGTACCAGATATAACTGGAAACGCAACTGTAATCTGGGCTGGTTCTTGATATAACTGGTAACACAACTGTAATCCAGAGTGGGTAGCAAGAGAAGAGGTTTACAGGAACTAATGTAATTAGTGTTACCTCTTAGGGAGCTCAGGTACTAAATTCACACTGAGCTGTGTGACTCAAGGAACTGGCAGCTTCTGTAGCACATGTCTCTACATATACCTCTTGGTGCTTGGTGATTGGTGATTGGAGTCAGGGAACCTAAGGCTGGCACAGGATTGGATAGCTCCAGGTCAGATGATCAGATCCTGTCATGTCAGTACTCCAGGTCAGGCTCTGATGTGGAGTGAGGCCTAGCAGGCCAAAAAAACACTGAAGCCTGAACTTCTACAAATGAACAGAGAATGCAGACTTTTAGGCCTAAACTCCAGAGTGCTGAACACAGTGAATAATCAAATGCTGCTCACATCTGATTACTGATTCCTCAGTGGAATTCCTACTCAGGTAGCTTAATCGAGAAAGCAACACAGATTTGCAGGCTTCATGCTGAGCTGACGCCAATGCAGGTTACAGGATATGCTAAGGTGAGGCACAGAATATGAGAAATACAGTCAGGATCATGACAAGGATGAATCAGTCTGTTAACATACTAGAGACATGTGTGTCTACTGTGGAAGTTGAACTACTGGTGACAGTCAACTATAGCAGCTCTGTACAGAGGTATTTGCAGAGAGTGTTAGAGATTGCATACAGGAGGCTACACAAGAGCAGGCTGTAGCTGAAAGTGCAAGTAATACTGCAGGTAGCAGACAGCGCACTGATGTATATGATGAGCACTTATTATAATATGAGAACTGGAAATGAATCCTGCTGCAGAATGGAGAGCGCTGAACACAGAACTGAATACAAGTAGTGGCAATGGATGCACTCTGTATAATACTGGAGAGGTACTGTTAAAGATAACTGGAAGCATAGGAGACAGAGAACTTAGACACGGGGACCAGGAATAGCTTAAAGACAGCTGTACTGGCAATGAGCAGGTGTCAGAGACTAGTTTAAGTAGGGTACTTTAGAACAGGATTGGACACTGGAGTCATGTGCAGAGAAAATACACAGTTAATGACTTAAACAATGTCAGCTGACCTTAGACAAGATGATGGAACCCATGCTACATTGAACCACAGCAACCGGTGTATCGTGAGATGCCTAGCCAGTGGAAACATGCCAGCTAGTCCATTGGTAGTACAGGGTGAGGTAAGAGGATCTGCGTACCCGCCATTTAACATCTGTCTTTCTCCCTCTCTTCACTCTTCCACTGTTCTTCCCATCTGTCTGTCACTCTTGTCATCCCTCTTCTGTGCCACTATGCAAAAAGGCCAACACCTGGAACATGCACAGAATAAATCAGGGGAAGATAGACATAAACTCTGGAAACTGCAGATGTTCATCTCTGTTCTTGAACATCAATTACAAAAAAATAGCATCAGCAGCAGTTGAGCCTCCAGCAAAAGGAAGGGTGCCCTTGGGTAATGTTTCAGAGCTTAATGCAGGCAAATAGGTATTTTCTCTAGCTACACAGCAGCGAGAAGGTGTCTTCTGTTAAGTGCAGGGCCAGACTGCCCATCTGGCACTTCTGTCAAACGCCAGAAGGGCCGATGGGCTGGTGGGCCGGTCCGGTCTACAGAAAGCAGGGAAGGCTGCGCACAGTGCAGCTCCTGGCTTTCTGGTTTGTCCCCTGCTGCTACCGCCAGATGTGCCCCCTGACTCATGACACGCCACCATTTGCAGTGTCCGTTCGCCCTTTACATGGCGTGCGCACCCCCTTTCACGTGCTTGTGCGGACCCACTTTCATCTGCGCTCTATGCCAGGCCTGACGGATGGGGTCATTCAGATCTGATCATTAGAAAGCGATTTTTGCTGTCCTGCGTTCACATAGTCGCTGCCTACAGGGAAAACAGTCAGTTGCCACCCACAAACGGCCTCTTCCTGTCAATATCCCTTGCGAACGACCGTGCGAATGGATCTTTCGCACAATCCCGTCGCTGACCAGCGATCCCCATTGAAGCCATCTGTCGTGCCTGCTCATTGCGGTGCATACGCATGCGCAGTTCGGATCTGAACACACGCTGTACGAAAAACGCACAGCAGCAATCAGATCTGAATGACCCCTGGAGTCCCCAGTCCATCCCTGGGTGAGTGACACTCAAACAAGCTGTTGCATATTAATTCATAACACATTTGCTTCCCCCGCATTTATATGTGTTACTGATAAAAGGAGACCAGCATCCTGTTAAACCTAAATTACAAGTTACAGTAGATGAAGAGCTAGGTTTAGGGTGGTTTAGAAGTAATGTTTATGTACAGGGTTAGGCTAAAATATGCAAAAAAAAAAGATACGTTAACAGAAAATTGTCGACATAACGCCTATGTTGACATTCAGACTGACAACATTAATAACATGTCCACATTTTCGTGTTAATATTCTGAATGTTAAGTTTGCATACCATGCTTCATTGACTAGAAGGGTGCACACTAGAGATGTGCGGCGGGCACTTTTCGTGTTTTGTGTTTTGGATTTGGTTCTGGGTCCATCCTCGTGTTTTGGATCTGGATTGGTTTTGCCAAAACCACCCTTTCAGGTTTTGATTTTGGTTTTGGATCTGGATGATTTTTGAAAAAAAACATAAAAACAGCTAAAATCACAGAATTTGGGGGTAATTTTGATCCTACGTTATTATTAACCTCAATAACATTAATTTCCACTCATTTCAAGTCTATTATGAACACCTCACACCTCACAATATTGTTTTTAGGCCAAAAGGTTGCACCGAGGTGGCTGGATGACTAAGCTAAGCGACACAAGTGTGCGGCACAAACAACATGGGACGTGCTGGAATTTGCCCATATGTTATGCATGCACAATATTGGTGGCACAGGACAGCGTACCCCTAAACCACACACACACACACACACACACACACACACACACACACACACACACACACACACGGCAAAGCCTGTAAAAATAATTTGGATAATAATAACCCTTTTATTTGGAGCTATTATAATAATATGCAGCACAGGCGAGTGGCCCCCTGCACCACATAGGGCAAACCCTGTACAAATTATTTGGATAATAATATAAGTAATGTATATAAGCCTTTTTTTGGAGTAAATAATATACTGTACAGTACACCACCACTGGACTAATGGCAGCACAAGACACCACCACTGGAATCATGCAGCACAAGACACCACCACTGGACTGGATTTATATGGCAGTACCCCTGGATTTATACGTCAGTACCACTGGAATTATACGTCAGGATCACTGGAATTATACGACAGTACCACTGGATTTATACGGCAGTACCACTGGACATATACGGCAGTATCACTGGACTGGAGTTATACGCCAGTACCACTGGAATTATATGACAGGATCACTGGAATTATACGGCAGGATCACTGGATTTATACGGCAGGATCACTGGAATTATACGGAAGGATCACTGGAATTATACGGCAGGATCACTGGAATTATACGGCAGTACCACTGGACATATACGGCAGTATCACTGGACTGGATTTATATGCCAGTACCACTGGAATTATACAGCAGGATCACTGGATTTATACGGCAGGATCACGTGAATTATACGGCAGGATCACTGTAAATAAACGCCAGTACCACTGGCATTATACAGCAGGATCACTGGAATTATATGGCAGGATCACTGGAATTATACGGCAGGATCACTGGATTTATAAGCCAGTACCACTGGAATTATACGGCAGGATCACTAGATTTATACGCCAGTACCACTGGAATTGTACAGCAGGATCACTGAAATTATACGGCAGTATCACTGGACTTATACGGCAGTACCACTGGACATATACGGCAGTACCACTGGACATATATGGCAGAATCACTGGACTTGACTTATATGCCAGTACCTCTGCAATTAGACTGCAGGATCACTGGAATTATACGACAGGATCACTGGATTTATATGGCAGTATCGCTGGACATATACGGCAGTATCAATGGACATATACGGCAGTATCACTGGACACATACGGCAGTACCACTGGACATATACAGCAGCACAAGGACACCACCACTGGACTGATGCAGGACAATACAGCACCACTGCAATGGACTGGACTTATACAAGCAGCACTGGACATATGGCAGCAGAGGACACCACCACTGCGACTAGACTGATGCAGCACAATACACCACCACTGAACTGATACAGCACAATACAGCACCACTGGACAGGACTTATACATTAGCACTTGACATATGGCAGCAGAGGACACAACCACTGTGACTGGACTGATGCAGCACAAGACACTAACACTGAACTGATGCAGGACACTGAGGATGGAGACACGTCCTCTCTCTACACTCTCCAATGCCGAAGTGAAAATGGCGGCGACGTGCAGTGACTTATATGGAATCCAAACCCTGCAAGAATACTACAGCGGGATGATGACGTTTTGGCTCATTCTGGTTTCAGAGTCAGGTGGGAAAACCCGAGCCTGACTCGGATTCGGGCTCGGGTGGTGACGTACGAACTGAACCCGCTCATCTCTTGTGCACACCCAGAAAAATTAATGATAGGAACAGACAGGACTACAGGCAACAAAAACAAATACATTTTTTGCACACTGACAGCAATGTACAGTGAGGACATGCTACCATTATCCTATATGCAACTGAATATAGTTCCAAATACCCACCAGGATTTTTTTAGAACCATAACACAAGGACAGGCTACCAACAAGCTCAAAACCATTCTCATTGCCATTTTTAACCTGTCATACAGATGGTTCATTGCTATTCAGAAATTAAAATGACTCTGGATGCATCACTCAGAGATACCATGCCAGAAATTGAGCATAATTCTTGCTATGCTGTCTGTACAACTGATGGCATCAGTAAAGTCCTCCTCTTGTGCCTGATGCCCCACATTTCTTTTACACAAGGTAATTAGTGCTAGGGATGAGGAGGATATGTCAAAACCAAATAGGGAGGAATGATGAAGTTTGGGGCAATTGAGCAGCAGGGATGTCGTGGCTGGCTGACAAATTCTAAGCTGGAAGGCAAGCACTCAGCACTGTCACATGACAAGCGGCCAGGGGCGGATTGGGATGGATAAATTTCTGGTTAGCCGGTCCCAATGTTCCCTCAGTGGCCTTCACTCACCAGCGTTGGGGCGGCTGCCGCGATAGGCAGCATTGGGAGACCGCGCATGCGCAGAAGTTTAAGTCTCCGATGTGCCATGCTACCTCCCGGCTCCTGGCCCTCTGTACTTACAGGCGAGGAGGTCCCCACTGCCACCGCTCGCCCTGTGTCATGGGACGGGCTGCAGCATCTCACTGCAGCGCAGGCTTAGTGCATGGCCTCCAACATTTTACACATAAAAACCAGTACAAATTATAAAAGGGGGCGTGGCCAGACCCCTTTTCCTATTCTTTTAATGGAAATTTGGAGAGTCAAAAATTGGTACAGACCATACTGCCTCAGCCCACTGACCATGCTGAACAAGTGCCGCTGAATTGCCATCTCTGTTTCCTGCTGCCACTTTAAAAAGCAACCAGCCACCATGGAGGAACCGCCCCCAGCCACAGCCATTCAACTAAAGGTAAATACACAGTTCCCCCCCTCACAGCTCTCCACATCACTCAAATCCCCACACCCCATAGCCCTACCCTCCTCACAGCTCCCCCCTCACTCAGATCCCCACACACAGCTCTCCTGTTCTCACACAGACCCCCACCCCCAGTCAGAAAAAAAAAGTTAAAAAAATAAAGAAATTTAACATTTCTTGCAAAGTAGCCCCCAGCTCTAACGGTGGCAAGGGGCCAGAGTTATGGTAGATCTGCTTCACTGTAGTGCGGTGCCGGACATTGGCCGGTCAGGCACCAGCTCTGTGCTACTTGGTCCTTATTTGCCCCACACAGAGCCGGATTAATAGAGGGGCACAGGGGTTAAGTACCCCCAGGTTCCCCTCTCTTAATTGACCCCACTCTAGCTGGCTGCTGCTGCTGTCCCCTGTCCCGTGACCTCCCTGTGCATGGTCTGCACTGCTGGGGTAAACAGCAAGTCACACACAGGGATGCAGAGGCCAGGATCACTCTGCAGTCAGTACAATAAGGTTTTTGTTGCAAGTGTGACGTCATGATGTCCACTTGCTGAAGAACAAGTACAGTGCAGACTGAGGAGCCTGCTGCCACCATGGCTGATACAAGAGGGGAATCAAGGGCTGCTGCAGAGGTACAGAGAATGGGGAGGGGATGGCGGTGGATGGATGGCTGATGCCGAGGCAAGGGGGGAGATGGCTGAGGCCAGGCTACTGCAGAGTCACAGGGGGAATGGGCGGCTGAGGCTGCTGCAGGGGCACACAGGGAAGGGAGGGCAGATGGGTACTACTGTATGGTGTAATGTGTATAAGGGGTACTACTATGTGGCGTAATGTGTATATGTGGCATAACATGAATAAAGAACACTACTGTGCAGTTTAATGTGAGTATGGAGCACTACTGTGTGGTGTGATTTGAATTGGGGGTACTATTGTGTGGCCACGCGCTTTTATTGGCCTTCCTCATTTCAAATATATTGAGGGGGGGCGCCAATCCTTTACTTTGCTAGGGGAGCTCTGTTCCCCCCACTCAGATCCTCACACACAGCCCTACCCTCCTCAAACAGAACCCCCCCACAGCTCTCCCCCCACTCAGATCCTCACGCACAGCTCTACCCTTCTCACACAGAACCCCCCGCAGCTCTCCCCCCCACTCAGATCCCCACACACAGCTCTCCTCCCCTCACACAGACCCCCCCCACAGCTCTCCCCCCACTCAGATCCCCACACACAGCCCTACCCTCCTCACACAGAACCCCCCACAGCTCCCCCCCACTCAGCTCCTCACACACAACCCTATACTGCTCACACAGAACCCCCCCCACAGCTCTCCCCCCCACAGATACTCACACACAGCCCTACCCTTCTCACACAGAACCCCCCACAGCTCTCCCCCACTCAGATCCCCACACACAGCTCTCCCCTCCTCACACAGACCCAGTGGCGTCACAAGGCGGGAGCGGGGGGTGTAGCCCACACCCGGGTGTGACGCCTGGAGGAGGGTGACACCAAATGTCAGCTCCTCTGCACTGACAGGAACCAGGTGCTGCAGTGAGAAAGTCTCCTACAGCACCCGGCTCCTGTCACAGAAGAGGAGCCGACAGCGGACGGAGACTGGCTCTGGGGGAAGCCCAGCATCTCCAGAGATGCTGGGCATGCCCCCAGAGTGACGATTCTGGGATCCCCACGAAGCCACGCCCCCTAAATACAAGGCCACGCCCTTTTGCCACAATCGCGGCAGGAGATCAGGGGCGCGCACCGGGTGTCACCACACCCGGTGACGCCTCTGCACAGACCCCTCCCCCTCACTTAGATCCCCACTTCCAGCTTGCCCTCTCCCACAGCTCTGCGTCTTCCCACTCAGATCCCCCAACACACAGCTCTCCTTCTCTGTTAGATCCCCCCTCATAGAGCTCTCCCCTTCTCACACAGACCCTCCACCCCCCTATGCACACTGCTCTGCCTCGCCCCCGCACTCAGATTACACCAAATAGCTCTCCTTCCCTCATGTAACTAATCACTAAATATATTTACAGGTAGGGATGAGAGGGTCTTACACACATGGATGGGATGGTATTCTGTTTGCCCGCGGCCGGGCTCCCGACGACCAGCATACCGGAGCCGGAATCCAGACCGCCGGCATACCGACAGCTTTTCTCCCTCTTGGGGGTCCACGACCTCCCTGGAGGGAGAACAGATAGCGTGGCGCTCATAGCGCACCACCATGCCCGCAAGGGGCTCCTTTGCGCTCGCCCAGCTGTTGGTATGCTGGCGCCTGTATGCTGGCCGCAGGGAGCCCAACCGCCGGCATAACATACTACACCCCATGGATGGGATGGTAATGATATCCCAGCGGACGGGATGCCAACTGTCAATATACCAACAGCGGCATCCTGGACACCAGAGTACCAGTGAGGCGTGCGTAAAGGGTCCACTCGCGGGCTCGCTGTGCTCCCAATGCTTCAGGTGCGGTGGCTCGCTGTGCTCGCCACAGGTTTTATTCCAACTCTATCGGTGTCGTGGAAACCCACAAGTGGGAATAGCTGTGGTGAGCGCTGTCGGCATTCCCGGCTGTTGAGATTTTGGCGTCAGGATCCCGACCGCCATTATATTAACTACATCCCACATGGGTACATCATTATATAGTATGTCCCCTTGCACATACAGTAGTGGCCCATGTTAGTTTCAGAGGGGGTCAGATGAATAGTAATTTTTTTTTAAGGGGGTGGCCATACCTCTCCATATTTTGCCACACCCCAGCAGTACTTTGATCCATATCCGCTCTCTGCTGCCCTGACCCCGCCCCCTATTTAGGGCTGCTTCCAGAAATTTCCTTGGCTGGTTTTGTATCCCAATCTGCCCCTGCAAGCGGCCCACTCTAGCAAGATGGTTTTAAGTAAAAAACACAGTACTTAGCTGTATGGGAAATATTTAATAGCAATTTGGTTATGGCTGTGTAAAGTGTAGATACGTGATAAATTTTTCAGCTTCTAATGATAAACTAACACAGACCGTGAGTCAACAATGTTGGGTATGTCAAAGAGCTGGGTGTGCGGCTTTGGCCGGTTAACTTCCAGCATAGATCTCTGCACCAGCTGAAGGATGTAGGATGGTAACAGAATAGCATTATTTTTGTAGACTTTTCACAGGAAAAATAGTAGTCTCTTTCTAATTAAATTTACTATAGGACCTATTTTTCATTGTATGATTTCTCCTTAAATAGTAAAAATTCAGCAAAAAAAGTAGTTTGCTAATTGCTTCTCTATATTATATTGAATCAAATAGGGACAGATTGAATCTTATACAAGGCCATGACAGTCAGTCTGTGGCCTCCTCCAACATTGCCTGTGTGGACTCTCGTGTCCGCCTGTCTCCTGTGATGGCTTCTCTGGCCACTTCCTGTACCACTAAATGCAGCCCAAACTATTCAAATGTGCACCGGCCCAGAGGTCACATGCCAGCCCGCCCTGCAGGGTTGCATAAGACATCTAGGGGTAAATTTACTAAGATGGGAGTTCTATTTAAGATGGAATGTTGCCCAGAGCAACCAATTAGATTCTATTTCTCATTTATCTAGCACCTTCTAGAAGCTAATACCTGGAATCTGATTGGTTGCTATGGGCAATATCCCATCTTAAGTAGAACTCCCTAGTACCCTTGTATCAGCCCTGCATAAAAACTCTTGAAAACCTTTATAGTAACTTTCCTTTGGGACAAAGACCTGTTGTAGTCCGGAGAAGAACCGTAAACCTCTGTAGCTGTCTATGCAAGAACACAACTACAGTATGTATGTATGTATGTACTGTATGTATGCAATATCTCTCCAGCTGATTGAAGTTTGGATCTCTTTAAAACCTTTAGAATGAAAAACTTGTCTTTAAAAACAACATATAATCTTGATACAGTGACAACACATCAGAGAAAAAGAAATGTAAAATGTTTCTTTCTAGCACTGCCTATTAAACACAGTCTTTAAAATTGTCAATCTAAATCATGCACATCAAACAGGAACATAGCACAATGCTAAAACTCAAAGTGTTTACTTACTCCATTCAGGGAACAATTTCATTTATGTAAGTTATTAAAGTCAGGTACTGTGTGTACCATTGTACTTCAGTCTTTCCAGGAATCCTGAGACCAATCTGCTACAGAGGCACCGAGTTCTGAAGATTTAATCACGGCTGTAGTCGTCGCACACATGAGATGAGAATTCAACCATACAGAGAGATTTTATGGGTCTCTGCTCTAATTTGAGGCATTTCATCTATTTATTTGAGCTGACTGTGAACAAAATGAGAAGAAATAAGACAAGAAGTTCAGCTAAATGGCCTCCACTGTGCGTCATCGCTCCACAAATGTATGAAGAGTCATCAGATATGTCGTGTTTTGCTAATGATGCAGGCCAAATGACAAGATTGGCCTCTCCGCCACGCATTACACTACATGGGATGCACAATTACCGCTTCTTCTGTCTCTGAGATCATTTTGCCTTGTATATTTTGTTCAACTTGTTCA
Organism: Pseudophryne corroboree; assembly: GCF_028390025.1. Lineage (NCBI taxonomy): Eukaryota > Metazoa > Chordata > Amphibia > Anura > Myobatrachidae > Pseudophryne > Pseudophryne corroboree. The sequence goes on from NC_086450.1 coordinate 217,007,092, forward strand.
GCATTACATTGAGAGGTATTGAAGTATACAGTATATGCTGTACACTGTATAAAGGGATATGCAGCAAGACAGACTGATATATAGCCAAGGATATGTTGCCACATAAAAACAATAATAATAATAATAATAATAATAATAATAATACTTTTACAGTTAATGTATAAAATATATTATGAAAATGTTAATTTTTTTAATGAAATATACAATTGATAAGCAACCCAATAACCTTCTGTAGCACCAGGTGCGGCACTCTAATCTTAATCTCAGATAAAAAATTGAAACAACACATTTAACCTATTTAACTATTAAAACCCATATATGAAAATTTATATTCTCAAAATATTTATTGATAAACTTTCTCAGACAAACATTTGAAACATGAATACCTTGTATGCCTACATTTTTACAAAATTATTAAGTGTCCTATGTATAGGACTTTGTACTGTATGTATACGAGTATTTATGAATAGTATTTTGTTGTGCACAAATGTACTGTACAGTATGTCATATTAATAGACAAGTTAATTAAAGAGACAAATATCTGTAATCACATTTCAGCAGGCATTTAAAGTAGGTAAAACAAGTGTTGGAATGTAGAACAAACACATCTGATAAAGCCCTAAGGAGTGTAGCAGGTGAAGGCTCGGAGGGCCAAGTGCAGCCCCACATGATATATGGTCTACTTACTTACAGTTTGTCAATAATACAGGTCTTCTTTTGTTAACTCATTATGGGTGTTTGTGAGAGAACATCAATAGATTGATACACATGAAAACGACTCTGATACTGGTACTTGGGCTATACTATACTCTGCAAATGAGAGAGTAAGTGAATTGTATTTGAATTCCAGTGTGCAATAAATGTAGATATCCCACATACTACTCTAGGGCAGGCCTATTCAACTGGCAGCCCTATAAACTGTTCCAAACTGGCCCCCAACCTGATACACTGGGGTATATTTACTAAGATTCGTAATTGTCGGGATTTGGAGGGAAATTAAACACGAATGACATCGGTAGTGTGAATTTGCAACTTTTTTTTTTACGACTCATTTGCTAAACTGTCGTATTCTGCATTTTCGTTTTTTCCGATGCCGATGTCATTCGTAATGTCTGGCAGTGTTTTACGGAGTGATTAGTAAAACACTGCCGGACTTAACACAATGAATCCCTGCCGGATCTGTGAGATCCGTGCAGGGCTTCATTGTGTATATTCTGAGAAGTGAAGAAAGAGTTAAAAATTCCCCAAAAAAATTGCGTGGGGTCCCCCCTCCTAAGAATAACCAGCCTTAGACTCTTTGAGCCGGTCCTGGTTGTAAAAATACAGGGGAAAAATGACTGGGGTTCCCCTATATTTAACAGCATCTTTCTGCAACTTTATGCAAATACCACTACAAAGTCCTCCCTGGTGTACATCTGTGTGTATAAATACTCAAGGACTGATATGCCCACTTTTTACATCCTAGTTGGGATCACTATGATATCCCGGCGTATGAGATACTAGCAGTCAGATTACCGATGCTGGCATCCTGACACTTGAACTCCCGACAGGGAGGAGGTAAGGCTGTTCCCCCGTTTCTCCTACCCCCTTACTCCCCATTCCTGCAGCCTAACCTTAACCTCCTCCCTTAGTGCCTGACCCTAACCTCCCTCCAGTTATGCCTAAAATTAATCCTCCCTGCCCCACAGTCTAACCCTAACCCTCCCCCTCCCACCTTAGTGTCTAAACCTAACAAACCCCGCTGGTGCCTAACCCTAACTCCCCACCTCCTTTCTGCAGCCCCGACCTAACCCTAACCCAGCTGCTATATTACGGTCAGGATGATGGCTGTCGGGATTCCAGTGTCGGCCTCCTGACCCTGTCGGGATTCCAGCGATGGCATTCTGACATGTGTCGGGATTCCGGTTCACCATACCTCCTTGTATGATGTAATACCACCTATTGCATCTTTAGATGCCATAATCAATCTCACCATTTTATTATTATTATCCTTTATTTATATGGCACCACAAGGGTTCCGCAGCACCCAATTACAGTGTACAGAAACAAATAATCAAAACAGGAAAACAGCAACTTACAGTTGACAACAATATAGGACAAGTACAGGTTAAATAAACATAGTTACATCAGCAGATGACACTGGAATAAGTATCAGGTGGCAGAAGACTGCTGGATTTGGTGCAGTTGAATATTATTAAAGTAAGAAAAAGGATAAGCACATGAGGCAAGAGGGCCCTACTCATGAGAGCTTACATTCTAAAGGGGAGGGGTACACAGACAGGGGTGACACAGATGGGGTACATAGAGAGCATGGAACAGAGGGTTAGGATGAGATTTGGCTGGGTTTGGTGAAGAAGTGGGTCTTGAGAGCCCGTTTGAAGTTTTGTAGAGAGGTGGAGAGTCTGAGGGGGAGAGGTAAGGAATTCCAGAGAAATGGAGCAGCACATGAAAAATCTTAGAGGTAGGAGTGGGAGGAAGTAATCAGAAGACAGGAGAGTCGGTGTGCATTAGCAGAGCGAAGAGGATGGGTGGGAGTGTAAAGGGAGATAAGGTCAGTGATGTAAATGGGAGAGGAGTGGATGAGGGCTTTGTAAGTGAGTGTGAGAAGCTTGAAATGGATTCTGAAAGGGAAGGGGAGCCAGTGAAGGTCTTGTAAGAGAGGAGAGGTGGACGTAGTGGCGTTTGGTGAGGAAAATGAGCCGGGCAGCAGCATTGAGGATAGATTGGAGTGGAGAGAGCTATTTGTCAGGAATGCCAGTCAGGAGGAAAATTACAGTAGTCCAGTCTGGAAATGACCAGTGAGTGGTAAAGAGTCTTAGTAGCATCCTGGGTCAGAAACGGTTTGATCCTGGAAATATTTTTTAGATGAAAACGGCAGGTTTGCGAGAGGTGCTGAATGTGTGGTTTGAAGGAGAGGGAGGAGTCAAGGATTACTCCAAGACAGCGCACTTGGGGGCTAGAGGAGATAGTAGTGCCATCAATACTGTATATATTGAGATTGTAGGAGGTGAGGTTATGCGAAAGGGAGGGAAGATGATCTGCTCAGTCTTAGACATGTTAAGTTTAAGAAAGCGCTGGGACATCCAAACAAACAGAGATAGCAGAGAGAAAGTTGGAGATATGAGTGAGGAGAGCAGGAGAGATGTCTCGAGTGGAAAGTAGAGATGAGCGGGTTCGGTTCCTCGGAATCCGAACCCCCCCGAACTTCAGCCTTTTTACACGGGTCCGAGGCAGACTCGGATCTTCCCGCCTTGCTCGGTTAACCCGAGCGCGCCCGAACGTCATCATCCCGCTGTTGGATTCTCGCGAGGCTCGGATTCTATCGCGAGACTCGGATTCTATATAAGGAGCCGCGCGTCGCCGCCATTTTCACACGTGCATTGAGATTGATAGGGAGAGGACGTGGCTGGCGTCCTCTCCGTTAAAATAGATAGAGACACTTGAGTTGATTTACTACTAACTTAGTAATTTTGGGGAGCATTAGGAGTACTCAGAGTGCAGAGTTTTGCTGATAGTTACTAGTGACCACCACCAGTTTTATTTATTATTTAATATAATCCGTTCTCTGCCTGAAAAAAAACGATACACAGTCACATACCATATCTGTGCTCAGCCTCAGTGTGCTGCATGATAATATCATCTATGTATATCTGACTGTGCTGAGTGCTCACTGCTCACACAGCTGAATTGTGGGGGAGACTGGGGTGCAGTTATAGCAGGAGTACAGTGCACACTTTTGCTGCCAGTGTGACTGACCAATGACCACCAGTATATTGTCTGCCTGAAAAAGTTAAACACTCCTGTGGTGTTTTTTTTTTTATTCTATAAACGTATTCTGCTGACAGTGTCCAGCAGGTCCGTCATTCATTATATTATATAAATATTTACCTGCAGTAGTGTTATATTTTTTTTGTTCATCTCTATCATCTTTATCATCTCTATATTAGCAGACGCAGTACGGTAGTCCACGGCTGTGGCTACCTCTGTGTCGTCAGTGCTCGTCCATAATTGTATACCTACCTGTGGTGGGGTTTTTTTTTCTATCTTCTTCATACTAGTAGTTTAGGAGTCTGCTGACAGTGTCCAGCAGGTCCGTCATTATATTATATATACCTGCAGTAGTGATATATATATATTTTTTATATCATTATCATCTCTATACTAGCAGACGCAGTACGGTAGTCCACGGCTGTAGCTACCTCTGTGTCGTCAGTGCTCGTCCATAATTGTATACCTACCTGTGGTGGGGTTTTTTTTTCTATCTTCTTCATACTAGTAGTTTAGGAGTCTGCTGACATTGTCCAGCAGGTCCGTCATTATATTATATATACCTGCAGTAGTGATAGATATATATATATATATATATATATATATATTTATATCATTATCATCTCTATACTAGCAGACGCAGTACGGTAGTCCACGGCTGTAGCTACCTCTGTGTCGTCAGTGCTCGTCCATACCTACCTGTGGTGGGGTTTTTTTTTCTATCTTCTTCATACTAGTAGTTTAGGAGTCTGCTGACAGTGTCCAGCAGGTCCGTCATTATATTATATATACCTGCAGTAGTGATATATATATATTTTTTATATAATTATCATCTCTATACTAGCAGACGCAGTACGGTAGTCCACGGCTGTAGCTACCTCTGTGTCGTCAGTGCTCGTCCATAATTGTATACCTACCTGTGGTGGGGTTTTTTTTTCTATCTTCTTCATACTAGTAGTTTAGGAGTCTGCTGACAGTGTCCAGCAGGTCCGTCATTATATTATATATACCTGCCGTAGTGATATATATATATATTTTTTATATCATTATCATCTCTATACTAGCAGACGCAGTACGGTAGTCGACGGCTGTAGCTACCTCTGTGTCGTCAGTCACTCGTCATCCATAAGTATACTAGTATCCATCCATCTCCATTGTTTACCTGAGGTGCCTTTTAGTTGTGCCTATTAAAATATGGAGAACAAAAATGTTCAGGTTCCAAAAATAGGGAAAGATCAAGATCCACTTCCACCTCGTGCTGAAGCTGCTGCCACTAGTCATGGCCGAGACGATGAAATTCCATCAACGTCGTCTGCCAAGGCCGATGCCCAATGTCATAGTACAGAGCATGTAAAATCCAAAACACAAAATATCAGTAAAAAAAGGACTCAAAAATCTAAAATAAAATCGTCGGAGGAGAAGCGTAAACTTGCCAATATGCCATTTACCACACGGAGTGGCAAGGAACGGCTGAGGCCCTGGCCTATGTTCATGGCTAGTGGTTCAACTTCACATGAGGATGGAAGCACTCAGCCTCTCGCTAGAAAAATGAAAAGACTTAAGCTGGCAAAAGCACAGCAAAGAACTGTGCGTTCTTCGAAATCACAAATCCACAAGGAGAGTCCAATTGTGTCGGTTGCGATGCCTGACCTTCCCAACACTGGACGTGAAGAGCATGCGCCTTCCACCATTTGCACGCCCCCTGCAAGTGCTGGAAGGAGCACCCGCAGTCCAGTTCCTGATAGTCAGATTGAAGATGTCAGTGTTGAAGTACACCAGGATGAGGAGGATATGGGTGTTACTGGCGCTGGGGAGGAAATTGACAAGGAGGATTCTGATGGTGAGGTGGTTTGTTTAAGTTAGGCACCCGGGGAGACACCTGTTGTCCGTGGGAGGAATATGGCCATTGACATGCCTGGTGAAAATACCAAAAAAATCAGCTCTTCGGTGTGGAAGTATTTCAACAGAAATGCGGACAACAGGTGTCAAGCCGTGTGTTGCCTTTGTCAAGCTGTAACAAGTAGGGGTAAGGACGTTAACCACCTCGGAACATCCTCCCTTATACGTCACCTACAGCGCATTCATCATAAGTCAGTGACAAGTTCAAAAACTTTGGGCGACAGTGGAAGCAGTCCACTGACCAGTAAATCCCTTCCTCTTGTAACCAAGCTCACGCAAACCACCCCACCAACTCCCTCAGTGTCAATTTCCTCTTTCCCCAGGAATGCCAATAGTCCTGAAGGCCATGTCACTGGCAATTCTGACGAGTCCTCTCCTGCCTGGGATTCCTTCGATGCATCCTTGAGTGTAACGCCTACTGCTGCTGGCGCAGCTGTTGTTGCTGCTGGGAGTCGATGGTCATCCCAGAGGGGAAGTCGTAAGACCACTTTTACTACTTCCACCAAGCAATTGACTGTCCAACAGTCCTTTGCGAGGAAGATGAAATATCACAGCAGTCATCCTGCTGCAAAGCGGATAACTGAGGCCTTGGCATCCTGGGCGGTGAGAAACGTGGTTCCGGTATCCATCATTACTGCAGATCCAACTATAGACTTGTTTGAGGTACTGTGTCCCCGGTACCAAATACCATCTAGGTTCCATTTCTCTAGGCAGGCGATACCGAAAATGTACACAGACCTCAGAAAAAGACTCACCAGTGTCCTAAAAAATGCAGTTGTACCCAATGTCCACTTAACCACGGACATGTGGACAAGTGGAGCAGGGCAGACTCAGGACTATATGACTGTGACAGCCCACTGGGTAGATGTATTGACTCCCGCCGCAAGAACAGCAGCGGCGGCACCAGTAGCAGCATCTCACAAACGCCAACTCTTTCCTAGGCAGGCTACGCTTTGTATCACCGCTTTCCAGAATACGCACACAGCTGAAAACCTCTTACGGCAACTGAGGAAGATCATCGCAGAATGGCTTACCCCAATTGGACTCTCCTGTGGATTTGTGGCATCGGACAACGCCAGCAATATTGTGTGTGCATTAAATCTGGGCAAATTCCAGCACGTCCCTGTCACGATCCGGGTATCTGGACGCCATTTCTTACCCATCAGATGCCTCCTAAGGCTGGCTCAGCGCTCCAGGACCGGATCCCATCTGTTATCCTAATGTTCACATTCCTGCATCCTCTCCTGTCTCTCTGAGACGCTGTCACAGTAACGCCTTATTACATCTGGCATGGCGTCTCCCGCGGCCTCCGCCGCCGTCCCTGAGCTTCTGCATGCAGAGTGTCAGAGTGGCGATTACATCAGCCGCGGCCTCCGCTGTGTCCGCGTGGTTGGATGTGCACTTGTCAGCCTGGCGTCTCCTGTCTCCAGTGGCCGGCGCCGCCATTACTGTTTTCATTACCACATGGATTACAAACCAAACTTCCCTCCAAGTGTCTGCATGGGCGCAGCCATCTTGGATTCTGTCAGCTGATCATTTCCTCCAATCTGTTGTCAGTATTGTTAATCTGCATAATTGCCTAGCCAATCCCTTCCTTGCTGCAGGTATAAATACACTGTGCCTGAGCAAGGAAGGCGTCAGTGCTTTGGTTGTCAAACCTAGTTCCTGTTTGTCTCTCTCCTGTGATTGTCTTCCAGATTCCAGCTCCTGTCTCAAGACTTCCATCATAGAGACCCGCACCAGCATTCCACCTGCGGTGTAGCCTGACTCTCCAATCCATTGTGGATTCATCTGTTTCCAGCTACAACATTACCTGCTTCCAGCCCAGCTTCCAGCAGAGTACAGCTTCTCTTAAAGGGCCGGTGTCCTTTCTACACTTTACCACTCTCCACCGGTATTATTATTTCTCCGCTCTCAAGTTCTACATTTCAGCTCATATTTCATCGCTCCCAAGTTCATTTATTATTTAACTGGTTCCAGCCAGTATCCACTCCGTGCTAACAACAGTCTGGTTCCAGCCAGTATCCACAGCAGCCGTTTTATCTTCAGCAACCCAGCTTTTCCTGGAACACCAGCTGGTACAATCCTGGGTTATCTCCATTGCTACAGTCGGGCCTGGTAAGGACTTTCCATCTAGAAGATTATAAGAACTATCTCACACTACCAGTGCCCTGTGGCTCCTGCCATCCTGTAGTACCCAGGAACTGTATTTATTCTTTGCTGACTTTTACGTTTTCTTTTACTGCTGCTGTGTTGCGGAGTTGTCATAATAAACATCATTGACTTTTATCTAAGTTGTCGTGGTCACGCCTTCGGGCAGTTATTATTCATGTTACTTACATGTCCAGGGGTCTGATACAACCTCCCAGGTTCCGGTACATCTCAGCCCCTACAACTGAGGCTGCCTCCCGTCAGCTCAGGCCCTCAGTTGTGACAGTAAGCACTGACCTAATGAATCCAGCCGGAGACCAGGATCAAGCGGCCAGGCCGATGCAAGAACTGGCAGCCCGACTAGAACATCAGGAGGCTGCACAGGGCCACATCATCCGCTGTCTCCAGGATCTCTCTACTCGGCTGGTTGGGATTCAGACAACTCTCCGTGGATCAGGCGCGTCTGGTGCGTCAACCACAGTGACTCCAGCTATAACCCCACCCACCTTACCCATTTCTGCTCCACGTCTTCATCTTCCAATGCCAGCAAAATTTGACGGATCTCCAAGATTCTGCAGGGGATTTCTCAACCAGTGTGAGATTCAGTTTGAGCTACAACCTGGCAATTTTCCCAGTGACCGTACAAAAATTGCCTACATTATTTCTCTTCTCAGTGGCTCAGCCCTTGATTGGGCATCACCGTTATGGGAGAGGTCCGACAACCTGCTATCTTCCTACACTGCCTTCGTGTCAACATTCAGGCGCATCTTCGACGAGCCAGGCCGGGTAACCTCAGCTTCATCCGAGATTCTCCGTTTACGCCAGGGGTCACGTACTGTAGGACAATATCTGATACAGTTCCAGATCCTGGCATCCGAACTGGCATGGAACGACGAGGCCCTGTATGCTGCATTCTGGCATGGCTTATCTGAGCGTATTAAAGATGAGTTAGCTACCAGAGACTTACCCTCTAAGTTAGATGAGCTAATCTCACTCTGCACGAAAGTTGATTTACGTTTCAGAGAGAGAGCAACTGAGCGTGGAAGATCATCTGCTCCAAAATCTTCTGCTCCTCCTCCTCGCCAACTGTCACCAACTAAAGATGAGCCCATGCAAATTGGCCGTTCCCGTTTAACTCCTGCTGAGCGCCGAAGACGTCTCTCCGAGTCTCTCTGTCTTTATTGTGCAGCTCCGTCTCACACCATTAATGCCTGTCCCAAACGTCCGGGAAACTCCAAATCCTAGCTCGCCAAGGAGAGGGCCGGCTTGGAGTAATGATCTCCTCTCCATCTCCTCAAGATTGTAATCTCCCAGTCTCGCTTCAAGTTGCTCAACGTTATCGGAACGTCATTGCCCTCCTTGATTCCGGAGCAGCTGGGAACTTTATTACCGAAGCCTATGTTAAACGGTGGTCCCTACCCACCGAGAGACTTCCTTCGTCCATTTCTTTAACTGCCGTGGATGGCAGCAAAATTTTTGATGCAGTTATTTCTTTAAGGACTCTACCAGTTCGTCTGAGAGTGGGAGTTCTTCATTCCGAACTTATTTCTTTTTTAGTGATTCCAAGAGCCACACATCCTGTGGTCCTGGGCCTTCCATGGCTCCGTCTTCACAATCCTACAATTGATTGGACGACTACGCAAATCCAGGCATGGGGTTCCTCCTGTGCTGAGACATGTTTGTTTAAAGTATTACCTGTCTGTTCTTCCTCCCCCAGGTCGTCTGATGTTCCACCTCCTCCATATCAAGATTTCACGGATGTGTTCAGTAAAGCTTCTGCTGATATCCTTCCTCCTCATAGAGAATGGGACTGCCCGATTGATCTCGTTCCAGGGAAGGTTCCACCTCGAGGCCGAACTTATCCGTTGTCTCTGCCTGAGACGCATTCTATGGAGGAATACATTAAAGAGAACCTAGCAAAGGGGTTCATTCGACCTTCTTCTTCCCCAGCCGGCGCAGGCTTCTTTTTTGTAAAAAAGAAAGATGGTGGTCTGCGGCCGTGCATCGACTACAGAGGTTTGAACGACATTACCATCAAGAACCGTTATCCTTTACCCCTGATTACTGAGCTCTTTGACAGAGTTAGCGGAGCTACCATCTTTACAAAGCTGGACTTGAGAGGTGCATACAATCTCATCCGGATCCGTGAGGGTGACGAGTGGAAGACCGCCTTTAACACCCGTGACGGACATTATGAGTACCTCGTCATGCCCTTCGGATTGAGCAATGCTCCAGCTGTCTTCCAGCATTTTGTCAATGAGATCTTCAGAGACATTCTATACCGTCATGTCGTGGTCTATCTAGACGATATCCTCATTTTTGCCAACGATTTAGAGGAACATCGTTTTTGGGTTAAAGAGGTTCTGTCCCGTCTCCGTGTCAATCATCTCTATTGCAAATTAGAGAAATGCGTCTTTGAAGTCAAGTCCATTCCGTTTCTAGGGTACATTGTGTCCGGTTCCGGACTAGAGATGGATCCTGAGAAACTACAAGCAATCCAAAATTGGCCGATACCCTTAACCCTCAAAGGGGTCCAGAGGTTCTTGGGGTTCGCCAACTATTACCGAAAGTTTATACGAGACTTTTCCACCATTGTGGCGCCTATTACTGCTTTCACTAAGAAGGGTGCTAACCCGTCCAAGTGGTCTGAAGAAGCCATGCAAGCATTTCATCTTTTAAAACAAAGGTTCATCTCTGCGCCTGTTCTGAAACAGCCTGACATCGACTCTCCTTTCATCTTAGAGGTGGATGCCTCCTCCGTTGGAGTAGGAGCGGTGTTATCTCAGAGGGCTAAAGATGGCCATTTACACCCTTGCAGTTTCTTCTCCCGGAAGTTCTCCCCAGCTGAGCGCAACTATGCCATTGGCGACCAGGAGTTGCTAGCCATCAAGCTCGCTCTAGAAGAGTGGAGGTATCTGTTGGAGGGAGCTTCTCATTCAATCACCATACTTACAGACCACAAGAACCTTTTATATCTGAAAGGCGCACAATGTCTCAACCCTCGTCAGGCCAGATGGGCACTTTTCTTTTCCAGGTTTGACTTTAAACTCCAGTTCTGTCCGGGCTCTCAGAATCGCAAGGCCGATGCCCTTTCCCGCTCATGGGAGCAAGAAAATGAGTCAGAGTCTTCAGACAAGCATCCTATTATAAATCCGTTGGCATTCTCCACGGTAGGGATGAACTCTACGCCCCCATCAGGGAAAAGTTTTGTGTAACCGATGCTAAGGAAGAAGCTCATGCATTGGGCCCATGCTTCCCGTTTTGCCGGACATACAGGTATCCAAAAAACCCTGGAGTTTATCTCTAGGTCCTATTGGTGGCCAACTCTGAAAAAGGACGTCTTGGAGTTTATTGCATCTTGCCCAAAGTGTGCTCAACATAAGGTATCCCGCCAGTCGCCTGCGGGGCAACTGGTTCCACTATCTGTTCCCCGTCGACCTTGGACCCATTTGTCGATGGATTTTATTACAGATTTACCCATGTGCAACAAGTTCAATACCATCTGGGTGGTAGTTGACCGGTTCACCAAGATGGCACACTTCATTCCTCTCACCGGTCTTCCGTCAGCTTCCAAGTTGGCTCAAGTATTCATACAAGAGATCTTCCAACTCCACGGTCTTCCTGAAGAAATTATCTCAGATCGAGGAGTTCAATTCACAGCCAAATTCTGGCGAAGTTTATGTCAAGTCCTTCAAGTCAAGCTAAAGTTTTCCACGGCTTACCATCCTCAGACCAATGGTCAAACCGAGAGGGTGAATCAGGACTTGGAGGCCTTCCTCCGCATCTATGTGTCCTCCTCTCAAGATGACTGGGTTCAATTACTTCCCTGGGCCGAGTTCTGTCATAACAACCAGTATCATTCTTCATCTGCTTCAACACCATTCTTCACTAACTTTGGATTCCACCCTAAAGTCCCTAAGTTCCAACCGCTTCCAGCAACTTCTGTTCCCGCAGTGGATATCACCTTGCATCAGTTTGCCAATATCTGGAAGAGCGTATGATCAGCTCTGCTCAAGGCATCGTTCAGGTACAAGAAGTTTGCGGATAAGAAGCGTCGAGCAGTTCCTGCTCTCAAGGTGGGTGATCGGGTATGGTTATCCACGAAGAATTTGAGGTTAAGAGTTCCCAGTATGAAGTTTGCACCTCGCTATATTGGTCCTTTCAAGATTGAACAAGTCATCAATCCTGTTGCTTACAGACTTCAGTTGCCTCCCTTCTTAAAAATACCCAGGACATTCCATGTTTCCCTGTTGAAACCGCTGATCTTGAATCGGTTTCATTCCTCACTTCCTCCAACTCCGAAAGTCCAAACTCAACGAGGCGTTGAGTATGAAGTGGCCAAGATCCTGGACTCACGTCACCGTTACGGTCAACTACAGTATCTTATTGACTGGAAGGGTTACGGCCCAGAGGAACGTTCATGGACCAATGCTTCTGATGTCCATGCTCCTGCCTTGGTCCGGAGATTCCATTCCAAGTTTCCTCAAAAGCCAAAGAAGTGTCCTGGGGCCACTCCTAAAGGGGGGGGGGGGGTGCTATCACGATCCGGGTATCTGGACGCCATTTCTTACCCATCAGATGCCTCCTAAGGCTGGCTCAGCGCTCCAGGACCGGATCCCATCTGTTATCCTAATGTTCACATTCCTGCATCCTCTCCTGTCTCTCTGAGACGCTGTCACAGTAACGCCTTATTACATCTGGCATGGCGTCTCCCACGGCCTCCGCCGCCGTCCCTGAGCTTCTGCATGCAGAGTGTCAGAGTGGCGATTACGTCAGCCACGGCCTCCGCTGTGTCCGCGTGGTTGGATGTGCACTTGTCAGCCTGGCGTCTCCTGTCTCCAGTGGCCGGCGCCGCCATTACTGTTTTCATTACCACATGGATTACAAACCAAACTTCCCTCCAAGTGTCTGCATGGGCGCAGCCATCTTGGATTCTGTCAGCTGATCATTTCCTCCAATCTGTTGTCAGTATTGTTAATCTGCATAATTGCCTAGCCAATCCCTTCCTTGCTGCAGGTATAAATACACTGTGCCTGAGCAAGGAAGGCGTCAGTGCTTTGGTTGTCAAACCTAGTTCCTGTTTGTCTCTCTCCTGTAATTGTCTTCCAGGTTCCAGCTCCTGTCTCAAGACTTCCATCATAGAGACCCGCACCAGCATTCCACCTGCGGTGTAGCCTGACTCTCCAATCCATTGTGGATTCATCTGTTTCCAGCTACAACATTACCTGCTTCCAGCCCAGCTTCCAGCAGAGTACAGCTTCTCTTAAAGGGCCGGTGTCCTTTCTACACTTTACCACTCTCCACCGGTATTATTATTTCTCCGCTCTCAAGTTCTACATTTCAGCTCATATTTCATCGCTCCCAAGTTCATTTATTATTTAACTGGTTCCAGCCAGTATCCACTCCGTGCTAACAACAGTCTGGTTCCAGCCAGTATCCACAGCAGCCGTTTTATCTTCAGCAACCCAGCTTTTCCTGGAACACCAGCTGGTACAATCCTGGGTTATCTCCATTGCTACAGTCGGGTCTGGTAAGGACTTTCCATCTAGAAGATTATAAGAACTATCTCACACTACCAGTGCCCTGTGGCTCCTGCCATCCTGTAGTACCCAGGAACTGTATTTATTCTTTGCTGACTTTTACATTTTCTTTTACTGCTGCTGTGTTGCGGAGTTGTCATAATAAACATCATTGACTTTTATCTAAGTTGTCGTGGTCACGCCTTCGGGCAGTTATTATTCATGTTACTTACATGTCCAGGGGTCTGATACAACCTCCCAGGTTCCGGTACATCTCAGCCCCTACAACTGAGGCTGCCTCCCGTCAGCTCAGGCCCTCAGTTGTGACAGTCCCATGTTTTGCACATACCTTGAATTTGGTGGTGCAGAATTATTTAAAAAACGACAGGGGCGTGCAAGAGATGCTGTCAGTGGCCAGAAGAATTTCGGGACACTTTCCGCGTACAGGCACCACGTACAGAAGACTGGAGCAACACCAAAAATGCCTGAACCTGCCCTGCCATCATCTGAAGCAAGAAGTGGTAACGAGGTGGAATTCAACCCTCTATATGCTTCAGAGGTTGGAGGAGCAGCAAAAGGCCATTCAAGCCTATACAACTGACCACGATATAGGAGGTGGAATGCACCTGTCTCAAGCGCAGTGGAGAATGATTTCAACGTTGTGCAAGGTTCTGCAACCTTTTGAACTTGCCACACGTGAAGTCAGTTCAGACACTGCCAGCCTGAGTCAGGTCATTCCCCTCATCAGGCTTTTGCAGAAGAAGCTGGAGACATTGAAGGAGGAGCTAACACAGAGCGATTCCGCTAGGCATGTGGGACTTGTGGATGGAGCCCTTAATTCGCTTAACAAGGATTCACGGGTGGTCAATCTGTTGAAATCAGAGCACTACATTTTGGCCACCGTGCTCGATCCTAGATTTAAAACCTACGTTGTATCTCTCTTTCCGGCAGACACAAGTCTGCAGGGGTTCAAAGAACTGCTGGTGAGAAAATTGTCAAGTCAAGCGGAACGCGACTTGTCAACATCTCCTCCTTCACATTCTCCCGCAACTGGGGGTGCGAGGAAAAGGCTCAGAATTCCGAGCCCACCCGCTGGCGGTGATGCAGGGCAGTCTGGAGCGACTGCTGATGCTGACATCTGGTCCGGACTGAAGGACCTGCCAACGATTACGGACATGTCGTCTACTGTCACTGCATATGATTCTCTCACCATTGAAAGAATGGTGGAGGATTATATGAGTGACCGCATCCAAGTAGGCACGTCAGACAGTCCGCACGTATCCTAGCAGGAAAAAGAGGCAATTTGGAGGCCCTTGCACAAACTGGCTTTATTCTACCTAAGTTGCCCTCCCACAAGTGTGTACTCCGAAAGAGTGTTTAGTGCCGCCGCTCACCTTGTCAGCAATCGGCGTACGAGGTTACTTCCAGAAAATGTGGAGAAGATGATGTTCATTAAAATGAATTATAATCAATTCCTCCGTGGAGACATTCACCAGCAGCAATTGCCTCCACAAAGTACACAGGGAGCTGTGATGGTGGATTCCAGTGGGGACGAATTGATAATCTGTGAGGAGGGGGATGTACACGGTGATGAATCGGAGGATGATGATGAGGTGGACATCTTGCCTCTGTAGAGCCAGTTTGTGCAAGGAGAGATTAATTGCTTCTTTTTTGGTGGGGGTCCAAACCAACCCGTCATTTCAGTCACAGTCGTGTGGCAGACCCTGTCACTGAAATGATGGGTTGGTTAAAGTGTGCATGTCCTGTTTATACAACATAAGGGTGGGTGGGAGGGCCCAAGGACAATTCCATCTTGCACCTCTTTTTTCTTTCATTTTTCTTTGCGTCATGTGCTGTTTGGGGAGTGTTTTTTGGAAGGGCCATCCTGCGTGACACTGCAGTGCCACTCCTAGATGGGCCAGGTGTTTGTGTCGGCCACTAGGGTCGCTTATCTTAGTCACACAGCTACCTCATTGCGCCTCTTTTTTTTCTTCTTTGCGTCATGTGCTGTTTGGGGAGTATTTTTTGGAAGGGCCATCCTGCGTGACACTGCAGTGCCACTCCTAGATGGGCCAGGTGTTTGTGTCGGCCACTAGGGTCGCTTATCTTAGTCACACAGCTACCTCATTGCGCCTCTTTTTTTTCTTCTTTGCGTCATGTGCTGTTTGGGGAGTGTTTTTTGGAAGGGCCATCCTGCGTGACACTGCAGTGCCACTCCTAGATGGGCCAGGTGTTTGTGTCAGCCACTAGGGTCACTTATCTTAGTCACACAGCTACCTCATTGCGCCTCTTTTTTTTCTTCTTTGCGTCATGTGCTGTTTGGGGAGTATATTTTGGAAGAGCCATCCGGCCTGACACTGCAGTGCCACTCCTAGATGGGCCAGGTGTTTGTGTCGGCCACTAGTGTCGCTTAGCTTACTCACACAGCTACCTCATTGCGCCTCTTTTTTTCTTTGCGTCATGTGCTGTTTGGGGGGTGTTTTTTGGAAGGGCCATCCTGCGTGACACTGCAGTGCCACTCCTAGATGGGCCAGGTGTTTGTGTCGGCCACTTGGGTCGCTGAGCTTAGTCATCCAGCGACCTCGGTGCAAATTTTAGGACTAAAAATAATATTGTGAGGTGTGAGGTGTTCAGAATAGACTGAAAATGAGTGGAAATTATGGTTATTGAGGTTAATAATACTTTGGGATCAAAATGACCCCCAAATTCTATGATTTAAGCTGTTTTTTAGGGTTTTTTGAAAAAAACACCCGAATCCAAAACACACCCGAATCCGACAAAAAAAATTCGGTGAGGTTTTGCCAAAACGCGTTCGAACCCAAAACACGGCCACGGAACCGAACCCAAAACCAAAACACAAAACCCGAAAAATTTCCGGTGCACATCTCTAGTGGAAAGGTATATTTGAGTGTCATAAGCATAGAGATGATATTGGAAACCAAAAGAACTAAATTAGCTTACCTAGTGAGGACGTATAGAGAGAGAAAATAAGAGAACCAAGGACAGAACCATCAAACTTGTGAGAAATTAGAGATGTGCACTTTTCGAGTTTTGTGTTTTAGTTTTGGATCTGGATCTCCTTTTGTGTTTTGGATCTTGATTGGTTTTGCCAAAATCACCCTTTTGGATGGCAGTTTTAAAAACTAGGCCCCAATAAGGACATAATGCAAAGAAATAGGTGCAAGATGGAATTGTCCTTGGTCCCTCCCGCCCACCCTTATGTTGTTTAATCAGGACATGCACAGTTTAATAAACCAATTATTTCAGTGATATGTCGTCCCCTGGAAAATGCTCACCAAGTTCTCCGAATCATAGCTAGCTACAAACATACCACCTCCATATTTTATGACTTTTCACATTATGAGAATAGGCAAGAGGAAAGGACAGTGTCAAGAAGGTGATTAAAAATGAGAGAGGCACACAAAATCAGGAACAACACACAGGCTTTCACCTCCAGTACTATCTTTGTGTAGAACAGAAAGGACTTTAACCAAGCAAATGTATAATTACCACATTACTGGACAAACTGAAAAACTAGGGGCCAAAGCTTCCGAATTTGTACCCACGTCTCCATTTTCAGGGATTACAATAATTTTGGATTTAATGCTGGGATGCAAGTAAACTGGTTTATACCACAGGATCAAGATTGGATTTTTTCCCCTCCACGGAGTCTGGAGACTTATTTTGTGAAAATCTTGTGGGTGTCTTTTTTTTTCCATTTTTTATTGCATTTTATTTACATATTTTGTGGCAGATGTCTTTTTTTATTTTTCACAGCTCCCAGTTACACGCATGTAAGCATACCTGTATGTCTTGTTTATTTTATTCATATTTTATTTTTAAATAAAGCAGCCCTATAGATGTTTTAGCAGCCCCTCGTGAGCCCCCACAGCAGACCAAGATCGGGTAAGTTGAGTTTGGGTGGGTTCGGTACAGTACTAAGCAGGACTGTGCAGTGAATGTTTTGTTATTCAGCCCCTGCCCTAGTGGAGCTTACCACTCTAAAGTCCAAACTCATTTCATACTATAAGTAGGACTGTGGGAGGAAGCAATGCTAACCTCTGTGCCGTCAGCATGCCTCAGCCTGGCAAGCCAGACAGCTTACTGACTGTAAGCCACCATGAGACTACATACTGTGCCATTATTCAGTAACTGTTTGTGCATCACAGGAACTCCTGGCCCATCGAGTGCTGCAGTGCAATGGAAAGCTGAGATTTCATTTTGCAATGCAAGATCACTGAAACTTTGTTCAAACACCGCAAGGTCTTGCGATAACCCACTGCAGCCCTTACATTGTACAATTATTAAGGAGAAAACATTTACAAAATAAAGGAAAATAACCCTGTTCAACAAATGTGCATCTTGTAAATAATCCTAAAATGTGGAACAATAATAAATCAAAATTAAGGTTCACTAACTGGAGCCATTCATTTGAGTCCCTAACATGAAATAATTGAGAAGAACCTAATGCTGGGTACACAGTGCACACTAGAATATATATCTACTAGAGATGAGTTGCTTCAGACAGGGCACCCCTGTAATTATATAGCAGATTTATAGACATTGGTGTGTTTGGAAAATCTAGTTTTCTCCGCCAGTTGCCAGAGAAAATGAAGTAGGAGATGTTGCCATGTCTCATTCCGCTGGATTATGATTCTGTCTCTTCTGATTGACTTTGTCCACAAATGTGGTCTCTCCCCATTTTGTACTCAGAGTCTATGTTTACTGGAAAACACTTCATAAAACTTGGAATTTTCATTTCCACCTTTGTGGCTATGTTTTCACAAATCTGGTTGTGATGTTGAAGCTTATTTCATATTCTGCTCTAGGCTTTAGTTTAAACCTAGGATCAAGTACAGCAGCACCCCTGGAAATATACACAGTGCCTCTGGACTTATACAGCAGATAGGCAATACCCCTGGACTTACAGTATAAGCATAGGCAGCACCCCTGTAGAATTACACAGCACAGCAGCACTTAAACGACAGGGGGTAAAGCACCCATGGACTCATTACTGTAGAGGGACAGCACAGGACTGAAGCACCATTTTACAGCACCCCTGTATAGCACCCCTGTACAGCACAGGAAAGCACCCCTAACAGCACATGACAGAGCCCCCTTTTTTTACAGCACACAGGACAGTGCCCCTTTATTTTTACAGCACACAGGACAGTGCCACAGGCCCCTTTATTTTTACAAGACACAGGACAGTGCCCCTTTATTTTTACACACATAGGACAGCATCACAGCGCCCCTTTATTTTTACACCACACAGGACATCGTCCCTTTATATTACAGCACACAGGACAGTGCCTCTTTATTTTTACAGCACACAGGACAGTGCTGCAGTGCCCCTTTAAATTTACACCACACAGGACAGCCACAGTGCCCCTTTATTTTTACAGCACACAGGACAGTGCCACAGTGCCCATTTATTTTTACAGCACACTGGACAGTGCCACAGTGCACCTTTATTTTTACAGCACACAGAACATTGCCACAGTGCCACTTTATTTTTACAGCACACAAGACAGTGCCCCTTTACTTTTACAGCATACAGGACAGCACCACAGCGCCCCTTTATTTTTATAGCACACAGGACAGCGCCCCTAACAGCAAAGGACAGCACCCCAGGACAGCACACCTGTACAGCATAGGATAGCAGCACCCCTGTACAGCACAGACCAGGACCCCTAATAGCACATGACAGCACCCCTGTATAGCATAGGACAGCAGCACCCCTGTACAGCACCCCTAACAGCACAGGACAGCACACCTAACAGAACAGGATAGCAGCACCCCTGTACAGCACCCCTAACATCATAAGACACCACAGACAGCACCCCAGAACATCACCACAGGACAGCACCCCTGTACAGCAGCACCCCTGTATAGCACCCCAAACAGCACAGGACACCACAGGACAGCACCCATAGAACAGCATCCCAGGACAGCAACCCTGTAAAGCACAGGACAGCAGCGCCCCTGTACAGCACCCAACAGCACAGGACATCACAGGACAGCACTCCAGAAAAGAACTCCAGTATAGCAGCACCCCTGTACAACACACACAGTGACCACACCCAACACCACTCACCACAGAGAGACAGAGGTCTGTCTCCCTCACTTTCCAAGTCTTGAGTGAAAATGGCAGTGACACATGGCTCCTTATAAAGAATCCAAAACCTGTGAGAATCTGACAGTGGGATGATGACGTTTTGCCTGGGATCCAAGGAAGGTGGGAAGTCCCTAGCCGGACTTGGATCCTGGCTCGGATCGTGATGTCCGGGGGGGTTCGGATCTCTGAGATCCAAACCCGCTCATCTCTATAAGAAACCCTATAGACAGTGCAGACTTACCATATCAGGATGACCTCCAAAGTGAATGTTGAGTGTCTGCGCATGCAAACACTTCAGTCTCATGACTGCGACACTCCCATAACACATCCATAAAATGGACTATCTCCTTGCATGTGTTTAGTCACCTCCCAGTCACTATCCAGGAATGCCTAGAACTTTTCCAAGACATCACTGATACCAAGCGTCTCAATTGCAACAGCACCTTTGTGTGTAAACTGTGTAACGCATGCATTCTGCGCACACACAATAGCAAAGAATTGTACAACTCTATTAGCATCTGCATTGCATGAGCTCTGAATCAGACCCAAAGAGAAGTGAATGCCCTCACATTTTATACATACAGATGTGTCCACATACATCTTTGCTATACCCCGCCATGTATGGCACAGTTTTCTATGCCATAGATTCAGAGATTTAGCCATGCCTTGTCATTTTTCTTAATTTGCTTCTTTAATATGTTACTTTATACATATTCTATTATGGCAAACAAAACTTTTAAAATTCATCCACTAGCTACTTGTGAAAAACAGCTTAGCCGTGTTTTGCATGTTGTGCCAAATTTGTTAAAAAGCAAAGATGTAAGTGGACACATCTGTAGTATATTCAGATCTTTTTAAAATTAATTATGTTGCACAATAAATAAACACTAATAAACACATTTTTAAATATTGTTCCAGCAATTTCAATGTTGCTGCAGGATTTCTATTACAGACATAATATGAAATAATTGTCGTGCAGTAACGATGTATTAAATGTAATATTCACAAGTTAAAAAAGTATTTACAATCCTTAAACTATCTCTCCAGTTTTGAACAGGTTGGTTAATTAGATGTGACTGAGGGCAGCCACGTGTTTTACTTAAAATCTCAAAGGTTTTTTACAGTTAATTGGAAATTTAATTAACAAATAATGGAAATCAAGATGTGTTGTCGTGTATTTACTGACAGTACATGGTCTTTTTATGAAGCCGTCTGCTGTTATTACAGAGTTCCAGTTAGTTTTGGTCCGCGGAGCATACAATTTGGCTAAGATGTTTACACCATGTCAGACAATGATAAAAGTGACAACAAACAATAATTAAAATGACAACTTAGATAATATCTTATCTTTTATGTTATTTTTTAAACAAGTAATTAAATAATAAAAAATGTTCTTTCAAATTGAAACCATAATTAGAAATTACATTGTAATTAATAAAAAGCAAAGGCAATATGTTGTTATTGGTTCTTCCACTGTATGGCTTTGACAAGCTTTGTGGCCTTCTTAGGTCCTTTACCCTATTTTTGCTAGGTATCCACATTATCTACTTTACTGTAGGCAGCACTTAGCTAAGAGCCATAAACAAAGACAAGAAAAAAATGCTCTGTTTACTTAATAGTTTATTCTCATTTACTTCCCCTGACAATGCCCTATATGTGGATTTTTTTCACCACGTCTACAAAATTTTGTATGTGGCTCTAAAGTGTCTCACTGAATTCCTGTTGGCGCCTATCAATATTGAAAAATGCCTCACAACCTCGGAACAAATGAGTCCATTGAGGAATGGCAGGATTCCAAAGTGAGGTAAAACGTCGGATCTTGCATGTTTTGGAGTTAATAAAAGTCCCTTCTACTGTGCTTTATAACACAGGACTTGGGAGAGTTAGGGAGTGGGGCTGTGGGCAGCAGCACTAAGACTGTGTCAGTGAAGGGCTGTGGTGACCAGGGGTGCAAGCACTACTGGGGCACAACTGCTGTGGCTGTGTCAGACTGTGAAGAGCTGTGGGTTGCAGCACTATGCAGTTTATTGCAGATACCATGTTAAAAATTTTTTAATAAAACTGTCAAAAAATAACATTCATTGGGTGCCAGTGTGCAACCATTACTATAAGCACAGTGAGTTGTAGCAGTGTGTAAAAGAAATAAATAATAAAAATTAAAACCAGTAGGTGTTGTTCAGGTTCAGGCATTGTGTTGTAAAATAATAATGTTTATTAGGTGCCAGTGTGCCACCATTACTATAAGCGCAGCTGCAGCAGTGTCTAAAAAAAATATTGAGATGATCAGGTCCGGTTCTCAGAGAACTAAACCCTCCTGAATTTACCATTTCCAAACAGATCTGAGTCCAGGCTCAGGGATTCCCATCCGTCTCAGATCCGAAAATGAGGCAAAACACCATCTTCCCAGTGCCGGATATCCTGGGTTTTGGATTTGGGTACCCTGGTCTCCAGTGTGTAGGTAGAAGTGACAGATGCCAGCATGGTTCATAGGCAGCAAGGATCAGATGACAGCACTGGTGACTAGGGAAATGTGATGGGTGACAGGAGTGGTCAGAGGCAGACGCAGCAGGAATTGGCAGTGAGTTGGTAGCTGATATGGATATCAGCAGGGTTCAGAGGGAGTGCTGGTCTGCACTTAGTTGGTTGATGGGAATGGATGTTAAGGTGGGGGGGTCAAATGGAGTACTGGTCCATGATGATTGGGAAGAAGTAATGGAGGTAAATATGGGTTGAAGGCAGTAGAAATAGGATGTAAGAGCTGGTGCATGGTGACTGGAGAGATGTGATACATGTCTTTGGGGTCAAAGGCAGCAGGGATTGGAGCAGTGAAGTAATTTATGTCAGCAGGGGTCACACAGAGCAATAGTCCATAGTGTGAAGGGGAGAAGTAATGAGCATCAGCAGGAACTGGAGAGGAAAAATTATGGATGTCAGCAGCAACTGGAAGGTAGAAGTGATGGATGTCAGTGGGAGTCAGAGGAGAGAAGTGATGAATGTGATGAATGGGACAGTGATGGATATTCGTGGGGACTGGAGGGAAGTAGAGAAATGATGAATGTCAGGGGGGAAGATGAATCTGTTGAAGGAAAAAGTAATGGATGCCAGTGTGGGGTTGAAGGGAGCGGGGTAACAAGGTGAGTCAGAAGACGTAATGGATGTGAGTGAGGGGCATGGGGCAGAACTAGTTAATGTGATGGAGGGGTACATTGATGGATCCCAGCTGTGGTCAGAGGGAGCTGGGCTCAGAAGTGAGTGGGGAGAAGTGATGACTGCTTGGAGGTCGGCACTGAGTGGGGAGAAGTGATGTATATAAGTAGGGGTCAAGGGGGAGAAGTAATGAATTTGTAAGAGTGAATAAGTGATGAATGGGAAGTAGAAATCGTGGTTGTGAGCTGGAACTTGAGGGTATGGATGTGAGAGGGGTTCGGAGGGAGCTGGGCTGAGTAGGAAGAAATGGTGAAGGAGTCGATGGTGTGTGGGGAGAAGTGTTGAATTTGAGTTGGGTTGGAGTGAGCTGTGGAGACCCGCACTTGAAACCCACACTGTATCCAACCTGCACTGTCACCTGCACTGTATCTGACCCGTACTGTATTCAACCTGGGGCAAAATTTAGTAAGGTTTTATTTTGGTGATTCAAGGGATTTGGCATTCTGCTTCCATTCGATTTCCACTCGATTTGGGTTGAACACATTTACTAAAGACCAAATCAAATGTCAAATTGATTCTATTGCCAAATTCAATGCACATACCAATAGAAATCGAATTTCTGAAAAACATTGATGTTTTCCCATAGCCCAACATAGAATCCCCTCATTTACTAAAGTTCGATTTGAAATCGAATTCTAAATTGAACTCCAAATAGAACCTCAAATCCTAAAATGTTTAGAATAATGTTAGACATTTGATTTTGGCTTCTAAACCCATTCTAATGGTATGAAATTGATAGTGATAACTTTTTAAGTACCTCAAAGCATGTAGGGCAGTGTGGAAGTAGTAATAATGGATGTCCAAGGTTATGGTATGTTGTGCATTTACCTGCGCAATGCAAATCACCACCTGACTAAGATAACCCTGAAGGATCAATCAGAGCACCATTAGCAGCTTTATGAGTTGAATAGTGTACATTTTTATACTTATAGACCTTATACTTATTCCATTAATGTGCAATAGATACCACCAGAGCACAATATTGTGCAGTTTGGCTCGAAAATATATAGAAATTTAAAAATCATGACTGTTGTAACTGGCTATGCTGATTAAATCCAAGATGCCTACATCCTCAGCAATTTCATACTTGTCTGTAAAATTTCTTGTGGGACAAATGCCAGAGGGATGGTTGTTGTCTAAGATACCAGTATGCAATAATAAAGCAGCTAATAGTAATTTATACTATATTGTTCTAATTTGTTCCCCTTCCACCAAAAAGGGTCATTTAGGCTATGGCTGTTGCTCTTGTCTTTTGACTCCATTGCCAATCCCCATACTCCTGCTGAGCATAAGTGTAAAGAGGCACATATAAAAAACCCAATTGATGACAGAATGCATCTTTGTTTTAAAATAAATAAATATTCGGAAAGGCATATTATTATATAATTTGGCAAAAATGTTGATATTGTGCTCTGCTGTCGTCTATTGCATACCCCAGCTTATGCAATAAACAGGGAGCCGGCAGAGGTTGTTTTTTTAGCAACAACTTACTATGTGTGCACAGAAAGTGGAAGGCAGGTAGAAAGGCAGATCAGGGCTAAGCTTATTGTCAACTATTTCAGCTTTAAGTATTTTTAACAAAATAATCAGTTATGTTTTCATGTATAAAACAGTGCAAAGAGAGAGAGCTTCCCCTTTAATTAGTGTGTATGTGATACATTTGGATGAATAGGAAGCAATGAAGAAGTTCTGTTTGATTTTGCATTCGATTTTGCTGGAAATTTTAATATGGATTTGAGGTTCAATTTTGTAAGGGACTTCATAATTCAACTAAAAATCGCTTCCCAAAATCGACCAAAATTAAATTCAATTTGAAAATCAAAAGCAAAACTGATTTTTAGTAAATAAGGAAAATTTTAAAAATTGCAGAAACTGAAAAGAAATCGATTCAATCAATTCTGAAGATTCGTAAAGTGCTTTTCAAAATCAATAAGTGCTTTTACTAAAATCAAAATTTTAGTAAATATACCCCCTAGACTGGATCCGACCCACACTATAATCTGCACTCTAATGTGCAGACTATCTGCTTTTTAAATGCTCTATCATCTAATGTCAGACTACTGTACATCATAGCACGGCCGTAACTAGGGGGGGCTAAGGGGTCACGTGCCCCAGGCGCCGGATTTCATAGGGCGCTGACAATGCTGAACCAGATGGCTCCCTTGGCTATCTACTCTCCCGCCCCCCACCGCGATCCCCTCGGCTAACTACTCTCTGGCCCCCCGCCGCGATCTCCTGCTGCCGCAATCTCCTCCCGCCGCAGCCACTGTATTATGTTAGGGTCCCGACAGGACTCCCGCTGCTGCTGCTGCAAGGCTCCAACCATCCGCGCGCCCCTCTGCCCAACCGCCTATACGCGCCTCCTACAAACAGCCCGGCTGCCAGAGCCTCCCATACAGAAGTCGGGCATCCGGAGGTTTTGAAGACAGCAGGCTTGTCGCCTTCTTCTTCAGGCAATTCTTCAGGCAAGTGGGCAATGTGAGGGGGAGAACAGGCAGGAGAAGCAGCATTTTAAGTAAATGCAGCATATGTGTTTATATATATATATATATAATATTATACTGTGTTTATGTATAATGTGCATATATATGTGTATACATACTGTGAGTTTATACTGTGTGTAAGATTATATATATATATATATATATATATTAGTGATGAGCGGGTTCGGATCCTCGGAATCCGACCCGACCGAACTTCACCTTTTTTTTTACACGGGTCCGAGCGACTCGGATCCTCCCGCCTTGCTCGGTTAACCCGAGCGCGCCCGAACGTCATCATCCCGCTGTTGGATTCTCGCGAGACTCGGATTCTATATAAGGAACCGCGCGTCGCCGCCATTTTCACACGTGCATTGAGATTGATAGAGTGACTTAGTTAGTTAGAATTGTGGGGAGGATTGGGGACGGGGAGCAGCTGTTAGGGAGTACAGTGCAGGGTTTGGATTATACCACCAGTGAGTTTAATCCTTTGTTTCTCTGCCTGAAAAAAACGCTCCGACCACCATATCTGTGCTCACTCAGTGTGCTGCACTGCTGCATGATATATCTGTGCTGAGTGCACTGCTCTGCTCACACTGCCTAATTGTGGGGACTGGGGAGCAGTTATAGCAGGAGTACAGTGCACAGTTTTGCTGACAGTGACCACCAGTCCAGTATACGTTTGTCTGCCTGAAAAACACTCCTGTGTTTTTTTTTTTCTTCATACTAGTTTAGCAGTCTGCTGACAGTGTCCACTAGGTCCGTTTTACAGTATATTATATATATATAAGCAGCAGTACGGTAGGCCACGGCTGTACCTACCTCTGTGTCGTCAGTGCACTCGTCGTCCATAAGTAATATAATACTATACTATCCATCCATCTACATTGTATACCTGTGGTGTTTTTTTCTTCTTCATACTAGTTTAGCAGTCTGCTGACAGTGTCCACCAGGTCCGTTATACAGTATATTATATATATAAGCAGCAGTACGGTAGGCCACGGCTGTACCTACCTCTGTGTCGTCAGTGCACTCGTCGTCCATAAGTAATATAATACTATACTATCCATCCATCTACATTGTATACCTGTGTTGTTGTTTTTTTCTTCATCCTAGTTTAGCAGTCTGCTGACAGTGTCCACCAGGTCCGTTATACAGTATATTATATATATAAGCAGCAGTACGGTAGGCCACGGCTGTACCTACCTCTGTGTCGTCACTCGTCGTCCATAAGTAATATAATACTATACTATCCATCCATCTACATTGTATACCTGTGGTGTTTTTTTTTCTTCATACTAGTTTAGCAGTCTGCTGACAGTGTCCACCAGGTCAGTTATACAGTATATTATATATATAAGCAGCAGTACGGTAGGCCACGGCTGTACCTACCTCTGTGTCGTCAGTGCACTCGTCGTCCATAAGTAATATAATACTATACTATCCATCCATCTACATTGTATACCTGTGTTGTTTTTTTTTCCTTCATCCTAGTTTAGCAGTCTGCTGACAGTGTCCACCAGGTCCGTTATACAGTATATTATATATATAAGCAGCAGTACGGTAGGCCACGGCTGTACCTACCTCTGTGTCGTCAGTGCACTCGTCGTCCATAAGTAATATAATACTATACTATCCATCCATCTACATTGTATACCTGTGTTGTTGTTTTTTTCTTCATCCTAGTTAAGCAGTCTGCTGACAGTGTCCACCAGGTCCGTTATACAGTATATTATATATATATAAGCAGCAGTACGGTAGGCCACGGCTGTACCTACCTCTGTGTTGTCAAAGTCAGAAAAATGTCTCTATGCACGTTGCCATATTTGCACCGCACACTGGTCCGTGCTGCGCATGCGTACGCTCTCCCGTGAAGGCGCATACCCGCAATAGCGTGCACTCGCAGGCGCGGTATGCGTATTTACGGTAGAGTTTATGTAGTCGTAGCGTGCGACTCATTCGTTACATATTTTCACAATTAATGTAGTTTATAGATCATGATCCCTTTGATAGTTTCTGAAAGTTTGGTTAATATAGAATGTCCCTGAGCTGAGGAATCCCTCTTTGTATGGTACGAAGGGTCTAACAGGAATCATATAGCAGTGTTTGGTACCCATCGGAAGAGTATTTAAATAGCAATATTCCGGTGTTGGTTTGGAGCGTATTAATCGCTCGTGCGGATAGTTATGGACATAAGAAGTTTATGTCCATTTCTATTATTTACACATACTCAGGTATGCGGCGGGAAACTTAGTTCCCCACCCACCTGAGCTGTTTGAAATCGTCACAGCCCACCTGTATGAATCAACCTATGACCTTTTGTTATGATGCAGGGCCGAATTCCGACGTCCAATGGACAATGGGATTGTAGGGACTGTAGGATTGCATTGTGTGTGGGGCATAAATAGGCAGGCCGACCACATCCAGCTCTCACTCTTCAACGGTTCTCATTGCTGAAAATCAGGTGCTGGATGTCCAGGCGCATGCGATCGTTTCCCCTTGTGCGTAAGTTTTCTCTCCGTAATCATTGTCTTTCTGTGAGCCAATTTCTCTCATCTCTCTCCGTCTCTCTCTCTCTTTCCCTTCTCTTTCTCTCGTATCTCCCCTAGACTAGTATTGTATTGTATTAGATAGTATTGTATTTTGGTTAGGAAGTCTCTGTTATATTGTAGTGTATCATTTGTACTGTTATCCCCTTTTACAAATACATTAGATATAATACAGTTAATAGGCTTTGGACCCTAAACCAGTATCTGTGTATTTCCTATAGTGTTAAGTGTTCACTTGAGCGTCGGTGACGCTCAAGCAGCTTTGTAGTTAGTCAGGTTACACAAGGTTGCACTTACACCCTGTACTCACATTAAGGTATTCTGTGAATTTTATTGGTATAAGGTTTAGACATAAAGGTATAGCGTTGTGAGCGTCTGCGCCGCTGGTGATCTCCTCGTGGTCTCGAGCGTCCGCTACGCCATAGCGAATCATTACTCTAGTCATAGCCAATAACGTGTCCTGTGATCACTGGGCCGTGAGCGAACGTGACGCTTGAGCGTCTCGCCTACGGCTGAGCGATCGTTACGCAACTAGCGTACCATTACGGTACTTCTTAAGTAAACAGCGTACAGTGTTCTTAGACTTCATAAAGGGTTGTTTATACGACAAGGGAATTTAGCATTGTCAATTGGGGACTCGTCCTATCCTTCTCATATCTGCACTAGGTAGATCAGCAGACATTATCCCTCCAGCAAAGGGTGGGAGGTTGTCTCGCAGTGCTGACGGGATAAGCGTCTGCTTCGCTTAGATAAAGAGTGCTGAAGGAATCCGGGAACCGGAAGTAAGAACAAAACGCTTGTGTCTTTTAAAACTGTTTTATTTCTCTTCTGTCTTGCGTATACACGCACGCATACATTTATCTGCATTTCTTTTTCAATTTCGTATATCACTATTCCTGTTTGCCAATTTTTATAGTTGATAGAAAGTGCTAAAAGAGATTTGCTGTTATTTCATAGTAGAGGTAATAGTTAAAATATAGACCAACACACGGCTTGTCTGGGAGATAAGGCAGTCAGTGTGGTGTGCGGTAGATGATCAGGGATCATCTACATTGATAAAAGTAGAAATTGTGTTACGGTGGATCTTTGTTTTGCGTACACGTGTCCCTAACAAAAGACTTGCGTACGCAATCCAAACGGCAGACGCACGCAGCGTACATTACGCAACGTAGCGTCTGGTTACGCCCACGTAGCTCGTCACGAAAAGTTGAATTAGCGCAAAGCGATAATTAGCGCAAAGGCGATAAGTAACGCACAGCGGTAGATAACGCGACGCGGTAAATAACGCAAATCTATTTTTGGAAAAATCTGAAATTTAGTTTAACAGATCCTGCTCCTAATTGGTAACACAGTTGGACTGAAGACAATTTCTGCGCAGAAATAGATATAGAAACAAAAGTGTACATGTGTTGAGTGAGTGTGTTTTTATCACATAAGTTTATATAACTTAGAGGTTGAACCAAAAGGAAAGTCGGGTACTCGTCAAGGGACATACGTGTAAGTGACATATACGGTGGCTAGGGAGGCATCCCTGGTTAAATAATATTTGAGCATTAGAGTATAGCGGACCATAAGGTAACAAGACCAGGAGGTCATAAGGTAACAAGACCAGGAGGTCACAAGGTACTAAAAGGTCCGCTATAAAGGTACAAGAGGCACAACGCCTGGGGTGTTGGTGCAGAACCCATATAGGCCATAAGCTCATGCTGAAGGAATCGCGGCCGGAAACATCGATTCCATTAATCTCTCAGTACATAACAGGTAGTGCTTATGTACTGAACGATTGGACCGCACGTAATTGTGTGCAGTAGTTAGTAATCTGACCTAATACCATTAGAGTAAAGTGGTCACAAACGCTATTTGTACATTCTGACGTGATTTGTGTAATTTTTTATTTTTAAAGGGAAGTTCGCTGGTCACTCAGGAACTATCTAACAACCCCAACTTTACTGGAAAGAGTAAGTGTCCTTCGGGTAACCCTCATATGTTCCAGTAAAATAAAGGTTCACAGGGGCCCTGGGTTGGGTACCGCAGCTCTGGTTACAGTGATTGCAGTACTGGCCAACGTGGGCGAGAAGTAAGTGGGGTACTTGATAAACCACCACCGCCGGCCTGCCCAGGACATCTTGGTTTGTTTGTAAGGGTTCGCTGAAAACCTTGAGATAAAGATCCAAGGAGGAATAAGCAACACCTGCAGATTATGGGGGCCATTTGTTCAGGTAGGGGGCGATCAACCTCGGTTCGGGTTGATTCAGGGAACCGGCCAGTCGGGTCGGCACGATATGTGATGTGTGAGAAATATGGAAATCACGCTGAAGTTTTATGTGATGAATGGGAGAGAATGACTGTACAAGACAGGGAGAAATTCCCAAGAATAGGTAGCTCCAGTCCAGAAGTGTTACAAAATTTAAGGAGGAGGATATGTCTCATTGAACCAACAAAGGGACGAAGTAAACATTATGATTATTTGCAGTTAGGGCAACAGGAAGGTGAATTACAAAGAGATTCAATTGACTTTTCTGAGAGGAGAGATAGTGGCATCGGGGGAGGAGTTGATTGCGGAGAGAAAAGCACAAGGTTGAACAATAAAAACGCTCTTAGCAACTGTAGTATAGATTATAAGAATAAGTGTAATAACTGTAACAATGATTATTGTAATACTGTTGAATGTACAACTATTAACCTGTGCAAGTTGCACCCCATGTCAAACTTCCCTAAGGAATACAAACAAGAAAGTGAACCCAGAACGATGTCAGCACCTCTTCCAGCAACCATCACAAAAGCCATCCAGGTGGACGCGACCAAATTGGTAAAGGCAATAATCGAACCCCCTAACGGAGGGTCAGGTGAGGTCGTGTCCACAGGTACGTACAATGTTTCATATCACGCACAAACAGATGTACCCCAAAATGTAAGACCAACACCAGATGATGTAACTGAGCTCGATCTGGCCAGGGTGATCTCAGTCCCCAATGGGAAGACTGACGATCAGGGAATCATTCCCGTCAAGGACAGTGCAATGCGCTGTCTCTGGTCCCGGACCGAATTGAGATCAATTATGTCTGAATTTCCTGATCCTAGGAAAAATCTAGCCAAATGTCAAAGGTTTATTAAAGAATTAGGAAACGCCACAGAACCCACCAACAAAGAATGGCGGACAGTGCTGAGGGCATGTTTGCCCTCCAGGGTTGACCCTGAAAAATTCATTGCTGATTGTAAATTAAACACGGAGGTACCTTGTATGGAGGAACACAATCAGGAATGTATTAGGCAGATTAACCGACAGTTAGGAATATATTTCCCAGCTACTGTCAAGTGGAATGACATTTTCTCCATAAGGCAAAACGAAAGGGAAAATGTTTCTAATTATTTCAATCGAGCACTGCAAATAATGGCTAGAAACACTGGGATCGCAGACATCAAGACAAATGCACAACATAAAGGAATAGCGGTTAAGGTATTGATGAATGGTTTAAAAGATGAATTAAAAACAAGGGTACAGACCACCAACCCAAACTGGAGAGATATCTCGGTGACCACACTAAGAGAGGCCGTCATCAATCATGATCAGAATAACACCAGATACAGAGAGTCACAAAGAGATAAGTTAATGGCAGCAAATATACAGGCCCAAACCACAAGACCACCCCAACAAAAGCCCCACACCCCTGCGAGAAATCCAGATATGGAAGTCTGTTACAATTGTCATAAAAAGGGACACTTTGCAAGAGATTGTAGATCAAGAGAAAGACAACACCATAATCATAAAATCCAAGGAATCAGGGAAGTACAGGGGAAACGATTGATGATGATGAGCATCCGAGCGTTTGAGGAGGCATCAAATCAACCAAAACCTCAGGTCATTGACACATGGAGGAAACCCAGGATTTGTTATCATTGTAGGAGAGAAGGGCATTATGCCAACAACTGTAATAACCCACATAAAGTTAGACCCCCTAGACCAAGAAATGAGCAAAATTACAATCAGGGATCACATAGGCAGGAAAGGTGATTATTAGGAATGGAGGCAAGCCTGAGGTAACGGTTAATAAAGTGGGAGGTCATTCACTGGAGACACAGGAATGACCAGGTGAAAAGTTGTAAATGTATTTGTGAAAAAAAAAAAAAAAAAAATGTTTTTTCTCTCTCTCTCTCTATCCCCATCTCTGACGAGTAGTGGTAAGAATTCACACATTGCATATCCACTTGGTCCTTGCAGAAGTCTACCAAACCCCAGCATGACCTCCGCCACAATGTATTTCTGGCCAGATACAGACAGTGGAGTAATGCAGGTGCTGGTGGGGAGGGACTGCTCAAGGAGACCAGTAGACACATAGATATGACAGCCTAATAAGTCTGACAATGTTTTTCTAATGCTAACAATGTTTTCTTAATGTTGACAATGTTTAAAAATGCTTTGTTTCTCTTTTCTTCTTTGTGGTTATTGTCGAGTTATGTAATGTATATATGCACATGAATTGTTCTCTATCTCTTTTGTTTTTTTTGTTGTCTCTCTCTTCCCACTCATGTTTCCATGGTTTAAAGATGGTATGTCACCCCTCAGTTGGACCAATGGTAATGCCAGATTTTTTTTTTTTCTCCTTACAGAAAGATCGTCGGTTGGGAAGGAACATTGCATCACCAGAATGTTCGTTTGGAAGACTGAGAGACAGCACCTTTGAGAGGACAGCAGAACAAGAAGAACAACAAGACGAGAGAACTTGTTATCGTAACAAGTTCTCTCTCCCTCAAACTGTTTTTTCTTATACCCCCTTTACAAATTTCTTCTTTTCTCCTCCTGTAAGATGGACTTGCCCCAAGGGACTGTGATATGGATTTTCCCGTTAACCATGATGTTGACCAGAGCAGTCTGTTTCGGTGAGAGTACCAGTGAGGTCGAGAAAGGATCCAGAAAGGTTCTAATGACTGAGATGGAGGTGTAAATTTCCAATAGCAACTCAATCACCAAGCAAAGGCGAGTACCGGGCACGATCTAACAACCATGTTATCTGTAAACATTTTCTTTGAAGGATTGTTAGTTCAAAAAAAGAAAACTGTATCTGTAGGCTCGGTAACAATAATGCCAATCCAGTTTTAATATCCATATGGACCGGCATCCATTGAGTGACTATCACTCCTTAGTGGGTAACGTATTAAACCAAACAGATTGTTGGGTATGCTCTCAAGTACCTCAGGGTAACAGCAAATCAGGGCTAGTACCATTTCCTTTAACGTTAGGGGAGGTACTTGAGCTAAGTGGTGGGAGACCGGTGGATCGGAGGTTTAACATCTCCAGCCCTCCTAGTTTGAAGCTCCACCAATACCATGTGGATAGGTCCCTCTTATGTTTTAATATCTCCAACCCCCGTAAGCCGGGAAATTGGGAAGTGTCATGGAGCAACCTTACCATGACCTTTTCACACAGAGCAGATAGAATGCCTACAGATACAGAGCTTGTACGCCACATAGCCAGTAGAGGAAAATCTTTCCGGTATCGATATACCTTAGGAAATAGGATTACTAGAGTTGGAGAGGTATCACCAGGATACTGTTCACATATCGCACAAACTGATACGTGCATTAAGTAGATGGAAGAATTAGGGTCAGGAGATTTCACCTGGAAGGTTTGTAACATGGTAATGTCCTTCTCCGTCCCATATGTTCTCCCCGATGACGCATATTTCATATGCGGGAGAAAGGCGTACAAGTGGCTTGCCCCAAACTCTGAAGGATTGTGTTATATTGGAAAAGTATTGCCTGAAGTGATGACTGTTACACATGACAAAATGAAGGACATACACCGTGGTGCCCAAGCTCCTTATACTCACACTCATTACGAGCACCGAGTTAAAAGACAACTGTCAGAAAGGTTAGAGCATCCGGCCTCTGATCTTATCCATGAATCCACCGGGATTCAGGTTCTGGTAGCGTTAGATTTCACTCGCACCGCTCGAGGAGTGATGAATTATAGATACATTTCCGCACTCGCCAATTTGTTAGATAATATCACTGAAATGTATGATGACACGTTTAGATACACTGGAAGAGAACTTCAAGCTTATAAAACAGAACTAGTTCAGCATAGGATGGTTCTTAATTATCTTACAGCAGTAACAGGCGGATATTGTGTTACATTGGCAACACAGTATGGCA
The DNA here is from genome assembly GCF_028390025.1 of Pseudophryne corroboree. NCBI lineage: Eukaryota > Metazoa > Chordata > Amphibia > Anura > Myobatrachidae > Pseudophryne > Pseudophryne corroboree. Next base: position 217,040,936 of record NC_086450.1, read on the forward strand.
TAAAGTGTTGCACGTATATCACAAATAGCACCGAGGATCCGGTAGAAGTCATAGACCAAAAGATGGACGATATTCTGCAATTAAAGTGGGAATTTCGTCGAAAACACAATCTCACCCTTGCTGCTGTAGGTAATGAGCTGACCGGTTGGGTGTCATGGTTGAACCCGCGAAATTGGTTCTCCGGTTTAGGAGACTGGGCTCAAGGAGTCATAATGGATGTTGGAAAGTTTCTACTATGTATCTTGGGTGTCGTTATATCGATTGGATTGATATTTAGATGCGGGCAGGCTTTAATGAGGTGCAAACAAAGTACAAAAGTGATGAGCTTGAGGAGTGAGGAAACCGTAATTAACCTGGATTTGATTTATGACCCAATGATAGAAACCAGGATGTGATGAAAATGCGATTATACGGTCCGTTTCTTTCACCTGTTTTTCTGCTTTTCTCCCAGATACAAAGACCCCCTTGGACGAGGAAGCTGACGAGACGAGATGTATACAGACAACGGATTGACCAAAGAATAAGATTTGACAACTTTAAATATGGACACTTGATGAACTTTGCCATGGATCCCCAGTTTCCCTAGTATTTTTAAACTCACGCTAGCCCAACATTTTTTGTAAATCTGATGGCACTGACAAAGCTTGTTGCTCATGCCTAAGGAGCAAAACAGCGCAAAGAAGACGACTCTCAACAGATACCGAACACAACTTCAACAACAGATGTACATTTCCCTGACATAGAATATCATTGCATTTTTCATAAGTGTTCTTCATCTTCATCTCTACAACCCTCAGGAAAATGACACACATAGACGATAGGGAATACAGGCACAGATATCAGCAACCACATACCTCCCCCATTCATGTATCATCAACTAAAATGTGCTCCCCATTTTGTTCAAAATCCGAAAAGAGCTCGGTAAAGTTTGACAGCCCATCCACAGACCTGTACCACAGGATAAGAAGGAATTCAAATGTATACTTCGCAATACCTCGAAGCTTGATTTACCACACGTACGGCACGATGATACATGACCCTCCAAACATGGACTCATACACACATGCTTCTGCTTTCTCACTAGGTCATACCCTCTTCACACCTACTCCACTCTTCTTCCTTACCCCACCATGGAAATCAATTAACCCCTGACTTACATTTTTCTCCTTTTTGAAATGTTTTAGAAGGTGGCAGTTATTATTGACTGCCAAAGGGTGGACTGTCAAAGTCAGAAAAATGTCTCTATGCACGTTGCCATATTTGCACCGCACACTGGTCCGTGCTGCGCATGTGTACGCTCTCCCGTGAAGGCGCATACCCGCAATAGCGTGCACTCGCAGGCGCGGTATGCGTATTTACGGTAGAGTTTATGTAGTCGTAGCGTGCGACTCATTCGTTACATATTTTCACAATTAATGTAGTTTATAGATCATGATCCCTTTGATAGTTTCTGAAAGTTTGGTTAATATAGAATGTCCCTGAGCTGAGGAATCCCTCTTTGTATGGTACGAAGGGTCTAACAGGAATCATATAGCAGTGTTTGGTACCCATCGGAAGAGTATTTAAATAGCAATATTCCGGTGTTGGTTTGGAGCGTATTAATCGCTCGTGCGGATAGTTATGGACATAAGAAGTTTATGTCCATTTCTATTATTTACACATACTCAGGTATGCGGCGGGAAACTTAGTTCCCCACCCACCTGAGCTGTTTGAAATCGTCACAGCCCACCTGTATGAATCAACCTATGACCTTTTGTTATGATGCAGGGCCGAATTCCGACGTCCAATGGACAATGGGATTGTAGGGACTGTAGGATTGCATTGTGTGTGGGGCATAAATAGGCAGGCCGACCACATCCAGCTCTCACTCTTCAACGGTTCTCATTGCTGAAAATCGGGTGCTGGATGTCCAGGCGCATGCGATCGTTTCCCCTTGTGCGTAAGTTTTCTCTCCGTAATCATTGTCTTTCTGTGAGCCAATTTCTCTCATCTCTCTCCGTCTCTCTCTCTCTTTCCCTTCTCTTTCTCTCGTATCTCCCCTAGACTAGTATTGTATTGTATTAGATAGTATTGTATTTTGGTTAGGAAGTCTCTGTTATATTGTAGTGTATCATTTGTACTGTTATCCCCTTTTACAAATACATTAGATATAATACAGTTAATAGGCTTTGGACCCTAAACCAGTATCTGTGTATTTCCTATAGTGTTACGTGTTCACTTGAGCGTCGGTGATGCTCAAGCAGCTTTGTAGTTAGTCAGGTTACACAAGGTTGCACTTACACCCTGTACTCACATTAAGGTATTCTGTGAATTTTATTGGTATAAGGTTTAGACATAAAGGTATAGCGTTGTGAGCGTCTGCGCCGCTGGTGATCTCCTCGTGGTCTCGAGCGTCCGCTACGCCATAGCGAATCATTACTCTAGTCATAGCCAATAACGTGTCCTGTGATCACTGGGCCGTGAGCGAACGTGACGCTTGAGCGTCTCGCCTACGGCTGAGCGATCGTTACGCAACTAGCGTACCATTACGGTACTTCTTAAGTAAACAGCGTACAGTGTTCTTAGACTTCATAAAGGGTTGTTTATACGACAAGGGAATTTAGCATTGTCAGTGTCGTCACTCGTTGTCCATAAGTAATATAATACTATACTATCCATCCATCTACATTGTATACCTGTGGTGTTTTTTTTTTCTTCATACTAGTTAGCAGTCTGCTGACAGTGTCCACCAGGTCCGTTATACAGTATATTATATATATAAGCAGCAGTACGGCAGGCCACGGCTGTACCTACCTCTGTGTCGTCAGTGCACTCGTCGTCCATAAGTAATATAATACTATACTATCCATCCATCCATCTACATTGTATACCTGTGTTGTTTTTTTTTCCTTCATCCTAGTTTAGCAGTCTGCTGACAGTGTCCACCAGGTCCGTTATACAGTATATTATATATATATAAGCAGCAGTACGGTAGGCCACGGCTGTACCTACCTCTGTGTCGTCAGTGCACTCGTCGTCCATAAGTAATATAATACTATACTATCCATCCATCTACATTGTATACCTGTGTTGTTGTTTTTTTCTTCATCCTAGTTTAGCAGTCTGCTGACAGTGTCCACCAGGTCCATTATACAGTATATTATATATATAAGCAGCAGTACGGTAGACCACGGCTGTACCTACCTCTGTGTCGTCACTCGTCGTCCATAAGTAATATAATACTATACTATCCATCCATCTACATTGTATACCTGTGGTGTTTTTTTTTTCTTCATACTAGTTTAGCAGTCTGCTGACAGTGTCCACCAGGTCCGTTATACAGTATATTATATATATATATAAGCAGCAGTACGGTAGGCAACGGCTGTACCTACCTCTGTGTAGTCACTCGTTGTCCATAAGTAATATAATACTATACTATCCATCCATCCATCTACATTGTATACCTGTGGTGTTTTTTTTTTCTTCATACTAGTTAGCAGTCTGCTGACAGTGTCCACCAGGTCCGTTATACAGTATATTATATATATAAGCAGCAGTACGGTAGGCCACGGCTGTACCTACCTCTGTGTCGTCAGTGCACTCGTCGTCCATAAGTAATATAATACTATACTATCCATCCATCTACATTGTATACCTGTGTTGTTTTTTTTCCTTCATCCTAGTTTAGCAGTCTGCTGACAGTGTCCACCAGGTCCGTTATACAGTATATTATATATATAAGCAGCAGTACGGTAGGCCACGGCTGTACCTACCTCTGTGTCGTCAGTGCACTCGTCGTCCATAAGTAATATAATACTATACTATCCATCCATCTACATTGTATACCTGTGTTGTTGTTTTTTTCTTCATCCTAGTTTAGCAGTCTGCTTACAGTGTCCACCAGGTCCGTTATACAGTATATTATATATATAAGCAGCAGTACGGTAGGCCACGGCTGTACCTACCTCTGTGTCGTCAGTGCACTCGTCGTCCATAAGTAATATAATACTATACTATCCATCCATCTACATTGTATACCTGTGTTGTTGTTTTTTTCTTCATCCTAGTTTAGCAGTCTGCTGACAGTGTCCACCAGGTCCATTATACAGTATATTATATATATAAGCAGCAGTACGGTAGACCACGGCGGTACCTACCTCTGTGTCGTCACTAGTCGTCCATAAGTAATATAATACTATACTATCCATCCATCTACATTGTATACCTGTGGTGTTTTTTTTTTCTTCATACTAGTTTAGCAGTCTGCTGACAGTGTCCACCAGGTCCGTTATACAGTATATTATATATATAAGCAGCAGTACGGTAGGCCACGGCTGTACCTACCTCTGTGTCGTCAGTGCACTCGTCGTCCATAAGTAATATAATACTATACTATCCATCCATCTACATTGTATACCTGTGTTGTTGTTTTTTTCCTTCATCCTAGTTTAGCAGTCAGCTGACAGTGTCCACCAGGTCCGTTAAACAGTATATTATATATATAAGCAGCAGTACGGTAGGCCACGGCTGTACCTACCTCTGTGTCGTCAGTGCACTCGTCGTCCATAAGTAATATAATACTATACTATCCATCCATCTACATTGTATACCTGTGTTGTTGTTTTTTTCTTCATCCTAGTTAAGCAGTCGGCTGACAGTGTCCACCAGGTCCGTTATACAGTATATTATATATATATATAAGCAGCAGTACGGTAGGCCACGGCTGTACCTACCTCTGTGTCGTCACTCGTTGTCCATAAGTAATATAATACTATACTATCCATCCATCTACATTGTATACCTGTGGTGTTTTTTTTTTCTTCATACTAGTTAGCAGTCTGCTGACAGTGTCCACCAGGTCCGTTATACAGTATATTATATATATAAGCAGCAGTACGGCAGGCCACGGCTGTACCTACCTCTGTGTCGTCAGTGCACTCGTCGTCCATAAGTAATATAATACTATACTATCCATCCATCTACATTGTATACCTGTGTTGTTTTTTTTTCCTTCATCCTAGTTTAGCAGTCTGCTGACAGTGTCCACCAGGTCTGTTATACAGTATATTATATATATAAGCAGCAGTACGGTAGGCCACGGCTGTACCTACCTCTGTGTCGTCAGTGCACTCGTCGTCCATAAGTAATATAATACTATACTATCCATCCATCTACATTGTATACCTGTGTTGTTGTTTTTTTCTTCATCCTAGTTTAGCAGTCTGCTGACAGTGTCCACCAGGTCCGTTATACAGTATATTATATATATAAGCAGCAGTACGGTAGACCACGGCTGTACCTACCTCTGTGTCGTCACTCGTCGTCCATAAGTAATATAATACTATACTATCCATCCATCTACATTGTATACCTGTGGTGTTTTTTTTTTCTTCATACTAGTTTAGCAGTCTGCTGACAGTGTCCACCAGGTCCGTTATACAGTATATTATATATATAAGCAGCAGTACGGTAGACCACGGCTGTACCTACCTCTGTGTCATCACTCGTCGTCCATAAGTAATATAATACTATACTATCCATCCATCTACATTGTATACCTGTGGTGTTTTTTTTTTCTTCATCCTAGTTTAGCAGTCTGCTGACAGTGTCCACCAGGTCCGTTATACAGTATATTATATATATAAGCAGCAGTACGGTAGGCCACGGCTGTACCTACCTCTGTGTCGTCACTCATCGTCCATAAGTAATATAATACTATACTATCCATCCATCTACATTGTATACCTGTGGTGTTTTTTTTTTTTCTTCATCCTAGTTTAGCAGTCTGCTGACAGTGTCCACCAGGTCCGTTATACAGTATATTATATATATAAGCAATTGAAAAAAGGACTTTGTTGTCCCGAAACGCGTTGGTGTCTGCCTACCAGTGCTCTGGACTTCCAAGGACGTTTTTGGACTCAGTTTATACCACAGGGAAAATCTCGCCTTCCGGAGCCTTATGCAGGGTATCTTTCCCGGGTATACCTTGCATATAACACCTGCGGCTCCGGCCACCATCTTGGTAGGATTCTCTGTGTTATCTACTTCCATTTTATATGTGTTTTGATTTTAAGTGTTTGTTTAAATTAAAACAGAGATTGTTTTTACATAACACTAGACACATGCTTTATTTCCTACCAATCATGGCTCAATCATAATGTTTTATGTGGGTGTTATCTGACAAGCGCCAATCAGGAGTAGTCCTCTTTCTGTATTGCATAGGTCCGTTATACAGTATATTATATATATAAGCAGCAGTACGGTAGGCCACGGCTGTACCTACCTCTGTGTCGTCACTCGTCGTCCATAAGTAATATAATACTATACTATCCATCCATCTACATTGTATACCTGTGGTGGCTTTTAGTTGTGCGCAAAATATGGAGAACAAAAATGTGGAGGTTAAAAAAATAGGGAAAGATCAAGATCCACTTCCACCTCGTGCTGAAGCTGCTGCCACTAGTCATGGCCAAGACGATGAAATGCCATCAACGTCGTCTGCCAAGGCCGATGCCCAATGTCATTGTACAGAGCATGTAAAATCCAAAACACAAAAGATCAGTAAAAAAATGACCCAAAAATCAAAATTAAAAGCGTCTGAGGAGAAGCGTAAACTTGCCAATATGCCATTTACGACACGGAGTGGCAAGGAACGGCTGAGGCCCTGGCCTATGTTCATGGCTAGAAAAAAGAAAAGACTTGCGGCAAAAGCACAGAAAAGAACTGTGCGTTCTTCGAAATCACAAATCCCAAAGGAGAGTCCAATTGTGTCGGTTGCGATGCCTGACCTTCCCAACACTGGACGGGAAGAGCTTGCGCCTCTTTTTTTCTTTGCGTCATGTGCTGTTTGGGGAGTATTTTTTGGAAGGGCCATCCTGCGTGAGATGGGCCAGGTGTTTGTGCCGGCCACTAGGGTCACTTAGCTTACTCACACAGCTACCTCATTGCGCCTCTTTTTTTCTTTGCGTCATGTGCTGTTTGGGGAGTATTTTTTTGAAGGGCCATCCTGCGTGACACTGCAGTGCCACTCCTAGATGGGCCAGGTGTTTGTGTCGGCCACTAGGGTCACTTAGCTTAGCCATCCAGCGACCTCGGTGCAAATTTTAGGACTAAAAATAATATTGTGAGGTGTGAGGTGTTCAGAATAGACTGAAAATTAGTGGAAATTATGGTTATTGAGGTTAATAATACTATGGGATCAAAATGACCCCCAAATTCTATGATTTAAGCTGTTTTTTAGGGTTTTTTGAAAAAAACACCCGAATCCAAAACACACCCGAATCCGACAAAAAAAATTTGGTGAGGTTTTGCCAAAACGCGTCCGAACCCAAAACACGGCCATGGAACCGAACCCAAAACCAAAACACAAAACCCGAAAAATTTCAGGTGCACATCACTAATATATATATATATATATATATACAGTCCATGGCAGCCGGCACTCCTCTACAAATAGTGCAGCGCCTCTCCGTGCCAGAGTATAATCAAACATAAAATTCCTTAAAGAACAGCATTGGAGACTTTCAGCAAATGACGAAATTTGTATTAAAGGTAGACGTTTCGGAGCTTACACTACGTCCTCAGTACCAATTGATTGTGTTTGGTACTGAGGACGGAGTGTAAGCTCCGAAACGTCTACCTTTAATACAAATTTCGTAATTTGCTGAAAGTCTCCAGTGCCGTTCTTTAAGGAATTATATATATATATATATATATATATATATACCTGTACATGGAGAGCCGGCACAAGTGTGGAAGTGTGCCCCGGTGCAATCAAGTAAAATGTCCAGCAAACGAGATGCGGCACTCACGGGTTCTAATGTTAGCTGTGCGCAGCTGGTTTTCCTGGCTTGTCAATGTTTCATTTATTCATATAAATTTTGTTGATTTGAATTTATGAAACGTTGACAAGCCAGGAAAACCTGCTGCGTACGGCTTACATTAGGACCTGTGAGTGCCGTATCTCGTTTGCTGAAATATATTGTATGGGTTGGGTTCATGTGACCGGTGGTTGGGAGACCGCCGGTCACCATACCGACGCCGAGAACCCGGTTATTGGATGGCTGGCGGGGGCGAGCACAAAAAGCTCCTTGCTGGATTCTATTCCCACTCTATGGGTTTTGTGGAATAGTGCCTGTTGGTTGGCATGCCGAGGGGCGGGCTGTTCACTGTTTGGGGTCCCGGCATTGGTATAGTGACTGGTGGCCTCCCAACTGCCAGTCACATAACTGCATCCCGTATTTATATATATATATATATATATATATATATATATATATTATATATATCTATATATACTGTAGAATGTTAATGAGGGGTACTACTATCTAATGTGAATAATGATGCACTGCTGTGCGGCGTAGGTTGGATTTTCTCTCATTTCATTTCTTAATTTTTAATGTAATGTTTCTCTTTGTTTTTGTTTATTTTGGGGGGGCGGGGAGGTGGGGGGCGCTAAATGACTGCCTTGCCCCGGGTGCCGAAAATCCTAGTTTCGGCCCTGATCATAGTACAAGTTAAATGCCTACAAATAGCCTAAAACTTAAAGACACAGTGGCATATGATGTGGAGAAAAATTGGTCAGTTTTATATTTAATAAAAAAAGTAGCAAGAGAGAAGAGATAAAGTATGGGGGCAAAGCAAAAAAAATGGCCCCACCAAGAAATATCATGGTCTCTACCAATTCCACATAAGTCTAGATGGGAGACCAACTGCCAACCAATAACCACAACTCAAGGTATCCAACTTCCATCCTAAAATCCTCAGCAGAACGAGACCCTAAAAAACAGAACCCACAATAGCAAATTCAAAATGGCCCTTAAACCTACTCCTACACAACAGCCATAGGCTGCCATCACCAAATGGCAATTCAAATCACACCTCTAACCTGGCATAACCATTGCACTACCAGCTGCAGTCTAACACAGACTAGGGGCTTAATTTGTGACATGCATATACAGTAAAATACATTCTATCTCCCTAAATGCAATATCGTCTGATATTAGGCAGCCCCGAGTGCAAGTTAAAAGAATGATTTTAAAGGTATGAAGATGAGGAGGCATATTTTGTGGGGAATTAAATAGAGTAAGTGGCAAGAAGGAAAAGTAATAAAGTATGGTGGCTAAGAAAGTACAGTCCCACTAAGCAATATTGCCTAGATTGGAGGCCAACTACCAACCAATCAGTACAACTCAAAGAATACAACTCCTATCCCAATAACACAAAAAGGCAGACGAGGACCATTGGTGCAACTGACCCCACTAGGGTTGAATCAGCTTAACCCATGTATTGGTTGGTAAAGTACCTCGAGATGTAAAGGCAGATAGCTATCACTCTTTCCCACCAACAAGGTTATTAACCAATGAACCGCAGCCAACACCATACATTAAGCAAAATATTCCCTAATATACCGCACTAATTCCTCAATAAACAAAAACAAGCCCTCATTGTAAAGATGGGCAACAAACCCAGATTCAAATGTTACATGAACAGCAACAAGCCCAGATAGCTGGGCAGCAAACTCAAATTCAAATGTTACATGAGGGTCGACGAACCCAGGCTGAAAGACAGCAAGCTCAAATTCAAATGTTGTGCGATGAGTTAAAAGCGCTTAAAAAATCTGAGCTAGAGCGGGAAAGGCTACCAAAGCTCACCCCAGCAGATGATATAGAGGCATTCTTTGCACATTTGAGCACACAGCCACGCGGTTGGGATGGCCTGTGGAGGAATGATCTGACAAGCTGGCTCCCTGTTTAACAGGGGAGGCACATCAGGCTTATGTGGACATGACCGTGGCTGAGGCACGCTCCTATCCTGGCCTGAAAAAGGCTATACTCTATAGGATTGGAGTGACAGGGCCCAGCAAAGCCCAAGAATTCCATGACTGGCGGCTGGAGGGCTCTGAGCCTCACAGGATTCAGCTGGCCAGACTAGCCTGACTGACAAGGACCTGGTTGCAGCCGGATAAAAACTCTGCAGTACAGATTGTGGAAGTAGTTGCACTGGACCAGGCTATGCGAGTGTTAGACCGCTCGGTGCAGCAGTGGGCCCTTCAGGCTGACCCCCAGACATTTGAAGAGTTGGAGGTGGTGATTGAGTGGTACCTGATGCTGGAAAAGCTGAATAAAGCCAGGTCAGGATACGGGCCAACACCTGAACCCAGAACTCAGGTCCCAGTAGTTAAACAAAAGGCTCCGCCTCCCTTGGCGTGCTTTGAGTGCGGCAAGCCTGGTCATGTACAGCGGGACTGCCCGATGGATTGCAGTGCAGAGAAAACGGCTCGGCCGTTGGTCAGCATGGCGGCAGCGGGGGTATCCCAAGCAGAGTCCTCCCTGTTCCGGGTGCATTGTCGTGGCCAACGTAGTTCCCCCGGGAGCTGAAAGGTCCAGCCTCCTGTCAGGGTGTTGTGCGTCCATGGCAATGTGGAGGAATGCCCACGTGTCTACTTACCCCTGGTTGTTCAGTGTTGGTCGTTAAAGGTGGTGGTGGCGGTGACCTCCAGACCCCCATATCCGCTGATCCTGGGCTGGGACTTTCCATTGCTGCAGGAGCTGGTTACCTGGCATGCTACCCATAAACTGTCTGCCACCAAAACAACTCAGAAGCCAGAGACCAGAGACTACCAAAGTTTAGCATCCGGGAGAGAGGCTGCCAGTCCCAGACCACCCCAAGAGACTGAGTCTGAGGCCCATTGGAACCCAGTTGGTGAGAATATATCACTGCAGGACTTTGGGAGAGATCAACACGATGACAGCAATTTGGCACACGCCTTTGAGACTGTTAAAGTAGTTAAGGTTCTTTTGGCCCGGCATCTATGCTTCTGTTAAGAGGTATTGTCAGGAATGCCCAGTCTGCCAGAGAACAGCCCCACGGCCAGAGTTTAGAGCTCCACTGGTACCTCTCCCTATCATTTCCGTACCTTTTGAGCGGATTGGCATGGATCTGATCGGGCCAGTGGAAAAATCTGCTTGGTGGCACCAATACATATTGGTGGTAGTTGATTATGCCATCAGGTACCCAGAGGCTATACCCCTGCGCAATATGAAATCTAGCACTATTGCCAGAGAACTACTAGCCATGTATACCTGGTTAGGAATACTGAAAGAGGTCCTAATGGATCAAGGTACACCTTTCGTGTCTAAACTCATGAAAGATTTATGTCGGTTGCTAAACATAGACAGGATTACCACCTTGGTGTACCACCCGCAGACAGATGGCTTGGTAGAAAGATTTCATAAAACCCCTAAGCAAATGATAAAGATAGCAGTGTCACAAGAAAAACGAGATTGGGATCTGCTCATACCTTACTTGATGTTTGCCATCAGAGAGGTACCCCAATCGTCTACAGGGTTTAGTCCCTTAGAGCTCCTCTATGGGAGACAGCCCAGAGGAATTCTAGATCTCTTAAAAGAAGGGTGGGAAGAACAAACATGCCAGGACCCTAACGTCATTCAGTTTGTGGCCCAGTTATATGGCCGTATAAGGCAGATTGCGCCACTACTGAACGAAAACATGGAAAGGGCCCAACAACGTCAGAAACAGTGGTATGACGTCACCTCAGTTAACCGATCCTTTAATCCAGGAGATAAAGTGTTAGTGCTGGAGCCCACCACAGAAAGCAAGATGTATGCACAATGGCGGGGCCCCTATGAGATCATCGAGGCAGTGGGACCGGTCAATTACAGGGTCTGACAGGATGGTAGAAAGAGGGAGGTACAAGTCTACCATGTAAACCTGTTAAAACCCTGGAAGGAAACTGCCAATCAGCCCACTTTGGTAGCTAAGAAGATTTCAGAATGCCAGATACCCATGGAAGTCACACTTACTCCTGAACAGAAACGGGAAGTGGTGAACTTGATGAAATGCTACCAAGACGTGTTTTCTGGCGTTCAGGGAAAGACACAGATCATCCAACATGATGTTGTGACTCCACCCGGGGTGGTCATTAAACAGAGGTTATATCGCATACCTGAAGCGAAGCGGGCAGAGGTAAAGCAGGAGGTGGAAGAGATGTTACGCATAGGGGTTATCGAGAAATCCACCAGTGAGTGGAATAATCCAATTGTCTTAGTACCGAAGCCTTTAGGTGCCTTACGGTTGTGCAATGACTTCCGTAAATTAAATCAAGTGTCCAGGTTTGATCCCTACCCTATGCCCCAGGTGGATGAGTTAGTAGAAAATGTAGCCAATAGTCAATATCTCACTAAACTTGATTTGACAAAAGGTTATTGGCAGATTCCGTTAACAGAAGCTGCTAAGGCAAAAACAGCCTTCTCTACCTCATAAGGCTTATTCTAATATAAAATGCTCCCATTTCGTTTACATAGTGCCCCAGCAACCTTCCAGAGAGCTATGAATAAGTTGCTGCGGCCCCACAGGGAATATGCGGCTGCATACTTAGATGACATCGTTATTTTCAGCTCTGATTGGGAGTCACACCTACCAAAGGTAGAAGCCGTTTTACAGTCTCTACGGGCACACGGGTTTACCGCCAACCCTGAGAAATGTGCCATTGGTATGATTGAGGCCAAGTATTTGGGGTACATTGTGGGCAGAGGACAGGTTAAACCTCAGCCTAGTAAGGTAGAAGCAGTCCTAACCTGGTCCAGACCTAAATGTAAATTACAACTTAGAACATTTCTCGGTTTGGTCGGATATTATCGCAGGTTCATTCGAGATTTCGCCACTAGAGTGGCTCCACTAACCGAATGTCTTAAAAAACAATGACCAGACAAGATAACGTGGTCTGGACCAGTGGAAACTGCTTGGCAAGATTTAAGACGAGCTTTGTGTACTGAGCCTGTCTTACAAGCTACTGACTTTAAAAAGCAATTTGTGTTACAAACGGATGCCTCTGGGACAGGATTAGGAGCGGTCCTATCCCAAGAGGTAGATGGAGAGGAGAAGCCCATCCTCTATCTTAGCCGTAAATTATTGCCCAGGGAGCGCAGGTACTCAACTGTGGAGCAGGAGTGCTTGGCCATTAAATGGACAGTTGAGTCATAAAGATATTATTTATTGGGACGAGAGTTTTTGTTGGTCACAGACTATGCACCCTTACAGTGGATGCATACTAACAAAGAGGTGAATGCTCGTGTGACCCATTGGTTTTTGGCTTTGCAGCCATTAAAGTTTAAGGTGAGGCATCGTCTGGGGAAACAGCACCTCAATGCCGATGCCCTTCCCAGGAGGTTTGTAAGTTCTGTTCTTCCAAGCAACCCTATGGTGAAGCTAGGGGAGGAGGAAGAAGGCGAGGTGTGTGACCTCTGGAAGGTGGTGGAAGGCTGTGTACCTGGGCGGATGACACAGGTGGGGTTGGGCGAGGCAGAGAGCTCGCCTGAAAATAGTGTAGCTTCACCAGGGTGGTTGAAGCTAAGGGGGAGGAGTGTGGCAGAGACAGCATTGTTCCATTTGAAAGTAATGTGGATGATCCAGACCAGGTTTTGGAAGCAGTAGCAGAATCCCAGGTGTGTGATCAGCAGCACCTGGGATTTCTTGATATAAGGGTTTCCAAGGCAGACTCACCCTGCTCTCGACGATGGAATAGCTACCCGAGTGATAGGCCGGGTTGTGTGGGTTAGACTAGGGACCACTGGAGCCTATCAAGAGTCTGCTATGCTGTGAGTACCTGTATGCTACTGCCTGTAATACTGACTGTATGGAATCAACTTGCTATGTGCTGACCTTTATGCAAAATAAACACCGAAAGTGTTCATCTGAGTCCTCGTGTGTGTGCACCATGTCACAATATATATATATATATATATATATATATATTAGATATGAGCGGGATCGGTTCCCTGAGAACCAAACCCTACCGGACTTCACTACCTGAGCCTGGATCCGAGCCCAGCTCGGGTTTTTCCACCTGACTCTGAAACCAGAACGTCATCATCCTGCTGTTGGATTCTCACGGGTTTTGGATTCCATATAAGAATTGAGCGTACCCGCCATTTTCACTCCAGTCCCGGAGCGTGTAACGAGAGGACGTGTCTCCGTCCTCAGTGTCTGTGTGGGAGGGAAAGTGGGGTGGCGATTCCAGTGCTGTCTTGTGCTGCTCAGTCCAGTGTAGTGTCTTATGCTGCATCAGTCCAGTCACAATGGTGGTGTCCTCTGCTTCCATATGTCCAGGGTAGCTGTATAAGTCCAGTCCAGTGGTGCTGTCTTGTGCTGCATCAGCCCAGTGGTGGTGTCTTGTGCTGCATCAGTCCAGTCGCAGTGGTGGTGTCCTCTGCTGCCATATGTCCAGTGCTGCTGTATAAGTCCACTCCATTGCAGTGGTGCTGTGTTGTTTTGCTTCAGTCCTGTAGTGGTGTCCCTGTGCTGCTGTATAAATCCAGTGGTAATGCCATATATGTCCAGTGATACTGCCATATATGTCCAGCGGTACTGTCTTATAAATCCAGTGGTACTGCTGCATAAGTCCAGTGGTACTGCTGTTTAAATCCAGTGGTACTGGCGTATAAATCCAGTGGTACTGCCATATAATTCCAGTTATACTGCCATATAAATTCAATCCAGTGGTACTGCTGTATAAGTCCAGTAGTACTGCCGTATAATTCCAGTGATACTGCCGTGTAATTCCAGTGATACTGCTGTAAAATTCCAGTCCTGTGGTACTGCCGTATAAATCCAGTGGTACTGCTCTTTAATTCCAGTGGTACTGGCGTATAAATCCAGTGGTACTGCTGTATAATTCCAGTGGTACTGCTGTATAATTCCAGTCCAGTGGTACTGCCGCATAAGTCCAGTGGTACTGCTGTTTAATTCCAGTGGTACTTTCGTATAAATCCAATGGTACTGCCATATAATTCCAGTGGTAATGCCGTATAAATCCAGTCCAGTGGTACTGCTGCATAAGTCCAGTGGTACTGCCGTATAATTCCAGTGATACTGCTGTATAATTCCATTGATACTGCCATATAAATTCAATATAGTGGTACTGCCGTATAAGTCCAGTGGTACTGCCATATAATTCCAGTGATACTGCCGTATAAGTCCAGTGGTACTGCTGTATAAGTCCTGTGGTACTGTCCTGTGCTATATATTACTCTATTTTTAGGGGTTATTAATATTTATTCCAACTAATTATTACAGGGTTTGCCCTGTGTGGTTTAAGAATACGTTGCTCTGTGCCGCATATTGTGTTATATAACTCCAGAAAATTAATGTAGAACAAAACTTTGGAGAATAAAATAGGGAAAGATCAAGAACTACTTCCTCCTAGTGCTGAAGCTCCTGCCGCTAGTCATGACATAGATGATGACATGCCATGAACGTTGTCTGCCAAGGCCGATGATCAATGTGATAGTAGAGGGCATGTCAAATCCAAAAAGCCAAAAAGAACCCAAAAAATTAATTTAAATGGTCAGAGGAGAAACGTAAACTTGCCAATATGCTATTTACAGCACAGAGTGACAAGGAGCTGCTAAGGCCCTGGCCTATGTTCATGACTAGTGGTTCAGCTTCACATGACGATGGAAGCCCGCATCCTCCCACTAAAAAATGATAAGAGATAAGCTGGAAAAAGCACAGAAAAGAACCGCTTTCTAAGATGGTATCACAAATCCCCAAGGAAAGTCCAAGTGTGTCGGCGATTGTGATGCCTGACCTTCCCTTTCACCATTTTGACGCCCTCTGCAAGCGCTGGAAGTTGCACCCACAGTCCAGTTTCTTAAATTCAAATTGAAAATGTCACTGTTGAAGTACACCAGGATGAGGATATGGGTGTTGCTGGCGCTGAGGAGGAAGTTGACGAGGAGGATTCTGATGGTGATGTGATTTGTTTAAATGAGGCACCGGGGGAGACAGATGTTGTCCGTGGGATGAATAAGCCCATTGTGATGCCTGGGCAAAATACCAAAAAAGCCACCTCTTCGGTGTGGAATTAATTCTCCACAAATCCTGACAACAGGTGTCAAGCCGTGTGTTGCCTCTGTCAATAGGTAATAAGTAGGGGTAAGGACGTTAACCACCTAGGAACATCCTCCCTTATATGTCACCTGCTGCACATTCATCAGAAGTCATTGTCAAGTTCAGAAACTTTGGTTAAGAGCGTAAGCAGTCCACTGACACCTAAATCCCTTCTTCTTCTTCTTGTACCCAAGCTCCTGCAAGCCACACCACCAACTCCCTCAATGTCAACTTCCTCCTCAGTCAGGAACGTCAGTAGTCCTGCAGGCCATGTAACTGGCAAAACTGAGGAGACCTCTCCTAACCAGGATTCCTCCAGAGGATCCTTGAGTGGTACGCCTACTGCTGCTGTTGCTGCTGTTGTTGCTGCTGGGAGTCAATCATCATCCCAGAGGAGAAGTCGGAAGACCACTTGTACTACTTCAGCTAAGCAATTGACTGTCCAACAGTCCTTTGTGAGGAAGATGAAATATGACAGTAGTCATCCTGTTGCAAAGCGGATAACTGAGGCCTTGACAGCTATGTTGGTGTTAGATGTGCGTCCGGTATCTGCCATTAGTTCAGTTGGACTTAGAGAATTGTTTGAGGTACTGTGTCCCCGGTGTCAAATCCCATATAGCTTCCACTTCTCTAGGCAGGCGATACCGAGAATGTACAGAGACGTCAGAAAAAGTGTCCTCAGTGTCCTACAAAATGCAGTTGTACCCTCTGTCCACTTAACCACGGACATGTGAACAAGTGGAACAGGGCAGACTAAGGACTATGTGACTGTGACAGCCCACTGGGTAGATGTATTGCCTCCCACAGCAACAACAGCGGCGGCACCAGTAGCAGCATCTCGCAAATGATAACTTGTTCCTAGGCAGGCTACGCTATGTATCACCACTTTCCGTAAGAGGCACACCGCTGACAACCTCTTATGGAAACTGAGAGACATCATCACACAATGGCTTACCCCACTTAGACTCTCCTGGGGATTTGTGATATTGGACAATGCCACCAATATTGTGCGTGCATTACATCTGGGCAAATTCCAGCACGTCCCATGTTTTAAACATACAATTAATTTGGTGGTGCAGAATTTTTTGAAAAATTACAGGGGCGTGCAGGATATGCTGTCGGTGGCCCGAAAAATTGCGTGCCACTTTGAACATTCAGCCACTGCTTGCCGAAGACTGGAGTGCCAGCAAACACTCCTGAACCTGCCATGCCATCACATGAAGCAAGAGTTGCTATAGAGGTGGAATTCAACACTCTATATGCTTCAGAGGATGGAGGAGCAGCAAAAGGCCATTCAAGCCTATACATCCACCTACAATATAGGCAAAGGAGGGGGAATGCACCTGACTCAAGCGCAGTGGAGAATGATTTCCGTCTTGTGCAAGGTTGTCCAACCCTCCAAACTTTCCACACGTGAAGTCATTCAGACACTGCCAGTTTGAGTCAGGTCATTCCCCTCATCAGGCTTTTGCAGAAGCATCTGGAGAAATTGAAGTAGGAGCTAAGACAGAGCGATTCCGCTAAGTATGTGGGACTTGTGGATGGAGCCCTTCATTTGCTTTGCCAGGATTCAAGGGTGGTCAATCTGTTGAAATCAGAGCACTACATTTTGGCCACCGTGCTCGATCCTAGGTTTAAAGCCTATGTTGTATCTCTCTTTCCAGCAGACACAAGTCTGCAGAGGTGCAAAGACCTGCTGTTGAGTAAATTGTCAACTCAAGCAGAAAGTGACCCGTCGACAGCTCCTCCTTCAATTTCTCCCGCCACTGGGGATGCAAGGGAAAGGATAAGATTTCATAGCCCACCCCCTGGCAGTGATGCAGGGCAGTCAGGAGCGAGTGCTGACATCTGGTCCAGAGTAAAGGACCTGCCAACAATTGCTGAAATGTCTACTGTCACTGCATATGATTCTGTCACCATTGAAAGAATGGTGGAGGATTATATGAGTGAAAGCATCCAAGTAAGCATGTCAGACAGTCCGTATGTATACTGGCAGGAAAAAGAGGCAATTTGGATGCCCTTGCACAAACTGGCTTTATTTTACCTAAGTTGCCCCCCCTCCAGTGTGTACTCAGAAAGAGTGTTTAGTGCAGCCGGTAACCTTGTTAGCGATCAGCGTAGGAGGTTATTCCACAAAATGTGGAGAAGATGATGTTCATCAAAATGCATTATAAATTCCTCCGGGAAGACCTTTACCTGCAATTGCCTCCAGAAAGTACAGAGGGACCTGTGATGATGGTTTCCAGTGGGGACGAATTAATACTCTGTGAGGAGGAGGATGTACACAGTGAAAGGGGTGAGGAATCGGAGGATGATGATGAGGTGGGCATCTTGCCTCTGTAGAGCCAGTTTGTACAAGGAGAGATTGATTGCTTCTTTTTTGGTGGGGCCCCAAACAAACCAGTCATTTCAGCCACAGTTGTGTGGCAGACCCTGTCGCTGAAATGATTGGTTTGTTAAAGTGTGCATGTCCTGTTTACATAAACATAAGGGTGGGAGGGAGGGCCCAAGCACAATTCCATCCTGCACCTTTTTTTCTTCTTATCATCATGTGCTGTTTGGGGACTATTTTTTAAAGTGCCATCCTGTCTGACACTTCTGTATTTGTCTAGTGGTACTGCCATTTAATTCCAGTGACTTGGACGTATATTTCCAGTGATTTTGCCATTCAATTCCAGTGATTTGGATGTATAATTCCAGTGGGAATTGTTTGTGTCGCTTGGCTTAGTCATACAGCTACATCATTGCTCCTCTTCGACATCTTTGCACGAGGTGCTGTTTGGGACCTGGTTTTTGAAAAGTACCATCCTGTCTGACACTGCCGTATGAATCCAGGGGTACTGCTGTATTAGTCCTGGGTTACTGCCGTATAAGTCCACCAATTGCAGAGTTTTTTTTAAAAAATGACAGGGGTGTGCTAGAGATGCTGTCAGTGGACCGAACAATTGCGGCCCACTCTCGACATTCAGCCACTGATGACACTACTAGATGGGCCATGTGGTTATGTTGCTTAACTTAGTCATACAGCAACCTCGGTGCACCTTTCTTTCTTCTTTGCATCATGTGCTGTTTGGGGCCTTTTTTTGATATCTGCCCTCCTGTCTGCCACTGCAGTGCCACTCCTAGATGGGCCAATTGTTTGTGTCGCTTGGCTTAGTCATACAGCCACCTCGGTGCAACTTTTAGGCCTACAAACAATATTGTGAGGTGTGAGGTGTTCAGAATAGACTGGAAATTAGTGGAAATGAATGGTATTGAGGTTAAAAATACCATAGGAGCAAAATTACCCCCAATTTATGTGATTTTAGCTGTTTTTATATTTTTTTCAAAAATCATCCAGATTCAAAACCAAAATACAAAAGGGTGGTTTTGGCAAAACCAAGCCAAAACCAAAACACGAAAGTGGAATTAGAACCAAAACCAAAACACGAAAAGTGCCAGCCACACATCTCTAATTTCAATGCATCATTTAAAATGGGTGGTCTTCAGTATGCCGACTGACGGGATACCGGCGCACAGTATACCGGCGCCGAGATCCCGACAGCCGGCATACCGACACTTATTCTCCCTCGTGGGGGTCCACGACCCTCCTGGAGGGAGAATAAAATAGTGTGGCGCGCGTAGCGCGCCACCGTGCCCGTAGCGTGGCGAGCGCCGCGAGCCCGCAAGGGGCTCATTTGCGCTCGCCACACTGTCTGTAAGCCGGCGGTCAGGCTCCCAGCGCCGGTATGCTGGTCGCCGGGAGCCCCGACCGCCGGCATACCGTAGTGAACCCATTTAAAATGTTCACTGGATAATTCTGTTCTAAAAGAGCTGTAGTCACCTCTGTAGCATGTTTATTAAATTCTGTGAGATCAGAACAATTTCTTTTGTGTCTTAGAAATTGGGTTTTGGGAATGTTTCTAAGCTAAGATTGATAATGGTAATTATTAAAATTCAAAAATTAGTTACAGTCAACTGCTTTTTTAAGAGTGGATGTAACTTTTTCATTGTTTCTTATGTCAAGGGCAATATCCAGGAAGGTGATGCTAGTTTTGTGTACAGTACTCGTGAATTTTAAACCAAAATCATTGTGATTTAAATAATCTATAAATAACTGTGCAGAACTCCTATCACCTTTCCATATAAATAAACATGTCATCTATATATGACATAGAGCACCAAGTTCACCCCATATGGACCACCCCAGATATATTTGTCTTCGAAGTGGCCCATATATAAGTTGGCAAAGCTAGGGGAGAACTTGGTTCCCATGGCAGTACCATGTGTCTGTAAATAAAAGTGAGTGTTAAAAATAAAATTATTATTTGTGAAAGTGATAGAATCTAGTATGAATTGTCATCTAACTTCACTCAGATCATCATCATTCAACAAAAATCTTTTTACTGATTCAACACCACCCTTATGTGAGATATTAGTGTAGAGCAGTGTTTCCCAACCTCGGTCCTCAAGGCACAGTAACAGTCCTGGTTTTAGTGATAGCCAGGATTGAACACAGGTTACTTAATTAGTACCTCAGTTATTTTGATTTAACCATCTGTGCTGAAGCCTGGATATCACTAAAACCTGCACTGTTGGTGTGCCTTGAGGACCGCAGTTGGGAATGACTGGTGTAGAGAGACTCTACATCTCAAGTCATAAGTAAATAGTTATCTTGCCACTGTATATTCACAAGCATATTAAAAAAATATGTTGAATCTCTTATGTATGATCTAAGAGAAATAACATGTGACTGCAAAAATTAATCTTTAAAAGCTGATAAATTAGACGTGAGAGACCCTATACCCGAAATAATAGAATGCCCAGGTGCTGAGGTGAGGAATTTGTGAATTTTGGGCAAATGATAATAAATGGGTATAACAGGGTGGGAATTATATAAATATGCATGCTCCTACCTGGATATTGCCCCTTCTGAAACCGCTTCATCCAAAAAGCTTTTATACTCAGACGCAAAACCAGTTGTCGAATTATAGGTCAGCTTAGTTTAGAATTTGCTATTATTAAGCTGTCTATAAGCCTCTGTCTCATAAGAGGTCTTATCCTGGACCACCATTCCTCCACCCTTATTCGCACTCTTAATAATAATCATATTATCCCTCATTAGGCTCTTCAAAGCCCGTCTCTCATTTTTGTGCAGATTACCTCTAAATTTCTTTGGTTTCTCCCAGACTTCTCTCATACTATTCAGGGTCAAAGTGTAAAATGTCTCAATCATTCCACTTTTATGTTGCATTGGGTAAAATTCAGACTTTTTTGAGGATACTTCTCTCTGGTTGGTTCATATCTAAGAGTGGAATCGTTTTCCTATTCTCTTGTTGAAGTTCAGTTAATATGGCTAGAGCTGGTTGATCAGTTTTATCTAATACAATGGGAATAGCATCTACAGTATTTCCTTATTTTTAAGAACTTTATTTGCAAAAACCTTTTCCTGCATAGGTCCCTCACAAACCTATTAAGTTCTATATATAGTTTAAAAAGGTCTGGTTTTTGTGTAGGTGCGTAATTCAGGCCTTTGGAAATAATTGCTTTTTCACTTTCAGTTAGAATTTTAGAAGATAAATTAAAGAGGCCCCTATTTCTCATTATTTCCTTGCGCTTTTGAAGGCATTTTTTGTTTCCACCTCTGCTTCCTCTCGTTCTAATTCTTTCCTTTTGGGAGAATTGGTTTTCCAAATTGGATAGAGATCTTTGCCTAAAAAAGGCTCATGTGTTTCTCTAGAAGGATTAGAGTGATTGGCCCTATTTTTAGGTCTTGCTCCTCTAAAATTATGTTCATTAGTAGAGTGTGGGCTTGGTGAATCACTATGAAAGGTTGTAAACGTCGTTACCCCACTTGGGCTATTGTGTCTAGATTGACCTTGGGGTTTTCTAAATTGTTTCCTTTTAGTAAAATTGGATTTAGATGTACCAGAGTTGTCCTCTCTGTATTTACTGTTATCACCATAGTTTGAATGTTTTCTATATTTCTTACTATAGGATCTAACTACGGCCCTCATTCCGAGTTGATCGGTCGCAAGGCGAATTTAGCAGAGTTACACACGCTAAGCCGCCGCCTACTGGGAGTGAATCTTAGCTTCTTAAAATTGCGACCGATGTATTCGCAATATTGCGATTACTAACTACTTAGCAGTTTCAGAGTAGCTCCAGACTTACTCTGCCTGTGCGATCAGTTCAGTGCTTGTCGTTCCTGGTTGACGTCACAAACACACCCAGCGTTCGCCCAGGCACTCCCACCGTTTCTCCGGCCACTCCTGCGTTTTTTCCGGAAACGGTAGCGTTTTCAGCCACACGCCCCTGAAACGCCGTGTTTCCGCCCAGTAACACCCATTTCCTGTCAATCACATTACGTTCGCCGGAGCGAAGAAAAAGCCGTGAGTAAAAATACTTTCTTCATAGTAAAGTTACTTGGCGCAGTCGCAGTGCGAACTTTGCGCATGCGTACTAAGTGGATTTTCACTGCGATGCGATGAAAAATACAGAGCGAACAACTCGGAATGAGGGCCTACATTCCATTCATAGACACCATGATCCCTATTAGTTTTTTATTTTTAGCAGAGATCAACTGTTACTCAAAAGTCTCTTTTTTATTTAATTGATAATTGAGATCTTTAAAGTCAGCACTCAAGTTATATGATTTCAATAAATTCAAAATTTTATCAATCTCTACAGAGATAGCCGCATCTTTAGTCTTTCGATACTCAATTAATAAATTAATTAAAGCAAAGGAACATACATCAAGGATATCATTCCATTTTTTTGTTAAAATCTTCATTATCTTTAAATGAGCAGGATTTATACATTCTGAGTCCTCTCAAGATTATTCTATCATTTTTATATTCAGACAGATGCATCTTATCAAGCCAATGCCTTGTTTCTGCCTTTAAGAGTATCACTAACCCAAAAAATAGTTGGTGCATGTCTAATGGATTGGCTTCTCCAGCTATATTTTCCTTATTCAGAGTATCATTAAACAATAAATTTCTTCTCAAATTTCTCTCACTTATATTTCCATGCGATGCCATAATCAATTGCTGCCCAAACAATTTCAGAAATTGAAGAACAACACAAATATTAAATATCCGTATATATATATGTATATATATATATATATATACATATATATACATATATATACACATACTGTATATGTATATATATATATGTATATATATATATATATATAAAAACAGAAAGTTCAGCACTCACCATAGCAAGCTCACTTATACTCACAACATTAATAAATAAATGTTGGGGGTTTAGTTAGTGAATTGGCCAATGCACGGAAACCTGCAAACCGCTCGCCAAGGTACCCCACCTTCTTGCAGGTCCTACACTATCACAAAGTCTCAAAAATTAAAAATTAAAACCTGGCAACTGTATCACACATAATATAACTGCATACATGCCCACTAGGTTTAATGTGTATCTGCCAAACATCTTATGGCTTTTAAAGGTACACTAGTCACCTGACATTGGTTGATAAATTACTAAGGAGGAGCTGACACAGGTTTAGAACAAATGAGATTACACAGGGGTGCATAAAAAAGGCCTGTGACCACGGTTAATAAGAGTTAACCAAAGATTAACCCCGCAATATACATATATATATATATATATAAAGCACAAATAATACTATTTGTGCATTTCTGTATCTGGCACTGAGGGCATATCTGGCACCGGGGGCATATCTGGCACTGGGAGCATATCTGGCACTGTGGGGGCATTTCAGTATCTGGCACTGGGGGCATATCTGGCACTGGAAGCATATCTGGCACTGGCGGCATTTATGTATCTGGCACTGGGAGCATATCTGGCACTGGGGGCATTTCTGTATCTGGCACTGGGGCCATATCTGGCACTGGGGTCATATCTGGCACTGC
This sequence comes from Pseudophryne corroboree, assembly GCF_028390025.1. Classification (NCBI taxonomy): domain Eukaryota; kingdom Metazoa; phylum Chordata; class Amphibia; order Anura; family Myobatrachidae; genus Pseudophryne; species Pseudophryne corroboree. Next base: position 217,064,710 of record NC_086450.1, read on the forward strand.
AGGGACATGTGTATCTGGCACTGGGGGCAGTTCTGTATCTGGCACTGGGGGCATATCTGGCACTGGGAGCATCTCTGTATTTGGCACTAGGGGCATATCTGGCACTGGGAGCATATCTGGCATGGTGGGGGTATTTCTGTATCTGGCACTGGGGGAATATCTGGCACTGGGGTCATATCTGGCACTGAGGGGACATGCGTATCTGGAACTGGGGGCATCTCTGTATCTGGCACTGGGGGCATATCTGGCACTGGGGGCATATCTGGCACCGGGAGCATATCTGGCACTGTGGGAGCATTTCGGTATCTGGCACTGGGGGCATATCTGGCACTGCGAAAACATGCGTATCAGGCACCCGGGCATTTCTGTATCTGGCACTGGGGGCATATCTGACACTGGGGGTATCTCTGTATCTGGCACTGGGATCATATCTGGCACTGTGGGGACATGCATATCTGGAACTGAGGGCATCTCTGTATCTGGCACTGTGAGCATATCTGGCACTGGGGGCATATCTGGCACTGGGAGCATATCTGGCACTGTGGGGACATTTCGGTATCTGGCACTGGGGGCATATCTGGCGCTGCGAAAACATGCGTATCTAGCACTTGGTGCATTTCTGTATCTGGCACTGAGGGCATATCTGGCACCGGGGGCATATATGGCACTGGAGGCATTTCTGTATCTGGCACTGGGGGCAAATCTGGCACTGGGGGCATCTCTGTATCTGGCACTGGGAGCATATCTGTCACTCTGGGGGTATTTCTGTATCTGGCACTGGGGGCATATCTGGCACTGGGGGCATCTCTGTATCTGGCACTGGGGGCATATCTGGCACTGGGAGCATATCTGGCACTGTGGGGGCATTTCTGTATCTGGGACTAGGGGCACATTTGGCACTGGGGGCATATCTAGTACTGCGGTGACATGTGTATCTGGCACTGGGGGGCATTTCTCTATATGGCACTGGGAGCATATCTGGCTCTGGGGTCATCTCTGTATCTGGCACTGGGGGCATATCTGGCACTGGGAGAATATCTGGCACTGTGGGGGTATTTCTGTATCTGGCATTGGGGGCATATCTGGCACTGGAAGCATATCTGGCACTGGGGGCATTTCTGTATCTGGCACTGGGGTCATATCTGGCACTGCAGGGACATGTGTATCTGGCACTGGGGGCAGTTCTGTATCTGGCACTGGGGCATATCTGGAACTGGGAGCATCTCTGTATCTGGCACTGGGGCATATCTGGCACTGGGAGCATATATGGCATGGTGGGGGTATTTCTGTATCTGGCACTGGGGGAATATCTGGCACTGGGGGCATATCTGGCACTGCGGGGACATGCATATCTGGAACTGGGGGCATCTCTGTATCTGGCACTGAGGGCATATCTGGCACTGGGAGCATATCTGGTACTGTGGGGGCATTTTGGTATCTGGCACTGGGGGCATATCTGGCACTGTGGGGGCATTTCAGTATCTGGCACTGGGGGCATATCTGGCACTGCAAAAACATGCGTATCTGGCACTGGGAGCATATCTGGCACTGTGTGGGCATTTCTGTATCTGGCACTAGGGGCACATTTGGCACTGGGGGCATATCTGGTACTGCGGTGACATGTGTATCTGGCACTGGGGGGCATTTCTCTATATGGCACCGGGAGAATATCTGGCTCTGGGGTCATCTCTGTAACTGGCACTGGGGGCATATCTGGCACTGGGAGAATATATGGCACTGTGGGGGTATTTCTGTATCTGGCATTGGGGGCATATCTGGCACTGGAAGCATATCTGGCACTGGGGGCATTTCTGTATCTGGCAATGGAGGCATTTCTGTATCTGGCACTGGGGTCATATCTGGCACTGCAGGGACATGTGTATCTGGCACTGGGTGCAGTTCTGTATCTGGCACTGGGGGGCATATCTGGCACTGGGAGCATCTCTGTATCTGGCACTGGGGCATATCTGCCACTGTGAGCATATCTGGCATGGTGGGGGTATTTCTGTATCTGGCACTGGGGGAATATCTGGCACTGGGGGCATATCTGGCACTGCGGGGACATGCGTATCTGGAACTGGGGGCATCTCTGTATCTGGCACTGAGGGCATATCTGGCACTGGGAGCATATCTGGTGCTGTGGGGGCATTTCTGTATCTGGCACTGGGGGCATATCTGGCACTGGGAGCATATCTGGCACTGTGGGGGCATTTCAGTATCTGGCACTCGGGGCATATCTGGCACTGGAAGCATATCTGGCACTGGCGGCATTTATGTATCTGGCACTGGGAGCATATCTGGCACTGGGGGCATTTCTGTATCTGGCACTGGGGCCATATCTGGCACTGGGGTCATATCTGGCACTGCAGGGACATGTGTATCAGGCACTGGGGGCAGTTCTGTATCTGGCACTGGGGGCATATCTGGCACTGGGAGCATCTCTGTATTTGGCACTAGGGGCATATCTGGCACTGGGAGCATATCTGGCATGGTGGGGGTATTTCTGTATCTGGCACTGGGGGAATATCTGGCACTGGGGTCATATCTGGCACTGCGGGGACATGCGTATCTGGAACTGGGGGCATCTCTGTATCTGGCACTGGGGGCATATCTGGCACTGGGGGCATATCTGGCACCGGGAGCATATCTGGCACTGTGGGAGCATTTCGGTATCTGGCACTGGGGGCATATCTGGCACTGCGAAAACATGCGTATCAGGCACTCGGGCATTTCTGTATCTGGCACTGGGGGCATATCTGACACTGGGGGTATCTCTGTATCTGGCACTGGGATCATATCTGGCACTGTGGGGGCATTTCTATATCTGGCACAGGGGGGACATGCATATGTGGCCCTGGGGACATTTCTGTATCTGGCACTGGGGGCATATCTGGCACTGGGGGCATCTCTGTATCAGGCACTCGGGGAATATCTGGCACTGGGGGCATCTCTGTATCTCGCACTGGGGGCATATCTGGCACTGGGAGCATATCTGGCACGGTGGGGTATTTCTGTATCTTGCACTGGGGAAATATCTGGCACTGGGGGCATATCTGGCACTGTGGGGACATGCATATCTGGAACTGAGGGCATCTCTGTATCTGGCACTGTGAGCATATCTGGCACTGGGGGCATATCTGGCACTGGGAGCATATCTGGCACTGTGGGGACATTTCGGTATCTGGCACTGGGGGCATATCTGGCGCTGCGAAAACATGCGTATCTAGCACTTGGTGCATTTCTGTATCTGGCACTGAGGGCATATCTGGCACCGGGGGCATATATGGCACTGGAGGCATTTCTGTATCTGGCACTGGGGGCAAATCTGGCACTGGGGGCATCTCTGTATCTGGCACTGGGAGCATATCTGTCACTCTGGGGATATTTCTGTATCTGGCACTGGGGGCATATCTGGCACTGGGGGCATCTCTGTATCTGGCACTGGGGGCATATCTGGCACTGGGAGCATATCTGGCACTGTGGGGGCATTTCTGTATCTGGGACTAGGGGCACATTTGGCACTGGGGGCATATCTGGTACTGCAGTGACATGTGTATCTGGCACTGGGGGGCATTTCTCTATATGGCACTGGGAGCATATCTGGCTCTGGGGTCATCTCTGTATCTGGCACTGGGGGCATATCTGGCACTGGGAGAATATCTGGCATGGTGGGGGTATTTCTGTATCTGGCACTGGGGGAATATCTGGCACTGGGGTCATATCTGGCACTGCGGGGACATGCGTATCTGGAACTGGGGGCATCTCTGTATCTGGCACTGGGGGCATATCTGGCACTGGGGGCATATCTGGCACCGGGAGCATATCTGGCACTGTGGGAGCATTTCGGTATCTGGCACTGGGGGCATATCTGGCACTGCGAAAACATGCGCATCAGGCACTCGGGCATTTCTGTATCTGGCACTGGGGGCATATCTGACACTGGGGGTATCTCTGTATCTGGCACTGGGATCATATCTGGCACTGTGGGGGCATTTCTATATCTGGCACTGGGGGGACATGCATATGTGGCACTGGGGACATTTCTGTATCTGGCACTGGGGGCATATCTGGCACTGGGGGCATCTCTGTATCTGGCACTCGGGGAATATCTGGCACTGGGGGCATCTCTGTATCTGGCACTGGGGGCATATCTGGCACTGGGAGCATATCTGGCACGGTGGGGTATTTCTGTATCTGGCACTGGGGAAATATCTGGCACTGGGGGCATATCTGGCACTGTGGGGACATGCATATCTGGAACTGAGGGCATCTCTGTATCTGGCACTGTGAGCATATCTGGCACTGGGGGCATATCTGGCACTGGGAGCATATCTGGCACTGTGGGGACATTTCGGTATCTGGCACTTGGGGCATATCTGGCGCTGCGAAAACATGCGTATCTAGCACTTGGTGCATTTCTGTATCTGGCACTGAGGGCATATCTGGCACTGGGAGCATATCTGTCACTCTGGGGATATTTCTGTATCTGGCACTGGGGGCATATCTGGCACTGGGGGCATCTCTGTATCTGGCACTGGGGGCATATCTGGCACTGGGAGCATATCTGGCACTGTGGGGGCATTTCTGTATCTGGGACTAGGGGCACATTTGGCACTGAGGGCATATCTGGTACTGCAGTGACATGTGTATCTGGCACTGGGGGGCATTTCTCTATATGGCACTGGGAGCATATCTGGCTCTGGGGTCATCTCTGTATCTGGCACTGGGGGCATATCTGGCACTGGGAGAATATCTGGCACTGTGGGGGTATTTCTGTATCTGGCATTGGGGGCATATCTGGCACTGGAAGCATATCTGGCACTGGGGGCATTTCTGTATCTGGCACTGGGGTCATATCTGGCACTGCAGGGACATGTGTATCTGGCACTGGGGGCAGTTCTGTATCTGGCACTTGGGGCATATCTGGCACTGGGAGCATCTCTGTATCTGGCACTGGGGCATATCTGGCACTGTGAGCATATCTGGCATGGTGGGGGTATTTCTGTATCTGGCACTGGGGGAATATCTGGCACTGGGGGCATATCTGGCACTGCGGGGACATGCATATCTGGAACTGGGGGCATCTCTGTATCTGGCACTGAGGGCATATCTGGCACTGGGAGCATATCTGGTACTGTGGGGGCATTTTGGTATCTGGCACTGGGGGCATATCTGGCACTGTGGGGGCATTGCAGTATCTGGCACTGGGGGCATATCTGGCACTGCAAAAACATGCATATCTGGCACTGGGGGCATTTCTGTATCTGGCACTGGGAGCATATCTGGCACCGGAGGCATATATGGCACTGGGGGTATCTCTGTATCTCGCACTGGAAGCATATCTGGCACTGTGGGGCAATTCTATATCTGGCTCTGGAGGCATATCTGGCACTGGGGGGACATGCATATCTGGCACTCGGGCATTTCTGTATCTGACACTGGGGGCATCTCTGTATCTGGTACTGGGGGCATATCTAGCACTGGTAGCTAATCTGGCACTGTGGGGGCATTTCTGTATCTGGCACTGGGGGGCAATGTATATCTGTCACAGTGGGGGCATTGTGTATCTGGCACTGTGAGGCAATGTATATCTGGCACTCTGGGGCCATTTGTGTATCTGACACTGTGGGGCAATGTGTATCTGGCACTGTGAGGCAATGTATATCTGGCACTCTGGGGGCATTTGTGTATCTGGCACTGTGGGGCAATGTGTATCTGGCACTGTGAGGCAATGTATATCTGGCACTCTGGGGGCATTTGTGTATCTGGCACTGTGGGGCAATGTGTATCTGGCACTGTGAGGCAATGTATATCTGGCACTCTGGGGGCATTTGTGTATCTGGCACTGTGGGGCAATGTGTATCTGGCACTGTGAGGCAAAGTATATCTGGCACTCTGGGGGCATTTGTGTATCTGGCACTGTGGGGCAATGTGTATCTGGCACTGTGAGTGTGATATAATTATACAGTAGTTGCACATGCAACATTCATATATAACACAATAATAAAATTTTTAATATAACACAATAATAACAAACACTTTCTTTAACATTTTTTATATAACACAATAATAACAAAAACTTTCATATATAACACAATAATAACAATAAACTTTCATATATAACACAATAATAACATTCTATTTTATGGCATTGCGTGTCAAAATAATCTCCCAAAGCCTTGGGAGATTATTTTGGCACGCGATGCCATAAAATAGAATGTTATTATTGTGTTATATATGAAAGTTTTTTTTTTATGATAACATGTTTCTTTATAGGAATGTATGTTATTAAAATTATATTGTAGACTTGTATTGTGGATACTGATCACTATGTTATAAGGAATTAATTGTTTTTAAACTAATGTAGTCTATGTGGACACACCTGAATTACACACCAGTATAGTATAGGACTGTGAGCCACATAGGAAAAACCCTTCTGATGAAACCGTTAAGACCTTGAAAACGGAGAAACACATTAAGGTTCATCTATTATCTACTGGACAAGACCACCATTAATCCAGTTCTGCCATTCTATCTCCGGAGAAAGCGCGCCCTCCTTCTTGCCGTACAATGGCCCTCATTCCGAGTTGTTCGCTCGTTGCCGATTTTCTCTGTATTGCGATTAGTCGCTTACTGCGCATGCGCAATGTTCGCAGAGCACATGCGCTTAGTTATTTTACTCAACAGTTAGGTATTTTACTCACGGCATTACGAGGATTTTTCTTCGTTCTGGTGATCGGAGTGTGATTGACAGGAAGTGGGTGTTTCTGGGCGGAAACTGGCCGTTGTATGAGTGTGTGTGAAAAAACTCTGCCGTTTCTTGGAAAAACGCGGGAGTGGCTGGAGAAACGGGGAAGTGCCTGGGCGAACGCTGGGTGTGTTTGTGACGTCAAACCAGGAACGAAACTGACTGAACTAATCGCAGTGGCAGAGTAAGTGTCGAGCTACTCAGAAACTGCTAAGAAATTTCAATTCGCAATTTTGCGAATCTTTCGTTCGCAATTCTGCTAAGCTAAGATACATTCCCAGAGGGCGGCGGCTTAGCATGTGCAATGCTGCTAAAAGCAGCTAGCAAGCGAACAACTCGGAATGAGGGCCAATGTACATCACAGGCGCCAGAGCCGCGTGCAGCCGGAGACTCAAGGGTAATAAAGGAATACACTGCTTACCATTTACCTCAGTCTCGCTACTAGGACGGCTTGATAGAGCAGACGGCTACAATGTATACAGCACTTGAGAATTGATCTGTTACATATGATTTACGTCGTGAGTTACATGGGAGGTGGAGCATAGGACTGATCTATATACTGCAAAAAGGGTGAGAATCGACCACTAATTATAGGGTAAATGTGAGACGCACCGTCTAATACCCACCTGAATCTTGCTGTCAGAACTGTTATAAATAGATGGGTTTTTTTCCTTTACGGTGCTCAAAAACTGAACTGTGTTTTTAACACTAATAATAGCAACTTTATCGGAAGTATAACATTCTAATGATGCATATATTATAAAAAAGTGGGAACAAAGCTAATCTATACGGTGTGACTACATATAAAAATCCTTGATTCAGTGATTTTTTTGCACTGGGAACTGGACATTAATAACGTTTTAGATGGTCTAAATCCAGTATTAAGATTGTTATTGTTTTTATGTTTTTATACATGTTGGATCCATTGTGATTTTTTATTATTATAATAAATGTATGAACTTTGCGCTCTTTTTTATAATTATTGTTTACTAAGCTACTAATTATTTTAAAATGTCAACAGTTACAGCCAACTCATTAATGATAAACATACGTATACATGAAGTATTTGTGAACTCAACAAGATGTATTTTTATTTTGTGTCAAGAAGTATTTGATTTGGTAACTCTGCAAAGCTCAGCTCTCAGCAGGAAATGGTACGGTTCATTCTGTACACCTAAGTGATTATATGTTATGAATCATAAAGATCTGCTACACTTACTTCATAATCTAAAAATAATTAGGCAGATAAAATTGATATACACATGTCAGGATTAAGTTCTTTCTTGAAAACAAAACACAATTATTATAACAGTAATTTGCATTTCAATAACATTCAGGTTACACCGTACATGTGAAATACGTGCTTTCCTCCAATTGAGCACAATAATTGGATTACTATTTACTTTAAATCTTTAATCCTAGCTGATTTAGTGAGATAAATGTCCTGCAAACACTTGTAATTCCCTGCTTAACCTTAAAAACAATCAGAGAGATTAAATTAAAGAGTGAGTACGTGATGAACAGCGCAATAGTTAATTGTCTTTTTCTGTTTGCAAGAAAATGTTTTAGGTGTCATACAGTATATATGACAAGATGCGGACATAAGACATGTGAGTTAAAAAATATTAAATGGTAACAGGACATTATGGATTCACAGTGATTAGCATTATATAAACCACGTGGCACATGACCTTATGGAGTTTTTGTGCTTTCCCATATTTGTGTAGGGTCCCTCCCACAATGAAAAAGACAAACTGGTAGGTTGGTCAGGTGCTCAAAATATTACTCTCTCCATAAAAAGGGAAATATTTTTAGCCAATGAATATATCATGATTATTCAGTATTTTTTCATGAACCATTTTACCAGAGTATAAAAAGAAGAGGCTATGGAGGAGGGAGTGCCATGTCTCTACGGAAGCCACAATGCAGTGTGAAATTTCCACTTGCTAAAGGCTGAAAAATTATGCTGTCTGCCAGAAGCAGTATCACCTGTGGGTAGGACAAATGTCAGAGCATGGGGCGCTATCAGGAGATGGGATGGAGTTAGGAGCACTCCGGTTTATGACTGAGCTGTCAATTCTGTTGCTAAAAAGGACAGTAATTCTCGGGAGCATTACATTATTCCAAGGGGTATATTTACTTAGGGGCCGATTCAGACCTGATCACTAGGCTGCGTTTTCTCACAGCCTGCGATCAGATCTGAACTGCGCATGCGTATGCACTGCAATGCGCAGGCGCGATGGACCACAGCAACGGGGATCGCTGGTCAGTGATGGGTTGGTGCGATCGCAAGGAGATTAACAGGAAGAGGGCATTTGAGTTTGGCAACTGACTGTTTTGTAGGAGTGTCTGGAAAAACGCAGGAGTGACCAGGCATTTTGAAGGAAGGTTTCTGATGTCAGGTCCGGCCCTGATCATCGCAGCGGCTGAGTAAGTCCTGGGCAGTGCAGAGACTGCACAAACTTATGTTTGTGCAGCTCTGCAGCAAAAGCGAATGCACACCTGCACACTCACCATACCCTCCCCCTGTTGGCGGCGACTCACTAATCGCAGGGATGTAAAAAACGCACCCTAGCGATCAGGTCTGAATCAACCCCTAAATGTCGATTTTGGTTCTATTTAAAATCGACCATAATAGAACCAATATCCCCACAAAAATGACTACAGCGTTTTTATTGTAAATAGCTAATTTACTAAAGGTTGATTTTGAGTTCCTTTTAAAAAGTGCTGTCTGTGTAATGTGATTTCTATATGCAGTTCTAAAAGTGTTCTATTCTTCAAAAATCAACCCAACATCGCTGAAAATCGATCAAAAATCAACCCAAAATTTACAAAATTATACAAGAGCATTTCTATTGGCCAAACAGGTCACATGCACTTTATTACCCACAAACACTTTCATTTCTGGGCTAATTTACATATTCATGATTTTTTTAAATCATTGTGCCCCACATGCTTCTCTACCATGTTTGTATCCAACATACTGAGGTTTCAGACAAATTCTACATGGAAAAAAAATCAAATAGAATTATTTCTGATGGTTCTATTGAAAATGGTGAATTTGGATCCATTTTGGTTTGATTTTTCAAATCGACTATTAGTAAATATGGTTTAGGAACTGAAGTATGTTAAAGTACTGAAGGTTCTATTGTAGTTTTATTTAAGTGTAATGAGTCAATTTTTACTTTAGTAAATACCTGTTTCACAAAATTGACTGAAAATTGACTAAGAATTGACTGAAAACCAAAATCGACTTTTAGTAACTATACCCCCAAGTTAGTGATATCAATCTATGGACACAAACCACAATGGTCTGCATTCTGTGAGTTTTGGCCATCTATGGAAAGAAGCAATGATACCATTGATGGTGATCATTAATAGTGAAATCTTTGATGGACACCCTATCAGGGAGCAGACAGGAAACTGTATGCACATTTTACAGTACATGCAGATGGGTCCACGTTTAACTTGACCTTTAATAGGATTAACTGAGACTGGCCAGTCGGACTTAGTCCCCTGCTGTATTGTTCTCTGTATTGTATTGCAGCTGAGAACAATAGATGAAGGGTTTATGCTAATAAGTCATGTTGTGCAGAAACTAGCCAAGATAACCGTGGACCCATCTGTATACTGTAAGTTGGTGAAACCATAGGCAGTCTCACAAATATAACTACTGTAGCTTCTCATGTAAATACATGCTGTTGCAAGAAGCTGAACAGGTTTATGGACAACAGGACAATCCCCTCCATTTAATTACAGTCAATGAAGCACTTTAGCACCATACAGCTTTCCAAGGCCATCTTAACAGCAGTGTATGCCCCTGGACAAAGCAGTACACTGGGGCCCCTACCCATACTCCTGCGGTAGGGATGGGGTGTGCTATCAGCAGCAGCTTTGATGCTTCAAGGGGTGCTCTATCTGCTGCTCAGCATCTAGGTCCTGGAGCAGTAATTTCTGTTAATTACTCCTTTATTGTAGATGGTGAGAGATGGGGTTGGAGAAGGAACACTAAACTGTAGATGGTGGAATTGGGCTGAATGAAGGGGCCCCAGTACATGACTTCCAGGGTGGTAGGGGGTGTTTAATACACAAGGCAAGGGTGGATAGTTAAGTGGGTTTAATACTTATCATTTTCCAGTGGAAGGGTAGCTTGCTTGACTGCTTATATCTCCAGTTTCTGGAAATTTCTTAGCTTTCAATGGATAAAAAAAACTAGAGAGAGTCCCACCTTTCAGGAGGTACTGGGATACTAGGGATGAAAGTTTCATATTCCAAAGCAATCCACCAATAAAAATATAAAATTGCATACAATGCATGTGGAGCTGGAGCAGGGATCAGCTGCTGGAATGCTGATATCTCAGCTTCTCGGCATAGTAGAGACAAGCTGCTAGTGTTCCCTGAAAGGGGATAGTCCCAGATTTTGGAGTATACCCACAGGAAAACTGTACATCAGACAGAACCCAAGATATCTGTCTGGGAAGAGCAATTAACAGGCTCAGATGGGAACCAATGCTTTGAAGTCGGATATCTCCAGTTCCCTAGGGCCGATTTTCAAATATCTGGCACCTCTGGAAAAAGGGGACCCTCAGCTACCAGTCTAGTGCCCTTATACTCCTGGGGCCTGTGGACAACTTCACACTGAGCCCATATGAAAAGACGGCCCTGCAGCTTTCCCACTAACAACTAGAGATGAGCGGGTTCAGTTCTCAGAGAACCGAACCATACTGAACTTCACCATTCGAGTCCGGATCCTATTCAGGCTCGGGTTTTCCTGCCTAACTCAGAAACCAGAACGAGGCAAAATGTCATCATCTCGCTGTTGGATTCTCATGGGGTTTGGATTCCATATAAGGAGCCGCGCGTCCCCGCCATTTTCACTCCTGCATTGGAGAGTGTACAGAGAGGACGTGTCTCCGTTCTCTCAGTGTCCGTGTCTTGTGCTGTATTTGTCCAGTCACAGTGGTTGTGTCCTCTTGCTGTCATATGTCCATTGCTGCTGTGTTGTGCTGCATCAGTTCAGTGGTGGTGTATTGTGCTGCATCTGTCCAGTGGTAGTGTCCTGTGCATCAGCCATCAGTCATTCCAGTGACCAGGCAGTCACAGTGGTATACTCTGCAGCCATATGTCCACTGCTGCCGTATAATAATAAATTATAATAACAACAAGTCCCTTACAGTGTTGCTGTGTTGTCCTGCATCAGACCAGTGGTAGTGTCCTGTGCATCAGCCATCAGTCATTCCAGTGACCAGGCAGTCACAGTAGTATACTCTACTGCCATATGTCCATTGCTGCCGTATAATAATAATAATAACAACAAGTCCCTTACAATGTTGCTGTGTTGTCCTGCATCAGACCAGTGGTAGTGTCCTGTGCATCAGCCATCAGTCATTCCAGTGACCAGGCAGTCACAGTGGTATACTCTGCAGCCATATGTCCACTGCTGCTGTATAATAATAATAATAATAACAACAAGTCCTTTACAGTGTTATTATTATTATTATTATTATTATTATTATCCTTTATTTATATGGCACCACAAGGGTTACGCAGCGCCCAATTACAGAGTACATAAGCACATAATCGAAACAGGAAAACAGTGACTTACAGTTGAAGACAATATAGGACAAGTACAGGGTAACTAAGCATAACTACACTAGTGAATGACAGAGATAAGTTCCAGGTGGCCAAAAACTGCGAGATTTGGGCAGTTGATGATTATTAAAGTAAGAAAAGGATAAGCACATGAGGGAAGAGGGCCCTACTCGTGAGAGCTTACATTCTAAGGGGAGGGGTAGACAGACAGGGGTGACACAGATGGGGTACATAGAGAGCGTGGAACAGAGGGTTAGGATGAGATTTGGCTGGGTTTGGTAAAGAAATGGGTCTTAAGAGCCCATTTGAAGTTTTGTAGAGAGGTGGAGAGTCTGAGGGGGAGAGGTAAAGAATTCCAGAGAAAGGGAGCAGCACGTGAAAAATCTTTGAGATAGGAGTGGGAGGAAGTAATCAGAAGAAAGGAGAGTCGGCGTGCATTAGCAGAGCGAAGAGGACGGGTGGGAGAGTAAAGGGAGATAAGGTCAGAGATGTAACTGGGAGAGGAGTGGGTGAGTGCTTTGTAAGTGAGTGTGAGAAGTTTGAATTGGATTCTGAAAGGGAAGGGAAGCCAGTGAAGGGCTTGTAGGAGAGGGGAGATGGACGTAGTGCGTTTGGTGAGGAAGATAAGCCGGGCAGCGGCATTGAGGATAGATTGGAGTGGAGAGAGGTAATTGTCAGGGAGGCCAGTTAGGAGGAGATTACAGTAGTCCAGTCTGGAAATAATCAGTGAGTGAATAATGATCTTAGTGGCATCCTGGGTGAGAAAAGGTCTGATCCTGGAAATGTTTTTGAGATGAAAATGACAGGTTTGTGAGAGGTGCTGAATGTGTGGTTTGAAGGAGAGGGAGGAGTCAAGGATTACACCAAGACTGCATACTTGGGGGCTAGAGGCGATAGTTGTGCCATCAATGGATAGTGAGATTGTGGGAGGTGAGGTTGTGCGGGAGGGTGGGAAGATGATCAGCTCAGTCTTAGACATGCTGAGTTTAAGAAAACGCTGGGACATCCAGGAAGAGATAGCAGAAAGACAGTTAGAGGTACGAGTGAGGAGAGCTGTGGAGAGATCAGGGGAGGAGAGGTAGATTTGAGTGTCATCAGCATAGAAGTGATACTGGAAGTTAAAAGAACTAATGAGTTCACCTAGAGAGGACGTATAGAGAGAGAAAAGGAGAGGACCAAGAACAGAACCTTGGGGGACACCAACAGTTAGTGGAAGTGGGGGCGAGGTAGCATCATGAGAGGAGACAGAGAAGGAACGATCAGAGAGGTAGGAGGACAGCCAGGAGAGGGCAGTATCGCGTAGACCAAGAGAGTGAAGAATTTGCAGAAGGAGAGGGTGGTCCACAGTGTCAAAAGCAGCAGAGAGGTCAGGAAGAATAAGCAGAGAGTAGTGGCCCTTATATTTGGCTGCATGGAGGTCATTGCAGACTTTTGTGAGGGCAGTTTCAGTGGAGTGGATAGAGTGGAAACCAGACTGGAATGGGTCAAGTAGTGAGTGAGAGGAAAGAAAGGCAGTGAGGCGATTATAGACAATACGCTCAAGAAGTTTGGAGGCAAAGGGGAGAAGAGAGATGGGTCGATAGTTGGAGAGAGTGTTAGGATCAAGGGTAGTTTTTTTAAGAATAGGGGAGACAAGAGCATGCTTGAAGGCAGAGGGGACAGTGCCTGATGAGAGGGACAGATTGAGAAGGTGGGCAAGATGGGAACAGGAAGAAGGAGAGAGGAAGCGGAGGAGGTGGGAGGGGATAGGGTCGAGTGGGGAGGTTGTGGGGGGGGGAGGAATGTATGAGGGCCATGACTTCCTCGCCAGATACATGGGAGAAAGATGTCAGAGTTGGTAAGAGGGAAGGGGAGGGGTGGCAAAGGATGGGTGGTGGCTGGTTGCTGGTCTGGTGGGATGTGATGTCCTGACGTATGGAGTCAATCTTGGATGTGAAATAAGTGGCAAAGTCAAGAGCAGAAAATGAGGAAGGGAGAGGAGGTGGTGATGGGCAGAGGAGTGAGTTAACAGTGGAAAAGAGGCGCCGGGGGTTGGTTGCTGTGTTGTCCTGCATCAGACCAGTGGTAGTGTCCTGTTCATTAGCCATCAGTCATTCCAGTGACCAGGCAGTCACAGTGATACTCTGCAGCCATATGTCCACTGCTGCCGTATAATAATAAATTATAATAACAACAAGTCCCTTACAGTGTTGCTGTGTTGTCCTGCATCAGACTAGTGGTAGTGTCCTGTACATCAGCCATCAGTCATTCCTGTGCCGCATATTGTGTTATATAACTCCAGAAAAATAATGGAGAACAAAAATTTGGAGGATAAAATAGGGAAAAATCAAGAACCACTTCCTCCTAGAGCTGACGCTGCTGCCACTAGTCATGACATAGATGATGAAATGCCACCAACGTCGTCTGCCAAGGCCGATGCCCAATGTGATAGTAGAGGGCATGTAAAATCCAAAAAGCCAAAGTTCAGTAAAAAGACCCAAAAAAATAAATTGAAATGGTCTGAGAAGAAACGTAAACTTGCCAATATGCCATTTACGACACGGAGTGGCAAGGAACGGCTAAGGCCCTGTCCTATGTTCATGACTAGTGGTTCAGCGTCACATGACAATGGAAGCCCTCATTCTCCTGCTAGAAAAATTAAAAGAGTTAAGCTGGAAAAAGCACAGAAAAGAACTGTGCGTTCTAAGATGGTATAACAAATCCCCAAGGAGAGTCCAAGTGTGTCGGCGGTTGTGATGCCTGACATTCCCAACACTGGATGGGAAGAGATGGCTCCTTCCACCATTTTGACGCCCCCTGCAAGTGCTGGAAGGAGCACCCACAGTCCAGTTTCTGATATTGAAATTTAAGATGTCACAGTTGAAGTACACCAGGATGAGGATATGGGTGTTGCTGGCGCTGAGGAGGAAGTTGACGATGAGGATTCTGATGTGATGTGGTTTGTTTAAATGAGGCACCGGGGGAGACACCTGTTGTTCGTGGGATGAAGAAGCCCATTGTGATTCCTGGGCAAAATACCAAAAATGCCACCTCTTCGATGTGGAATTGTTTCTCCACAAATCCGGACAACAGGTGTCAAGCCGTATGTTGCCTCTGTCAATCTGTAATAAGCAGAAGTAAAGATGTTAACCACCTAGGAACATCCTCCCTTATATGTCACCAGCAGCGCATTCATCATAAGTCAGTGTCAAGTTGTGAAACGTTGGGAAGAGCGTAAGCAGTGAACTGACACCTAAATCCCTTCTTCCTCTTGTACCCAAGCTCCTGTAAGCCACACCACCAACTCCCTCAATGTCAACTTCCTCCTCAGTCAGGAACGTCAGTAGTCCTGCAGGTCATGTCACTGTCAAGACTGAGGAGTCCTCTCCTAACCGGGATTCCTCTGGAGGATCCTTGAGTGGTATGCCTGCTGTTGCTGCTACTGCTGTTGTTGCTACTGGGAGTTGATAGTCATCCCAGAGGGGAAGTCGGAAGACCACTTGTACTACTTCAACTAAGCAATTGACTGTCCAACAGTCCTTTGTGAGGAAGATGAAATATGACAGCAGTCATCCTTTTGCAAAGCGGATAACTGGGGCCTTGACAGCTATGTTGGTGTTAGACGTGCGTCCGGTATCTGCAATTAGTTCAGGGGGACTTAGAGAATTGTTTGAGGTAGTGTGTCCTAGTACCAAATCCCATCTAGGTTCCACTTCAGTAGGCAGGCGATACCGAGAATGTACAGAGACGTCAGAAAAAGTGTCCTCAGTGTCCTACAAAATGCAGTTGTACCCACTGTCCACTTAACCACGGACATGTGGACAAGTGGAACAGGGCAGACTAAGGACTATATGACTGTGACAGCCCACTGGGTAGATGTATGGCCTCCCGCAGCAACAACAGCAGCGGCACCAGTAGCAGCATCTCGCAAACGCCAACTTGTTCCTAGGCAGGCTACGCTATGTATCACCGCTTTCCGTAAGAGGCACACAGCTGACAGCCTCTTATGGAAACTGAGGTACATCATAGCAGAATGGCTTACCCCAATTAGACTCTCTTGAGGATTTGTGATATCAGACAATGCCACCAATATTGTGCGTGCATTACATCTGGGCAAATTCCAGCACGTCTCATGTTTTGCACATAAAATTAATTTGGTGGTGCAGAATTTTTTGAAAAATGACAGGGGCATGCAGGAGATGCTGTCGGTGGCCCGAAAAATTGAGGGCCACTATTGGCATTCAGCCACTGCGTGCCGAAGACTGGAGCACCATCAAACATGCCTGAACCTGCCCTGCCATCACCTGAAGCAAGAGGTGGTAACGAGGTGGAATTCAACACTCTATATGCTTCAGAGGATGGAGGAGCAGCAAAAGGCTGTTTAAGCCTATACATCCACCTATGATATTGGCAAAGGAGGGGGATTGCACCTTACTCAAGCGCAGTGGAGAATGATTTCCATCTTGTGCAAGGTTCTCCAATCCTTCGAACTTGCCACACGTGTAGTCAGTTCAGTCACTGCCAGCTTGAGTCAGGTCATTCCCCTCATCAGGCTTTTGCAGAAGCAGCTGGAGAAATTGAAGTAGGAGATAAGATGGAGTGATGCCGCAAAGTATGTGGGACTTGTGGGTTGGAGCCCTTTATTCGCTTTGCCAGGATTCAAGAGTCGTCAATCTGTTGAAATCAGAGCACTACATTTTGGCCACCGTGCTCGATCCTACGTTTAAAGCCTACGTTGTATCTCTCTTTCTGGCAGAAACAAGTCTGCAGAGGTTCAAAGACCTGCTGGTGAGAAAATTGTAAACTCAAGTGGAACGTGACCCGTCAACAGCTCCTCCTTCACTTTCTACCGCAACTGGGGCTGCCAGGAAAAGGATAAGATTTCCGAGCCCACTTGCTGGCAGTGATGCAGGGCAGTCAGGAGCGAGTGCTAACATCTGGTCTGGACTGAAGGAGCTGCCAATGATTACTGACATGTCTACTGTCACTGCATATGATTCTGTCACCATTGAAAGAATGGTGGAGGATTATATGAGTGACAGCATCAAAGTAGGCATGTCAGAAAGTCCGTACTTATACTGGCAGGAAAAAGAGTCAATTTGGAGGCCCTTGCACAAACTGGCTTTATTTTACCTAAGTTGCCCCCCTCCAGTGTGTTGTGTACTCCGAAAGAGTGTTTAGTGCAGCCTGTAACCTTTCAGCGATCGGCATAGGAGGTTACTTCCACAAAATGTGGAGAAGATGATGTTCATCAAAATGAATTATAAATTCCTCTGGGGAGACCTTTACCTGCATTTGCCTACAAAAAGTACACAGGGACCTGTGATGGTGGAGTCCATTGGGGACGAATTAATACTCTGTGAGGAGGAGGATGTACTCAGTGAAAGGGGTGAGGAATCAGAGGATGAGGTTGACATCTTGCCTCTGTAGAGCCTCTGGAGAGATTGATTGCTTCTTTTTTGGTGGGGACCCAAACATACCAGTAATTTCAGCCACAGGTGTGTGGCAGACCCTGTCACTGAAATGATTGGTTTGTTAAAGTGTGCATGTCCTGTTTATTCAACATAAGGGTTGGACAATTCCATCTTGCATCTCTTTTTCTTCTTTGCATATTGTGCTGTTTGAAGCCTAGTTTTGTAAGTGCCATCCTGTCTGCAACTGCAGTGCCACTCCTAGATGGGCCAGGTGTTTGTGCCGCACACTTGTGTCGCTTAGCTTAGTCATCCAGCTACCTCTCTGCACCTCTTTTTCTTCTTTGCATCATTTGCTGTTTGGGGCCTATTTTTTAAATCTGCCATCCTGTCTGCCACTGCAGTGCCACTCCTAGATGGTTCAGGTGTTTGTGCCGCACACTTGTTTCGCTTAGCTTAGTCATACAGCCACCTCAGTGCAACTTTTAGGCCTAAAAACAATATTTGTGAGGTGTGAGGTGTTCAGAATAGACTGGATATGAGTGGAAATGAATGTTTTTGAGGTTAATAATACCGTAGGATTAACATTAGTACTTTTATTAAAATAAAATTTTAATCTACATTTTGTAGCAAGTTAAACTTAAATTTAAATGTATAATGACTTTTCTGTATTTTTTGGGCAAAAAGACCTAATACTCCAAAAAGTGGATAGGCTGAACGAATCTACCAATTATCTGCTCTCTATATGGAATTTATAGGTCAATTGCTGTTTAGTAATATTGCATGTTAAATCATTTATTTTATAGTAGCTCAGCAATCAGGTTTTATCCTATCAGGTTTTATCCTATTAATCTATGAGCTAATTCACAGAGTGTGTTTTGTTCATTATTTCTGTGATCCTTGAACATGCCAAAATCCCAGGAATCTCAAATTGTTTTCTTTCTAATAGATTGCTATGGGGTCCAGACTCCAGAGTCTTAGGAGGCCCCGGATCTATGGGCCTAATTCAGACTGGATTGATGCAGCGGCAGCAATCGCGGCCTGAAGCCCTTTGGGAAGTGTGGCCGCTCCGCTAGCGCACCTCGGGAGGCCCAGTGAGATGTTAAAAGCTTCTCAGGGCTGCGATCACCTCTGCCTGATTGATAGGCAGAGGTGGCCGCAGGGCGGGAGGGGGCTTTAGAATGCCTTTGGTGGGGCTCGGTCCAGACAACGCAGGCAAGTTGCGGGGGTGGGCCGCAGTGGAGGCTGAGTGACATCACACGCAGCCGCTTTGACCCAGGATGCGGCGGGTAGCATGACATGTGGGGCATACTAGCCCTTTGCTGGGTGTCCACCCGCATATCTGAGTAACTGATCGTAGATGTGCTAAATTTAGCACATCTACGATCAGATCTGAATCATCCCCTATGTCATATAGGTTTCTACCAAGTTCCCAGATGTGCATCCTAAGCAATATGGGGGGTGGGAGGGTTTGGGAATTTACGAAAAATTATTTTGAGATTATTTCCTGGGTTTAGTTTTGTTTATTTGCGATAATGCTGCGATTTTGCGAATCGCAAATTTACTAAGGACCAACTTGCATGGACATCGCATGTCAGACTCAACTTCGCAGACTAAATCACAGCAAATCACCATTGGAACAAACATCATCAAAATAAAATTGGTAACAATGGGGGTCATTCTGACCCGTTCGCTCGCTGCTTTTTATCGCAGCCGAGCGAACGGGTACCCACTGCGCATGTGCCGGTACCATAGTGCACCGGCGCATGCCAGACGGCCGAAGGCCAATAGCTGGGCTGCAATCGCCTCTGCCTGATTGACAGGCAGAGGCGGTCGCCGGGCGGGAGGGGGCGGAACGGCGGTGTTTGGCCGTCGTTTCGTGGGCGCGTTCCGGCCAATGCAGGCATGGCCATACCGTGCAGGGAGCGGCCCGCAGTGGCTGCGTAATGTCATACGCAGCCGCTGCAGGCCGGGAAGCGACGAGTAGCTCCCAGCCAGCACGCTAAAGCTGCGCTGGTCGGGATCAACTCTTGAAGTGCAAAGGCATCGCCACTGTGCGATGCCTTTGCACTTCTGTGGGAAGGGCGGCACTGACATGCAGGGCGGGATAGCCCTGTGCTGGGCGTCCCCCCGCATGTCAGTGTGAATGATCGTAGCTGTGCTAAATTTAGCACAGCTACGGTCATCTCGGAATGAGGGCCATTATACTGTAAATTGCGAATTTACAAAGAATCATTTGTGGGGTAGGCTTGCTGGAGCTTGCAGTACTCCTGGAAAAGACGATATTATTCTAACTTTAACTGATTGCTATCAACTTGGTACCTCCCGTTCAGGGGTGCTGGGATAGCCCTGGGCATCACCCTAGTCCTGTGGGATACCTGGATGGGGTGACCCCTTTATTGAAGGGTCCCCACTTTCCAAGGAATGCCAACGCTGGGGTGACTAGTTGGGAGTGAGGCTGAATGCTTTGGCCGGTGGACCTCATCAAGTGTGCCCCTGGCTTTTGCACTGCTAGTAAGAGCTTGGTATTGGTTGTTGGAAATTATGGGGTCCCCTATGCATGTTTCACTGATATTTCTTGAACCGTGGATTGCTATATGGGGGACTTCCAGGCCATTTTCCCAATGTATTTGTTGATCCAAGATTAGCTCACAGAGACAGTGATAGTTTTGCTTTTTTTTAAAAAGTACTTTATAAAAAAAAAGCACAAAAGACTGCATGTATCTGTGAAGTTCTTACATTACAATACTCTGAAAATTGACTACATACACCATTGAAAGTCAATACTAAAGCCAACATGGGCCAGTATTAACTAAAAATCTGAGTTTGTCCGATTTGTGTTTTTTTTTCTAAGTCCCAATCCGGGAATTCACTAAGCACAAATCTCGGCAGTGTTTGGACTATTCGTAATGGTTTGAATGCCAAAGTTCAGAAATACGAATGAATAGACCATCGGTCAAACGCTGCTGTTATTTCATAGAATACGGGAATTCACTATTTATTCGTATTTGGGTGTTAGTCTCTGAGTGCTCAAATGCGGTCGTATTTTTTTGTGCGATTCGTTAAAAAAAAAAGTAGCAAAAAAATGGACCTGCTTTTTTGCAGGCGTGTATACATGTATACAAATAAAAAATCACTCACACCTGAATTAGGATGCCTATAAAAGGATGTTAGGCCCATTTCAATACACCTACACTCAGAAATGGCAGCAGGACTGTGGGCCATTGATCTTTTGTGTGCTGTGGGATTCCTCAGACTCAGACATCAGCCTGTAAGTACCCAGGGCCAAGAAACTGAACATGGTCAGCAGGTTGTACAGGTTCCGCAGAGGCTGTGCAGGCCTCGTTTTTTTAGGGGGCGTTTAAACTTGAACGCATTGTCCGATGATAAGGTCATACAGATGTTCCGTCTAAATCGTAACAACATTTTCCGTCTGTATGACCTTGTCAAACTGGGCCTAAACCCTGAGACAGCACGATCTCGCTCTGTCTCAGGCCTGCACAAACTCCTGGCTGTGTTGCACTTTCTGGCTACTGGCAGCTTTCAGGCTGTGTCTGGGTATGTCATAGGAATCTCACAGCCCTCATTTTCCAGAATCTTAACACAGGTGATGTATACCTAACTACCTCTTCTGTTTTTTTTTTTTTTTATTTCACGGTGGCCCGTTCTGTCCTAAAATCTCATTAAAAAGTGAGATGGATTGGATGAAAACATATTAAAATTTTTTTTATTAATAACTGATTAATAACCAATTAAAAGTCAATATGACCACCGGCAGAATTAGTGAACCAGAAATGTCCGTTCCTTTTAAGTAACTGGACACCAGTTTAGGCAGAATATACAGGCTTATGAGCTGATTACACAGTCCCGAAAAGGGTAATTACCACTTCTTATGCCGCTGGAGGGAGAAATATCCCATAGAAGATCCTTCAATTGGGAGTTGGTAGCATATTCTCAATCCTCACCAGTATGCGGAGCTTGACTTGCGGGATGATCCTTGGTACGCCTGTTGGAATCCACCAAATAGCAAATTCTGGACATCCAGTATGGTCCGGGCACTGGTTCAGCAACAAAACGACGGTGATCAGGGTGGCACCTGACGCGTTTCGCTGCAGGTCCTGCAGCTTTTTCGGGACTGTGTAATCAGCTCCTAAGCCTGTATATTCTGCCTAAACTGGTGTCCAGTTACTTAAAAGGAACGGACATTTCTGGTTCACTAATTCTGCCGGTGGTCATATTGACTTTTAATTGGTTATTAATCAGAGTTATTAATAAAAAAAAATTTAATCTGTTTTCATCCAATCCATCTCACTTTTTATTTTCATTATTAATTGAATTCAGCGCTGCTATCCTTGTTTTCTCTTTGTGTATGTTTAGGTTTCAGGATTGACTAATCCTGTTGTTTAGCAGCAGCATTAGAACATCAGCCCATATCGCGCCCGAGCACCGTTCTTGGTATTTCCTAAAATCTCATGTTTATTGTTCTTTAAAATATACACACAGGTGTTGGCTGTTTTGCAGCCCCACATCGAGGCCTCAATCTGCTTCCCTACCCAGGAGTCTCAGTGGCATGCCGTCAGGGTAGATTTCTATGAGCTGGCTGGCATGCCCAATGTGCATGGAGCCATAGATTGCACACACATTCAGCTGAGACCACCTAGGGGCAGGCAGCACATATATACTAATCGCCATTTCGAACACTCCACAAATGTGCAGGTGGTTTGTGATGCAAATCTCAAAATAATGAGTGTTGTTGCTGGTTACCCTGGGGGCTGCCATGACTCCTTCATCCTCAGTCAGTCATCCCTCTTTGATAAGTTTGAGGACGGACAAATGCCAGATGGATGGCTGCTGGGTATGTAATTTGATATGTGTAGGCCTGCGTATACTTTGTCCAAATACAGGTGCAGATGTATTAACCTGTAGAAGGCTTAAGGAAGTGAGAAACCAGTGATCTGTGCAAGGTGATAAAGGCACCCGCCAATCAGCTCCAATATGTAAATGAACATTTAGGAACAGATTGTCTGCTGCCTTTATTACCTTGCACATATCACTGGTTTATCACTTCCTTATGCCTTCTACAGGTTAATACATCTGCCCCACAGTGTGTTACTTATGTGTTGCTGTATCTTAACTATATCTGTCTTTAGGTGATGGAGGATATGGCTGTTTCTCTTGGCTTCTAACTCCATTGTCCCGACCTGATACCCCTGCTGAACACAATTACAATCATGCACATAAGTCCAAGCGGAATGTGATAGAAAGATGTTTTGGTGTGCTGAAATCTAGGTTTCGGTGTCTGGATAAGTCTTGTGGCCTTTTGTTGTATAGTCCCTCCAAGGTGACTCAAATTGTGTTCTGCTGCTGCTTTCTTCATAACATGTGTTTGCAACAACATCTGCCACATGTTGAGGAGGAGGAGGAGGAGGAAGAAAGCAGCCAGCAAGCAGCGGAATTAGAGACATCTGGTGATACTTGGAGTACAGATGTAGGGAGGCAGGTTAGGCAAGAGCTCATCACTCGCTATTTCTAAAGTAAGTTTGGTTTGCTTATTTCATTTGTTGTGTAATCATAAATAGATGTTTTGCCATTTTTTTTCCTAAACCATTACTCAGAATGTGTCTGTCTCCTTGACACATACAAACATACCCTCGCTTTATGCAAAACAAATGTTGCATGTGTATTGTGTGTATCTTTAAAGTCAAAACAACAGATTATGAGTGGCATGCATTAAGTCTGGATAAGTGATCGTAAACTTGCAGTGCTAATTTATTACAAGCCCACATAATCCATTTAGTATTTCACTTTATCATTGTGTGTGACGTCCTAATGCACAGGTTCACAAACTCGGCCCTCAGGACCACACACAGTGCATGTTTTTCACGTAACCCAGTAGAAGCACAGGTGTATGAATTGCTCACAGACATATGTTAAAAGGTTCACAGGTGGAGCTAATTATGTCACTTGTGATTCTGTGAGTAGACCTGCAAAACATGCACTGTGTGGGGTCCTGAGGGCCGAGTTTGAGAACCTGTGTTCCCAAAAAACACTCCTCAACATATAATATGTTAGCCTTCAGGAATACATGTGTCCCTATGTGTGATACTCCATCATATTTAAGAGACACAAACTTACTGTAATCAGGAATAATTTATTTCCTAATGTTTGATGCAGTAAACTTGATGATGTGTAAGTAAATACACAGTTTGCCACATATATACATTATTATACACATTTTTTGTTTTTTGGTTAAAAAGTTCTTATTTGTTGGTTTCTGCATCATGTGTAATAACATTCTTACTAATTTTTAACACACACAAACATGTCCCAACAATACTGACATTCATTTGATCAATGTTTTGTAAAAAATTCAATGCCAACATATTAAAAGTTTTTTATGCAACTCAATTGTGTTCTTCTTGTAATGTTGTATAGAGAAGAAAGGTAAAATAGTTAACAATAACATTGTAATTTGGATTGTCTGCAGGAAAAGAGAATGATTGGAATCTAGAAAGAGTAATGATTAGAAAAAAATCAAGTGGTCAGTTTACTTCCTGCTAAAGACATTCTGCCTGGCTGGCAATTATTGTGTTTGCAGGAAAAGAGAATGATTGGAATATAGAAAGAGTAATGATTAGAAAAAAATCAGGTGGTCAGTTTACTTCCTGCTAAAGACATTCTGCCTGGCTGGCAATTATTGTGTCTGCAGGAAAAGATAATGATTGGAATCTAGAAAGAGTAATGATTAGAAAAAAATCAAGTGGTCAGTTTACTTCCTGCTAACATGTATGTGCGGCTCCATCAACATTTCCCTCCTCCAATACCAAAAAAAATGGTAAAGAATAAATGTGCATACAAATTTTATGTTGTTGTTTGTACCACATAATTAATGATGTTGTAAAAATTGTCAAGGAGCTAAGTGTTATATATTTTTTTGCAAAACATACACTTACTAACTATTTTGAGTTACTTATCACAAATGTCTAACTTGTATTATTTTCACATTTTTTTTGGTGGCTACTTGTCCTGCCCTTTGCCTTTAGCACTGTCATGTTGTCGTGCTCTGGTGAAGCGTCTTGGTGGTGATGAAACTGGCGTGATATTTGGAGTAGTCGTACCAGAACTGCTGCTTGTTTGCTGTTGGTGCATGCATCTGATTGTTTCATTCAGGTTAGTGAGGGTGGCATTTAGTTCACGTGTAGCAGCATTTTGATTGTCTACAATTCGGAATAAACTTTCATTAATCTTTTGATTGTTTTGAAAAATGTTCATATAACTTTGCTGTTGTCTGTGCTGTTTTTCCATTAGTGTGTGCTGTTCTTCCATTAGTCTGTGCTGTTCTTCCATTATGCGTTGAAAGTTGCCCATGACCTGTGTAATGTCTGTAAGCATGAGTTCCATGGTATTGCCTATTCTGGTTGTTTGTTCATTTTGTCTAATCAGATTTCTTGATATTCTTCTGAGGTGAGATGGTAGGCTTGCAAACATTTGTGTCTACCTACGCAGGCAATCTTCATTAGTGGTCTGCTGTCTAGCCTAAATGGACCAAAACACCTGATCAGGGCCTTGTGGTACTGGTGTTGTTGGGCTGTGTTGTGGTGGTGTGCTTTGCTGTGGTGGTGTACTCACAGGTGCTGGGGGGCTCATTCCTTGCCTTAATGTCTGCATTTCTAAGATGTTTGTCTCCTCCATGTCACTGTGTTGCTGTTGTTGCGGAGGGATGCGGTTACCAGGACTAGAAGCTGAAATGTAAAAGAAATCTCCGTTAGCTATCCATATATTTGAGAAATGTAAACAAATCACTACACATGGAACACATGTCATTCACTGTTGCTTTTAACTATTCTGCCTAGCAACATCATCACTCATAACTTAAATACATACATATGCCTGTTTGTGGCAAATGTGTCTGGTTACTTAATTGTGAAAGCAAACACTTTAGTTTAATTGTAGCTCACACATACTCCACCATAAAAACACATTGGAATCCATAATGTGTTACCTTATAGCTTTGATCAAACAAACATAGTAATGTTTTTATATGTATTTTGCAATGTTACCTCAAACACACATGTGAAATTTGGAAAAACAACCTTACTTTTTTCAATTAAAAAAACATGCTTTTTTGTTGCAGCATCTTACACACAATGTCATACTGTATGGCTCAAGTGGACATAGATATCTTTACTGGATGTGGACAAGGCCATTTAGCTAGGATTCCATTTCACCTTTTACTTACTGCGGTAAGTATCTAAGCTTTTGATGTGTTTTGGCTTAATGCGGTTATGAAAAATTTTGATTACGTTCAGAATTTTTTTACATTTATTTCAGTTTTATACTCACAATCAAGATGAGGGGAGTGTGGATGATGTCTTTTAGGTGTGTCCAAAATTTGGAGTGGGGGGACAGAACATACGGATGATAATCTTCGTGGCGGGGTAGCCTGCTGTGGTTGGCCCGGTACATACGACCTTGCTTTCTTTTCGGCCACAGGTTTTTTGTGGTGATGTCTTACAGAAGTGCCACTTCTGCAGCTCCATACTTCTTTTGATGGACCTTTTAATGAAAGTGCAATTTTGTTATGGCCATTCCTTTACAAACATACCCTATACTACAATGGACACTTTACCTGCTTCCGCAGCGTCATCATCATCAGATGTGATAGGAGTTACTGGCCGACGAGTAGTACTGCTTTTTTCAAACACTGTTTAAAATAGCAAAAAAACAAATATTCATGCTATTGTGGATACATCCACCCATTATGCTTATAAACATTTATTCTTTAAGAAATGCTTGGGTTTTTAAAAAAAAAACCATAAGGACCGGAAACAAAAAAAACAAAACATAAAACAATAAACATTGTCCAATAGACATATGCACTATGGCAAAATCAACACAGGAAAACATGTACAGGACACTGACATAGGCCACAAGTAAAAAAAAAACATTACCAACCAAAAACACACACATCTTCATTTTGTATTGAAAGGAAAAATATTACAGATGCAATATATAAATTGCTCTGTGATGTGGCACTCCAAACACACATTACCACTATATGAGCCCAACCAAAATGTAGCAATATTTTAAAAATTACACTGCAGTGTGGTGTCACGGTACAAATACAAGCTAAAAATTATCAATGAAATAGTGTTATTTTGTTTAAATATTTTACATTATCTAATAATGACATTACACATGTAAGTGGTTTCCAAACCACTTTCCACTACTCCAGCCTCTAACATGACAACCACTGTTTTTTAAACATTGCACATGGATCACTTAAATATAAAACATAGTCACAATTTTAAATTAAAAAACGCCCAAAAGGAAAACATTATTGCAGGACAATTCAGAGACACACCAAGTCCAAACTACACATGCAAAATATCTTTCATAAAAACACATGACATACAATAAAGTATGATGTTACATTGGCTTTTGTATAAAACATTAACCAAAACAATGTATTTGCTGACACACACTTGAAGATGGGAGTAATATGCAACGTCACATGACACACATTTAAAAAAAAAAAAAAATTAAAAAATCATAGACTGTAAATGCAATACACATGCTCACCATTCTTCCTGGGCCTATCTGAATCCCAGACATGGGTTGCAGAGACAACTTCAGGAGGTATTACACTCCGCATGGGCTCCTCATACTCCAGATATCTTGCAATATAGGGCTGCCCACCACCGGTTTTCTAAGCCTCCTTGGCCTCCTTGGCCATTTTTGACTTGACACGTCGCTTTATGTCATAGTACCGTTTGCGGCACGTGTCCTCCGTCCGCTTGACCACCCCCTCACTATTGACAGCAGCAACAACTTTCGCCCACAACACCGTCTTCCTCCGTGTTGGCACCTTGGCGGACTCAGGGCCAAATAGCTGCCTCTGATACTTCATCAGCTCACGCACCAATGCCACATTTTCAGCAAAACTAAACTTTACATTCCGCCCAGTCTTAGTAGTGGTGCGTGGCTGCGGAGCACTCTGACTGTCACTATCACTTGAGGCTGCTGCAGCAACCTCACCCACCTCCTCCACCTCACTAACCTCACTAACACTCACCTCCTCCACCTGACCAACCTCCTCCCCCTCACTCACACCCTCCACCTCACCCACCTCTGAGTCAGACATAATTGTGTGTCTAAACAGTTAACACAGAAAAAAAATGACAAACAACACACTCCTCCACTACCACTATACAACTCACACACACACACACACACACACACACACACACACACACACACACACACACACACACAAAAAAACACTGACAAGGGACTATAAAGAAAAATAACTTGGACTAAAAATAAAACAAAACCACAAAATACAAGACAACAAGAATGACGAGACGACTTTCAAACACGATACTACACTCAGAAATCGCTAACAACACTCCTCACCAAACCACAAATTCACCTACCTCCACAGCACAACCTCCCTCCTCCTCACCACTAACTAAACCCACGAGGTGCGGACGGTTTGGGGCGTATTTATATGGTTGCGCACAGACACTCCTACCATATGAAACACAACCAATCACGAACGGGGATGAAAATCGAAAGTGAAAGTGAAAATTCGGCGGCGGGAAAAAAAAACCCTGCCGCGTTTAACTTAGGGAAAAAAACAGCAAATACAACAAAAACACGTACGCAAACAACAATGACGGCCGTAAATGTGCCAAAAAAAAAACGACTGGCATCGACATCGGAAAACACGAAAACCATAAAGTCGACTGCTTCGTAACTTTGCGTATATGGATTCAAAAAGTTGCATGAAAATGCACCCGATACAAAACTAGTTTAAACACTACAAAAACCGACTCAAACACGAATATTAGTAAATATGGCCATGGTTGTTAGTAAATGTGAAATTTGCAACCTACAACATTCTGGCGATAAGGGGCAATCATGGATCACAGCCAAAAATTATTCTTAGCAAATTACCTCCTGGTTCTGGGTCTGGACATCTCATTCGAATCTCTTTCATTCTATGACTCACAGAGAAATACTAGCATCAGCGGCTAGTTTTGCCAAGACCCAGTGAAGCCTACTTAGAAGAGTGTGTGATTTCTCCGATTTGTGACCAAGGGATGCGGAGGTGTCTTTATTTATCAAAATAATGCAGAATTCAATGTGCATATTTTGCATTTTTTATATTTTTTATACATATGGACTACAGGTGCCAGAAGGCCCTTTATACTAGTGATGTGCACCGGAAATTTTTCGGGTTTTGTGTTTTGGTTTTGGGTTCAGTTCCGCGGCCGTGTTTTGGATTCGGACCCGTTTTGGCAAAACCTCACCGAAATTTTTTTGTCGGATTCGGGTGTGTTTTGGATTCGGGTGTTTTTTTCAAAAAACCCTAAAAAACAGCTTAAATCATAGAATTTGGGGGTCATTTTGATCCCATAGCATTATTAACCTCAATAACCATAATTTCCACTCATTTCCAGTCTATTCTGAACACCTCACACCTCACGATAGTATTTTTAGTCCTAAAATTTGCACCGAGGTCGCTGGATGGCTAAGCTAAGCGACACAAGTGGCCGACACAAACACCTGGCCCATCTAGGAGTGGCACTGCAGTGTCAGGCAGGATGGCCCTTCAAAAAAATTGTCCCCAAACAGCACATGATGCAAAGAAAAAAAGAGGCGCACCAAGGTCGCTGTGTGACTAAACTAAGCGACACAAGTGGCCGACACAAATACCTGGCCCATCTAGGAGTGGCACTGCAGTGTCAGGCAGGATGGCACTTCAAAAAAATAGTCCCCAAACAGCACATGATGCAAAGAAAAAAAGAGGCGCACCAAGGTCGCTGTGTGACTAAGCTAAGCGACACAAGTTGCCGACACAAACACCTGGCCCATCTAGGAGTGGCACTGCAGTGTCAGGCAGGATGGCCCTTCAAAAATATTGTCCCCAAACAGCACATGATGCAAAGAAAAAAAGAGGCGCACCAAGGTCGCTGTGTGACTAAGCTAAGCGACCCAAGTGGCCGACACAAACACCTGGCCCATCTAGGAGTGGCACTGCAGTGTCAGGCAGGATGGCCCTTCAAAAATATTGTCCCCAAACAGCACATGATGCAAAGAAAAAAAGAGGTGCACCAAGGTCGCTGTGTGACTAAGCTAAGCGACACAAGTGGCCGACACAAACACCTGGCCCATCTAGGAGTGGCACTGAAGTGTCAGGCAGGATGGCCCTTCAAAAAAATTGTCCCCAAACAGCACATGATGCAAAGAAAAAAAGAGGCGCACCAAGGTGGCTGTTTGACTAAGCTAAGCGACACAAGTGGCCGACACAAACACCTGGCCCATCTAGGAGTGGCACTGCAGTGTCAATCAAGACAGGATGGCACTTCCAAAAAATTGTCCCCAAACAGCACATGATGCAAAGAAAAAAAGAGGCGCACCAAGGTGGCTGTTTGACTAAGCTAAGCGACACAAGTGGCCGACACAAACACCTGGCCCATCTAGGAGTGGCACTGCAGTGTCAATCAAGACAGGATGGCACTTCCAAAAAATTGTCCCCAAACAGCACATGATGCAAAGAAAAATGAAAGAAAAAAGAGGTGCAAGATGGAATTGTCCTTGGGCCCTCCCACCCACCCTTATGTTGTTTAAACAGGACATGCACACTTTAACGAACCCATCATTTCAGCGACAGGGTCTGCCACATGACTGTGTCTGAAATGACTTGTTGGTTTGGGCCCCCACCAAAAAAGAAGCAATCAATCTCTCCTTGCACAAACTGGCTCTACAGAGGCAAGATGTCCACCTCCTCCTTATCCTCCGATTCCTCACCCCTTTCACTGTGTACATCCCCCTCCTCACAGATTATTAATTCGTCCCCACTGGAATCCACCATCTCAGGTCCCTGTGTACTTTCTGGAGGCAATTGCTGCTGGTGAATGTCTCCACGGAGGAATTGATTATAATTCATTTTGATGAACATCATCTTCTCCACATTTTCTGGAAGTAACCTCGTACGCCGATTGCTGACAAGGTGAGCGGCTGCACTAAACACTCTTTCGGAGTACACACTGGAGGGAGGGCAACTTAGGTAGAATAAAGCAAGTTTGTGCAAGGGCCTCCAAATTGCCTCTTTTTCCTGCCAGTATACGTACGGACTTTCTGACGTGCCTACTTGGATGCGGTCACTCATATAATCCTCCACCATTCTTTCCATGGTGAGGGAATCATATGCAGTGACAGTAGACGACATGTCAGTAATCATTGGCAGGTCCTTCAGTCCGGACCAGATGTCAGCAGTGGCACTCGCTCCAGACTGCCCTGCATCACCGCCAGCGGGTGGGCTAGGAATTCTTAGCCTTTTCCTCGCACCCCCAGTTGCGGGAGAATGTGAAGGAGGAGATGTTGACGGGTCACGTTCCGCTTGACTTGACAATTTTCTCACCAGCAGGTCTTTGAACCTCTGCAGACTTGTGTCTGCCGGAAAGAGAGATACAACGTAGGTTTTAAATCTAGGATCGAGCACGGTGGCCAAAATGTAGTGCTCTGATTTCAACAGATTGACCACCCGTGAATCCTGGTTAAGCGAATTAAGGGCTCCATCCACAAGTCCCACATGCCTAGCGGAATCGCTCTGTTTTAGCTCCTCCTTCAATGTCTCCAGCTTCTTCTGCAAAAGCCTGATGAGGGGAATGACCTGACTCAGGCTGGCAGTGTCTGAACTGACTTCACGTGTGGTAAGTTCAAAGGGTTGCAGAACTTTGCACAACGTTGAAATCATTCTCCACTGCGCTTGAGTCAGGTGCATTCCCCCTCCTTTGCCTATATCGTGGGCAGATGTATAGGCTTGAATGGCCTTTTGCTGCTCCTCCATCCTCTGAAGCATATAGAGGGTTGAATTCCACCTCGTTACCACCTCTTGCTTCAGATGATGGCAGGGCAGGTTCAGGAATGTTTGGTGGTGCTCCAGTCTTCTGTACGCGGTGCCTGAATGCCGAAAGTGGCCCGCAATTCTTCAGGCCACCGACAGCATTTCTTGCACTCCCCTCTCGTTTTTTAAATAATTCTGCACCACCAAATTCAATGTATGTGCAATACATGGGACGCGCTGGAATTTGCCCAGATGTAATGCACGCACAATATTGCTGGCGTTGTCCGATGTCACAAATCCCCAGGAGAGTCCAATTGGGGTAAGCCATTCTGCGATGATCTTCCTCAGTTGCCATAAGAGGTTGTCAGCTGTGTGCCTATTCTGGAAAGCGGTGATACAAAGCGTAGCCTGCCTAGGAACGAGTTGGCATTTGCGAGATGCTGCTACTGGTTCCGCCGCTGCTGTTCTTGCTGCGGGAGGCAATACATCTACCCAGTGGGCTGTCACAGTCATATAGTCCTGAGTCTGCCCTGCTCCACTTGTCCACATGTCCGTGGTTAAGTGGACATTGGGTACAACTGCATTTTTTAGGACACTGGTGAGTCTTTTTCTGAGGTCTGTGTACATTTTCGGTATCGCCTGCCTAGAGAAATGGAACCTAGATGGTATTTGGTACCGGGGACACAGTACCTCAATCAAGTCTATAGTTGCCTCTGAATTAACGATGGATACCGAACACACGTTTCTCACCGCCCAGGCTGCCAAGGCCTGAGTTATCTGCTTTGCTGCAGGATGACTGCTGTGATATTTCATCTTCCTCGCAAAGGACTGTTGGACAGTCAATTGCTTACTGGAAGTAGTACAAGTGGTCTTCCGACTTCCCCTCTTGGATGACGATCGACTCCCAGCAGCAACAACAGCAGCGCCAGCAGCAGTAGGCGTTACACTCAAGGATGCATCGGAGGAATCCCAGGCAGGAGAGGACTCGTCAGACTTGACAGTGACATGGCCTGCAGGACTATTGGCTTTCCTGGGTAAGGAGGAAATTGACACTGAGGGAGTTGGTGGTGTGGTTTGCAGGAGCTTGGTTACAAGAGGAAGGGATTTAGTGGTCAGTGGACTGCTTCCGCTGTCACCCAAAGTTTTTGAACTTGTCACTGACTTATGATGAATGCGCTGCAGGTGACGTATAAGGGAGGATGTTCCGAGGTGGTTAACGTCCTTACCCCTACTTATTACAGCTTGACAAAGGCAACACACGGCTTGACACCTGTTGTCCGCATTTGTGTTGAAATAATTCCACACCGAAGAGCTGATTTTTTTTGTATTTTGACCAGGCATGTCAATGGCCATATTCCTCCCACGGACAACAGGTGTCTCCCCGGGTGCCTGACTTAAACAAACCACCTCACCTTCAGAATCCTCCTTGTCAATTTCCTCACCAGCGCCAGCAACACCCATATCCTCATCCTGGTGTACTTCAACAGTGACATCTTCAATTTGACTATCAGGAACTGGACTGCGGGTGCTCCTTCCAGCACTTGCAGGGGGCGTGCAAATGGTGGAAGGCGCAAGCTCTTCCCGTCTAGTGTTAGGAAGGTCAGGCATCGCAACCGACACAATTGGACTCTCCTTGGGGATTTGTGATTTAGAAGAACGCACAGTTCTTTGCTGTGCTTTTGCCAGCTTAAGTCTTTTCTTTTTTCTAGCGAGAGGATGAGTGCTTCCATCCTCATGTGAATCTGAACCACTAGCCATGAACATAGGCCAGGGCCTCAGCCGTTCCTTGCCACTCCGTGTCGTAAATGGCATATTGGCAAGTTTACGCTTCTCCTCAGACGCTTTTAATTTTGATTTTTGGGTCATTTTACTGAACTTTTGTGTTTTGGATTTTACATGCTCTCTACTATGACATTGGGCATCGGCCTTGGCAGACGACGTTGATGGCATTTCATCGTCTTGGCCATGACTAGTGGCAGCAGCTTCAGCACGAGGTGGAAGTGGATCTTGATCTTTCCCTTTAACCTCCACATTTTTGTACTCCATTTTTTAATGTGTGGAATAATATGCCAGTATCAATAGCAATGGCCTACTACTATATTTACTGCGCAAAACTAAAATGCACCACAGGTATAGAATGTAGATGGATAATAGTATACTTAATGGATGACGAGTGACGACACAGAGGTAGGTACAGCAGTGGCCTACTGTACTGCTATATATAGTATACTGGTGGACACTGTGTCAGCAAACTGCAAAACTAAAATGCACCACAGGTATAGAATGTAGATGGATAATAGTATACTTAATGGATGACGAGTGACGACACAGAGGTAGGTACAGCAGTGGCCTACCGTACTGCTATATATAGTATACTGGTGGACACTGTGTCAGCAAACTGCAAAACTAAAATGCACCACAGGTATAGAATGTAGATGGATAATAGTATACTTAATGGATGACGAGTGACGACACAGAGGTAGGTACAGCAGTGGCCTACCGTACTGCTATATATAGTATACTGGTGGACACTGTGTCAGCAAACTGCAAAACTAAAATGCACCACAGGTATAGAATGTAGATGGATAGTATACTTAATGGATGACGAGTGACGACACAGAGGTAGGTACAGCAGTGGCCTACCGTACTGCTATATATAGTATACTGGTGGACACTGTCAGCAAACTGCAAAACTAAAATGCACCACAGGTATAGAATGTAGATGGATAGTATACTTAATGGATGACGAGTGACGACACAGAGGTAGGTACAGCAGTGGCCTACCGTACTGCTATATATAGTATATATGCTGCTGCAGACAGGAGCTTTTTTTCATCATTGATGTGCTTTCTCCCCACCCGGATTTTGGACCCTGGATGCACCGATAAGAACTCCTGAATCTGCATGCTCAGGTGATATACACCAGGTGTCCAAGCCAGGTGGTGTGATCGTTCATCTTTGCTCCTTTTTTAAAAATAAGTTTTATCATTTGTTATTTGGACATTCCTGTGGGAATATTTTTATGAATATTTTATGGAATAAATCCTTTTTTGCATCGATCTTTCTGTCTGGATATTTGGAGAGTGAAAGAAACCGTGATATGATTACGAACACCTGTTTAACTGTGAGTTGGGGTACGCTGTGATTTGAAGTACTCACTAAAAGAAACCTTTATAGGCTTCATTCACCCCTAGTCACTGTGAGTTGGGGTACGCCCTCTAGATGGTCTTTTCTGATTATATATTCACACAAAGATACCTTTATATGTTTACAACATACATTTCTATTGTGAGTCCGGGTACGCTCTTTGTTAATTTTCTGAAGATCTGGTGGAGGCTCAACACCCATTGTTCATTTAATCAGGAACCACTGGGGTGAAGTGTGATCTAGTGAAGACATACTACACCATTGTATCATATTCTTTTACATGTCATGATTCCTGATGTGAATGGAGGATTGGAGTCTCCACCTTAAGAAGTAGAGAAAAACGCCTTCAATTGCAACCTTTCTCTTCACATTCATAAGGGAAGGTTTGAATTTTATCTCCTAGCACTTGATGTTATATGTTTGCCCATTTTTGTATCCATGTAATCCCCACAGTGCCATTAAATGAGTGCCAAGCTTCTAATCAAGCGAATATAAGCCAACCAGCTTCGTTCTCAAAAGACATTGATGAAATCCACCTGCCTTAATCAAGCTTCTAATAGGGTGTGTGGACATAATTGGTCCTGCATTTGCAAAAATAGTACAATGCTATTTGCAGCCACACATTTTTCCTGAACTATTAAAGAAAGAAACTGTTAGCCTTCTTCTAAAAAAAAACCTAATTTAGATCAAGACTTCATGACCAGCTACAAACTGTTATCAAACCTTATTGAGAAAGTGGTTGCAACTCAACTGGAAATCCACCTGTCAATACATGCTATGTATGATCTATACCAGTCAGGACTAAAACAGCCCTGGTATGTGTGCTTAATTATCTTCTGATGGGAAGAGACAGAAGTGATTTCTGGATTTCTGTGAAGCATTTGATACCGTGAACCATGTGATTCCAGAAAAATTTCTGTGACTGGATGGTACAGTGTTTAGCTGGTTGAAATGTCACTTATTACTTCACTACTTGGTCATTGACTAAGACTGGTGTAGCAAAATCCCTTGAATACTTATTTACAAAAAAAAATAATATCAGTAACATGCTTTACTTTATTCCAGTGGTTCTCAAACTGTGTACCGTGGCACCCTGGAGTGCAACAGGGCACTTACAGGGGTGCCTTGGATTGATGGTCCAGGACAAATTCAAATTATCTATGGTCAATGTAATGAGTAGTGATGAGCGGGTTCGGTTCCTCGGGATCTGAACCCCCCCGAACTTCACCCATTTTACACGGTTCTGAGGCAGCCTCGGATCTTCCCGCCTTGCTCGGTTAACCCGAGCGCGCCCGAACGTCATCATCCCACTGTCGCATTCTCGAGAGATTTGTATTCTATATAAGGAGCCACGCATCGCCACCATTTTCACTCGTGCTTTGGAGATGATAGCGAGAGGACGTGGCTGCATTCTCTCAGTTTCTGTGTTCAGTGTGCTGCAAATACCTGTGCTCAGTGTGCTGCAAATATCTGTGCTCAGTGTGCTGAAAATATCTACGTTCTCTGCCTGAAAAATGCTCCATATCTGTGCTGCATTGTAGTGTATAGTAGGAGGACAGTGCAGAATTTTGCTGACCACCAGTGTATATATATAGCAGTACGGTACAGTAGTCCACTGCTCTACCTCTGTGTCGTCAAGTATACTATCCATCCATACCTGTGCTGCATTTTAGTTGTGCGCAGTATATAGTAGGAAGACAGTGCAGAATTTTGCTGACCACCAGTATATATATAGCAGTACGGTACAGTAGTCCACTGCTCTACCTCTGTGTCGTCAAGTATACTATCCATCCATACCTGTGCTGCATTTTAGTTGTGCGCAGTATATAGTAGGAGGACAGTGCAGAATTTTGCTGACCACCAGTTTATATATAGCAGTACGGTACAGAAGTCCACTGCTCTACCTCTGTGTCTTCAAGTATACTATCCATCCATACCTGTGCTGCATTTTAGTTGTGCACAGTATATAGTAGGAGGACAGTGCAGAATTTTGCTGACCACCCGTATATATATAGCAGTATGGTACAGTAGGCCATTGCTATTGATATATATTACTGGCATATTATTCCACACATTAAAAAATGGAGAACAAAAATGTGGAGGGTATAATAGGGAAAGATCAAGATCCACTTCCACCTCGTGCTGAAGTTGCTGCCACTAGTTATGGCCGAGACAATGAAATGCCATCAACATCGTCTGCCAAGGCCGATGCCCAATGTCATAGTAGAGAGCATGTAAAATTCAAAAAACAAAAGTTCAGTAAAATGACCCAAAAATCAAAATTAAAGGCGTCCGATGAGAAGCGTAAACTTGCCAATATGCCATTTACGACATGGAGTGGCAAGGAACGGCTGAGGCCCTGTCCTATGTTCATGGTTAGTGGTTCAGCTTCACGTGAGGATGGAAGCACTCATCCTCCCGCTAGAAAAATGACAAAAGTACAGCAAAGAACTGTACGTTCTTCTAAATCACAAATCCCCAAGGAGAGTCCAATTGTGTCGGTTGAGATGCTTGACCTTCCCAACACTAGGAAGGGAAGAGGTGGCGCCTTCCACCATTTGCACGCCCCCTGCAAGTGCTGGAAGGAGCACCCACAGTCCAGTTCCCGATAGTGAAATTGAAGATGTCAGTGTTGAAGTACACCAGGATGAGGATATGGGTGTTGCTGGTGCTGAGGAGGAAATTGACAAGGAGGATTCTGATGGTGAGGTGGTTTGTTTAAGTAAGGCACCCGGGGAGACACCTGTTGTCCGTGGGACGAATATGGCCATTGACATGCCTGGTCAAATGACCAAAAAAAAATCACCACTTCATTGTGGAATTTTTTTCACAGAAATGCAGACAACAGGTGTCAAGCCATGTGTTGCCTTTGTCAAGCTGTAATAAGTAGGGGTAAGGCCGTTAACCACCTAGGAAAATCCTCCCTTATAAGTCACCTGGAGCGCATTCATC
The DNA here is from genome assembly GCF_028390025.1 of Pseudophryne corroboree. Taxonomy (NCBI): domain Eukaryota; kingdom Metazoa; phylum Chordata; class Amphibia; order Anura; family Myobatrachidae; genus Pseudophryne; species Pseudophryne corroboree. The sequence goes on from NC_086450.1 coordinate 217,102,394, forward strand.
AGAAGTCAGTGACAAGTTCAAAAACTTTGGGTGACAGCGGAAGCAGTCCACTGACAACTAAATCCCTTCCTCTTGTAACCAAGCTCCTGCAAACCACACCACCAACTCCCTCAGTGTCAATTTCCTCCTTACACAGGAAAGCCAATAGTCCTACAGGCCATGTCACTGGCAAGTCTGACGAGTCCTCTCCTGCCTGGGATTCCTCCAATGCATCCTTGAGTGTAACGCCTACTGCTGCTGGCGCTGCTGTTGTTGCTGCTGGGAGTCGATCGTCATCCCAGAGGCGAAGTCGGAAGACCATTTGTACTACTTCCAGTAAGCAATTGACTGTCCAACAGTCCTTTGCAAGGAAGATGAAACATCACAGCAGTCATCCTGCTGCAAATCAGATAACTCAGGCCTTGTCAGCCTGGGTGGTGTTAAACGTGTGTCCGGTATCCACCGTTAATTCACAGGTAATTAGATAATTTATTGAGTTAGTGTGTCCCCGGTACCAAATACCATCTAGGTTCCACTTCTTAAGGCAGGCGATACCGAGAATGTACACAGACCTCAGAAAAAGAGTCACCAGTGTCCTAAAAAATGCAGTTGTACCCAATGTAAACTTAACCACGGACATGTGGACAAGTGGAGCAGGGCAGACTCAGGACTATATGACTGTGACAGCCCACTGGGTAGATGTATTGCCTCCCGCAGCAACAACAGCAGCGGCGGCACCAGTAGCAGCATCTCACAAACGCCAACTCGTTCCTAGGCAGGCTACGCTTTGTATCACCGCTTTCCATTAGAGGCACACAGCTGACAACCTCTTACGGAAACTGAGAAACATTATCGCAGAATGGCTTACCCCAATTGGACTCTCCTGGGGATTTGTGACATCGGACAACGCCACCAATATTGTGCGTGTATTACATGTGGGCAAATTCCAGCATGTCCCATGTTTTGCACATACATTGAATTTGTGGTGCAGAATTATTTAAAAAACGACAGGGGCATGCAAGAGATGCTGTCGGTGGCCCGCAGAATTGCGGGCCACTTTCGGCATTCAGCCACCGCGTGCCAAAGACTGGAGCACCAGCAAACACTCCTGAACCTGCCCCGCCATCATCTGAAGCAAGAGGTGGTAACAAGGTTGAATTCAACCCTCTATATGCTTCAGAGGATGGAGGAGCAGCAAAAGGCCATTCAACCCTATACATCTGCCTACGATATAGGCAAAGGAGGGGGAATGCACCTGACTCAAGCGCAGAGGAGAATTATTTCAACGTTGTGCAATGTCCTGCAACCCTTTGAACTTGCCACACGTGAAGTCAGTTCAGACACTGCCAGCCTGAGTCAGGTCATTCCCCTCATCAGGCTTTTGCAGAAGAAGCTGGAGAGATTGAAGGAGGAGCTAAAACGGAGCGATTCCGCTAGGCATGTGGGACTTGTGGATGGAGCCCTTAATTCGCTTAACGAGGATTCACGGGTGGTCAATCTGTTGAAATCAGAGCACTACATTTTGGCCACCGTGCTCGATCCTAGGTTTAAAGCCTATGTTGTATCTCTCTTTCCGGCTGACACAAGTCTGCAGAGGTGCAAAGACCTGCTGGTGAGACACTTGTCAACTCAAGTGGAACGTGACTTGTCAACAGCTCCTCCTTCACATTCTCCCGCAACTGGGGCTGCGAGGAAAAGGCTAAGAATTCTGAGCCCACCCGCTGGCGGTGATGCAGGGCAGTCTGGAGCGAGTGCTGACATCTGGTCCGGACATTACTGACATGTCGTCTGCTGTCACTGCATATGATTCTGTCACCATTGAAAGAATGGTGGAGGATTATATGAGTGACTGCATCCAATTAGGCACGTCAGACAGTCCGTACGTATACTGGCAGGAAAAAGAGGCAATTTGGAGGCCCTTGCACAAACTGGCTTTATTTTACGTAAGTTGTCCCCCCTCCAGTGTACTCCACAAGAGTGTTCAGTGCAGCCTCTCACCTTGTCAGCAATCGGCGTACGAGGTTACTTCCAGAAAATGTGGAGAAGATTATGTTCATCAAAATGAATTATAATCAATTCCTCCGTGGAGACATTCACCAGCAATTGCCTCCAGAAAGTACACAGGGACCTGAGATGGTTGATTCCAGTGGGGACGAATTAATAATCTGTGAGGAGGGGTATGTACACAGTGAAAGGGGTGAGGAATCGGAGGATGAGGAGGAGGTGGACATCTTGCCTCTGTAGAGCCAGTTTGTGCAAGGAGAGATTGATTGCTTCTTTTTTGGTGGAGGCCCAAACCAACCAGTCATTTCAGTCACAGTCGTGTGGCAGACCCTGTCGCTGAAATGATGGGTTTGTTAAAGTGTGCATGTCCTGTTTATACAACATAAGGGTGGGTGGGAGGGCCCAAGGACAATTCCATCTTGCACCTCTTTTTTCTTTAATTTATCTTTGCATCCTGTGCTGTTTGAGGACTTTTTTTTGAAGTGCCATCCTGTCTGACACTGCAGTGCCACTCCTAGATGGGCCAGGTGTTTGTGTCGGCCACTTGTGTCGCTTAGTTTAGCCATCCAGCGACCTTGGTGCTCCTCTTTTTTTCTTTGCATCATGTGCTGTTTGGGGACTATTTTTTAAATCTGCCATCCTGTCTGACACTGCAATGCCACTCCTAGATGGGCCAGGTGTTTGTGTCGGCCACTTGGGTCGCTTAGCTTAGTCATCCAGCATCCTCAGTGCAAATTTTAGGACTAAAAATAATATTGTGAGGTGTGAGGTGTTCAGAATAGACTGGAAATTAGTGGAAATTATGGTTATTGCGGTCAATAATACTATGGGATCAAAATGACCCCCAAATTCTATGATTTAAGCTATTTTTGAGGGGTTTTTGTAAAAAAAACACCCGAATCCAAAACACACCCGAATCCGACAAAAAAATTTCAGGGAGGTTTTGCCAAAACGCGTCCGAACCAAAAACACGGCCGCGGAACCAAATCCAAAACCAAAACACAAAACCCGAAAAATTTCCTGTGCACATCACTAGTAATGAGCAAAACCAGTGCTGGTGGCTGTCAATCGTAAACTATGTGGACAAACAGAAGCAAATTCTGTCCCACACAACTGAACCTAAGGATGACATACAGTATAAACACAATTTATTTTTTTAATATTTCTTTATAAATGACTAAATAAGAAACTTTTAACCAAAGGGTGTCACAACCAAAATTCTGATACTCTAGGGTGGGGTGGTTTAAGAAAGTTTGGTAAACCACTGCTATATTCACTTTATTTTTTAAAACTAAGCAGTACTGTAACTTAAATTTCTGAGCTGTAGAATTAATAAAAAGTTATGGTCATTAAGATTCTATGGGGTAGATGTACAGTATGTACAGGAATTATGGGTTAAAGTGATTTCCACACACGTTATGTGCACTATTACTGCTATTTCCCCATGTATTACTGTGACAATTTGTGGTAAATGGCAGGAACGCATATTATAGGTGCTGCTACCAGACCGTTTTAACAGCTGTAGCTATCGATTTTGACAGCTGTAGCTATCGATGCCCCACTCAGTGCCATTGTAGCTGGATGCTGCGGCTGCTGGCTGCACGGAAGATCTAGTGATGGTTGCAAGATCTTGTGCATGCCCACTGGAGCCAACCAGGAGATGAGACACTGTGCATTCACATTAGGCTAAAGCACTGGTGGTCTGGCTATGGGGGACATTTTCACTCCCCCATTCCGGCAGCCAAGATGTTGCTACCGTTTCTTCCTTAGCCATAGTAAAGAGGTGCAGCAGGAAGAGCTGTAGTGGCATGATGCATAAGGCTACTTAAACATCTCCCCCTCTCTGTGGTTTATGGCAGGGAAACTCTCTCCACTGTGTGCCAGTTTTTATTGTTAAGGTGGTCAATAGGAAAATATCTGTATTTTATCAGTGATTACAATAATTCTCAGTTTCTGCGATGTTCCCTCTATTGTGAATTTGTCTTTAAGAAGCTTTCTACATTGTGTTTCTGTCTCTGGATTACTGTCTGTATTGTTAGTCGGTCTCTAGGATGCTTCCAGCATTGTATACAGGTCTCTGGAATGCTCTCTGCATTGTTTGACAGTCTCTGGAATTCTCTCTGTATTGTATAGTAGTCTCTTAAATGCTCTTTCCACTGTATATTTGTCTTTAAGATGCTCTCTGGTATTGAAAATGGTTAAATCTCAAGGGTGGTGGTGGTGAGGGGGGGGGGGGGGTGGCAAGGAGCAATGCTGGTAGGATAAAGATGTATGTCTGTACGTGACTGTGCCATTCACATAAGGCAGCCATATGGCTAGGTTGATGAAATTATATTGGGAGCGGCTTTGTTCTATTCTGAAAAGTGGATTTGAACTTTGGTTTTATCCTTTTATTTTCTTTGAAACCGTCCGTAGTCTGTGCACTGTTAATAATTGTATACAGTACTCTTTGTAATTCTTTTTTTGTAACTGTAAGCTTTGAAGTTAGTCTTGAAATTAAAACCTAATTTCTTGTTCTTATATTCTGTGTTCTTAGACCTAAAGCCTTGAGAGGCACATGCTACTGAGTTTTTTTTTTAAATAGAGTATTTTTTTATTTCGAAGGAGAACAGTTTGTACACAGAAAATGCATAGCAGGAACATAACATGTACAGCATGACATGGCATCTCTGGAAAAACAACATTCACTTTTGGCATAACATCTTACCATGCCAATGGCACAGGAGCGTGTATGTACACACAGTTATTTATATCAAATAAATTTGCATAATCCGTGCATTTATGTAAACAAAAAACCTCATTAGACTTTTTTCCATTAAAACATTTACAAACAACCAACCGAAAAGAAAAACCCTCAAAGAAAAAAGGGAAAAAGAGACACAAAGGAAAAACTAACACTCTAAGCCTTACCCTGTCTAACAGAGCACAGAACTACCCTCCCACTCATAACACATCGGGTGAGAAGGAAGCATATAGCACAAAGTTGCAAATTAGCGAATCAAGGGCCTGATAGTATCCCTACAGCCATTAAGTTGCAGGGTCTGGGAGGGAGTATATGGATTCCATCCATGGAGACCAAATTCTTTCAAATTTAGCAGAGGCATTATGCTTCATATAAATGTATCGTTCCTTAAAAACAGTGTCGTTTACTAGTACTTTAAGAGCAGGCAGCGAAGGGCCATTGGGGGCCATCCATAGCTTCGCGATGCACACCTTCGCCAAGGCACATATATTGCGAGCATATAGGCCTTCTGGACTGGATATGAAATCAGAGCATCCCATCCCCAGAATACAAAATTCTGGGGTAAGCATGGCGTCCGCCACTCCCGTGTTCCCCAGAACCGACCTGACTCCCGACCAGAAGGCCCGCAGCAGCGGACAGTCCCAAATAAGGTGCCAAAAAGTATCCACAGCCACCCCACATTTAGGGCAGTCACCCGATCGACCCCCTCCAAATCTAGCCAGTCTAACCGGGGTCATATATGTTCTATGCAAAAGAAAGTATTGTATTTATTGATACCTAATGGATTTGGTAACCGTGCTCGGATTTTCCAAAGCAAGGGTCCAGTCCTCTTCAGTTATGGGGCCCAGATCCTCCTCCCATTTGCCACGGAGACGTGTCAAAGGGTCTATATGGAGTTTAGCGAGAAGATAACCATATGCAAGGGAAATCATCTTAACTCGACCCAACATACTTACAAAGGTCTTAATGGGAAATGGAAGGATCTTAGGGGGAAAACTAGCGAATTGGGACTGTAGAGCATGTCTAAGTTGAAGGTATCTAAAAAAGTAGGAGTTAGGTAAGTCAAACTCATCCTTTAATTGTTGGAAGGATTTAAGTGTATTATCCGTATAGAGGTGAGTTATGGAAACCACTGATTTAGGGGCCCAAACCTCCCTCCCCTCGAGCGCATGCAGTTCAGGGAGCCATTTAGATTACCAGAGGGGGGTATCTGGGTCCAATCTGTCAAATTTCAAAAGGTCCCTTAGGGCCTGCCAAACCTTCACGGCCTGAAATATAAGTGGGGGAAGAAACCGGGCCATGCTCCCACTCAACAACACCTGCAGGGAAAATAGGTCAGGGAAGTAACATTGAATAAACACCCATTGTAGAGAAGTGACGCCAGTATCCTGCACCCATGCACTAATATGAGTCAGCTGAGCGGCATAATAGTACATTTGAAAATTTAGTAAGGCCAGACCACCATCGCAGCGCAGCCTGGTGAGAGTATTCAGCTGTATTCTAGGACGTTTGTTAGCCCATATTAAAGAAGATAAGACACTATTCAATTTCCTAAAGGAGGATGGACGAATGTACATAGGGGATTGAAGAATAATATACAGAATCTTAGGTAATATTATCATTTTAACAAGGCTGACCCTGCCAGATACAGTCAATGGAAGCTTACACCAAGTCCTAGATTTACGAGCAACCTGTTGCATGATCGGATCGAGATTCAAAGGTGTAAAGTCAGAGGGGTCGTTGGTTACCTGAATCCCGAGATATTTAAATTTCGCCGTCCAACATAGCGGCAGGGAGATTTTAGGAACAACAGGGGGGGGGGGCTATCACAGGCATAATGGAGGATTTAGACCAGTTGATATGAAGGCCTGAACTCCTCCATCAATTGCAACAAAGTACCTGGTGTAATCCTGCAAAAACAACAGCATGTCGTCAGCGTAAAGAGCAATCTTATCCTCCCGAGGGCCGGTATGGATTCCCATGATACCCGGGTGTGACCTTATCAGACAGGCCAAGGGCTCGATGGCCAGGGCAAACAAAGTGGGGGATAGAGGGCAGCCCTGTCTGGTTCCGCGAGACAGGCGGAATGAGGGAGAGATATAGCCGTTTACTGAGATCCTGGCAGTCGGGTGCTGGTAGAGTAGTTTAGTCCATTTTATAAAATTAGGCCCGAAGCCCATACAAGTCATGACTTCCCATAGATAAGGCCATTCAATACTGTCAAATGCCTTGGCGGCATCCAGCGAGACCACTACCTAGTCGGAGGGAAAATCATGTGGGACTTGTAAGATGGTATATAATCCACGCAAGTTAATAGAAGTGGACATCCCTGGCACAAAGCCGGTCTGGTCAGGGTGGATAATGGAGGTAATTACAGTGTTAAGCCGAACTGCTAAAATTTTTGCCAGGATCTTAGCATCGGTGGGAATCAAAGAGATCGGTCTATAGGATTCCGGGGACCTAGGGTCCTTTGCGGGCTTCGGGATCACTATAATAATTGCCTCCGACATAGAGGGGGGAAGTTCATTATCAACAAATATATCAGAATACAGGGCGTGACGCTTGGGACCAAACAGATCAATATGGGTCTTATATACTTCAGAAGGGATGCCGTCACACCCCGGTGCCTTGCCATTGGGAGACAGACCAATAGCCGCCGTCACCTCCTCCAGTGTCAAAGGTGCCTCCAACACTTCAGAGGCCTCAGAGGAGAGTGTGGGTAAGGGAATATTTCTCAAATAAGTGGAGAGATCTAATGCCGATTATACTAACTGTGAACTATAGACCTCAGCATAGTAAGAATGAAATAACTGCGCAATGTCCGGTGTGGTGTCTACAAGGGAGCCATCGCTACCGGACATCTGGGTAATCGTAGAGCCAGGGCGGTCACAGTGTATCAGTTGAGCCAGCAGGCTACCTGGCCTGTCACCCTGCATACAAATATTAGTAGCCTGAAATAGAAGCGAGCGCAAGTTTTTATCAGACAAATGAGCCACCCATGCTGACTGAGCCGCCAACCAGCGTGCCTTCAGTGCAGGGGTACCATCCACCAAGTAGCGGGATTCCAGATCTCTGGCGTCACTCTCAAGGGCTCGCTCCCTCTCCCTGCAGGATATCTTATGAGCAGATTTTGGTCTAATATACGTACCCCGTAAAAAGGCCTTAAATGAATCCAAGACCACTGTTCCCGGGCCGACCCTACATTATCATTAAAATAACCCTCCCACTGAGTCACCTGGTCAGAGCAGTCGCCCATTTGTATCAGCCAGGAAGGATGCAGTTTCCAATAAGATTGTCCCCTCTGGCTCACCATAGCAAGAGTCAACATCATAGGGGAGTGGTCAGAGATACCCTGGGCCTCGTACTGGACATCAACTACCCTGGGGAGAAGAACGGGAGACAGTAGGATCAGTCGATTCTGGAAAACGAGCCATGCGTGCCGGAGAAGCATGAAAACTGACTAGTTGTAGGGTGCCGAGACCTCCACACATCCACCCACTGCAAATTATTCAGAAAATCAGCAAATTTAGTAGGACCAGAACCCACCCCAGCAGCCTGCGGAGAGCGCCACCTGTCTAATACCAAATTCATAACATTATTAAAGTCACCCAAGCAGATCACTGGGGTACATGGAGAGGAGGCTATGAATGAAGCGGCCTGTTGTAACACATCATACGAAAAAGGGGGGGGGACATAAACCGCCAGAATGTAGTAGGGTTGGGAACTCAGCTTACAGTCAAGGAACACAATAGTGTACCGACTCTCTTATCAGAACCGACACACCCCTGGAAGAGGAGGAATGAGAAGCATGATAGGCCCATCCCACCCAGGGTCTTCTAAGTGACAACAACCTATTCCCTCCAAGTGAGTCTCGCAGAGACATGCAACATCCGGGCCATATTTCCGAAGTGTAGTCAAGACTAAGGAGCATTTTATCTTATTATTCAAACCTCGAACATTCCATGTCAGAAACTTCAAATTAGCCATAATCCAGGTAGGGTTCTATGTAGCACAGTAGATAAACCTCCCAGCAAATATTCCTGGAAGTCATCAGTAAAGGTAAGAACAGTGCTTTTTTTACTTAATCCCTGAATCACAATCCACAGTATCCAATGCATCAAATATACTTCCCACATCAAAGAAAATAAACACAAAAACAAATTCAAACACAAGAAAAATAAAAAACTATAGAACGAAAAAAACATGCAGAAGGAACAGCAACGAACTGTTTGCTGACACCCCCCCCCCTCCCCGTACACCACCCCTAACTTCGGCATACTTATATCCCAAACAACCAATCCTAACTCCCAAGAGCTAAATTATTAACAAGACCCTTAACCAAAATCAAGTGGGCAAGGGAAAAAAAAAAGTCCTGAGCCACCAAAGCCTAGGGGGGGCTCCGTGGACAATGGGTGGAGACCTCTGGTGGGCCCAAACGAACCATAAGCAATACAGGACATCAGTCCGGGGCCAACTGACGAGCACCCGGTGCATATCTGTCCAGCCATTGGGCCGCCTCTCTAGGGGAATTAAAGAACTTGGTTTCCCCGTCCACCACCACCCGGAGCCGAGAAGGGAACAGCATAGAGTAGGAGAGGTTCAGGTCCCCGAGGCGCCTCTTAGTAGGCATAAACTGGGCTCGGTCTTTCTGGACGTCCGCGGCAAAATCAGGGAAAGCTGACACGGTAACCTCATTCCTGACAAGGGGGCTTTTCGTGCGTCCCAGACGGAGGACCGAGTCACGATCTTTATAATGCAGAAATTTGGCAATGAAGGTGCGCGGAGAAGCGCCAGGAGGTAGAGGACGGGATGGTATCCAGTGTGCACGCTCCACCGTAAACTGTGCCGTGAAGGATTCAGTGCCGTACATTTCCTTTAGCCACGATTCAAGGAAGTCCTCAGTCTGAGAGCCCTCCTCCCTCTCCGGCAGGCCCACAAATCGCACATTATTTCTACGTAGCCGACCCTCCATGTCTAATAGCTTGGATTGAAGGGAGGAAACTTGCTGGGTCACCGTGGATTCGGATTGTTTCATAGGGCCGCACATATCCTCCAGATTCGAGACACGGGTTTCCGCCTCACCCACTCTCTCTCGTATGCACTGGACATCCTGTCGAAGCAAGGAAAGATCACACTGCACTTTCTCCATCTTATCCGAAAGACGCTGTTCTGTCCCTGCAATGGCCTCCAGCACTTGTTGAAGGGATGGAGCTGAGGGTGTAGTAGGGGAGTCAGCAGCTGCCGCAGACAGGGAATAGGAGTGAGACGGAGAGGCCCCCTGAGAAGGGGCCTGCAAGGCCCGGGGGTTAGGTGGGTTAGGTTGTCTGGCAAACCTCTCCAGCTTAGCCGCAGCCATGCGCTGGCCATCCCAAACCATGACGGACAAAAGGTAGTGACAAACACTCCAGCAAATTCACAGGTCAGAAGCGTAAAAAGGAGTCAACAGCAGTTGAGTCTTAAGCTTTCCGTGTGTAGAAATGTAGCCGCAGCTGGCCGTCAAAGTAGTAGTCAAATATAAAGGAAGGTACAGGCAGCGTCCCAGAATATAGGTGAAAGCAGGAGCAATGAAATAGTTAGTATGTAAAATGAGAGCAGGTGAAGTCAGCCTGCAGTGTGGTCCCAGAAGGCAGAATCCACTCACCGGACACAGCAAAGCAGGACAGGCAGCCCTTGGATGCAGATATCCCTTCCAGGCTAGGATGACAGTCCAGAGCAGTGGGGCCGTCTGTGCAGCTGTAGTTAAAATGGCCGCCGGTCTCACAGTGCCCTCACCCCTTCTCCAGGAGTGCCTGCGTTCCCTCCAGGAGTCAGGGCCCCGAATCGCAGCCTGTCAGGAGGAGGAGGGCCAGCCGCCTTCCCCCCGCCGCTCTGCGGCCTCCAGCGGTGACAGCGGCCCGCCGCTCGAGCTCCGGGCGCAACGCGGCCGAGAGCCACCGAAATTGAGGTCGGGGATCCGGAGGAGGCACAGGCCGCAGAACCGGAAGTGTGCCGCCGCAGCCGTACGGACCTCGGGGAGAGTGGAGAAAGACGCCTGCCGGTGCCCCGCAGTGTGGGGAGAGGAATAGGCTAGTCAGGCACACCAGAGGGGGTCAGGATTGTGTTGCAGGATGAATCAGCCATGGAGCTCCCGGGACCTGCTGCCTACTCCTGTGCTGCTGTGGCCACGCCCACCCAGCCCACACTCATGCTACTGAGTTTTAAAGTGTATATATTGTGAGCGGAACCGAAAGGTCACAGAGGGAGGAGTTACTTCCCATAAATTAAATGGTGGTGGCAGACTGATATGTTTTATTATTAGAATAGTTTGCAAAAGCACCAACATCATGACCGCTGGACTTGGAATGCGTTCTGAGTATGGATGCACTTGTGAAAGGCCACATTTAGAATTTTGTTACAGGGCCACTCTATATAATACTTTGAGATAGCTAGAGATAGATAGATAGATAGATAGATAGATAGATAGATAGATAGATAGATAAATTATGCAGAATTGAAAGCAAATTTAGATCGCCAGCTATGCAAATAAGTGCTATAATTTATTTTCTTTGCAGTGCACTACATAATATGTAACCTATTGAAGCTAGAAGATATGAAATAAGGTTCATTAGCACTAAAAATGCATTATAAATACATAGTTCTGAACTTCCGGGCCCTGAGTCTACCCGAGTTGCAGCTGGGAGTTTCCTGCCAGGCTCGGATTCCACACCAAGGCAAAATGTCATTCTCCCAGCGTTGGATTCTCACGGGTTTTGGATTCTATATAAGGGCACGGTAGCTGGGATTCTGCACAATTTCACTCTGCTTAGGCATGCTGTTCTTTGCTGCACTGTACTTTGCTGTAAATTGGCTGAGCTATGTGTAAAGTTAGTTTATATAAGAGGCACACTGATGTATGAAGCACTATACTCTGCTGGTTATATTGGCTGTGCTGTGTCCATCTAAAGTAACTGCGTGTTCATAAGCAGCACTACACTGTGTATTGTCATCAGGACCGGTTCTGGGGCTCTGTGCGCCACGGGCGGCAATAGGGGGCGTGGCTTCATACAGGGGGAGTGGTCATTTACGCCCCCTGTACAGGCGGAAATGATGTGCGGTGCGCGATGACGTCATCGCTCACCGCACAGTAAAGGACCTCTCCACGAAGGGAAACTAGACGCGTACGCGTCTAGTTTCCCTTCACAGCGGCCAGCGGCAGCAGGGGGCACACAGCAGCAGCGGATCTTGCCCTGGTGTGGCGCCCTCCGGATGGCGCCCTCCGGAAGGCGGCGCCCTGGGCAAAAGTCCTGCTTGCCCGTGGCAAGATCCGCTACTGATTGTCATTGGCAGTGATGAAAAAAAGTAAACAAAAATGTAAAAAAGTAAAATAAAAAAAATATTTCTTAAGTTTGAATAACCGGTGTGCTCTGTACCACTATGCATTTATTATTCATATACATACATAATAAAATAAAATCCTGTTGAATTGCAAAGTTAAAAATAAATATATTCTTCTATTGTTGTGCTGGCTGGTGTGCTTTACCTTAGTGCACTTTTGACTTCATGCAGCTTGATCTGAGCTGCTAGTTAAAAAATATATATATATATATATATATATATATAGTTAAGCTCTATTGTTTGTACTGTTTGATGTGCTTTACCCTAGTGTGCTTTGGTCATAGGCCTGTGATTACACTCAGTTGAACTGGGTTGCAAGTTCAGAGAAGAAAAATTGAATAGATCTATTGTTTGTACTGTTTAGTGTGCTTTACCTTAGTGCACTTTGTTATGGTGCATTTAAAAGCCCTGTGACTCCATGCAATGATCTGCAAACTGAAAAATGGATAACAACCAGTTTAGAGAAGAGCAACCATATACTATCACTGCAGCTGCTGCCACCACTCAAGATGACAATGTCAGTCCTTGATCATCATCTACTAAAGCATGCTCAAATGCATAGAGGGTCTAAGTCGGGGCATCTAAAATATAATGTGGTAAAGAAAAAAAAACACCTCTAATAAAGGTAAAGTTTGTTGCGAAAAACATAAAATTGCCAACATGCCATTTACTACATGTAGTGGCAAGTAAAGCCGCAGGCCTTGGCCTTTATTTATGAGTGCTCATCTGCAACTGAGAGTGAGGCATCTTCTTCTGCCTCTTGAGATGATGCAAGAACTTTTCATTCTAGTCTAGAACAGTCTAGAATAGGTGTCAAAAAAATGAAAATCACTCAGACAGAACAAACTTTGTGTTCAGAGCCATCTCACATCCCTGAGAAGAGTCTAGGCGAGTCCATGTTAGCTATGTGTGAGTCTGACATTTCTCCCACTGTCCTCATAGAGAAGCCTCTTTCACCATTTCTGCACTATCTGCACACGTGGGGAGCAGTACAAGTAAAGATGGTGATGAGGGCATAATAGAAATTGAAGATGCTTATGTGGAAGTGGAACAGGATGAGGGGGATATGCGTGTACTACTACTATTTAACACTGAGCATGAGGATGGTGTTGATTGTGTAAGTCAGCCACCAGTGGCTGCAGTTCTTGCCTATGATAAAAAGAAAGCTATTGTGATGCCTGGGCATAAGTTCGAAAATACACTTCTTAGGTGTGGAATTATTTTTATCCAAAACCTGACAACTTTTGTGAAGGCATCTGCTCAATTTGTGAGGCCAAATTTAGTAGAGGTAGAGATGTAAGCCATCGAGGCAACTCCTCCATTTTATGTCATTTGCAGCGAGTTCATTAAATTTCTTTTACAAGATTATAAAGTAATTAATACCCCCATCATCAACCTCCTCATTAGTGACTGGAGGTAGTCCTTCTAAAGAAGTGTTTTGCGGTGGCCCAAATAAACCAATCAATTCAGCCACAAAAGTGTCAATCCCTGTCGCTGAAGTGTTAAACTGTGCATGTCCTTTTTAATATCCAACATACAGTAAGAGTGGATGGGAGAGTCCAAGGACAATTTTTAGATTGAACCACTTTTCATTTCTACCACTGCTGTGTGGCAATGATTATAAGATGTGCTATAAACAGCTGTGTGTTTGTGCCACTGCTCTATCGTTTAGTAACCAGCAAGCTGCTGCTGCATTTGACCTAAAGTGGATGAAAACAATATTGTGAGCTGTGAGGTGATCAAAATTGACTTAAAATGTGTAGAAATAGTACTCTAGGAACAAAAAAAGGCACTTGATATGTGATTCCAGCTTTTTTAAAAATGTTTGAAAAAATACAAAACCAAAATCAGTTACGGCCGAAATACAAAACTGAATCTAAAACAAAAACTAGGTGACAAAATAGAACCAAAACCAGCAAAAATGGTCCGGTGCACATCTCTGCTTTGCATTCATTTTCTCTCTTTCTACAGGGGAAAAAAACAACTTTAGTTCCCTGTTGAAACTGTTACCCCTTCAGTTTTATTAATATGTGCACCACATGCATCTGTAAATGTTTTTAATGCATAAACTCCTTTGAATTATCTAAAGGCGCTTCCATAAATAGAAATGAATCAGCCAATTTATTAAATCTCAGCTGGAGCTGGTATATTTTAATTGATTTTATGAGTGAACTGTCATCATGCTGGGAGTACACACTTATTGATGTGAAAACATAAGTCATTTATTATCAATAAAAAGGAAAAAATAGGTGTCTTTAATGGAACTTTCACCAAGAAGAAATCTACTAGAAAAGACAGAGTTGAAAACTATTGATATTTGTAAAAAAATTCAAAATAAAATAATACAAAATATAAAGAATGATACAATATAAAACAGTGAAAATTAACACATTTACATGTAGATATTATATACTCTTAATGCACTTTTTTCAAAGAAAACTTGGAAAATTAAATATTGTACAATATTTTTTAAAATATGTAAATAACAGAAGGGGGTACAATGTAATTAACAATTTTTAAATGTGACTTACAGATATGTCCTCATACATCTTGCCTCAATACACCAAGCAGTGGGAGATGCCTAAAGTGATTAAGCTGACAGGTCATTTGCATCTCCGTTAGTGTTGGGTGTCGTTTTGTGCCAAAAAATGTGTCTTACTATGCAAATAAGTTGCACATTCAGACTCTGCTGATTAAAATCATATATCGCATGCTTATATTTTGTGTGGAAATGCAGCTGTATCTGCATACAAAATGGTATGTTACAGTGCTTTCTAGCATTTCATATGCAGATACAGCCGCAGTTGCACACAGAATATAAGCAAGCAGCATTAGCTGCTTATGCATACCCTTCACATTTTGTGGACTTTTTAATGGAAAAAGTCATACGAAAGGACACTTGGTGCTAGAGAGTGACCAGAACTTCTGTTTAATATGCCAGGAGGCTAGATGTATGTGGACACATCTGCATAGACATATTTCTGTTGAAACGTAGTGTATATTAAATATTCAATAATTATTAATTGATTTTCTATTTTGCAATGAAACCAATGACACGTGAGCTAAGAATAGCAAGTTCTTTTTTTATCTCAAAACCTTTAAAAATAATGAGAGAAATACAGTAATCCTAATGCATTCCTGGGAATCATAATTCACTATGTCATTGTTTATAACTAGTGATATGATTAATAAGTAGAGAGGTGCGGCGGACACTTTTCAGGTTTTGGGTTTTGGTTTCGGATTTGGATCTCCGTTCGTGTTTTGGATCTGGCTTGGTTTTGCAAAAACCATCCTTTCGGGTTTTGGTTTTGGATCTAGTTGTTTAAAAAAAAAACACATAAAAACAGCTAAATTCACAGATTTGGGGGGTAATTTTGATTCTACGGTAATAGTAACCTCAATAACATTCATTTACACTCATTTCCAGTCTATTCTGAACACCTCACACTTCCCACTATTGTTTTTAGGCCAAAAGATCGCACCAAGGTCACTGGATGACTAAGCTAAGCGACACAAGTGGGCGGCACAAATACCTGGCACATCTAGGAGTGGCACTGCAGTGGCAGACAGGATGGCAGTTTCAAAAACTAGACCCCAAAGAGCACATAATGACAAGAAAACAAAGAGATGTAAGATGGAATTGTCCTTAGGACCTCCCACCCACCCTTATGTTGTACAAACAGGACATGCACAATTTAATAAACCCATCATTTCAGCAACAGGTGTTCCCCCTGGAAAAAGCTTGCCAAGTTCTCCGAATCATAGCTAGCTACAAACATACCACATCCTTCTTTGATGACTTTTCACATTAAGAGAAGAGGCAAAAGGACAAAGACAGTGTCAAGAAGGTGATTAAAAATTAGAGAGGCACATACAATTAGTAACAACACACAGGCTTTCACCTCCACACCTTTATTGGTGTGTAACAGAAAGGACTTAACCAAGCAAATATATAATTGCCACATTACTGGACAAACAGGAAAACTAGGGCCAAAGCCTCCAAATTAGTACCCCCTTCTCCATTTTCAGAGATTAAGATAATCTCGGATTTAATGCTGGGATGCAAATAAACTGGTGTATACCACAGGATCAAGATTGGATATTTTCCCCTCCACAGAGTCTGTAGACTTATTTTGTGAAAATCTTGTGGGTTTCTTTTTTTTTTTTTTTTTATGCATTTTTATTTACATATTTTGTGGCAGATGCCTTATTTTCATTTTTCACTGCTCCCATTTACACACATGCACACCTCCCAACACGACCCTCTCCAGGAGGGACAGAATGCTCTGCTCCTGGACTTCCCTCTTAATTTATGCTTGCCACCACCTGTGCTGAAACACCTTTCTTATCCATTAACCTGTTTAATACAGGTGCCAGCAAACATACATTAAAAGAAGAGTCCAGAAGTAGAGCATTGTGTCCCTTCTGAAAAGGGACATGTTGTGAGGTATGCACATGTAAGAATACCTGTGTGTCCCAGTTACACGCATGTGAGCATACCTGTGTGTCTTGTTTACTTTTTTCACATTAAATTTTTAAATAAAGCAGCCCCATAGATGTTTTAGCACCAGTGCCGTAACTAGACATTTTAGCGCTGTGTGCAAGAAAAAGCATCGGAGTCCATCCCCCATATTTAAAACAGGGCCAGTGCACACCAAAAATATAGGAGCATGGTTACATGTGGAAGGGGCATGGCCACAAAATAATAGCAATTCATATTACGCTGTACAGTAGTCTCCATTATTCAATTAAAGCTGCACAGTAGTGCTGCTTACACAATTTACACCATGTAGAGCCCCTTTTACACATTCCGCTATGTGGAGCCCCTGTCACACATTATGCCAGGTAGAGCTCCCTTTTACACATTATGACAGGTAGTGTCCTCTTTTACACATTACGGTAGGTTGTGTCCTCTTTTACACATTATGGCAGGTAGTGTCCTCTCTGCACTTGTTATATCTGCCTCCCCTGCAGTGCACATGGTTTTGCCCAATTGCTAACAAAAATCCTGCTGCGATCAACTTGGAATTACCCCCAATATACAGTATGTCACATTACCACATATTCTACAAGAAACAATGAAGTCCTAAAGTTTCATTTAATCCTTTAGGTGCTAAGGTGTTTAAGGAATAAATTAATTTACTTTCCTTACACAACAACATTTTTGCTCTATCCCCCCCACATAATGTTTTAGGTACATGTTTTATTATGATAGCTCTTAACGATGCTATACTATGTCTGGTGCCTAGCAACTGGTTGATCACTCACACCAGTTTCAAGGGCTTGTATGATAGCGCTTCTATGTAAAGCCATGCGTTCTCTGAATTGCCTCTGGGTTTTTCCTACATATGTTAAACGACATGGGCAAATTAACATATAAATTATGTAGGTAGTTGTACATGTTACTGTATGATGAATTTTTATTCGTTTACCAGAGTGTGGATGGCCAAAAGTTTGTCCTGTTAGTAATGTATTACAGGACACACCGCCTAAGCACCTATAGCACCCAGGTTTCTTACGCAAATAGTGTGTTGATTCCTTTTTTGTAAATTCTGTAATACCTAACTTGACTATCTGGTCCCTAATGTTTCTACCGCTCTTATATCTGGTAGATCTCTATCCGTATTAACTATTGGCCACCAATTTTTTACCCTCTTATTTCTATTATCAATTTTAATGGTATATTTATTAACCCATGGTATTATCTGTGCTGAATCCCTATCTGTCTACTGATCAGATTTCTTAGAAAGGGTGTCCTCTCTGGGTATTTCAAATACCTTTCTTTTGATGTTTTCTAGCTGCTTCCTATCATAACCCCTTTCCATGAATTTTTCTAACATCTCATTTATTTGTTTCTTCTGGATTGGATGTTATTGTTCATCACCTCAAAGGGGGAGGGGGTGGAAGCTGTCATGTTTCAATAAAGTATTTCTGTCAGAATCTTTTGTAAATAACGATGTCTCTATTTTTCCTTCATTCAATACAATGTTAACATCCAAGAAATGTATTTCCCTGTTACTTATTGTATATATCAGTTTTACTGGACTTTCTGTAATGTTATGTCCCTAAGAGATTGATCAAGTCCCGCTGGTCACCAGACCAAATGATGAGCAGGTCATCTATAAAGCGATGGTACATTATAATATTATCTTTTAGCTCCTACCCTTTATAAAAAAAAATTCTGATAGAATACATATAAGCGTTCACATACGATGGGGCCACTGAGAACCCCATTACGCACCCTGCTAATTGTAGGTAGAATCGGCAATTATAGAAGAAATAGTTTCTATTCTATTCAATACCAATTATAACATTTCCAATAAGAGCTCCACTGGGGTCCCTTATAATCAGGATTATTTACTATCAGATTTCTTACCGCCTCCACCCCCGCATCGTGCAGTATGCAAGTGTAGAGGCTGCTAACATCTGCACTACAGAGAGAAGTCCCATCCAATACACAATTCAATACATCCAATACACAATTCAATCAATAGATTCAATAAAGCAGTAGTATATTTTAGGTAAGATGGCAATTTTTGTATACATGGGTTCAAATGTGCATCTAGAAAAACAGAAATGGGTTGATAAAGTGATTCACATGTGGACACTATGGGGTTTCCTGTTTTTTTATGTTTTATGTACTTTACGGAATGTATAAACAATGGGACTTTAGAAAATTCAATTATCAATGCTTTGCACAATTCAACGGAGATATATCCCTTATCTCTGGCATCAATTAATATACTATCAAATTCACTTTTAAATTTAGATGTAGGATCTTTAGGTAACAACTGATAAGTCATAGGATCAGATAAATTGTCTCATACATTCAGCATGATATGTATCAATGTCGTGCACCACAATACTACAACCTTTATCAGTGCTACGAAATACATCTGTTCTTTCTGATAATGACTTAAGCGCTGCTTTTTCATCTTTAGTGATGTTATTATTATAGTATTTTTGTTCACTTACATTGTCCTGTTCCAGTAATCTTGTAAAAGGTCTTACTGGACGGATTATATATCACTGGACAAAATATGAAGCCCGGAAGCAGTTTCTTCAACTGTACAGGGATGTCAGTGTCCTTAATAGTATTAGTGGTGTTCTTTTTTCCAAAGTGTTCTTTGATGCATAAAGATCTATTTCATTTATAGGTATCAACCTTCCATTGAAAGGGACCGAATAGCAACCCTAAATGGCTGTCTAGCTGAACTACAGAAGTGGATGAGCGCCAGTTGGCTGCGACTGAACCCGGATAAAACAGAGGTCCTTATGATACGACCGCAACATCAAAGGACAAGACTGCAGCATAGCCAACCAACTGGACTTACACTCGGGGATTCAGAATTACAGACCAGTGATCGTGTGCAGAATCTTGGCGTTGTCCTGGATGGTGGCTTGACACTTAAACATCAGATATCAGCCACAATCAAATCCTCATTCTTTCACCTGAGGAACATAGCCAGAATCAAGCACTTAATTCCCTCAGATGATATGCCAAAAGTCATACATGCATTTGTATCATCTCGTTTAGACTATTGTAATGCCCTCTACCTTGGTCTACCTGCAAAAGAATTGCAGCGCTTACAGCTGGTGCAAAACACAGCTGCCAGGCTATTAACCAACCAGCCCTGTTCTAGCCACATAACACCCATCCTCTACTCCCTTCACTGGCTGCCTGTACGATGGCGAATCGTCTTCAAGATTGGCTTACTGAGTTTCAAAGCATTACATGACCAAGGCCCAAGGTACCTGAAACAGCTTCTGACCCCATACTGCCCCACTCGATTACTGCGATCTGTAGATGAAGGACTTTTAGCAGTACCTAGAATCTACTGTAATTCATCTGGGGGTCGAGCTTTTAGTCATGCGGCTCCGACTCTATGGAACTCACTTCCCCGCACAGTGCGAGAGGCCCCAACTATAGAATCCTTCAAAAGTAGACTCAAGACTTTTCTGTTTACTCAAGCATTTCCATAATGTCCCTTTTAGTATCTTCATGCTTCTGTATTTTATGAAAATGTACTTCATTATTTTCTGTACTATATTATGCTATGTATCTGTTAAGCGCCTTGGGTCCTATTGGAGAAAGAGCGCTATATAAATAAAATTATTATTATTATTATTATTATTATCAGCAGGTGTTGTAGGGATGAACGATAAACCCTTTGAAAGAACCTTCATCTCGATAGTTGTTAATGGAGTAGATGATAAATTAAACACCAGCTCTTTCACTGGTGCGGTGGGTGTGTGCCTCTTCTCCCTCTTGTTCTGTTTCGCCCACCGCGTCCTCTTGTCGGTGGCCCATATGTTGTGGACCTTGTCTGAAGCCCTAAAGGGAAATCTCCTTCTGATACCATAGCTGGTTGCGATTCAGCCTCGCTTGCTGTTGTACTTGAATATTCATAATCCCTGTAATAAGTGTGTTGTCTCCGTTGTCTGGTATAATTATTTTTAATGTTATTAGTATTATTTCCCAACTATGAATATACTGTACTTTCCATTGATCATAGTCTTGTTTAACTTTGTTCAATTTTTCTTTTTTAGAATTTAGAAGATGACGTTTGTATTGTTCCATCTAAGTTTTTAATTTTCCAACCGGGCGTTACTTGTATCCTGTGCCAAAGTGGATTTGTGTGTGGTTTCAAATTCCACTAGTTGTTCTTTGATGAGGGTCAATTCTCTTGATGATTCATCGATTACTACTAATAATAAGTCCATAGAACACTTATTGAGTATTGTTACCCATTTGCTGCAAAAGGTGACATTGTATCTGCCAATTGATGGCATATTTTTCACCCTACAGCCTCTTGGTATTTGATTATTTCTATAATAATCTGAGAGGCTCATGCCGTGATATAGGTAGTCACATTCCTTTTGTTTAAGTTTCAACCACTGTTTGTATAGACTCTCCATAGTGGGAAGCATCTCATCATCCTCCATTCGTTGTGCAATCAATATGGTTTGAGCCTCTGCATCAGAGAAGCTAAATCTCTCTCCTGTATCAATATGCAGTAATTCCAAAGCAGGATCTGCTTCAATACTTGCTGACGACATCTTTGCTGTATTCGTACAATTATAGCAAGTTATGATTAGTGCTGAACATCCACAAATACTTAAAACAATGAATAATCTTGTTTGTCCTTGAAGTTACTTGGTAGAAATGTAATATGATGGTGCAGCAGGTGCCATGACAGTGTTTAAAGTCCTTTCACATAAATTCATGCAGGCAAATATCACCAATATACGACGTGTAGTCTGGCACTCTTTAGGTTGCTAATAATTTACTTTCGTCGTCAGGGATAAGCGATGCTGGACAGGTGAGACTGATTGCTCTTAATTGTTTGTATTGGGGTTGGTATAAATGTATGTTATGTGGATTACATGTTTGCACGCTTGTCCCTGACGAAGGGGTTTGTCCCCTAAACGACATAGGAATAAAGGACACATTTTAAACAGTTCCTGAGCCTGTGGAGTGCTGCCTTATTCTTTGAACTACATGGGATCATATTTAATCCTAGGAGGGCACCCCAGCAAGTACATTATTAGCAACTTAAGAAGTGCCGGACTACAGGTCGTATATATATATATATATATATATATATATATATAAGGAGCGCTCTAATTCAATAGTTACTACTAATATTGATGTGAACTGTGGACACTCTATTAACACCTTATATATCACACCAAAAGATCTTAAAAACTTTCTTTATTTTATAAAATGTGTAAAAAACATTTTCAATAAAATTATTCAATCTCATTTAGAGTATCAATTTGAGTATGTTTTTTTTTTTCTTTGTATATACCCTTTCACTTTTGTTAATGCAAAATTAATACAATAACAATAAAATATTATATTTCACCCAACGCGTTTCATCAGTAATGACTTCTTCAGGGGTGTCTTTAGGTGTAAAAAAAGAGAAAGAGAAAATATACATGAATATCATATTTACAGTGTATTTATCATAAAATTACATGTACATCACTTTTAGCATTAATACCCCAATTGGGAAACAATATGTCATTTTGAAAGATATTATATATTTCATATTTTATATTTTATATTTAGGGGAGTACATGACAATATATAACTATAATCCATAAACATATATAGAGACCTATTACATTATAAGTCTCTATACACCATACCTGGACATCCATTATAATATACAAGAAGAAAGTATTAAATAGTGTCCATTAATTGAAAGACTCCAAACCCAAATCAAAAGTATAGTTGGCTGATTAAGCCTGGCTGATTGATCAAGGGTGTAGGACTCGAAGAGAGTAGGCTCAAAGGGAGTAGATATATAATTTTAATATCAAAGCCTGGACTTAGCCAGGACTTAAACTGGACGAAAAACTGAAATAAAACCTCAAACAACAGATGAACTATTTATCAACTGTATATGCAAAATTATCACCCTCCAACTTTCACTTTGTGCACACTATGCAACCCATTTGCAGAAAGGAACATATGTAAGATCAAGTTTCCATCCATAATCAGGATCACAAAGATCTTCTTTCGGACAATTGTGAGTTCATCTTCTCATCTACAAACACTTAAAAAATCGAACACAATTACCATTGCTTCGTAACCCTCTCACAATCCTTTCATTTCTTACAGCCCAAATACATTTCTGCACCCCCTTTATCTACGCTTTTGACTCATTTCATACTAAATCTACACCCATTAAACCTACACTGCTTTTCTCACCTGCATTTCTGCAATTATTCTGCTCTGATTCCCTACAGTCTCCTCTCCTACTTCCACTTTCCCTCAACCTATTTACCTACTTAACACTATGTCAAGGCTTTCTTATACTCCCCACATCACTCAGTGTCTACCTAATAATGTATCTTTATCCTTCCACCATAGTCTCCTACACCTCCTCCTCTGTCTCCCCTCCATCCCTGTTTTCCTCCCCCTCCTTTCCTGTTACCCCACTTTCATTCACCTCTGCCCCATGGTCCTGCTACCCCACAACTCAGCCCTGCTCCCTCTCTACCTTCCCTGTCACCTCCCCACACCCCCATCCACATCACACTGACCTCTCTCCCTGCCCACCTCCTGCAGTTTCCCCTCCTAGCTCAGGCACCCGTACCATCACTACTCTCTCATCATCCCTGCCCTCAAAGTTAATCTCACCTCATCGCTACAGCAACCCTGATAATCTCATTCACATCTCTCCCACAAACTCATACCCCCTATTCTGTGCCCTCTGGAATGCCAGATCTGTTTGTAACAAACTGGTCCCCACTCATGACCTTTTCATTTCCAACTCCCTACACCTACTAGCCATTACTAAAACTTGGATTACGCCCTCTTACACTACTTCTCCTGCTGCTCTCTCTGCTGGGGGCCTCACATTCACACACACACCACGACCTGGGGGTCGCCATGGGGGTGGTGTTGGGGTCCTTTTACCTTCTAGTTACTCCTACCAACTCATACCACCAGAACCATCACTTACATTCTCTACATTTGAGGTCCATGCCATGCGCCTCTTCCAACCAGTCCATCTTAGAGTAGCTGTCATTTACCGCCCCCCCCTGGCACTGCTTCCAAATTCATAGACAACTTTGCTTCCTGGCTTCCTCACTTCTGACATTCCCTCCATTATCCTAGGCGATTTCAACATCCCTATTGACATCCACACACAATCCCCTGCCTCTAAACTCCTTAACCTCACCTCTTCACTTGGTCTCTCCCAGTGGACCTCCTCACCCTCCCATGTGAATGGGAGCTCACTGGATCTGGTCTTCACTCACCGCTGTGATATTTCTGATTTTTCCAACTCCCCATTTGCCCTCTCTGACCACCACCTGCTCTCCTTTAACCTATCTCGCTCGACTTCCCCATCTCTGTCTCCTAAGGCTACCATCACTAAGCATAACATTGAAGCTATTGACACCACATTCCTTTCCTCCCTGTTTGACTCACTTCCACATACAATGCATCCCTTACTTCTGCTCTTGACTCTGTTACTCCACCAACCACTATTCACCCTCGCAAATTAACACCTCAACCCTGGCACACCAAATACACCAGATATGTGCAAAACCGCTCACATACTGCTGAGCGACACTGGAGGAAATCACGCTCTAAGGCAGACTTCCTCCATTTCAAACTTATGCTCTCATCCTTCAGTGCTGCCCTTTCTCTTGCTAAACAGGCATACTTCAAGAACCTCATCCTCCCAGTCTTCCAAACCCCGGCGCCTCTTTGCCACTCTCAACTCACTCCTCTTCCCACCTCCACCTCGTCTCCCTTCCTCACTCTCTGCTCTTGACTTTGCCACTTACTTCACATCCAAAATTGACTCCATATGTCAGGACATCACATCACACCAGACCATCAGTAACCAGCCTTCTCCCATCCCTTACCAACCCTCCCCATCCCTTGCACCTACTCTGACATCTTTCTCCCATGCATCTGGAGAGGAAGTCATGGCCCTCATTCGTTCCTGTTCTCTCACCACCTCCCCACTTGACCCTATCCCCTCCCGCGTCCTCCGCTACCTCTCTCCTGCTTGTTCCCATCTTTCCCACCTTCTCAATCTCTCCCTCTCATCAGGCACTGTCCCCTCTGCCTTCAAGCATTCACTCATCTCTCCTATTCTTAAAAAACCTACCCTTGATCCAAACACTCTTTCCAACTACCAACCCATCTCTCTCCTCCCTTTTGCCTCCAAACTCCTTGAGCGTATTGTCTAAAACCGCCTTACTTCCTTTCTTTCCTCACACTCACTGCTTGACCCATTCCAGTCTGGCTTCGGTCCTCTCCACTCCACTAAAACTGCCCTTACAAAAGTATGCAATGACCTCCATGTTGCTAAATCTAAGGGACACTACTCTCTACTTATTCTACTTGATCTCTCTGCTGCTTTTGACACTGTGGACCATCCTCTCCTACTGCAAATCCTTCACTCCATTGGTCTGCGTGACACTGCCCTCTCTTGGCTGTCCTCCTACATTCTGACCGTTTTTTCTCTGTCTCCTCTCATGACTCCACCTCCCCCTCACTTCCACTAACTGTAGGGGTACCCCAAGGTTCTGTCCTTGGTCCTCTTCTCTTCTCTATACGTCCTCACTAGGTAAGCTCATTAGTTCTTTTGGTTTCCAATATCATCTCTATGCTGATGACACCCAAATCTATGTTTCCTCTCCAGACCTCTCCCCTGCTCTCCTCACTCGTATCTCCAACTGTCTCTCTGCTACCTCTTCCTGGATGTCCCAGTGCTTTCTTAAACATAACATGTCTAAGACCGAGCTGATCATCTTCCCTCCCTCCCGCATAACCTCACCTCCTACAATCTCATTATCTATTGATGGCACTACTATCTCCTCTAGCCCCCAAGTGCACTGTCTTGGAGTAATCCTTGACTCCTCCCTCTCCTTCAAACCACACATTCAGCACCTCTCACAAACCTGCTGTTTTCATCTAAAAAATATTTCCAGGATCAGACCCTTTCTGACCCAGGATGCTACTAAGACTCTTATCCACTCACTGGTCATCTCCTGACTGGACTACTGTAATCTCCTCCTGACTGGCATTCCTGACAAATACTTCTCTCCACTGCAATCTATGCTGCGGCCCGGCTCATCTTCCTCACCAAACGCACTTCGTCCACCTCTCCTCTCTTACTAGACCTTCACTGGCTCCCCTTCCCTTTCAGAATACATTTCAAGCTTCTCACACTCGCTTTCAAAGCCCTCACCCACTCCTCTCCCAATCTACATCTCTGACCTTATCTCCCTTTACACTCCCACCCGCTGCTAATGCACGCCGACTCTCCTGCCTACGGATTACTTCCTCCCACTCCTACCTCCACGATTTTTCACGTGCTGCACCACTTCTCTGGAATTCCCTACCTCTCCCCCTCATACTCTCCACCTTTCTACAAAACTTCAAACGGGCTCTCAAGACCCACTTCTTCTCCAAACCCAGCCAAATCTCATTCTAACTCTTTGTTCTACACTATCTATGTACCCCATCTGTGTCACCACTGTCTGTCTACCCCTCCCCTTTAGAATGTAAGCTCTCACAAGCAAGGCCCTCTTCCCTCATGTGCTTATTCTTTCTTACTTTAATAATCTTCAACTGCACCAAATCCAGCAGTCTTCTGCCACCTGATACTTATTCCAGTGTCATCTGCTGATGTAACTATGTTTATTTACCCAGTACTTGTCCTATACTGTCATCAACTGTAAGTTGCTGTTTTCCAGTTTGATTATTTGTTTATGTACTCTGTAATTGGGCGCTGTGGAACACTTGAGGCACCATATAAATAAAGGATAATAATAACATACTTACTAACTATTAGACTAATGAGAGTTCATAGTAGTGTCAGGAATATTTTTCATTCTCAGATAGCAACACCATAAAAATTGTTTATACCTGGTTAAAAAAAATATTTTTCCCTTTTTTATTTTTTATTTTTTATTATTTTTTATAGTTAATGAGCATTCAACAAAAATGTATACTTACTGAAAACACATATAGAATTCTCTCATTTAGATTGATCAGTAGTATTTAACATAGGCCCTCATTCCGAGTTGTTCTCTCGCAAGCTGCTTTTAGCAGCTTTACACACGCTAAGCCGCCGCCTACTGGGAGTGAATCTTAGCTTCTTAAAATTGCGAACGAAAGATTCGCAATATAGCGAAAAGACATCTCTGTGCAGTTTCTGAGTAGCTCGAGACTTACTCGGCATCTGCGATCAGTTCAGTGCTTGTCGTTCCTGGTTTGACATCACAAACACACCCAGCGTTCGCCCAGACACTCCTCCATTTCTCCAGCCACTCCCGCGTTTTTCCCAGAAACGGTAGCGTTTTTTCACACACTCCCATAAAACGGCCAGTTTCCGCCCAGAAACACCCACTTCCTGTCAATCACACTCCGATCACCAGAACGAAAAAAAAACCTTGTAATGCCGTGAGTAAAACTCCAAACTGCATAGCAAATTTACTTGGCGCAGTCGCAGTGCGGACATTGCGCATGCGCATTAGCGACTAATCGCTCCGTTGCGAAAAAAAAATAACAACGAGCGAACAACTCGGAATGACCCCCATAATTACCTTTCCCTTTAGGAATCCTATAATAAAAAGAGGGTTTTTTGCATATATAGTATTTGTGTATTCCAATTTTTGTTTTTATCAATAACATCAATACTTACTAGTGACTTAAATTGACCTCAATAATTTTCCACAAGTTACCACAGGACTTCTGTTTTTAATAGGAGTCCAAATAATATTCTAATCTAGAGACCTATCAAAGCATTGCTGTATATTAGTTAATTGAATAACCCAGTGTATTATATTCAAAGAAAGGGTTGAATAATATCATATGCTTACCAGCAGCAGTTAGTCTCATCTGTATAGTCTAGGATCCAATAGCAGAATGACTGCTTGTTTCCAGGGATCTTTATTTGAATACATTTAGAAGTAACATCACTTCCTGTTTGATAATTACTTTAATCTTTTATTGTTATCTCTCTAAATGTTTTTTTATATATGATGTAAGCCATTCTGCCATCAAGATCTTTTGTTGTCAACTTCATTGTATTAAATAGTTGTGAATACAGTATAATAATAAGGGTAAACAGTTTTAATAGTCCGTTATGTGTTCCAGGAAGTGGATCTCCTCTTCCTGGTAGCGTTCCAGACCTCACTCTGAGCTACCGGCGTCACCGTGATGTCATGACGCCGGTCACGTGACGCCGCGATCCTGCTGACCATGTGACCGCAACAGTCATGCCGATCATGTGGTCTTGAACGTCATTGTTTATATGGGGAAAATACTAGTTATTGATAGGAGGGATTGTTACCATAGCAACGCGGTACCTTAGCCGCGCCCTCTTTTCCATTTGTTAACATCTTGTTTTTATTAATTTAAGTGACAGTTATCTAATTTCTTAGTGACATAATTATATTTCAATATTAATTTATATAATTATTATTATTACCATTGTACCAAACTACTCGTTGGCCACGTGACTGCAACAATCGCGCCGATCACGTGATCATAGGCTTTACTACTTACATAGGAATAATACTAGTTAAATAGTGAAACAAATCATTATCATAGTAACGCTATACTTAATCTACATCTACTTCAAAACCATGTTTACTACCGTGTTGATTTGATTTTTAGTTATTATTTACCTAACTTTTTAGTGACATAATTGTACCTTTTGATATTACCTTATTTGAGATTATTTACAAATATCAAAAAGGTCCATTAGTGAATACCTATTTAATTTGTTATGATAAGGAATCATTATTTGATTCCTATTAATTATATTATGTGCTCACTTATAATAATAATTGATATCCCATATTTATGGCTACTTATCCCTTAATTGTATTAAACTGATTATGTCAAAATATTATGATTGTTCTAATAATCTCCATTAATAAAACTTGACAGGTTTATTACATATGGTTTTACCAATACTTATCCATTATCAACTACCATATTAATAAAGATTTCATTGTAACTCAAATACCATAATATCAGAATCTCTCAATTTATGTTCACTTCACAGAATCAGAGAAAGGCAATATCCACCATGTGTACGGCCATATATACAATATATTCATCTCGAACTTCTAGATGGTTTCCATGCCCCAAAAAAGAAAGTTACTGAATCTAATAAATAATCCACATGTGCTCCAAAATAGTGAATTTTATACCTTTTGTACATGAATGGTGAAATTCAGAAAAATGTCTAGATAAACTATGGGTGTTGATCATATTCTTAATATTTCTCATATGTTCTTGGATGCGTATTTTAATCACGCGCTTCATTTTCCCTACGTAGGCTTTTCCACATTCACAGGTTATTCTATATATCACAAATGTTGAATTACAGGTGTAAAATTCTTTTAACTGAAAAAAATTATTTTTCCGTTTATCAAGAATGACTGGTAACTTTTCAATATGCTTACAACACATACATCTTGTACATGGGTAACATCCTGACTGTTTCATAAAATTACCTGAATTTGTGTTTATTGTATCTATGGATCTAATATTACTTGGGGCTAGAATGTTTTTGAGATTTTGTGCCTTACGAAATGTAATCATTGGTTTAGATTGAAGATGTGGACCTAACACAGGGTCTCTTTGTAAAATGCTTCAGTTATTTTCAATGATTTCCTTGATCTTTTCATTTTCTTTATTATACTGAGTGACAAATGGTCTACTTTACTTTACTTAATTTCCGTATTTGTCCTAGTACTTGGATTTAGTAAATCTATTCTATTTCTATTGAAAGCTTGTTGTCTTGCTTCTTCAATCTTGCCATTATCATAACCTCTTTCTAAGAACCTCATTACCAATTTGTCTGATTGTTCCCAATATTAGATATCATTACTGCAATTTCTTCTAATATGCAGAAATTGTCCATAAGGTACACTATATTTTCAATTGGAATGATGACAGCTATCTGCAGGGATATAACTATTTCTATCAATTTCCTTAAAATATGTGGAAGTCTCAAATCTCCCTGATACATGACCTTCTAACATAAGATCTAAATAGTCTATCTTTCTTGTATCCATTTTATGGGTAAATTTTAGATTAAATTGGTTATTATTATTATTATTATTATTATTATTATATTCTACAAATTTTTCTATGCTTGTGATATCCCCCATCCAAATAATAATGAAATCGTCTATATATATTTTATACATTTTTATATAATTTCCCTCAAAATTTGTATCATGAATGAATTTTCATTCCCAATCCCCCATAAAAAGATTAGCATATGCAGGTGCAAATTTTGTACCCATAGCCGTTACTTGGCTTTGAAGAAAAAATTCCCCTTCAAACTTAATAATTACGCTTTAAAATATAATTAATGCTATCTAGAATACATATTCGTTCTTTTGTTGTCAGTTCATTATCCTCTAAGAGTTTTTTCTCTATTGCTTCCAAACCTATATTATGTGGTATCGAAGAATACAAAAATTGGACATCGATAGTTAACCATCTTTAGTTAGTGCTCCAATTGTTAGGCGCCGAGGGTCCGCCCGTCAGTGCGGCCCGGCGCCTAGCAACTAGGGACGCCGCAGGCAGACAGCCGCCGGCTCCCTAGCAACGCTAGACGCCGGGCGCACGGAGCCGCTCTGACCATAGCAACGGGGACGCCACTGTCGGACCGCGTTCCCCGTTGCTAGGTCTAATGAATCAGGTCAAATTGCATCCTGGCCGTGCAGCATGCAGCTGCACGGCATAATTAACATTACCCTGTCTGGATCCGGATTGGAGGGGTTCTAAATAAAAGCACTCTCAGGACTTCTCACAGACGCCGGTGTTAGCTTCCTGTTGCTGTGTCTGTTACAGAGAGTTTCCAGTCCTGCTCCATCCGGTTGTTCCTGTCCTCAGTGATCCAGTACTCGGAATTTGTCATCTTTCCTGGAGTCCTACCGAGCACCTTTAACATCCAGTGGTGTTCGTGAATCGCGGCGTAGCCGTTTGTTGCGGCTTGACCGCTTACTATTTATTATTTAGTTTTATTGTGTTCCGGAGCTTTTGCGGAGGATTCCGCTCCCACTAGTCCACTCTGGTATCCACCGGTGCTGGATAGGAGTAACGGATCAGTGGATCTTTGGTTGTCCTTTTCCCTGGCGGTTTGTCCGCACATACTTTTGGTTAAGTTAGATAGCTTGTAACCCCTGGTCTGGTTGCTTAGTCAGAGGGCCCCTTGTTATCACCGTGTCTCGGATTTCCCTTTGTCTCCCATTAAGACCTGAGGGGGCATCGGGGTTTGGCAGACATAATCCGCCCTTCGAACGCGGCTGCCATGGGCTCAAGCAACCATAGTCTCGCAGGGGATTTCTGATAACACGGGCGAGACAACGGAGTTAGGGCGCCAGGGGTTACTAGGCTTTCCTGCTCCCGTAACCAGCATATCTTTCCAGTACTCAGACCTCTGCCATAAGATCTCATCTGGTCTGGAGTACGGGAATCATAACATTAACACCGGCCAGACTAAAATTTAAAATTAACAGGAGTTAATTTTTTCCCTTATTCAGTTGGGAGATTTTGTCAGCTTCATGAATCCCACCGGTGTTGGGCCAAATCCTGGCCAGCTTTTAGTTAGCCAGATCCAAGAGCTTACTCAGATGGTTCAGGATCTGTCCCTTCGGGTGAGGTCACAGGAAGATCTGTTACGGACTTCCCCGAGGGTCGTTCCTGAACCAAAAATGCATCTGCCTGACCGTTTTTCTGGGGATAGAAAGCAGTTTTTTTATTTTAAAGAGTCTCGTAAACTGTATTTTCGTTTAAGACCAGTATCCTCAGGTACGGAATCTCAGCGGGTAGGAATTATTATTTCTCTGCTACAGGGGGATCCTCAGACCTGGGCTTTTGGTTTAAAGACAGACAATCCAGCTTTATTGTCTGTAGACGCCTTTCTGGGGTCCTTAGGGCTTTTGTATGACGACCCTGATAGAGAGGCATCCGCCGAGAGTCAGTTGCGTGCTCTCAGACAGGGTAGGAATCCCGCAGAGATTTATTGTACAGAGTTTCGCCGTTGGTCGAACGACTGTGGATGGAATGACCCAGCCTTGCGCAGTCAGTTTCGCCTCGGCTTATCCGAGTCTATAAAAGACAGTCTCCTTCAGTATCCCGCTCCTGAGACTCTCGATAAACTCATGGAGCTCTCTATTAAGATTGATCGTCGTCTCAGAGAGCGGAGGGCTGAAAAAGGAGCATCTGTTGGGTCTACTCCTTGTGTTTTTTCCATTCCTGTGGACATAGAGGAGCCCATGCAAATAGGCCTCTCCAAACTGTCTCCAGAAGAAAGAACCAGAAGGCAAAATTCTGGTCTTTGTTTATACTGTGGGGGTAAGGGACATTTTGCCTGTAGTTGTCCGAACAAGTCGGGAAACGCCTCGACCAAGTGAGTTGTGAGGGGGTTCACTTTGGTCTACAGCTTATCTCCTCAAATAATTCACTGTTGGTTCCAGCTAAAGTTTCCTTTGGCAGCCTCTGTTCTTCGGTCTCGGCTTTTGTGGACAGTGGAGCTGCAGGGAACTTTATGGATTTAACATGGGCCAAGGCCTTAGGTATTCCTCAGTTAGCCTTGGGTAGGTGTATCACCATGCATGGTTTAGATGGGAGTCCCTTGTCCAATGGGGTTATTTCTCTCTGTACACCTTCTGTTCTACTTTCGGTAGGAGCTCTGCATTCTGAAAAGATTGAGTTTTTCCTTACCCATTGCCCAGCAGTTCCTGTGGTTCTGGGTCACCCTTGGCTGGCCTTTCATAATCCCATCATTGATTGGCAGTTGGGGGAGATCTTACAATGGGGTACCATCTGTAATAAGGAATGTATTACGCTTCCCATCAGAATTGCTGCTGTCATTCCCGCACCCATTCCTGTGGTATACCAGGATTTTGTTGATGTATTTTCCAAGGGCAATGCGGATATTCTGCCTCCCCATAGGCCTTATGATTGTTCTATTGAGTTAATTCCTGGTGCCACTTTGCCTAAGGGAAGGTTATATGCATTGTCCGGACCTGAAACTGTGGCCATGAATGAGTATGTTAAAGAAAGCCTAGGGAAAGGATTTATCAGGCCATCTAAATCCCCTTTAAGTGCAGGCTTCTTCTTCGTGGAGAAGAAGGATGGATCACTCAGACCTTGCATCGACTTTAGAGCCTTGAATAAAATCTCTGTAAAGAATACTTACCCTTTGCCGCTGATTTCTGTCCTCTTTGATCAGCTACGTTCGGCGGTGATTTTTTCTAAGATTGACCTTAGAGGAGCATATAACCTCATCAGAATCAAGTCAGGGGATGAGTGGAAAACGGCATTCAGTACTCAGTCAGGCCACTATGAGTATCTGGTTATGCCTTTCGGCCTGTCCAACGCTCCGGCAGTTTTCCAGGATCTCATTAACGATGTGCTCCGTGAATTTCTTGGAAAATTCGTTGTAGTCTACTTAGACGATATTTTGATATATTCTGACTCTATAGAACAACATGTTACCCAGGTGCGTCAGGTTCTAAAAAAATTACGTGAAAATCACCTATATGCCAAGCTGGAGAAGTGTGAATTTCATGTCACGGAGGTATCCTTTTTAGGGTACATTATTTCCCCTCGGGGATTCTGTATGGAACCAAAGAAGCTCCAAGCCATCCTTAGTTGGGCGCAACCCACCAATTTAAAAGCAATTCAGCGCTTTTTAGGGTTTGCAAATTACTATAGAAGATTTATTCACTCTTTCTCTGACCTAGTTGCTCCCATTGTGGCACTGACTAAGAAGGGAGCAGATCCTACCAACTGGTCACGTGATGCGGAGTTATCTTTTCAGGCCTTGAAACAAGCCTTTGTCTCAGCCCCTGTCCTCAGACATCCCAACCCAGAATTGCCTTTCATTGTTGAGGTCGATGCCTCGGAGGTTGGAGTAGGGGCTATCCTGTCTCAGAAGGATCCAGATTCCCTAGAATTACATCCTTGTGCCTTCATGTCCAGGAAATTCTCATCTGCTGAATCCAACTACGATGTTGGTAACCGGGAATTACTGGCTATTAAATGGGCTTTTGAGGAGTGGAGGCATTGGCTTGAAGGAGCCACTCATACCATTTCAGTTTTGACTGATCACAAAAATCTTCAATACATTGAATCAGCCAAACGGCTTAATGCCCGGCAAGCTCGTTGGGCTTTATTTTTTACTCGTTTCAAGTTCATTATCACCTTCAGGCCAGGTTCCAAGAATACCAAGGCAGATGCCCTATCACGCAGTTTTCTTCCAGTTCAAGACAACAGTCCTGTTACTCCCATACTTCCGTCTTCAGTCATTCGGGCAGGCCTCACACAAGATTTATTTACCCAGTTGAAGCAGCTTCAACATCAAGCTCCTGGTAATACTCCTGCTGGTCGTCTTTATGTCCCCGAGTTTTTGAGAGCAACGGTTTTGACAGAGTTTCACGATAGCAAAGTTGCCGGGCATCCGGGGATCGCTAAGACTTTTGAATTAGTTTCCCGCTCGGTATGGTGGCCTGGTCTTTCCAAAGACATTAAGGAGTTTGTTTTTTCTTGTCAGGTCTGTGCACAGCATAAGGTTCCCCTTTCCTTGCCTATCGGTCAACTTATGCCCTTGAATGTTCCTCTTAGGCCATGGTCTCATATTTCCATGGATTTTGTGGTGGACCTCCCTCTGTCAGCCGGATGCCGAGTCATATGGGTGGTAGTGGACCGTTTTAGCAAAATGGCCCATTTTATTGCTCTTCCCCGATTGCCATCTGCCCAGGGATTGGCAGTCTTGTTCCTCCGCCATGTTTTCAGACTCCATGGGTTACCCACTGATATTGTTTCTGAT
This sequence comes from Pseudophryne corroboree, assembly GCF_028390025.1. Taxonomy (NCBI): domain Eukaryota; kingdom Metazoa; phylum Chordata; class Amphibia; order Anura; family Myobatrachidae; genus Pseudophryne; species Pseudophryne corroboree. Next base: position 217,136,837 of record NC_086450.1, read on the forward strand.
CGGGGTCCACAATTCATTGCACAATTTTGGAAGTCTTTTTGTGCCTCATTGAAGATGAAATTATCTTTAACGTCTGGCTACCATCCCCAATCCAACGGGCAGACTGAGCGAGTCAATCAATCATTAAAACAATATTTGCGTTTGTACTCGGCCAAACTCCAAAATGACTGGTCTGAGTTTCTTCCGTTAGCAGAGTTTGCTTACAACAATGCCTGTCATTCCTCCACCAATGTATCTCCATTTTTTACAGTTTTTGGTTTTCACCCTAGAGCTAATTCCCTTTTTCAACATTCCTCTGTCTCCTCACTGACCTTGACCTCTCATCTCAAACTCATTTGGAGAAAAGTGCACCTGGCTCTCAGAAAAGCGGCATTTCGGGAGAAAAAATTTTCTGACAGGCTCCGGCGGCCGTGCACTTTCAAAGTTGGAGATAGGGTATGGTTGTCGACTCGCAACATTAAACTTCGACAAACCTCAGCCAGATTGGGTCCTAAATTTATTGGACCATTTCAAATTATCAAAAAAGTCAATCCAGTGGCTTTCCGGTTACGGTTACCAAAAACTTTACGGATCGGAAAAACCTTCCATTGCTCCTTGTTAAAACCTTATGTTTCGTCCAGTAAATTTCCTCGCAAGATCTCTCAGGGGAAATCACCAATAGACGTACAGGGTCAGCTGGAGTTCTTAGTGGAGAAGGTTCTCGATTCCAAGTTGTCCCGGGGTCGGCTTTATTTTTTGGTGCATTGGAGAGGTTATGGTCCAGAGGAAAGGTCTTGGGTCCTGGATGAGGATCTCCATGCCCCGAGGCTCAAAAGGGCGTTTTTTCGAGAATTTCCTCAGAAGCCTGGCCTTAGGGGTTCCTTGACCCCTCCTCAAGGGGGGGGTACTGTTAGGCGCCGAGGGTCCGCCCGTCAGTGCGGCCCGGCGCCTAGCAACTAGGGACGCCGCAGGCAGACAGCCGCCGGCTCCCTAGCAACGCTAGACGCCGGGCGCACGGAGCCGCTCTGACCATAGCAACGGGGACGCCACTGTCGGACCGCGTTCCCCGTTGCTAGGTCTAATGAATCAGGTCAAATTGCATCCTGGCCGTGCAGCATGCAGCTGCACGGCATAATTAACATTACCCTGTCTGGATCCGGATTGGAGGGGTTCTAAATAAAAGCACTCTCAGGACTTCTCACAGACGCCGGTGTTAGCTTCCTGTTGCTGTGTCTGTTACAGAGAGTTTCCAGTCCTGCTCCATCCGGTTGTTCCTGTCCTCAGTGATCCAGTACTCGGAATTTGTCATCTTTCCTGGAGTCCTACCGAGCACCTTTAACATCCAGTGGTGTTCGTGAGTCGCGGCGTAGCCGTTTGTTGCGGCTTGACCGCTTACTATTTATTATTTAGTTTTATTGTGTTCCGGAGCTTTTGCGGAGGATTCCGCTCCCACTAGTCCACTCTGGTATCCACCGGTGCTGGATAGGAGTAACGGATCAGTGGATCTTTGGTTGTCCTTTTCCCTGGCGGTTTGTCCGCACATACTTTTGGTTAAGTTAGATAGCTTGTAACCCCTGGTCTGGTTGCTTAGTCAGAGGGCCCCTTGTTATCACCCTGTCTCGGATTTCCCTTTGTCTCCCATTAAGACCTGAGGGGGCATCGGGGTTGGGCAGACATAATCCGCCCTTCGAACGCGGCTGCCATGGGCTCAAGCAACCATAGTCTCGCAGGGGATTTCTGATAACACGGGCGAGACAATGGAGTTAGGGCGCCAGGGGTTACTAGGCTTTCCTGCTCCCGTAACCAGCATATCTTTCCAGTACTCAGACCTCTGCCATAAGATCTCATCTGGTCTGGAGTACGGGAATCATAACACCAATTAATATCTTTCAATAAATTTAAAAGAGTGGTAGAGTCTTTTAGATAAGATTCAAGGTTCTTCACATACTTCTGTAATTTTAAATCTATGAAATGAAATAAATTTGCAGTTAGGGAATCAATCCCTTATATGATTGGTCTCCCAGAGGGGCAGTTCTTACCCTTATGAACTTTTGGTATATGATAAAAGGTTGCTAGCCTTGGATGTTTCACATATAAATAATCAAATTCTTTTTCACATATTAAATTGTCAGTCTTTGCTGTATTCAATACTTGAAAAAGTTCTTTCTAGAATTCAACCATAGGATCTTCCAACAATTTAATATATGTGGAAGAGTCATTAAGGATTTTATAGGCTTCTATAAGGTATTGTTCATGATCCTGTATCACAACTGCTATACATATATATATATATATATATATATATAACAAGAAGAAAATAGCAGGCACTCTCTATATCAGCAGCCACCGGGATGCCCTCCTAATAGAGGAATATATACAATGTAATCCCTTGATTCGGACTAGCAAGTCACTTCCACGTTCCAGGGACCAGGCGGCACTCGATGGATTTTGAAAAAGACAACTTTTTATAAGTCAATGTAGGTTGTTTTGTTTTGATTCACTTATTTCACAGCTTGGAGCACCTTGAAAAAAATGCCTGTGAGGCGTTGAAATGTCGGTTTGTGCTTTGCACTATGCTCTTGTATTTGATGCACTGAATTTACATTGACCTATAAAAAGTTGTCTTTTTCAAAATCCATCGAGTGCCGCCTGGTCCCTGGAACATGGAAGTGACTTGCTAGTCTGAACCAAGGGATCATCTATATATCATTTATATAGGACCACATTTTCTGTATATATATATATATATATATATATATCTTCAAGAATTAAGGATGCACTCACCAGACTTCTTCAAAAGTACAAAAACGAGCCTTTAATGTCACCAGCACATACTCACAAGGTCATGGTCAACGTTTCGGCTCACCACAGAGCCTTTATCAAGACCAGATTACCAGATGCCATCTCCCTTGTACTTTTGAAGAAGTCTGGTGAGTGCATCCTTATTTCTTGAAGATATATTTGGGACTTTGTCTGGATTGGACTTTGCTCTGGATTTGGCACCCCAGCTGTTGTATGAAAAGGATTTGTGAGTGTGGCTTCCATATCCTCATTATATATATATATATATATATATATATAAAATGATAATCCCTATACAGAAAATGTGGTCCTATATAAACGATATATAAATGATATTTTAATTGTCTGGAATGGCACGGTGAAGAGTTTTAATAATTTTATGGATTACATAGGGCAGAATGAATACAATCTCTCTTTTACTTCGAAAATAAGTGAATTAGAAATTGAATACCTGGATTTAGTACTATCCAGTGAAAATCAGCAGGTCAATACAAGGAATTTTATTAAACCAGTAGATAGCAATTCCTATGTTCATTTTAAAAGTGGGCAAGTAGAGAAATTGAAGATGAATATACCTTTTTCACAGTTTTGTCGAATAAAAAGGAATCGCAGTAATCAAGATCATTGCAACAAACAAATAGACCTCTATGCAAAGAGATTTAGTGAAAAAGGTTATCCTGCAAATTTGATGTCCGAGGCAAAGGAGAAAACGTTACATACAAATAGGGCACAACTTTTACAGTACAAATCTAGAGAAACAATGAAAGATGAAATACATTTTATTACACAGTATAATAATCAAGAAAATTTGATTAGAAGAGTTTAGAACAAACATTGGGGTATTTTGAAAATGGATTCAGTATTAAATACAATATTACCACCAAAACCAAGCCTTATTTTCAGGAAAGCGAGAAACCTGAAAGATAATCTTGCTTCTAGTATGCTCCCACAAGAAAAAACAGTGGCTAAAGGAAAATGGGATCAACAAGTGAAAGGTTCCTATAAATGTAGTCATTGTAATGTGTGCAAGTATGCACACCTTGATTCCAGAAAATTTTAAAATTTTGATGAATCACGGACATATGCGATCAGAGAGTTAATGAATTGTAATACAACATGGGTAGTATATATGCCTGAGTGTCCTTGTAAACTCAAGTATATTGGGAAAACTATGCACCCTTTGAAGATTAGATTCAGGAGCATTTACGAAGTATTACAAATAAATTAGATCATCATACCATTCCGAGACATTTTCAAATGTTTCATGAATCAGATGTTAGCGGACTTACATGTAAAGCAATAGAGAATGTTCAGTTGGGTCCGAGAAGGGGAGATAGAGAGAATAAATTGTCCAGATGGGAAATGTTCTGGATATACGAATTAAATACACTTACCCCCAGGGGACTTAATGACAATTATGAAAACGCACCCTTTTTTGAAAGATAGTGATATTTCAATATCTATATGCCTTAGGTGTTAACCCCCCCTTTATATATACTTCAATTTTAAATTTTAAATTTTTTAAATATTATATTTTAGAGATCCCCTCCTATCTTATTGCTATATATTATTAGAATTGTTATTGATTTCAATTAATGGTGCTCAGTTATGGAAATTTTAATTTGAGGTTCTGAATGTGATATATTTTAAAATGGGTTAAATTGATAATCATCTCTCATCAAATTTTACATTTTCATATGCATTTAGTGTCTTGACTATTAGCGCTGAATATGGTTTATAATGGGCACTTTTGTTTTTGTCTTTTTACCTATATTTATAACTCTGTCACTATATAAAGGATTGCCAATAGATTTGCCAGGATTAATAATGGCCACCGCCATGATGAGGGAGGTATCAGACACCACCTGCATGGATACAGCACTGTGACCGATTGTTATCCATGCGTGGGTTGAAGAATATCACCACATTAACGGCTGTGGCTGGTGAGTATTTCTCTAAGGGTTGTCATTTTTGAAATGACAGCATGTCTCTAAACTTATGAGGTGAGACACTCGGAGACGCGCTTAGTAGCGGTATGCAATCACCATGAAAACTTGATGACGTGACTTCCGGTGACGTGACTTCCGGTCTCAGGAGTCAGGGAACGTGATCGCCATGAAAATGGGGTGATACGTTGTTTGGATCCCGGCTGTCAGATTTGATTATAGACGGCTAAGAGAAGCTGTAATGGGAGTAGTTAATTATTATTTCTGGCGTCATTGGTCACTATGACGACCCTGACCCACAGTGCTATACTGCACTGATTATAACACATGATGGTATTTCTGAATTAGAAACTGAAAAATAGGTATTGAGTATACACAAGTGGTGAATAATTAATTTGAAGTCCGGCTGAAACCTAACGAGGACGAAACATGTTGAGAAAGGACACTGACTGAATCTATCCGACCCTGTGACTGCTAATTCACAGATAAGCTAATCTTTTATTTTTTTATGTACGGGCATTACTTTTTCTTGTTTTTATAATAAATGTTGTGTTAATAGTATTATACTAGTTTGCCCCTTTTTTCTCTTTCTGACCATATGTGGAAAATCACTTCTATGAGGAAGATTGGAGTATAAATGTGGATATTACCAGAGATCTCCTGGATTCAGATTCAGAATCAGAATCAGCTTTATTGGCCAGGTATACTTGCTTATACTAGGAATTTGTCTTCGGTTTGCTATTCAACAGCCAAGTGGGTAACAGATAAGCAGGTGGGGGGGGGGGGGGCAAGTAAAGTCACACAGATAGGTATACCGTAGGGACACAAGTTAGTTACATGTACGTCTAGTCAGTCAATGTTCAGGAGTTCAGCAGGCGGACAGCTTGGGGAAAGAAACTTTTGAGGCTTCTGGCGGACCTGGCGGGGACGGCCCTGTAACGCCTGCCTGAAGGAAGCAAGTTAAACATACTGTGGCCGGGGTGTAGCTGATCTTTAACTATCTTCATTGCCCGCTTTTTAGCTCTGGACAGATACAGGCAGGCCCGGCGCTACCCGCTCAGCGAAGGGATGCAGTGCAGGGAGGCGCTGGGACGGAGAGGCGCTCCCCCTACTCTGCATTCCTTCCCTGCTGCGCCGTCCTGTCCCCCGTGCTGCTGCTGCTGCTCTGCCTGTATGACAGGCGCTGGCAGCGGCGCTTGTAGCATTAGAATCCTCCTCCCTCCGCTCCCCACCCCTCACCTGTTTGACAGGACAGCGCTGTGTATGGGACAAAAGGGGGCGGAGCTACACGGGACGGAAGGGGGCTGGGCTAAACGGGACCGAAGGGGGCGGAGCTACATGGACCAGGCTGCTATAGTGTACAGACTCAGAGGGAGACTGGCTTAGGTAAGTGAAGGGTGAGAGGGAAGTGTGTGTGTATTGTGTATGTGTGTGTTTGTGGTACGTCTGTGTGCGTTTATGTGTGCTTTAAGGACGCTACTACTACAGGGGGGGCATTACGTGTAACATCGCTACTAATGGGGGGGCTATTACGTGTAACGTCGCTACTAATGGGGGGGCCATTACGTGTAACAACACTACTACTAGGGGGGTCATTACGTATAAGGACGATACTACTACTTGGGGGGGCATTATGTATAAGATGCTACTATTACTTGGGGGGCATTACATATAACAATAATACTACTACTTGGGGGGCCTTACGTATAAGGACGCTACTACTACTGGGGGTGCACTATGTATAAGGATGCTACTACTACAGGGGGGGCATTATGCATAGGGATGCTACTACTACTGGGGTGCATTACTTATAAGGACGCTACTACTACTTGTGGGGCATTACGTATAAGATGAAAAAGATTGTGCTACATTGTGGTGTAATTTTGAATGGGGGTACTATTGTGTGGCTATGCCCCTTACTTGTGAGACCACACCCCTTTTCCCGGTGCGCGTCAAAGGAATATGGGAGGGCGCAAATTTATAGTTTGCAGGGGGGCGCCGAACACCCTAGCACCGGCCCTGGGTACAGGTCCTGGACTGAGGGAAGGTCGGCCCCGATGATCTTCTCTGTGGTTCTGACCACCTTTTGGAGCCTGCATCTTTCCCTCGCGCTGGCGGAGCTGTACCATACAAGTATCGAGGAGCACAGTACCGACTCCACAATCGCGGAGTAGAAGAGGAGCAGAAGCTTCTGTGGGATGTTGAACTTCCTTAGTTGCCTGAGGAAGAACAACCTCTGCTGCGCTTTCCAAACAGTGGCGTCAGCGTTGGACCCCCATTTAAGGTCCCGGGAGATTGTGGTCCCTAGAAATTTGAAGGAGTCCACTAGCGATACCACACTGTCAGCAATCGTTAGCGGAGGTGCACTAGATGACTTCTTCCTGAAGTCCACTATCATCTCGAATATTTTGAGGGGGGATGAGCTCAAGGTTGTTGTGGATGCACCACTGGGACAACCGGACTACTTCCCGTCCATAGGCCGATTCGTCCCCGTCCTTGATGAGGCCGATGACGGTGGTGTCATCGGCACATTTGATGATCTTAACTGATTGCGCCTCTGAGGTACAGTCATTTGTGTACAGGGAGAAGAGCAGGGGTGAGAGGACACAGCCTTGAGGGTCCCCTGTACTAATGGACCGCGCTTGAGAGATGAATTCCCACGCTTTCACCACCTGTGTTCTATCTGTCAGGAAGTCTACTATCCAGGAACAGGTAGCTTCTGGGACCCCTAGGCGAAGTAATTTGGGGTGGAGGATGCTGGGGACGATTGTATTGAAGGCCGAGCTAAAATCGACAAACAGGACCCTCGCGTATGTCTAGGTGCTGTAGAATTTAGTGCAGGCCCAGGTTGACTGCATCCTCGACACACCGATTCGATCGATAGGTGAACTGCAGGGGGTCCAGTTGGGGGCTAGTCACAGTTTTCAGGTGATTCAAAACCAGATGCTCGAACGTTTTCATGACCACAGACGTCAGTGCTATCGGCCTGTCGTCGTTCAGGTTCATGATAGAGGGTTTCTTGGGACCAGGATTCTTAGAAATTGTCACTTAATTACAAAAGAGTGGCATATTTACCACTCACTAAGGTACTTCTGCAATTATAGGGGGGCCTTTTTTCTGTGCAACTAATATACTACACCAGAGGGCGCTATATCTCATTTTATATATATATAAATATATATATATATATATATATATATATATATACTGTATCTATATTAGTGATGTGCACCGGACAATTTTTCGGGTTTTGTGTTTTGGTTTTGGATTCGTTTCCGCGGCCGTGTTTTGGATTCGGACGCGTTTTGGAAAAACCTCCCTGAAATTTTTTTGTCGGATTCGGGTGTGTTTTGGATTCAGGTGTTTTTTTTACAAAACCCCCTCAAAAACAGCTTAAATCATAGAATTTGGGGGTCATTTTGATCCCATAGTATTATTAACCTCAATAACCATAATTTCCACTCATTTCAATCTATTCTGAACACCTCACACCTCACAATATTATTTTTAGTCCTAAAATTTGCACCGAGGTCGCTGGATGACTAAGCTAAGCGACCCAAGTGGCCGACACAAACACCTGGCCCATCTAGGAGTGGCACTGCAGTGTTAGACAGGATGGCACTTCAAAAAAATTGTCCCCAAACAGCACATGATGCAAAGAAAAAAAGAGGCGCAATGAGGTAGCTGTGTGACTAAGCTAAGCGACACAAACACCTGGCCCATCTAGGAGTGGCACTGCAGTGTCAGACAGGATGGCACTTCAAAAAAATAGTCCCCAACCAGCACATGATGCAAAGAAAAAAAAAGGTGCACCAAGGTCGCTGGATGGCTAAGCTAAGCGACAGAAGTGGCCGACACAAACACCTGGCCCATCTAGGAGTGAAACTGCAGTGTCAGACAGGATGGCACTTCAAAAAAATAGTCCCCAAACAGCACATGATGCAAAGTAGAAAAGAGGCGCAATGAGGTAGCTGTGTGACTAAGCTAAGCGACCCAAGTGGCCGACACAAACATCTGGCCCATCTAGGAGTGGCACTGCAGTGTCAAACAGGATGGCACTTCAAAAAAATAGTCCCCAAACAGCACATGATGCAAAGAAAAAAAGAGGCGCAATGAGGTAGCTGTGTGACTAAGCTAAGCTACCCAAGTGGCCGACACTAACACCTGACCCATCTAGGAGTGGCACTGCAGTGTCAGACAGGATGGCACTTCAAAAAAATAGTCCCCAAACAGCACATGATGCAAAGAAAAAAAGAGGTGCACCAAGGTCGCTGGATGGCTAAGCTAAGCGACCCAAGTGGCCGACACAAACATCTGGCCCATCTAGGAGTGGCACTGCAGTGTCAGGCAGGATGGCACTTCAAAAAAATAGTCCCCAAACAGCACATGATGCAAAGAAAAATGAAAGCAAAAAAGAGGTGCAAGATGGAATTGTCCTTGGGCCCTCCCACCCACCCTTATATTGTATAAACAGGACATGCACACTTTAACAAACCCATCATTTCAGCGACAGGGTCTGCCACACAACTGTGACTTAAATGACTGGGGTTGGTTTGGGCCCCCACCAAAAAAGAAGCAATCAATCTCTCCTTGCACAAACTGGCTCTACAGAGGCAAGATGTCCACCTCCTCCTCATCGTCCGATTCCTCACCCCTTTCACTGTGTACATCCCCCTCCTCACAGATTATTAATTCGTCCCCACTGGAATCCACCATCTCAGGTCCCTGTGTACTTTCTGGAGGCAATTGCTGGTGAATGTCTCCACGGAGGAATTGATTATAATTCATTTTGATGAACATCATCTTCTCCACATTTTCTGGAAGTAACCTCGTACGCCGATTGCTGACAAGGTGAGCGGCTGCACTAAACACTCTTTCGGAGTACACACTGGAGGCTGGGCAACTTAGGTAAAATAAAGCCAGTATCTGCAAGGGCCTCCAAATTGCCTCTTTTTCCTGCCAGTATACGTGCCTACTTGGATGCGGTCACTCATATAATCCTACACCATTCTTTCAATGGCGAGAGAATCATATGCAGTGACAGTAGACGTGTCAGTAATCGTTGGCAGGTCCTTCAGTCCGGACCAGATGTCAGCACTCGCTCCAGACTGACCTGCATCACCGCCAGCGGGTGGGCTCGGAATTCTTAGCCTTTTCTTCGCACCCCCAGTTGCGGGAGAATGTGAAGGAGGAGCTGTTGACGGGTCACGTTCCGCTTGACTTGACAATTTTCTCACCAGCAGGTCTTTGAACCTCTGCAGACTTGTGTCTGCCGGAAAGAGAGATACAACGTAGGTTTTAAATCTAGGATCGAGCACGGTGGCCAAAATGTAGTGCTCTGATTTCAACAGATTAACCACCCGTGAATCCTGGTTAAGCAAATTAAGGGCTCCATCCACTAGTCCCACATGCCTAGTGGAATCGCTCTGTTTTAGCTCCTCCTTCAATGTCTCCAGCTTCTTCTGCAAAAGCCTGATGAGGGGAATGACCTGACTCAGACTGGCAGTGTCTGAACTGACTTCACGTGTGGCAAGATCAAAGGGTTGCAGAACCTTGCACAACGTTGAAATCATTCTCCACTGCTCTTGAGTCAGGTGCATTCCCCCTCCTTTGCCTATATCGTAGGCAGATGTATAGACTTGAATGGCCTTTTGCTGCTCCTCCATCCTCTGAAGCATATAGAGGGTTGAATTCCACCTCGTAACCACCTCTTGCTTCAGATGATGGCAGGGCAGGTTCAGGACTGTTTGCTGGTGCTCCAGTCTTCGGCACGCGGTGGCTGAATGCCGAAAGTGGCCCGCAATTCTTCGGGCCACCGACAGCATCTCTTGCACGCCCCTGTCGTTTTTTAAATAATTCTGCACCACCAAATTCAATGTATGTGCAAAACATGGGACGTGCTGGAATTTGCCCAGATGTAATGCACGCACAATATTGCTGGCGTTGTCCGATGTCACAAAACCCACAGGAGTGTCCATTTGGGGTAAGCCATTCTGCGATGATATTCCTTAGTTTCCGTAAGAGGTTGTCAGCTGTGTGCCTCTTCTGGAAAGCGGTGATACAAAGCGTAGTCTGCCTAGGAACGAGTTGGTGTTTGCGAGATGCTGCTACTGGTGCCGCCGTTGCTGTTCTTGCTGCGGGAGGCAATACATCTACCCAGTGGGCTGTCACAGTCATATAGTCCTGAGTCTGCGCTGCTCCACTTGACCACTTGTCCGTGGTTAAGTGGACATTGGGTACAACTGCATTTTTTAGGACACTGGTGACACTTATTCTGAGGTCTGTGTACATTTTCGGTATCGCCTGCCTAGAGAAATGGAACCTAGATGGTATTTGGTACTAGGACACACTACCTCAAACAATTCTCTAAGTCCCACTGAACTAATGGCAGATATCGGACGCACGTCTAACACCAACATAGCTGTCAAGGCCTCAGTTATCCGCTTTGCAAAAGGATGACTGCTGTCATATTTCATCTTCCTCGCAAAGGACTGTTGGACAGTCAATTGCTTACTGGAAGTAGTACAAGTAGTCTTCCGATTTCCCCTCTGGGATAACGATCGACTCCCAGCAGCAACAAAAGCAGCGCCAGCAGCAGTAGGCATTACACTCAAGGATGCATCGGAGGAATTCCAGGCAGGAGAGGACTCGTCAGACTTGACAGTGACATGGCCTGCAGGACTATTGGCTTTCCTGTGTAAGGAGGAAATTGACACTGAGGGAGTTGGTGGTGTGGTTTGCAGGAGCTTGGTTACAAGAGGAAGGGATTTAGTGGTCAGTGGACTGCTTCCGCTGTCATCCAAAGTTTTGAACTTGTCACTGACTTATGATGAATGCGCTGCAGGTGACGTATAAGGGAGGATGTTCAGAGGTGGTTAACGTCCTTACCCTTACTTATTACAGCTTGACAAAGGCAACACATGGCTTGAAACCTGTTGTCCGCATTTGTGTTAAAATAATTCCACACCGAAGAGGTGATTTTTTTTTTGTAATTTGACCAGGCATGTCAATGGCCATATTCGTCCCACGGACAACAGGTGTCTCCCCGGGTGCCTGACTTAAACAAACCACCTCACCATTAGAATCCTCCTTGTCAATTTCCTCCACAGCGCCAGCAATACCCATATCCTCATCCTGGTGTACTTCAACAGTGACATCTTCAATTTGACTATCAGGAACTGGACTGCGGGTGCTCCTTCCAGTACTTGCAGGGGGCGTGCAAATGGTGGAAGGTGCCACCTCTTCCCGTCCAGTGTTGGGAAGGTCAGGCATCGCAGCCGACACAATTGGACTCTCCTTGGGGATTTGTGATTTAGAAGAACGCACAGTTCTTTGCTGTGCTTTTGCCAGCTTAAGTCTTTTCATTTTTCTAGCGAGAGGATGAGTGCTTCCATCCTCATGTGAAGCTGAACCACTAGCCATGAACATAGCCCAGGGCCTTAGCCGTTCCTTGCCACTCCGTGTCGTAAATGGCATATTGACAAGTTTACGCTTCTCCTCAGACGCTTTTAATTTTGATTTTTGGGTCATTATACTAAACTTTTGTGTTTTGGATTTTACATGCTCTCTACTATGACATTGGGCATCGGCCTTGGCAGACGACGTTGATGGCATTTCATCGTCTCGGCCATGACTAGTGGCAGCAGCTTCAGCACGAGGTGGAAGTGGATCTTGATCTTTCCCTATTTTAACCTCCACATTTTTGTTCTCCATTTTTTAATGTGTGGAATAATATGCCTGTATCAATAGCAATGGCCTACTACTATATATACTGCGCACAACTGAAATGCACCACAGGTATGGATTGATAGTATACTTGACGACACAGAGGTAGGTAGAGCAGTGGCCTACTGTACCGTACTGCTATATATTATATACTGGTGGTCAGCAAACTGTGCAAAACTGAAATGCACCACAGGCATGGATGGATAGTATACTTGACGACACAGAGGTAGGTAGAGCAGTGGCCTACTGTACCGTACTGCTATATATTATATACTGGTGGTCAGCAAACTGTGCAAAACTGAAATGCACCACCACAGGTATGGATGGATAGTATACTTGACGACACAGAGGTAGGTAGAGCAGTGGCCTACTGTACCGTACTGCTATATATTATATACTGGTGGTCAGCAAACTGTGCAAAACTGAAATGCACCACAGGTATGGATGGATAGTATACTTGACGACACAGAGGTAGATAGATCAGTGGCCTACTGTACCGTACTGCTATATATTATATACTGGTGGTCAGCAAACTGTGCAAAACTGAAATGCACCACAGGTATGGATGGATAGTGTACTTGACGACACAGAGGTAGGTAGAGCAGTGGCCTAATGTACCGTACTGCTATATATTATATACTGGTGGTCAGCAAACTGTGCAAAACTGAAATGCACCACCACAGGTATGGATGGATAGTATACTTGACGACACAGAGGTAGGTAGAGCAGTGGCCTACTGTACCGTACTGCTATATATTATATACTGGTGGTCAGCAAACTGTGCAAAACTGAAATGCACCACAGGTATGGATGGATAGTATACTTGACGACACAGAGGTAGATAGATCAGTGGCCTACTGTACCGTACTGCTATATATTATATACTGGTGGTCAGCAAACTGTGCAAAACTGAAATGCACCACAGGTATGGATGGATAGTGTACTTGACGACACAGAGGTAGGTAGAGCAGTGGCCTAATGTACCGTACTGCTATATATTATATACTGGTGGTCAGCAAACTGTGCAAAACTGAAATGCACCACAGGTATGGATGGATAGTGTACTTGACGACACAGAGGTAGGTACAGCAGTGGCCTTCTGTACCGTACTCCTATATATTATATACTGGTGGTCAGCAAAATTATGCACTGTACTCTTACTATATACTACAATGCAGCACATATATGGAGCGTTTTTCAGGCAGAGAACGTATAATACTGGTGGTCACTGGTCAGCAAAACTCTGCACTGTACTCCTCCTATATAATACTGCTGGTCCCCAGTCCCCACAATAAAGCAGTGTGAGCACAGATATATGCAGCACACTGAGCACAGATTTGGAGCGTTTTGCAGGCAGAGAACGTATAATACTGGTGGTCACTGGTCAGCAAATCTCTGCACTGTACTCCTCCTATATAATAATGCTGGTCCCCAGTCCCCACAATAAAGCAGTGTGAGCACAGATATATGCAGCACACTGAGCACAGATATGGAGCGTTTTTCAGGCAGACAACGTATACTGGTGGTCACTGGTCAGCAAAACTCTGCACTGTACTCCTCCTATATAATACTGCTGGTCCCCAGTCCCCACAATAAAGCATTGTGAGCACAGATATATGCAGCACACTGAGCACAGATATGGAGCATTTTTCAGGCAGACAACGTATACTGGTGGTCACTGGTCAGCAAAACTCTGCACTGTACTCCTCCTGTATAATACTGCTGGTCCCCAGTCCCCACAATAAAGCAGTGTGAGCACAGATATATGCAGCACACTGAGCACAGATATGGAGCATTTTTCAGGCAGACAACGTATACTGGTGGTCACTGGTCAGCAAAACTCTGCACTGTACTCCTCCTATATAATACTGCTGGTCCCCAGTCCCCACAATAAAGCAGTGTGAGCACAGATATATGCAGCACACTGAGCACAGATGTGGAGCGTTTTTCAGGCAGACAACATATACTGGTGGTCACTGGTCAGCAAAACTCTGCACTGTACTCCTCCTATATAATACTGCTGGTCCCCAGTCCCCACAATAAAGCAGTGTGAGCACAGATATATGCAGCACACTGAGCACAGATATGGAGCGTTTTTCAGGCAGACAACGTATAATACTGGTGGTCACTGGTCAGCAAAACTCTGCACTGTACACCTCCTATAATACTGCTGGTCCCCAGAATAAAGATATTTGCACTGCAGCCCCCTGAAACAAAGTGAGAGGACGCCAGCCACGTCCTCTCACTATAATTTCCAATGCACGAGTGAAATATGGCGGCGACGCGCGGCTCCTTATATAGAATCCGATTCTCGCGAGAATCCGACAGCGGGATGATGATGTTCGGGCGCGCTCGGGTTAACCGAGCCATACGGTAGAATCCGAGTATGCCTCGGACCAGTGTAAAATGGGTGAAGTTCGGGGGGGGGTTCGGATTCCGAGGAACCGAACCCGCTCATCACTAATCTATATATACACTGCTCAAAAAAATAAAGGGAACACTAAAATAACACATCCTAGATCTGAATGAATTAAATATTCTTATTAAATACTTTGTTCTTTACATAGTTGAATGTGCTGACAACAAAATCACACAAAAATTATCAATGGAAATCAAATTTATTAACCCATGGAGGTCTGGATTTGGAGTCACCCTCAAAATTAAAGTGGAAAAAACACACTACAGGCTGATCCAACTTTGATGTAATGTCCTTAAAACAAGTCAAAATGAGGCTCAGTAGTGTGTGTGGCCTCCACGTGCCTGTATGACCTCCCTACAACCCACACAAGTGGCTCAGGTAGTGCAGCTCATCCAGGATGGTACATCAATGCGAACTGTAGCAAGAAGGTTTGCTGTGTCTGTCAGCGTAGTGTCCAGAGCATGGAGGTGCTACCAGGAGACAGGCCAGTACATCAGGAGATGTGGAGGAGGCCGTAGGAGGGCAACAACCCAGCAGCAGGAGGGCTACCTCCGCCTTTGTGCAAGGAGGAACAGGAGGAGCCATGCCAGAGCCCTGCATAATGACCTCCAGCAAGCCACAAATGTGCATGTGTCTACTCAAACGATCAGAAACAGACTCCATGAGGATGGTATGAGGGCCCGACATCCACAGGTGGGGGCTGTGCTTACAGCCCAACACCGTGCAGGACGTTTGGCATTTGACAGAGAATACCAAGATTGGCAATTTCACCACTGGCACCCTGTGCTCTTCACAGATGAAAGCAGGTTCTCACTGAGCACATGTGACAGACGTGACAGAGTCTGGAGACGCCAAGTAGAATGTTCTGCTGCCTGCTACATCCTCCAGCATGACCGGTTTGGCAGTGGGTTAGTAATGATGTGGGGTGGCATTTCTTTGGGGAGCTGCACAGCCCTCCATGTGCTCGCCAGAGGTAGCCTGACTGCCATTAGGTACTGAGATGAGATCCTCAGACCCCTTGTGAGACCATATGCTGGTGCGGTTGGCCCTGGGTTCCTCCTAATGCAAGACAATGCTAGACCTCATGTGGCTGGAGTGTGTCAGCAGTTCCTGCAAGATGAAGGCATTGATGCTATGGACTGGCCCGCCCGTTCCCCAGACCTGAATCCAATTGAGCACATCTGGAACATCATGTCTCGCTCCATCCACCAATGCCACGTTGCACCACAGACTGTCCAGGAGTTGGCGGATGCTTTAGTCCAGGTCTGGGAAGAGATCCCTCAGGAGACCATCCGCCACCTCATCAGGAGCATGCCCAAGCATTGTAGGGAGGTCATACAGGCACGTGGAGGCCACACACACTACTGAGCCTCATTTTGACTTGTTTTAAATACATTACATCAAAGTTGGATCAGCCTGTAGTGTGCTTTTCCACTTTAAGTTTGAGGGTGACTCCAAATCCAGACCTCCATGGGTTAATAAATTTGATTTCCATTGACAATTTTTGTGTGATTTTGTTGTCAGCACATTCAACTATGTAAAGAACAAAGTATTTAATAAGAATATTTCATTCATTCAGATCTAGGATGTGTTATTTTAGTAGAGATGAGCGCCTGAAATTTTTCGGGTTTTGTGTTTTGGTTTTGGGTTCGGTTCCGCGGCCGTGTTTTGGGTTCGACCGCGTTTTGGCAAAACCTCACCGAATTTTTTTTGTCGGATTCGGGTGTGTTTTGGATTCGGGTGTTTTTTTCAAAAAACCCTAAAAAACAGCTTAAATCATAGAATTTGGGGGTCATTTTGATCCCATATTATTATTAACTTCAAAAACCATAATTTCCACTCATTTTCAGTCTATTCTGAATACCTCACACCTCACAATATTATTTTTAGTCCTAAAATTTGCACCGAGGTCGCTGGATGACTAAGCTAAGCGACCCTAGTGGCCGACACAAACACCTGGCCCATCTAGGAGTGGCACTGCAGTGTCACGCAGGATGGCCCTTCCAAAAAACACTCCCCAAACAGCACATGACGCAAAGAAAAAAAGAGGCGCAATGAGGTAGCTGTGTGAGTAAGATTAGCGACCCTAGTGGCCGACACAAACACCGGGCCCATCTAGGAGTGGCACTGCAGTGTCACGCAGGATGTCCCTTCCAAAAAACCCTCCCCAAACAGCACATGACGCAAAGAAAAATAAAAGAAAAAAGAGGTGCAAGATGGAATTGTCCTTGGGCCCTCCCACCCACCCTTATGTTGTATAAACAGGACATGCACACTTTAACCAACCCATCATTTCAGTGACAGGGTCTGCCACACGACTGTGACTGATATGACGGGTTGGTTTGGACCCCCACCAAAAAAGAAGCAATTAATCTCTCCTTGCACAAACTGGCTCTACAGAGGCAAGATGTCCACCTCATCATCATCCTCCGATATATCACCGTGTACATCCCCCTCCTCACAGATTATCAATTCGTCCCCACTGGAATCCACCATCTCAGCTCCCTGTGTACTTTGTGGAGGCAATTGCTGCTGGTCAATGTCTCCGCGGAGGAATTGATTATAATTCATTTTAATGAACATCATCTTCTCCACATTTTCTGGATGTAACCTCGTACGCCGATTGCTGACAAGGTGAGCGGCGGCACTAAACACTCTTTCGGAGTACACACTTGTGGGAGGGCAACTTAGGTAGAATAAAGCCAGTTTGTGCAAGGGCCTCCAAATTGCCTCTTTTTCCTGCCAGTATAAGTACGGACTGTGTGACGTGCCTACTTGGATGCGGTCACTCATATAATCCTCCACCATTCTTTCAATGTTGAGAGAATCATATGCAGTGACAGTAGACGACATGTCCGTAATCGTTGTCATGTCCTTCAGTCCGGACCAGATGTCAGCATCAGCAGTCGCTCCAGACTGCCCTGCATCACCGCCAGCGGGTGGGCTCGGAATTCTGAGCCTTTTCCTCGCACCCCCAGTTGCGGGAGAATGTGAAGGAGGAGATGTTGACAGGTCGCGTTCCGCTTGACTTGACAATTTTGTCACCAGCAGGTCTTTGCACCCCAGCAGACTTGTGTCTGCCGGAAAGAGAGATCCAAGGTAGGTTTTAAATCTAGGATCGAGCACGGTGGCCAAAATGTAGTGCTCTGATTTCAACAGATTGACCACCCGTGAATCCTTGTTAAGCGAATTAAGGGCTGCATCCACAAGTCCCACATGCCTAGCGGAATCGCTCCCTTTTAGCTCCTTCTTCAATGCCTCCAGCTTCTTCTGCAAAAGCCTGATGAGGGGAATGACCTGACTCAGGCTGGCAGTGTCTGAACTGACTTCACGTGTGGCAAGTTCAAAGGGCATCAGAACCTTGCACAACGTTGAAATCATTCTCCACTGCACTTGAGACAGGTGCATTCCACCTCCTATATCGTGCTCAGTTGTATAGGCTTGAATGGCCTTTTGCTGCTCCTCCAACCTCTGAAGCATATAGAGGGTTGAATTCCACCTCGTTACCACTTCTTGCTTCAGATGATGGCAGGGCAGGTTCAGTAGTTTTTGGTGGTGCTCCAGTCTTCTGTACGTGGTGCCTGTACGCCGAAAGTGTCCCGCAATTCTTCTGGCCACCGACAGCATCTCTTGCACGCCCCTGTCGTTTTTTTAAAAATTCTGCACCACCAAATTCAAGGTATGTGCAAAACATGGGACGTGCTGGAATTTGCCCATATTTAATGCACACACAATATTGCTGGCGTTGTCCGATGCCACAAATCCACAGGAGAGTCCAATTGGGGTAAGCCATTCTGCGATGATCTTCCTCAGTTGCCGTAAGAGGTTTTCAGCTGTGTGCGTATTCTGGAAAGCGGTGATACAAAGCGTAGCCTGCCTAGGAAAGAGTTGGCGTTTGCGAGATGCTGCTACTGGTGCCGCCGCTGCTGTTCTTGCGGCGGGAGTCCATACATCTACCCAGTGGGCTGTCACAGTCATATAGTACTGACCCTGCCCTGCTCCACTTGTCCACATGTCCGTGGTTAAGTGGACATTGGGTACAACTGCATTTTTTAGGACACTGGTGAGTCTTTTTCTGACGTCCGTGTACATTCTCTGTATCGCCTGCCTACAGAAGTGGAACCTAGATGGTATTTGGTAACGGGGGCACACTGCCTCAATAAATTGTCTAGTTCCCTGTGAACTAACGGCGGATACCGGACGCACGTCTAACACCAACATAGTTGTCAAGGACTCAGTTATCCGCTTTGCAACAGGATGACTGCTGTGATATTTCATCTTCCTCGCAAAGGACTGTTGGACAGTCAATTGCTTACTGGAAGTAGTACAAGTGGGCTTACGACTTCCCCTCTGGGATGACCATCGACTCCCAGCAGCAACAACAGCAGCGCCAGCAGCAGTAGGCGTTACACGCAAGGATGCATCGGAGGAATCCCAGGCAGGAGAGGACTCGTCAGAATTGCCAGTGACATGGCCTGCAGGACTATTGGCATTCCTGGGGAAGGAGGAAATTGACACTGAGGGAGTTGGTGGGGTGGTTTGCGTGAGCTTGGTTACAAGAGGAAGGGATTTACTGGTCAGTGGACTGCTTCCGCTGTCTGCCCAAGTTTTTGAACTTGTCACTGACTTATTATGAATGCGCTGCAGGTGACGTATAAGGGAGGATGTTCCGAGGTGGTTAACGTCCTTACCCCTACTTATTACAGCTTGACAAAGGGAACACATAGCTTGACACCTGTTGTCCGCATTTCTGGTGAAATACTTCCACACCGAAGAGCTGATTTTTTTGGTATTTTCACCAGGCATGTCAACGGCCCTATTCCTCCCACGGACAACAGGTGTCTCCCCGGGTGCCTGACTTAAACAAACCACCTCACCATCAGAATCCTCCTGGTCAATTTCCTCCCCAGCGCCAGCAACACCCATATCCTCCTCATCCTGGTGTACTTCAACACTGACATCTTCAATCTGACTATCAGGAACTGGACTGCGGGTGCTCCTTCCAGCACTTGCAGGGGGCGTGCAAATGGTGGAAGGCGCATGCTCTTCACGTCCAGTGTTGGGAAGGTCAGGCATCGCAACCGACACAATTGGACTCTCCTTGTGGATTTGGGATTTCGAAGAACGCACAGTTCTTTGCGGTGCTACTGCTTTTGCCAGCTTGAGTCTTTTCATTTTTCTAGCGAGAGGCTGAGTGCCTCCATCCTCATGTGAAGCTGAACCACTAGCCATGAACATAGGCCAGGGCCTCAGCCGTTCCTTGCCACTCCGTGTGGTAAATGGCATATTGGCAAGTTTACGCTTCTCCTCCGACAATTTTATTTTAGGTTTTGGAGTCCTTTTTTTACTGATATTTGGTGTTTTGGATTTGACATGCTCTGTACTATGACATTGGCCATCGGCCTTGGCAGACGACGTTGCTGGCATTTCATCGTCTCGGCCATGACTAGTGGCAGCAGCTTCAGCACGAGGTGGAAGTGGATCTTGATCTTTCCCTAATTTTGGAACCTCAACATTTTTGTTCTCCATATTTTAATAGGCACAACTAAAAGGCACCTCAGGTAAACAATGGAGATGGATGGATACTAGTATACAATTATGGACGTACTGCCGAGTGCCGACACAGAGGTAGCTACAGCCGTGAACTACCGTACTGTACTGTGTCTGCTGCTAATATAGACTGGTTGATAAAGAGATGTAGTAGTATGTATGTATAAAGAAGAAAGAAAAAAAAACCACGGGTAGGTGGTATACAATTATGGACGGACTGCCGAGTGCCGACACAGAGGTAGCTACAGCCGTGAACTACCGTACTGTACTGTGTCTGCTGCTAATATAGACTGGTTGATAAAGAGATGTAGTAGTATGTATGTATAAAGAAGAAAGAAAAAAAAAACACGGGTAGGTGGTATACAATTATGGACGGACTGCCGAGTGCCGACACAGAGGTAGCTACAGCCGTGAACTACCGTACTGTACTGTGTCTGCTGCTAATATAGACTGGTTGATAAAGAGATGTAGTAGTATGTATGTATAAAGAAGAAAGAAAAAAAAACCACGGGTAGGTGGTATACAATTATGGACGGACTGCCGAGTGCCGACACAGAGGTAGCTACAGCCGTGAACTACCGTACTGTACTGTGTCTGCTGCTAATATAGACTGGTTGATAAAGAGATGTAGTAGTATGTATGTATAAAGAAGAAAGAAAAAAAAAACACGGGTAGGTGGTATACAATTATGGACGGACTGCCGAGTGCCGACACAGAGGTAGCTACAGCCGTGAACTACCGTACTGTACTGTGTCTGCTGCTAATATAGACTGGTTGATAAAGAGATGTAGTAGTATGTATGTATAAAGAAGAAAGAAAAAAAAACCACGGGTAGGTGGTATACAATTATGGACGGACTGCCGAGTGCCGACACAGAGGTAGCTACAGCCGTGAACTACCGTACTGTGTCTGCTGCGACTGGATGATAAATAATGATATAAAAAATATATATATATCACTACTGCAGCCGGACAGGTATATATATTATATAATGACGGACCTGCTGGACACTGTCTGTCAGCAGAATGAGTTTTTTATAGAATAAAAAAGAAACACCACACAAGTGAAGTCACACGACGAGTGTTTAACTTTTTCAGGCAATCACACAATATAGTATACTACTAACTATACTGGTGGTCAGTGTGGTCAGGTCACTGGTCAGTCACACTGGCAGTGGCACTCCTGCAGCAAAAGTGTGCACTGTTTAATTTTAATATAATATGTACTCCTGGCTCCTGCTATAACCTATAACTGGCACTGCAGTGCTCCCCAGTCTCCCCCACAATTATAAGCTGTGTGAGCTGAGCACAGTCAGATATATATACATAGATGATGCAGCACACTGGGCTGAGCAGTGCACACAGATATGGTATGTGACTGAGTCACTGTGTGTATCGTTTTTTTCAGGCAGAGAACGGATATATTAAATAAAAACTGCACTGTCTGGTGGTCACTGTGGTCAGTCACTAGTAAACTCTGCACTCTCTACACTTCTACAGTACTCCTAAGCTCCAGTAAATCAGGTCAATCTCTCTCTCTCTCTCTCTTCTAATCTAACTGGTGGCACTGGTCACTGGTCACACTATCAGCAGCAAGTAGTACTCCTCCTATATGCTCCCCAAAATTTGTGTCTCTCTCTAGTACTCTAGTCACTCTAAACGGAGAGGACGCCAGCCACGTCCTCTCCCTATCAATCTCAATGCACGTGTGAAAATGGCGGCGACGCGCGGCTCCTTATATAGAATCCGAGTCTCGCGATAGAATCCGAGCCTCGCGAGAATCCGACAGCGTCATGATGACGTTCGGGCGCGCTCGGGTTAACCGAGCAAGGCGGGAAGATCCGAGTCGCTCGGACCCGTGAAAAAAAACATGAAGTTCGTGCGGGTTCTGATTCAGAGAAACCGAACCCGCTCATCTCTATATTTTAGTGTTTCCTTTATTTTTTTGAGCAGTGTATATATATACTATTGCAAAGAAGAAGGAAAAACACCCTAGGGTGGATTTTACTCCAGGCGCTGATTGGGGAGGTACAACACAGCAGCTAAAACAAAAGGAGGTTGGTCAGACCCCCAAGCCACAAGCAATATACAAAAGGAAAATTGAAGCGCTGATTGGTCATATATGAGAGAAGAAGGTCACATAGAAAATCACACATTTATTTGAATAATAAAAGAGAGTAAAAATGTTTAAAAAATACACAATGTGAAAGAAATTGTAGAACACAAATGGGTGTTGGATCTCAAAAACAGCTGTGCCCCTCTCGATCTCAGTGAGAGTTAGTGAGTAAAGTTCAAACCTGTTCCAAAAGACAGTCCCCTATTGATAGACTCTGGGTGTCCCGTTAGTAATCCATCGTGTAAATATTTACCACCAGCAGTTGTCCAAGGTGTTTAAGCGGTTGGCATCCGCAGGAGCTTGTCCCTTGTATGGCTGTGTAAAAGTTCCACGATGGAAAGATGTCCTTCTAACGGGGTCCGCAAATGGAGGCAATGGTGGGGACCTGGTCCAGGTAGAAGTTCCTCAGGAGATTGAATGGTAGACAGTGGGCACGCACAGCAACAATCACCAACGCGTTTCGTTGCGTGAATGCAACGAAACGCGTTGGTAATTGTTGCTGTGCGTGCCCACTGTCTACCATTCAATCTCCTGAGGAACTTCTACCTGGACCAGGTCCCCACCATTGCCTCCATTTGCGGACCCCGTTAGAAGGACATCTTTCCATCGTGGAACTTTTACACAGCCATACAAGGGACAAGCTCCTGCGGATGCCAACCGCTTAAACACCTTGGACAACTGCTGGTGGTAAATATTTACACGATGGATTACTAACGGGACACCCAGAGTCTATCAATAGGGGACTGTCTTTTGGAACAGGTTTGAACTTTACTCACTAACTCTCACTGAGATCGAGAGGGGCACAGCTGTTTTTGAGATCCAACACCCATTTGTGTTCTACAATTTCTTTCACATTGTGTATTTTTTAAACATTTTTACTCTCTTTTATTATTCAAATAAATGTGTGATTTTCTATGTAACCTTCTTCTCTCATATATGACCAATCAGCGCTTATATATATACTAGTCTGCTGAGTGCCGCCTCTAGTATGTCTGCTATTGAATGTTTTTTGAAGGCACCGTGGCCATTCTGAAAGTTGCTAAGAGTGCCGGGCATAACTGATTTTTTTGTATATATATTTTCAATGGAAACCCACCCTAAAAATCCTGACTTTGCCCCTGTGCTTGCCCACCTTCCCCTCATCTCCCATGCAGTGCTGCTCACTTTGGGAGCTTTACCTGATGTGCTGAAGTTACCACTGAGTGTTTCCCCATGTATCCGATGGCAGTCACTCCTTTCAGACATCAGGAGGCAGGGCTCAGTTTACACAAGCACAGCAGCACAGCCACAGATCAGAGCATACACAGAGGAGCCAGGTGCCCGGCACTGGTGCACACTCCTGCTGGTGGGGGGTATGGCAGTACTGCTTGCGGGCCTCGGCACAGTGCAACCACGAGGGGAGGAGTCAGGCAGTACTGCCCTCAGCTGCACTGTAAGCTCTGTTGTAGCACCGAGGGTGGGAAGAGGGGGGTGGCGTAATTGAGATACAAGCACCTGTAAAATATAGACTGTGGTGGCGGCAGCTGGTTGCGCCCCAGTACATCTGGCACTGTGTGCAAGGCACACAGCGCACATACCTAGTTACGGCACTGTTTAGCAGCCCCTCCTGAGCCCCGGATGGGGCAAGTTGAGTTCAGGTGTATTTGGTACTGTACTAAGCAGAACTGTGCAGTGAATTTTTTGTTATTGAGCCCCTGCCCTGGTGGAGCTTACCACTCTACAGTCAAAAATAATTTCATGCTATAAGTAGGACTGTGGGAGGAAGCAATGATAACATCTGTGTCAACAGCATGCCGCAGTCTGGCAAGCCAGACATCTTCCTGGATGTAAGCAACCATGAGACTCCATACTGGGCCTTAGTCAGTAACTGTTTGTGCTTCACAGGAGCTCCTGGCCCATCTACTGCAAGATCACTGAAACTATGTTCTTCAAACACTGCAAGGTCTTAACCCTTTGCAGCCCTTAGGAAAAAAACCCTGTACAACAAATGCGCACCTTGTAAATAAATAATCCCAAAATGTGGAACATCAATAATAAATCAAAATTAAGGTTGACCAATTGGAGCCATTCGTTTAAGTGAGTTCCTAACATGAAAAAAATTGAGAAGAACCTCTCTCTAATGCTCCATCAGAAAATATCTCTTTTACCTCTTCGGCAGTTGCACTGGATTATGATTCTGTCTCTTCTGAGATTGACTTTGGCCACAAATGTGGTCTCATTGGAAAACACTTCATCAAAATTGAAATTTCCATTTCCACCTTTACGGCTATGTTTTCACAAATCTGGTTGTGATTTTGAAGCTTGTTTCATATTCTGGTGTAGGCTTTCATTTAAACCTAGGATCACGTACAGCCGCACCCATGGAATTATACGGCAGCATCCCTGGACATATACAGCAAAGGCAGCACTCCTGGAGAATTACACATCACAGCAGACAGGCAAAAGCACCCCTAGACTTAAATGGCAGTGGGACAGCACCCCTGGAATGATGTGGCAAAGAAAAGACGTGCAAGATGGAACTGTCCTTAGGCTCTCCCACTCACCCTTATGTTGTATAATCAGGACATGCACACTTTAACAAACCAATCATTTCAGTGACAGGGTCTGCCACATGACTGTGGCTGAAATGATTGGTTTATTTGGGCCCCCACCAAAAAAAGAAGCAATTAATCTCTCCTTGCACAAACTGGCTCTACAGAGGCAAGATGTCATCCTCATCCTCAGATCCCCCCCCCTTCAGTGTTTACATCCTCATCCTCACAGAGAAATAATATTCAAACAAACCTCATGATTTGGGTGTCATTGGACTGCTTTCGCTATTACGCAAAGTTTCTGAACTTGATAATGATTTATGATTAATGCGCTGCAGGTGACATATAAGGGAGGATGTTCCTAGGTGGTTAACGTCCTTACCCCTACTTATTATGAAAGGCAACACATGGCTTGACACCTGTTGTCCGGATTTGTGGAGAAATAATTCTCCAACGAAGAGGTGGCTTTTTTGTTATTTTGACCAGGCATGACAATAGGCTTTTTCATCCTATCAACAACAACAACTGTCTCCACTGGTGCCTTATTCAAACAAACCACATCACCATCAGAATTCTCATCTTCAACTTCCTCTTCAGCGCCAGCTACACCAATATCCTCCTCATCCTGGTGTACTTCTACAGTGACACCCTCAATCTCAATATCAGCAACTGGACTGGCGGTGTTCCTCCCAGCACTTGCAGGGGGCGTGCAAATGGTGGTAGGAGCCGCCTCTTCCCATACAGTGTTGTGAAGGTCAGGCCTAGACATTGCAACTGCGGACAGTGCCAGCACCCATGTTGTGATTTTACAGCATACAAGACAGGACCAGTGTACATTTATTTTCACTGCACCCCTGTATTTTACAGCATATAGGTCCAGTGTACTTTTATTTTAACAACAACACCCATGTATTTTTACATCATACAGGACCAGTGTACTTTTACTTTTATTTTAACAGCAGCACCCCTGTATTTTACAGCATACAGGACCAGTGTGCTTTTATTTTAACAACAGTACTCATGTATTTTTACAGAATACAGGACCAGTGTACTTTTTATTGTAACAACAGCACTCCTGTATTTTTACAGCATACAGGACCAGTGTATATTTATTTTCACTGCACCCCTGAATTTTTACAGAATACAAGACAGGGCCAGTGTACATTTATTTTCACAGCAGCACCCCGGAATATTTTCAGCATACAAGATAGGGCCAGTGAACATTTATTTTCACTGCACCCCTGAATTTTTACAGCATACATATCAGGGCCAATGTACATTTATTTTCACTGCACCCCTGAATTTTTACAGCATAAAAAACAGAGCCAGTGTACATTAATTTTCACTGCACCCCAGAATGTTTACCTCATACAAGACAGGGCCAATGTACATTTATTTTCACTGCACCCCTGAGTTTTTATAGCCAGCACCCCTGTTTTTCACTGCATACAGGAGGACAGAGCCCCTGCCCCCTGTACAACACAGTGACAGCCAGGACAGCAACACCCATGTACAGCTACAGTACCCCTAACAGCATATGAAACACCAGTGACAACCAGGGCAGCACCCTTAACAGCACAGGGACACCACAGTGACAGGAACAGCACCCCTACAGATCACACACTGACCCCACCCAATGCCACCACCCACAGAGAGACAGAGGTCTGTCTCCCTCACTCTCCAAGTCTGGAGTTAAAATAGCGGTGACGCGTGGCTGTTTATATGGAATCCAAAACCCACAAGAATCCAACAGCGGGCTGATGACATTCTGTCTTGTTCTGGTTTCCAAGTCTGACGGAAAGTCCAGAGGACTTGGATTCTGTCTCGGAACGTGAAGTTCAAGGTAGGGGGTTGGTTATCTGAGAACTGAACCTGCTCATCTGTACTAATAAGTAGATAGATAGATAGATAGATAGATAGATAGATAGATAGATAGATCTTGCTGAATGTATTTAAAATATCACTAAAATTTTGCTTATAAGCTATTTTGGCCTTCAATACCACTTCTATGTCAACGATACATAACTATACCTCTCCTCTGCTGACCTCTCCCCCCTCTGTCCTCTCTTGGGTACCTGTCTGCCTCTCCACCATCTCCTGCTGGATATCCGAGCGATCCCTGAAGCTCAACATGGACAAAACCAAAATCATCATCTTTCCCCCATCCACAGTCTCCACCCCCTCCAAAATCTCTATCACTGTTGACAACACCATCATCTCCCTCATTCCATAACTCCACTGCTTGGGCATAAATCTTAACTCCTCCCTCTCCTTTACCCCCCATATCCAATCTCTGGCTCAAGCCTGTCAGTTTCAGCTCCGCAACAAGCCATTCCCCACCCATGATGTGACTAAATTTATTATCCATCTCACACTCCCATCTTGCTCCCCTCCATTCTGTTCTCAACTCTGCAGGTAGACTGATCGTCCTTTATGCAGCTCCACATCTGCCACTACTTCGATAAAAACCTGCACTGGCTCCCATTCCCCTACAGAATTCTCTTTAAACTCCTTACCCTAATACACAAGAACCTCTCCACTGCTCCCTACTTCTCCATCGTCATCTACCTGCATGCTCCCTCCTGCCTTCTCCAGTCGGTCAATGACCATCACCTCTCCTCTACCCTGGTCACTGCATCCAATGCACGAATCCAACATTTTGCCCTTGCTTCCTCCCTTCACTATAATGAGCTCCCTCACTATATTAAACTCCTCAACTTTACAAAGCTTTAAACGTGCATTCAAAATCCACCTGTTTATCAAAGTGCACCATTCAGCATAATCTAGTCTCAATGCCACTCTCCCAACCCCCTGCCTCATTCATTCAACATCTCAGCCTCTCTTACTTCCTTCAATCAAACCACCTTCCACTTGCTTGCGCCTCATGTTTGTCTCCCCTCCCTAGATTGTAAGCTCCTTGAGCAGGGCCCTCTTCTCTCCTGTTCTCCGAGATGTCTTCTTTCACACTTCAATTACAGCTCTATCCCACTCAGCGACTGTCTATAGCCACATCTCCTTTCACTAGTTACTGTTCATCTCTTCAAATAACAGCCTGCCCCTAGTAGTAAGCCAATGACTCCTTTGCTTCCTTTCATCTCAGCTTTATTGTGTACTGAGAATTCTTGTGCTCATTTTTACCTGTGCTGGGTTGTAGATTTTCGGTTATTGTAATGTTAAGTTCTGTGTACCCTGTATTGTTCTAATGTGTGTTGTATGTACAGCGCTGCAAACCACTTGTGGTGCCTTATGAATAAAATGTAATAATAATAATAATAATACTACTATATTACATTGTTTGCAAAGTTCTCACTTTAAACAACAGACAAAGAGGAAGGGGGGTGCAAATCCCCACCCCCAAATTCCCTTCCGCACACTGAAAATTACCTGTAACAATCCCTGAACCTATCTGGTAATAAAATTCAGAGAATTCGTCACAAATGTTTGCAAACACATGTTTAGCTGCTGGCCACTTCACGGCTTCTCTGATACAGCAGTCCTAACCTACATAATAGCAGTGCCCACATAGGGCCATGTAATTTGTCACAGTATGCCTCATGATAAAGGCTATTACTAAAATACTTCCAGACAGAGAGCTAACTTACCCGGGAGCCACCCCCAGGATCTCCCATTGGCACTACAAGGAACAGCATGCCTTCCAAATGCTGCTCCCATTCAATGCCAGGTAATTTTCAGTGTGCGGAAGGGAATTTGGGGGTGGGGATTAGCACCCCCCTTCCTCTTTGTCTGTTGTTTGTCTGTGACCCCTCCCCCTTCCAGCACCTGATATATAATTACCTCCAGGTATGATTGAGCAGCTTCCAAATTGTTTGTCTGCTTGTGTGCACGAGGCATTGAATGGGAGCAGCATTTGGAAGGCATGCTGTTCCTTGTAGTGCCAATGGGAGATCCTGGGGGTGGCTACCGGGTAAGTTAGCTCTCTGTCTGGAGGTGTTTTAGTAATAGCCTTTATCATGAGGCGTACTGTGACAAATTACATGGCCCTATGTGGGCACTGCTATTATGTAGGTTAGGACTGCTGTATCAGAGAAGCCGTGAAGTGGCCAGCAGCTAAACATGTGTTTGCAAACATTTGTGATGAATTCTCTGAATTTTATTACCAGATAGGTTCAGGGATTGTTACAGGTAATTTTCAGTGTGCGGAAGGGAATTTGGGGGTGGGGATTTGCACCCCCCTTCCTCTTTGTCTGTTGTTTGTCTGTGACCCCTCCCCCTTCCAGCACCATATATATAATTACCTCCAGGTATGATTGAGCAGCTTCCAAAAAGTTCTCACTATAACAGAACCCACATCCCATCTAATAATCTGTCCTTTGGCACCTCACTAAATCCTCCCTCACACACCACCTCATCGCCGCTGGTGTACAACTAGAGAGGACTTTTCAATGTGTATTTATCTTACCAGCAACATTTTTCCTTATTAATTATCTAATGTAAAATGAAATAAACATACTTCCTGGTAATTTTTATGATGTGTTTTATCCATTATTAATACACACAGACATTTGCATAGTTTGAAAACATAACCCTACAAAATTTGTAGCTGCTTAATTATATTCATTAGCCCATTTGTGCAGCATGTACCGGGAACTTAAGCTTTTATGCACTCAGCTTTCAATTGCTGATTTAAAAAAAATAAAAAAATAAAATATAAAAGTTTATGGCTAGAAGATTATTTGTGTTGTGTCTTCTCTTGCATTCAAATTAGAAGTAAAAAGCTATAGCTAATAAACTTGTGAAATGCATAACACGTTTCTAAAACAACTATGTGCCTAGTTATCCATTATTATTTGCAGGAAATCGGGTGTTTTCAAGGGGTAGAGACAAATAATAAGTATATACTCCCATTTTTACACAATAAAGCAGCCCCCATAGAAACCTTTTGGGGACTGCCTTTGAGATGAGTTTACCAAGTTCTGCAGATTGCATTAATTGACCATTGTAGCCTTTGGTCTACATATAGCAAAGAGTACCAAAAGAGACATTCGTAGGATCTTTCCCCAACACTCTTCACTCATGCATTGTGCTCAGCATGCAATCACTTGACTTCTTACACACTATAGGGATAGGCTTCTTTTGGAGCCCTTGCTCCTGTGGGTGTATTGTAATATACTGAATTTGAGCAAATCTAAATTTATTATTGTCCTGAACAGCAGAGATACAGTATTGTAAGTAATAATAATTATAAAGTCTAGGACCCACTAATTAATAAGTACACCCTTTACTACCCTGATTGTGTTTTTAATCTGTGTTCTTAAATTCCAGACCATAAGTAGCTTTAGCAGGTCATATTTTTTAGGACTTTCCTTTGTGACAAAGATGTAATTATTACTGATTGTGGACAAATTATTAAATTCAGCTCTTTGTGACTATAATCATGAATTATTCCACTGAATGTAAATTGTTCTCTTATTTCCTTTCCAGTCATTTAGCTGAGTGGAAATGTCTGCGTCCATAAAAAATTGCACTCTCCAGCCCTATATTTAATTTAAATAATGACTTTCTTTAAAACCAAATTTCACATTTATAAAGGTCTGTAAAATCACATGCACCCAAATAATTAGTTCACAAGCAGGTAACATCTCGTTTTTCTTCGGTCCATACATACACTCCCAGAGGTCATTCTATGACAGTAAACCAGCTCAACGTGTAGTGAGATACATCAAAGAGGAATATGTTTCCCTTCTCAATAGCAGATTTGAGTTTTGTAAATGACATTCTAAGGGCCTAATTTAGAGTTTGATGCATTTTGGGCCCTGAAGGTATACGTAAACATTGTGTTGCAAAAAATTGCAGACGTTCTAAGATGCGTCCAATTCAAAAAACAGCAGTACTTCTGCATGAGGCATATTGCCCTGTTCATACACAATATAAAGTAATGAACAGAGAATAATATAATGAAGAGAGATTGATGCCAATGACAGAGTTATTAATAAATATAAAAGTAATCTTTTTCAATTGTAATGAAATCCATTGTGAAACTACTTTCCTGCAGTAGTTCTATTGGACAACATACTATATCTGCATCATCAATGAATGATTTATTGTTACAGGGGTTAGTACAGAAATAGTTAAACAGAAGAGGCTAAATAGTGCTGCATATATTATAATTATTACATATGCTTAAACTAATTCCCCTAAAATACAGTATGAACCCGTTAAGAACCATACCTGGTAATGCTTCAGTCTCATTAGTTAGTGTCTGCAGAGTAAGGAGGTGCTACACTTACAGTACTTGTACACATCATTAATGTTATACTTTTACACGAGCAAACATCTGTTTTGTCTCCCCAGACATAAGTGCCCACAAATCTAAAGTATAGGTCTGTGTATGGGTAAATTTTCTACAACGGTCAAAATACAATTTTTATTCAAAGTGCATTTTATGTTCTTCTGAATTGGGCATAACAAGGGGCAACTTTAGAGATAATCCATTATTGTAATAAATAATTATATATTATAAACAATCCCCAGTTATGTATACCACGCCCCATTCTTGTTACAACATTTTAAACTAGGTGCCTTGGGGGAGGGTTTAGCAAGAAATTACGGGTCATTCAGTAAGAATAGCAGGGGTGGCGTTAGTGAACAAAATGGAGGAGGAGTAGGGGGGAGGAATAGAGCAGACGGCAAGGGTAGTAATATGGGAACTAAAAAGGGTTTTAGAATAACACTTTCCAACGACGATAACGGGTCATCTTTACTGCATAAGAATTACGATGTCCCTACCATAAGGGGAAATACATATCTCAATTGTTTGTATGTAAATGCTAGAAGCCTTACAGGTAAAAAGGGGGAACTAGAAATCCTCTCAGCAAGCAGGGAATATGATATTATAAGCATTACTGAAACGTGGTGGGATGAATCTCACGATTGGACAGTCAGTCTAGAGGGTTACACGCTGTACAGGAGAGACAGACTAAATAAATGGGGTGGATGGGTATGTCTTTACGTAAAGCCATTTCTAAAACCTGTTATACGGGAAGATATTCAAGAAGGGACTGTAAATACTATTGAGACGTTATGGGTAGAAATTGCATGCGGGGGTAAAGGAATAAAGAAGTTAATATTGGGGTTATGCTACAGGCCGCCTGGTATTAATGTGTCTGATGAGAAATTGTTACTGAACCAAATTGAAAGAGCAGCAGGAGTAGGAGACATAGTAGTGATGGGAGACTTTAACTATCCCGAGATAAACTGAAAATCAATTGTGATACTGCTAGGGGCAATATGTTTTTAAACACGTTAAATGATAATTACTTAGTTCAATTAATCGAGGAACCAACTAGGTACAATGCAATCTTAGACCTGGTATTAACTAACAATAAGGGAATTGGTATCAAATATTGAAGTAGGAGAGCCCATAGGTAATAGCGACCACAATATGGTCACATTCAATATTAGTTTTCATAAGCAGTCCTATACTGGCTCAACTAGGACTCTAAACTTTAGCAAAGCCAACTTTGACATGATGAAGGAAGCATTAAGGGACATTGAATGGGAAATTCTGTTTCAAGGAAAAAATACTACAGAGAAATGGGATGTATTAAAATCACTGCTAATTAATAATACTTGTAAATTTATTCCCACCAGCAGCAAAAAAAGGAATAAAAATCCCAAACCAATGTGGTTTAACAAAAATATAAAGGAATTAATGGACAAAAAATGACGAGCATTTAAAAAATACAAATCTGAGGGGGATGCGGAGTCATTTCAACACTATAAGGACTGTAACAAAATATGCAAAAAAGGAATAAGAGCGGCTAAAGTAGAAACTGAAAGACTAGTAGCAAAGGAAAGCAAAGCGAATCCCACATTTTTTTAAGTACATCAACAGTAAGAGACTAAAGAAGGAGAGTATAGGCCCTTTAAAGGACAAGAGGGGAGTCTTAATAAAAAATGATAATGACATATCAAACAAACTAAACAAGTTTTTTTCAACAGTATTTACCAGAGAGGACCAAATGCTGGGTCTAACACAAAATCTCAATAAAGATAATGTCCCACTGCTAAATGCTTATTTGTGTGAGGAGGTAGTCTGTGACCGATTAAAATTAAAGATTAATAAGTCACCTGGTCCCGATGGAATTCACCCGAGGGTTCTTATGGAGCTGCACGCTGAACTAGCAAGACCTCTATTTTTTATCTTCATGGATTCGGTTAAATCGGGTATGGTTCCCAAGGACTGGCGTATAGCGGAGGTAGTGCCGATATTTAAAAAGGGGAGCAAAGCTGAACCAGGTAATTATAGACCAGTTAGTCTTACATCTATAGAGGGGAAAGTATTGGAAGGTATTCTAAGGGATAGTATTCAAAAGTTCCTTGAAGCAAATAAGGTCATTAAAAGGAACCAACATGGATTTGTGAAGGACAGATCATATCAGACCAACTAACTTGGCTTTTATGAAACAGTAAGTGTGAACCTGGATCAGGGTAAGGAGGTGGATATAATCTTTTTAGACTTTGCCAAAGCTTTCGACACTTTACCACACATCCGTCTTATCTATAAGATACAAGAAATAGAGCTAGGGAGCACAATATGCACTTGGTTTAGTATTTGGTTAGATAATAGGGAGCAGCGCATTGTGGTCAATGGATCATTTTCAAATTGGACTAAAGTACTAAGTGGTATGCCACAAGGGTCTGTACTTGGACCACTTTAGTTCAACATTTTCATCAACGACCTAACAGTAGGTTTAGAGAGCATGGTGCCAATTTTCGCAGACGATACCAAATTGTGTAAGGTTATAAATACAGAGGGGGATGCTGAGTATCTTCAGAACGACTTAACTAAACTGGAAACATGGGCAGCAAAAAGGAGAATGAGATTCAACACAGACAAGTGTAAGGTAATGCACTGTGGGGGCAAAACCAAAAACAATTATACCTACGTACTAAATGGGGTAATATTAGGGGATTCTGTACTGGGGGTTCACATAGATAACAAATGAAGCAGCAGTACCCAAAGTAGGAGTGCAACAAAGAAGGCTAATAAGATATTAGCATGCATAAACGGGGAATTGATGCAAGGGACGAGAGTATTATACTCCCATTATATAAATCACTAGTGAGGCCACATCTTGAATACTGTGTGCAATTTTGGGCACCATATTACAAAAAGGATATCCTGGAGTTAGAAAAGGTTCAGAGGTGGGCTACCAAACTAATCAAGGGCATGGAGACGCTGGAATACGAGGAAAGGCTTGCAAGGCTAGGCATGTTTACATTGGAAAAGAGGAGACTAAGAGGGGACATGATCAACATCTACAAATATATAAGGGGTCAATACACAGAGCTTGGGAGGGACCTGTTTTCTATAAGATCAGCACAGAGAACACATGGTCACTCGATTAGGTTAGAGGAGAGGAGTTACCGCACATTGAGGCAAAAAGGTTTTTTCACAGTAAGGACTACACGTGTTTGGAATTCCCTGCCTGAGAGAGTAGTAACTGTGGACTCAGTCAACACCTTTAAGAAAGGGTTAGATAAATTCCTATTGGATAAAGATATTCAGGGTTATGGTGCGTAGGCACGCATTATAGTTAATTTAACTAGTCCTAACATAAAAATAACTAGTCCTATAATAAGACTGCATAGGAGACCACAAATAGGTTGAACTCGATGGACAATTGTCTTTTTTCAACCTTAGTTACTATGTTACAATGTTACTAATGCAAATGCTAGTGATGTACAGTAGCGCTGAGGGTGTGTGGGGGGTACTAATTACCTGAGCCCAGGTCTGATGGAGGGACCCAGCAGGGGGGGGGGGGTTAACTGGCAGCAGCTGCTGCTCTTCCCCTCAGCCCAGCACATGCTGCTGTGTGCTGGACAGCAGTGTGGCCAGGGAGGCGCTGTAAGTATTAATATATCTGTTTTTTTGTCTAAGGGTGCATGTCCCCAACTCCTGTGATTAGACCACGCCCCCTGAAAAGTATCTGGGTCCCGCCAGGCTCTCTACTGCCCTGGTAATGTACAGACTCATGAGATGCATCTGACTGAAATCATGTATAATAATGCTCTTTCTTCATGCATCCCACTCTGATTATTTTTGGGGCACACATGTGCCCTACTCTACCTACATCCCTTGTAGCAGAAATCAGTGTACTTCCCTATACAGGTTCAATATCCCTTATCCATAATTCAAAATCCCACATTTTTGGGTCCCCTACAGAGATAATGACATATATATTGTTTATGTGTATATACATATATATTATACATATATATATATATATATATACACAGTGGTCGAAGTGAAAATTTTGAAGTGGGGGTATGCAAAAGTCAAGGATGTAATTATGCGCGCGCCGAAGGCGCGCACGCTCCAGAAAAGGGGGCGTGGTCACCCAATAGGGGGCATGTCCCATGTAGTAGAACCCCTTATACTATCTAGCACTGGTGCCCCTTTCACATTATAGCACACTGAATGAGCTGAAATTCACATTATAGCACACTGAATGAGCCGAAATTCACCTTGTAACACACTAAATGAGCCGAAATTCACCTTGTAGCACACTGAATGAGCCGAAATTCACCTTGTAGCACACTGAATGAGCCGAAATTCACCTTGTAGCACACTGAATGAGCCGAAATTCACCTTGTAGCACACTGAATGAGCCGGAATTCACATTGTAGCACACTGAATTTGCCAAAATTCACATTGTAGCACACTGAATGAGCTGATATTGTGACAGCACGGACAGCCAGAGTGACGACAGGGAGAGAGACAGTGACGACAGCGAGAGAGAGACAGTGACGACAGGGAGAGAGAGACAGTGACGACAGGGAGAGAGAGACAGTGATGACAGGGAGAGAGACAGGGAGAGAGAGAGACGACAGGGAGAGTGACGACAGGGGGAGATACAGGGGGAGAGAGGGACGACAGGGAGAGAGTGACGACAGGGAGAGAGTGACGTCAGAGACAACAGGGAGGGTGACGACAGGGAGAGTGACGACAGGGGGGAGAGAGTGACGACAATGAGAGTGATGACGGTGAGTGACAAGAGTGACGACAGGGAGAGTGACGACAGGGAGAGAGAGTGACGACAGAGAGAGACAGTGACGACAAAGAGAGAGAGACAGGGATAGAGAGAGACGGGGAGAGAGAGACGGGGAGAGAGAGACGACAGTGACGACAGGGAGAGAGTGATGACAGGGAGAGAGTGACGACAGGGAGAGAGTGATGACAGGGAGAGAGAGACTACAGTGACAACAGGGAGAGAGAGACGACAGTGACGACAGGGAGAGTGACGACAGGGAGAGAGACGACAGGGAGAGAAAGTGACGACGGAGAGAGAGTGACGACAGGGAGAGAGTGACGACATGGAGAGAGTGACGACAGTGACAACAGGGAGAGAGATGCGACAGTGACGACAGGGAGAGAGAGACGACAGGGATAGAGTGACGACAGGGATAGAGTGATGACAGCGATAGAGTGACGACAGAGAGTGACGACAGAGAGAGTGACGACAGGGAGAGACAGTGATGACAGGGAGAGATAGTGACGACAGGGAGAGAGGCAGGGGGAGAGACAGGGGGAGAGAGAGTGACGACAGGGAGAGTGACAACAGAGGGAGAGTGACGACAGGCAGAGTGACGACAGTGACGACAGGGAGAGTGACGAGAGTGACAACAGGGAGAGTGACGACATTGACGACAGGGAGAGAGTGACGACAGTGACGACAGGGAGAGTGACGACAGGGAGAGTGACGACAGGGAGAGACAGTGACGACAGAGAGAGACAGTGACGACAGAGAGAGAGATGGGGGAGAGAGTGACGACAGGGAGTGAGTGACGACAGTGACGACAGGGAGAGAGTGACGAAAGAGGGAGAGTGACGACAAGGAGAGTGACGACAGTAACGACAGGGAGAGTGACGGCAGGGAGAGTGATGACAGTGACGACAGGGAGAGTGACGACAGTGAGAGTGATGACTGCGACGACAGGGAGAGTGACGACAGGGAGGGTGACGACAGGGACAGTGACAGTGACGACAGGAACAGCAAGGAGAGAGGTGACAGCAGGGGAACATTACCTTATTTGTTGCTGGCAGCAGTGAGTTGGCGCCGGGCGGCTGGTGAGCGGGGCCGGCGGCAGGCTGGTGAGCGGGGCCGGCAGCTGGCTGGTGAGCGGGAGCAGCGGGCGGATGGTGAGCGGGAGCAGCGGGTGGATGGTGAGCGGCGTGCCGTCTCCTGCTGCACTTTCTGGGCTCATTTCCGGGTCAGTGGAAGGAGTGGCGGTATACCATACCGCCGTATACCGCCCCACTTCGACCACTGTATATATATATATATATATATATATATGTGTCATTATCTCAGTAGGGAAACAAGCAAATTTGTTAGCAGTTTGGCAAAACCATGTGCACTGCAGGGGAGGCAGATATAACATTTGCAGAGAATTAAGGCCAGTGTGTCCTACAGTGTGCATCATTTTTATTGGGGACTCACACTTTTCAATTATTGTAAAGATATTTAGGGCCTTATTCAGAGACAGATGCAGTGTCCATATACATGCAGTTGACCAATGTTTTTCTACTATGCATGCATCTAAGTGGTACCACACATACGACCGGATTATCTGCACACAGGGATGCAGCACAGAATCAAATGCATGGTCTAAGAATTATAATGGCCATTCTTGGTAGGTAATGGCCGGTGGTGACGTTTACTTGGGTGTGTCCCAGATGTGTTGCTTAAAGCGGCTTGGTTCAGAGATGCACTGGCTGAGAATTATAGTGTGCAATCTGGATAGGTAATGGGGTGGTGTAGCTGACATGAGTGCATCCCAGGTGTGTTTCTGAAAGCAGCTGCGTTCAAAGATGCGCAGCAGCTAACATCGGAATGCCATACTTGGATGGAGAAACTGCTCCTGGGATAGAGCTTCTGTAAGTTTCGATAGAGCGACAAAGTGTGTCTACTTTAAACACGCACATTAACGGAAATGCACTGGCTTAAGATACCACAAGTGAGTGTCTCAGTTGTTTAAAAAACAGATGCAGCTTTACTATAAAGACGCAGCCAAAAGGAGCAGCCATGGCTGCATCTGTATCCATTTCTGAGTCAGGCCTTTAGTGTCTAGCTGACAGATAAGTCCTCTGTTCACAAGCATATATTTAGAAGTACTGTAGTTTGGCTACAAAGAGAATTTTGATGGATCACAGTTCTATTTTATATTTTAGTTCCTGTGTTTTTCAAGGAAATTGAATTTGTTGATTTTGTTATGTAATGTAGAAGATTCATACTGTGAAAATAATAAAAATCAAGCAGTAAATTGTGCAGAGTCAGACGCTAACACGTTCCTTCTATAATCAGACTCTGGAGGCTGATTTCTCCACTGTCCGTTCCATTAATATTCAGTGCAGGTGGGTAAATAATAGGTGCATGGAGAGAGGTGCACATTCTGCATTCCATGGGCCCATCGCACACAGATTTTATTTGGTGTTTTATGTGTATTAAATAGTGTTTGTAAAGTGGTCTGTGGAGAGCCAGAAAACAATGCTTCCAAGGATACAAGATAATAACTTATATCACAAGTAGAGATGATCAACATGTTCAAATCTCTTCTGTGAAATATTCCCAGCATTTGTAAGTTTCAATGGAAAAATTTGGACTGTAGAGATGTGCACAGATTCTCGAGTTTTGCTTTTGGTTCTAAATAATTATTTTGTTTTGTTTTTGTCCAAATTACCCTCAAATGTTTTGCTTTTGGATTTCTTTAAAAAAAAACTTATAAAAGCATGTAATTTGGACCTGCTTTTGTTTGTAATGTAATATTAGTATTAATATGATTTATTTCCAGTCATTCCCAGTCAAGTTTGACCACCTCACAGCCAACAATATTGTTTTTGCCAGAAATGGGCAAAGATTGCAGTGAGCTGGCAGGCAAAACTAAGCAACAGAGCAGCAGCTCAAACACACGGCAGTTTAAAAGATTATACTGTAGCATATCTATGAAACACTGTGGCACAGCAGTGTCATATAAATAAAGAATATAGTTGCACTAATAAAACCTACAAAACAAATAGTTCAGCCAACATACAATTAAAACATCAATTTATTTAGTATTAGATAAATACACTGCTAATAAAATTACGAATCCCAAAAGGCTGCTATAATATCTGCTCACTCTTCACCCTTTGGGTGTCATTTAAATAGTTATCCTGCAAAATACAAGTTAATTCCTGCAAAGCACTGTATATCTAGGTGATTCCTGCCTAGAGACTCCATTCAGCAGAAAACTTCCAAACATTCTATCCAGTTGCAGGGATACAGGTGGCTGGTATGGAGGTGAGGCCAGTCAGGCATTGTCAAGTCCCCTCCTCCCGTTCAACATACCTGACCTTACAACATTGCTTCCAACAAGCCTGATTTGCCCACTCTGTTTTTCTGAGTAGTACTGGTCTAGATGTTAAGAATATCCCGCTACTCTGTTCTTTTAGCCCTGGAAGCTAAAGCAGCAGCATCAGACAGCTACTGTACTCACATTTTGCTATAATGCCCAGCCATGCTTCTTTGCCCTTGCAGCAGCTCATCCCCAGGGCAGTAGAGAATCTGGCTGGGCCCAGGCACTTTCAGGGTGTGTGGGCTAATCACAGGAGGCGTGGACATGCACCCTTAGAAAGGAATAAAGAAAAAATATATATTTAAGCGCCTCCCTGACCACAGAGCAGCCCAGCACATAGCAGGAGAGAAGCTGCAGCTCCTGCTGTCAGGTATGGGGTGGGGTGTGTGTGTGTGGGGGGAGACCTGGGCTAATACTGGGTCCCTCCATCAAACCTGGGCCCTTGTAATTATTACCTCCCCCCCTCTCTCAGCGCCACTGCTCATCCTATCAAAAGATACAATATAATTTACCCCCACAGACTCCTACATTCCTCTGTAAACTAATTAATTTTTGTAAAAATTCTGCAGGACTTTGTAAAACAGCATCTTTAGTGGTGCACTTCTGCACCACTAACCATGTTTCCTGATAAACCCAAACTATCAGCAGAAATTGGTTACTATAAATGTTTTAACTTATTTGGAACTAATGATACATTTTTCACCTGAATAGCTTCATGATCCATGGCTACACCAGGTCATCCTGGATGTAAAGTACAGTATATCATAAATGCTGCAGTAAAAGATCCCTTAACTGAGACTTCCATAACTACATGTTTCTCCAGGGAGATCCATTTTCACCCATGAGGAACTTGAAATGGTTATGTTCCTAGAATTTTAATTTTCAGCTACAGTACTTAGATCAAATCAGATACTACAGGTAAATTAATGTTTAAATTAGGACTGCTCCTCTGGAATTAGTAATCACTAGAACATCATGTTTGTAGTAATATGGGAGTACGTGTTTGCAAGGCCCATACTGGAGGCGGATGAGGGACCTGTCACTCACCCTGTAGCTTTTGATGATTTATATTTTTTACTGCTCTGAATAGTTAAATATAAACTTGTGTTTTTCATATTTTGCATGTAATCCAGAGAAAAGTAAAGCTACCGAAAACAGGCCAATAGTCTCTAAATAACCTTTTTGAGAACACATGCAAGATATGGGTGACATATTTTGATTTGTGAAAGGGTCACTTCAAGGCTAGTTGACACATTTCTGGCAAAAGCAGAAATTCTAGTTGGACATAAAAACTGTTACCAAGGCAACAGAACCGGCGTAACTGAGCCGAGTGCCCCGAAGTGGCATTTGCACATTTTGTCAAATGTGTTCAGTCATACGAGCAATAACTACATTACATTATATAGGCCAATAATGCAAATGGATTTGAATCCCAATAGGAAAATCCCATTCAAGCCTCAGGTACAGTCCAGGGAAGCCTGAGGCAATGTCTTAAAAGGGCAAAATGGTAAAATTAAAAGCATCTTAGGTACTGCACAAAGTTTAGCAGGAATCTATGAAGCTGAGTATAGACACAGACGAATAAGGTTCCTGCCTCCATTGAAAATATACAACAGTGAAAACAAAACAAAGTTTTCATTCATACATTAAATAAAACAAGAAAACAACCTGAATCTGAGAATTATTACAAAATAACCAACATTAATATTTTCTTAGATTAAATATAAAACAAAAATAAAAAACAATCTTAGAACAAAAACAATTCTGCAGTGCAAAATAAAATAACATCCAATTCATTGTATGTGCTAATTACTATATCATTTCATTTTTTCCTCTTTTACTCTTTTACACTTAACTTTAAAGACTCAGTAAAGTCAGGATAGGTAAGTCTGGGTTATATGATTCACATCATCTTGGCTAGCCCACCGCTACCTCACGGGTTGGGTACCAAATGCTGAGTTGTAATGTCATGGTCATAATGTCAACATTCACCTTGCAGACAGCGATGAAATGTCTACATATTAGTATGTCAACATATTGCCCCTGGTGGCCCAGCAATGACTTGGTGGGGATCTGCTGCAGTGGCCCCAGTTCTGGGTCCCGGTGGTCATATGACTATTATTCCAGGTGAGAATTTCAATATTCCAGTGTTTCTGTAAGAATTTCTCTGCTCTCCCTAATTCAAATCCCTACTGCTAGCTCTAACACCTTCTCTAATGCCTGACCCTAATCACTCCTGCAACCTAACCCTAAGCTCCACCCAGGTACGGACTAGGGCCACTTTACAACCCTGGCATTTTTGTGCACGTGCCATGCAAAAGGGGGCGCAC
Source organism: Pseudophryne corroboree (assembly GCF_028390025.1). Lineage (NCBI taxonomy): Eukaryota > Metazoa > Chordata > Amphibia > Anura > Myobatrachidae > Pseudophryne > Pseudophryne corroboree. Next base: position 217,178,595 of record NC_086450.1, read on the forward strand.
ATGCATGAAAGGAGGCACAGACACTGATCACAGGGCTGTGCTGCAAGTCAGGGGGTGTGGACTAGCGGAACACCCACATCTTTCTATGAAACAGGCATTTTTGGGTGGTGGGAAGAGCAAAACAGAGAGCCGGAAGCTGCTCAGGCCCGGCCTTCCTGGCTCTCTGTGTGAATGGACTGGCCCACCAGACCATTGGCCATTCTGGCATATGCCAAAAGTGCCAGATAGGCAGTCTGGCCCTGCCTCCACCTAGTGCTTTACCCAAACCCTCCTGCCTGAAGACTAACCATAATGTAGACATACTGTCAATGTCAACATTTCACCCTTTGACATTTGGACAATGTCGGCATGTTCACTGTCAACATTTTCATAATATTGACATCATACTGTAACTGTCAAAATGTTGGTGTTGATATTGTTATTATAAATATTTTGACGGCATCCCCTTCATAAAACACCGCTCATTGATGCACGATCACATGAATTGTGTTATTCTGCACTGGATAGTGAGGTGTAAAAATGTAGCTGCATTTGTCAGGTCCATATGATGGAGCCAGAGCTGCAGCCTAGACCGGAAGGCTGTAAAGTCAGCCTATAAGTCTGCTACTTCTGTACTGATCTTAGTGCCTCCCATGCATGGTCCCTGAAGAGTCTTCTGGCTATTACTGTATGTAGTAGTACTACAGTAGTATGTAGTGGTACAGAACCAGGTTGTTTGCATTGGTACCAGAGAAGACTCCAGTTGTGGTGTATGTGGGTGGTGGTGGGGAGGGGGGGAAGGGGGAGGTTGGGGAGATGTTGCTTGACCGGTCCCAGACTCATTTTTTCCTCAGCAGTGATTAATAAATATTTAAATAAATGGTCATGCTGTCGTGCTTTAAAATATAGCAAAATAAAATAAGTAAAATTTCTTAAATACTTTTCAGCTGTTTTGTATGACTTTTAAACATATACTTTAACACAGAGGTTCTCAAACGCCATCCTCAAGGCATCTCAATGGTCCCGGTTTTAAGCTAATCCATATTTGGCCATAGGTGATTTAATTAGCACCTCATTAATTTGATTTAACCATCTGTGCTGAGCCAAAGATAGACAGTACCTAAAACCTGAACCATTGGGATGCCTTGAGGACTGCGTTTCACAACCTATATAACCTATTTTTTAGTGCAATAGTTTGTTATTGTGTAAATACTATTTTTAGATTACTTTTTGTTTTTACATGTTAAACAAGTGGGATTAGCATTATGCTAAACACCAACATAAGATCATGTCATCAGCAAGTGGAGAGCGAGCTCTTAGCGCCAGCAGGGACAGAAGTCTCTGTATGGTGACAAGAGATCAGCAGCACTCTATGCTGTTTCTGTATTATTTGATAGAAACAGGAGGCACTAGGAAACATCATTGTTCTTACAACAGGTCTGTCTTGCTGAATGTGCTACTGCCCATGTGCGGATGCTCATCTCCCCCAGTGTACTGTTTGACTGGATGCAGCCCAGTGCATTTTACCCTGTTGTAAACACAAGGGCTAATAAAAACCGCTGTACCAACATCGCATAAGTGTAAAAGCATACTGCTGGCCCTATAGAAAACTGCTCCAGGCTCACTACAGTGCCCAGTAACCACTGTATGCCCCAGGTTGTCGCTGCAATACCATGTGTATGGGCACCCTGTCATCAGCCTGCTGCATGGTTCCAGGCAATGCCCCTGCTGCCATAAAAACTAATATTTTTTAGGGATATTAATTGAGCCTGCATCTGGGAAATGGCACTGAATAAGCATCAGGGTGGCAGAAACTGAGGTTTAGGGAAGGGAGTATGGAGTAGAAGACAGTCTAAGTAATAGAAGGAAAAGCACATGAGGGGAGAGAGCCCTGCTCATGAGTTCTTACATTGGATACACTGTCCGAGTGCTGCCCCGTTCTATTACTGGATATTGGGGGTGCTGTCCTCTGGAGTAGGAAACCAGAGCAAGTATAAAGTAGATCTTGTAGTTGACTACTCAAGTGCCAGGTCTCATTTTGGAATATATATCTATCTATATATATTCCATAGACAAAAACCTTACGGTTTCACATGTCCCATTAAGGCTTCTTACACATGATCTGGCATTTCAGTAACCTATTGTAACGCTTCCACTCAAACTCAAAAAAGCAATGAAATTCCAATCATTAATGGATGTGTTCCTTGAGCAATACAGATATGGTATGCCATCACAGTCTGTGGGTAAGTGCAGATTCAGCACTCTCAGAGCGATTGCTGTCACTCACACAATGGTGGAGCTGCTAATTCACAGATTAGTGTGCTCATTGGAATACACACATGCTGTCTGAGCAACTGAAGGTCTGAGCAGAAGACAGAGCTGCTCATATGAGGTAAGATTTGTGTTGATTGAAGGGAGGAGACAGAGCAGTGTGGACGGGGGACAGAAATGTGTGGATAGGGGGAAGACTAAGCAGCACTGATTCAGGAACAAAGCAACACAGATGGGTGGGAGGTAAGATAGTGATGCAGTTGGGGGGAGACAGAGTGAAACAGACTGGGAAAGAGAGTGGCACAGATGGGAGAAAGACAGTGGCACAGATGGTGGGGAGACAGAGCGGTGTGGATGGGTGGACAGTGCCGTGTGGACGAGGGGGACAGAGCAGCATAGATGGAGAGGGGTGAGTGCTGTACAGATGGAAAGAAACAGTGGCGTGGATGAGGGTGGCAGAGCAGCATGGATGAGGGGAAGACTGTCTCGACATCGGAGGGGGTAAGTATTTTTACCTAACCATGGGGGCTGGTGGCTAAGGCTAACCCTTCCCCTGGGCAATAACCCTAATAGTGACCCCGATACTTACCTTCGGGATGTCGGCGATGTCAGCTACGTGAATGGGGTAATAGTGGTGTGGATAGGGGTGAGATTAAGCAGCACGTATGGGAAGGGAGGCAGAGTGGTGTGGATGGGGGAGCAATGATGCAGATGGGTTGAAAACATTGGCACGGATGGGTAGAAAACTGGTGCAGATGGGAGAGAAGACAGTGTGGCATGTATAGGAGGAGGCAGAGTGATGTTGAAGAGGGAAACACTAAGCAGTGCAGAAAGAAGGAAATGGTGGTACGGACAAGGCACAGATGGGGAAAGACAGATGGTGCAGATAAGTGAATACAGACTAGCACAGATGGGACAACACAGCAGTAGGGATTGGGGAAGACAGAGCAGCATGGAGGCATATAGCGGAAGTGAAGATGCATAGATCGTAGATGAGGTATTATAGTTTTAGCAATTAACCAAGATGTTTGAGGGAGCTAAATGTGTAGACTAAATGAGATAGATGTATGGAGTGAGAAGGATGTTGGAACAAGATGGGACTGTTGTGGTGACCGAATGGGATGGTTGTGGGCACTGAGCAGGATAGGTGCACTACATAACTGCTCAGACCTTCAGTTGCATAGACTGCATGTGTGTATTCCAATGAGCACACAAATCTGTAAATTAGCAGCTCCACCATTGTGTGAGTGACAGCAACTTCACTCTGGGGGACATTCCGAGTTGATCGCACGTAGCAACTTTTTGCTGCTGGTGCGATCAACTAGATGCCGCTTATGGGGGAGTGTATTTTAGCATAGCAGGACTGCGAATGCTTGTGCAGCCCTGCTATGCTAAAAAAGTTTTGTGCAGAACAAGACTAGCCCTGCAGTTACTTACCCTGTGCGTTGGATCCAGCGATGAAGGTCCCGGAATTGACGTCAGACAACCGCCCTCCAAACGCCTGGACACTCCTGCATTCAGATCTCCTTGCCCGGAAAACGGTGAGTATCGGCCCCGGAACCCCTTGTTTACATAATCACGTCTGCGTATGCTTTTCCACAGCGCATATGACACAATAGTGTCACGTTGTGCTGTGTAGAACACACGGGCGTGCGGTTCAATCGCACGGCCTATAGGTACTTGTTATCTATATGCCCTACAATTGCGGGAGTTGAATTCACAAGCTGCGCTCCTCAGCCGGAGCGTAACAAAAAACCTTTACTTCAATTCACAATTCTATCACAATTCACTATCACGCTCCTGTGCAAGTCTCCTCACGACTTGCGTATTTCTCTATTTATGTATTCATGTAAGGTAGCAAACCTCACACCACTGAGTCTCTGCTAACTCAAGTGTTTCCACGAGATCCCAATTTCCCCGGGGTTCAATACATCCACTCCTACTTTCACTCACTGTTATGAGCCACAGCTGTGGCTCATTCCTGTTTTGCATTTTTGTTCTGTATTTTATGTTATACTTCTGTTTATGTTCCCTGTGGGTGTCATGGGGTGCTCGGAGCTCACCCTTAAGGAGGGGATACTGTTATGAACCACAGGTAGTGGTTCATTCCTATTTTATGTTTATAAAGTTGTCTTGCATGCCAGGATTTCCCGTTGCTCTGTTTTAGAATACTCTTGTCTGCTGCCGCTGGTGAGTCTGTGTAATTGCAGCTTGTTCCCATGTGTTCAGCCTCACCTGGCTGCTAATTGCATCTTGTCAGTTTAGAGTCATGCAACAGGGCAGCTGCATGGGATTATTAATTAGGCCTCTCTGTTATATGCTGGCTGTTTGCAATTCACAGATGCTGGTGATATTCCTTGGTTTGCAGTCTGCTTGAAGTGTGAGCTGGTTCCTGTCAGTCCCTGTGTTGATTCCTGTGTCAGTCCCTGTGTCGATTCCTGTGTCTGATCCCGTGTCCTGCTGTGAGGCGTTCCTGCCCTGAGGTCCAGTGGCTTTGCCTGTCCCTGGTCAAGTCTTCTGGCTTCCTGGTGTCCACCGGTCTGTCGTTTGGGATTCTGCCTGTCCTCCAGTTCTGAGAGTCGGTGTCGGCGGCATTAGAAGTTCCTGTCCGTTTGCCAGTATTCGTACCGGTTCCGTGAGTAGCGGCTCTCCCGCGTCCGTTGGCCTAGCCCGCTGTATTCCATTATTGTTTCTGTCCCTGGTGTTTTGCAGAGGGTTCTGCTTATGCTGTCACCGCCGGTACACAAAGGTATTGTGTCGGCGTGTGATCAGCATTTCCTTTGTTGTTCTTTTCCTTTGGCGGTTTCTCCGCACATACTTTAGGTTTTTAGTTAGCTTGTAGCCCCTGGCCTGTTTGCTTAGTTAGAGGTCCTCTTGTTATCATTCTGCCTCGGATTTCCCTTTGTCTCTCATTAAGACCGGGGGGCACCGGAGTTGGGCAGACATAATCCGCCCTTCAAACGTGGCTGCCAAGGGCTCAATAAACCATAGTCTCGCAAGGGATTTCCGATAGCATGGGTGAGACAACAGAGTTAGGGCGCCAGGGGCTATTCCCTTTCCATTCCCCTTTCCCAGCGTTACGTCCTGGTGCTCTGGACTCACTTCATGAACATCTCCCTTGTTCTGAGCACCAGGAACCTAACATTATCACCAGCCATACCACAAAAAAGAAATAAAACTTTTTTTCTTTTTTGGCCCAGTCCAGTGTCTAGTCTAGAATCCAGTCCTGTCTAGAATTCAGTGTGCAGAATCCAATCCAGTGTTTAGAATCCAGTCTTGTCTAGAATTCAGTGTGCAGAATCCAATCCGGTGTTTAGAATCCAGTCCTGTCTAGAATTCAGTGTTTAGAATCCAGTCCAGTGTTTAGAATCCAGTCCGGTGTTTAGAATCCAGTCCGGTGTTTAAAAAAAAAAAAAAAAGTCTTGTTTTGTTTAGTTAAAATTTAGTCTTGCCTTGTCTTGCCTTGTCTTGTCTAGTTTTTAATACTCCTATGTCTACTATGCAAGCCCTGCAGGCATCTCTCGCAGCCCTGAACTCTGTATTCAGTGCTTTGAGACCAGAGCGACTAGAAGTTTTGCAGCAATCCCTAAAGCAACTGCAAAACCTACTGACTAAAATCTTGCTCATCTTGCCAGAAGTCGTTGAGAGTACATCTATCTCTAAAGAGACTCTTGTTCACAGTATGGTGACAAGAGAATCCTCTGGTTTAATTGAAGAGAAAAGGTTTAAAAGTTTTCTGCGGCCCAGGCTCTCAGAAGAGGAGCGTCTGCGTCGCAGAAACTTAAACTTGTGCCTATATTGTGGGGGTTTAGGCCACTATCTGCAGACCTGTGAGTTGCGCAAGCCAAAGTGTGGTGACGAGTCTTGCCCTCTGGCCAAGTTGAGTCAGGATACAAGACCTACTCCTGTCTCTACTGTGGCAGAGGTACTTGTCACACAACCCACACTAAACAGCTCTCTGTCCTATAATTGGGGTCTTTGGGCAAGGGAGCCCCATTATAGATTCAGGAATCAAAAGAGAATGTTTCTCTCCTCTCTTGAGGTTCCTGTGGAAGCGGAGTTGCAAGTTCCTGGAGTGGTGCCCGATGCCCAGGTTCCTGGAGTGGTGCCCGTAGCCCAGGGTCCTGGAGTGGTGCCCGTAGCCCAGGGTCCTGGAGTGGTGCCCGTAGCCCAGGGTCCTGGAGTGGTGCCCATAGCCCAGGGTCCTGGAGTGGTGCCCGTAGCCCAGGGTCCTGGAGTGGTGCCCGTAGCCCAGGGTCCTGGAGTGGTACCCGATGCCCAGAGTGCTGGTGCGGTACCCGATGCCCAGAGTGCTGGTGCGGTACCCGATGCCCAGAGTGCTGGTGCGGTACCCGATGCCCAGAGTGCTGGTGCGGTACCCGATGCCCAGAGTGCTGGTGCGGTACCCGATGCCCTAGCTTATAGAGGGACATCAAATATTATAGTTCAGGTGTCCATACCGGAAGGGGTCTCAGAAGCTGTTACCCCAGGTAGGGACTTGAAAAGCGCAACCCTAGAAAAGGTCTCTAAAACCATAGTTCTTGAAGGGAACTCGAGAAGCAAAACCCAGAAGGGATCTTTGAAGTAATATCCCCAAGTGGGGTCTCGAGAGACGCAGCCCCAAAGAAGGGTCTAGAAGTCGCTTCCCCAGGAAAGAACTTAAGAAGCATAGCCTTAGTGGAGGATCTGAACGTTATTGCTTCTGCAAAAGTCCCGGAAGTCATAGTCCCGGGAGAACTTTCGATAATTATCGACTCAGAGAGGGAGGCCGATGGCCCGATCCCAGTCAGGGAAGCCAACGGCCCGGTCCCAGTAAAAGAATCTGAGGTGCTGGCCCCAGCGGGGTTCCCGGAGGCCACTGCCCCAGCGGGGTTCCCGAGGGCCACTGCCCCAGCGGGGTTCCCGGAGGCCACTGCCCCAGCGGGGTTCCCGGAAGTCACTGCCCCGGGTGGGGTTCAGAAAGTCACTGCCCCGGGTGGGGTTCAGAAAGTCACTGCCCCGGGTGGGGTTCAGAAAGTCTCAGCCCCAGGTGGGGTTCAGAAAGCAACTGCCCCGGGTGGGGTTCAGAGAGTCTCAGCCTCGAGTAAGGTCAATAGTGACCAGGTCCTAGCAAAGCACTCCAGTCAGTCAGATGAGAAGGAAACAGATCCTGACTCTGATATCTCAACATCCATAACCTTTGATGGGGACTTAGCCCAATTTCTGGCGCTTTTCAAACACTATTACACTATTATGTTGTCTAGACCATTTCTGGGCATCACTTCAGAAAACCTTGGGCTCTATCTGATTTATTCTTTTAGAGGAGAGCCTTTTGAGTGGGCGACCAGCCTAATGAAAGCTGAAGATTCCATTCTTCAGGATCCCCTAGCATTCTGTGATGCAATTATTAAAAGATATGGTTCCAAAGAAATTGGTTCAGGTTCCTCTAAGTCACCCGTCTTGTCTGCTGAGAGTCCACCAAATACTGTAAACTCGGCACAAGAGTCCCAGCCCGTTGTTTTGACTGCAGGATGTGCTCTTTTGACTTCTTCTTCTAATAATAGTACTTTACCAGAAAGTTCAGCTCCCAAGGGTAAGAGACCTGTCTCTGATTTGAACGCAGCCTTGCTGGGTGGTACCATCAGTTCAGACAATGTTTGGGGAATTACCTTGGTCAGACCTAAAGAGCTTTGTAAAAAGAAGAAGAAGAAAAAGAAATAATTTTTGACTCTTGCCGTGATAAAAAAAAAAAAAAAGATTTTTTTTTCCTTGTCTTGTGTCCAGTGGCCACCATCAAGGGGAGGGCACTGTTACAAGTTGTTGCTACAACTTGTTTTTTGTTTTCTTGTCTGTTAGACCAGTGTGTCAGGTTTTTTTTTTTTTATCCCTTGTTCTGGATAGTCTGAATTTTGGGGTCTTTTGACCCCTCCTCAAGGGGGGGGTAATGTTATGAGCCACGGCTGTGGCTCATTCCTGTTTTGCATTTTTGTTCTGTATTTCATGTTATACTTCTGTTTATGTTCCCCGTGGGTGTCATGGGGTGCTCGGAGCTCACCCTTAATGAGGGGATACTGTTATGAACCACAGGTAGTGGTTCATTCTTATTTTATGTTTATAAAGTTGTCTTGCATGCCAGGATTTCCCGTTGCTCTGTTTTAGAATACTCTTGTCTGCTGCCGCTGGTGAGTCTGTGTAATTGCAGCTTGTTCCCATGTGTTCAGCCTCACCTGGCTGCTAATTGCATCTTGTCAGTTTAGAGTCATGCAACAGGGCAGCTGCATGGGATTATTAATTAGGCCTCTCTGTTATATGCTGGCTGTTTGCAATTCACAGATGCTGGTGATATTCCTTGGTTTGCAGTCTGCTTGAAGTGTGAGCTGGTTCCTGTCAGTCCCTGTGTTGATTCCTGTGTCAGTCCCTGTGTCGATTCCTGTGTCTGATCCCGTGTCCTGCTGTGAGGCGTTCCTGCCCTGAGGTCCAGTGGCTTTGCCTGTCCCTGGTCAAGTCTTCTGGCTTCCTGGTGTCCACCGGTCTGTCGTTTGGGATTCTGCCTGTCCTCCAGTTCTGAGAGTCGGTGTCGGCGGCATTAGAAGTTCCTGTCCGTTTGCCAGTATTCGTACCGGTTCCGTGAGTAGCGGCTCTCCCGCGTCCGTTGGCCTAGGCCGCTGTATTCCATTATTGTTTCTGTCCCTGGTGTTTTGCAGAGGGTTCTGCTTATGCTGTCACCGCCGGTACACAAAGGTATTGTGTCGGCGTGTGATCAGCATTTCCTTTGTTGTTCTTTTCCTTTGGCGGTTTCTCCGCACATACTTTAGGTTTTTAGTTAGCTTGTAGCCCCTGGCCTGTTTGCTTAGTTAGAGGTCCTCTTGTTATCATTCTGCCTCGGATTTCCCTTTGTCTCTCATTAAGACCGGGGGCACCGGAGTTGGGCAGACATAATCCGCCCTTCAAACGTGGCTGCCAAGGGCTCAATAAACCATAGTCTCACAAGGGATTTCCGATAGCACGGGTGAGACAACAGAGTTAGGGCGCCAGGGGCTATTCCCTTTCCATTCCCCTTTCCCAGCGTTACGTCCTGGTGCTCTGGACTCACTTCATGAACATCTCCCTTGTTCTGAGCACCAGGAACCTAACACTCACTCAGATACACAGTGTTTTTCTTTTCTGTACAGAAAATATCACTCCTTATGATTGGTTTTAACCCAGAGGCAGTACAGTTTAAACAAAGTATTGTAATAATCTGTTTTTGTAAAATCGGATAGTTATGTGCTATAGTATGAATGTATTCAATCCTGCCTTAAATTGAACTGCTATTGTGCGGTTATAATTTGCGCTCGCAACTCTACGCAACCTTTGCGTAAACACGCGACCGTGCGTGTCTCTATGCTACGTGCGTGACCCTGCACCACGTGCGCGCTCCTGTACGCTGTCCTCACGTACCGAACCACGTGTACAAATCTGCGTTCGCCATTCAATAAACCACACTATCTCGATAAATGTGAGCAATAAAACTACTATTACTCACTAACACAACACACACTTGTTCCGTATAAACCTAAACGTTTGGGCCGGACCAACGTTTCATGTTTTTATAATTACTCACTTAACACACTAATTCAAATATATATATATATATATATATGTATATATATATATATATGACAAGAATTACTCTCCCACTGCGCTATTTCAAATAAAACACTAAAATTAATTAATTATATGGCTGCCTGTATCCTCTAAGTTCCCTGTTAGGAGGAACTAAATGTGTGAAAATATGAAATGAAATAGAGGAGATGGCGCCAAGGGAGTTATATCAACGCCCTACCTAAAAACGGACCCTCACAGTACTCTCCGGATAAATTACGTCAGATAACAAATACTAACATAAAAATTTATTAAAACAACATATAAACCCGACACAAATGTTCATAAGTATACAGAGTTGATACATTTACATTTGTCGCACAATTTGAACAATCAGTTTGTAGTGATGAGGAAAAAGCGTAGATATATCACTACGATTTCCTCCTTCTCCTTATTGTAGATTCGGAGGTAACATCAGATAACCCTATTTATCTATCTATTATCTGATGTTACCTCCGAATCTACAATAAGGAGAAGGAGGAAATCGTAGTGATATATCTACGCTTTTTCCTCATCACTACAAACTGATTGTTCAAATTGTGCGACAAATGTAAATGTATCAACTCTGTATACTTATGAACATTTGTGTCGGGTTTATATGTTGTTTTAATAAATTTTTATGTTAGTATTTGTTATCTGACGTAATTTATCCGGAGAGTACTGTGAGGGTCCGTTTTTAGGTAGGGCGTTGATATAACTCCCTTGGCGCCATCTCCTCTATTTCATTTCATATATATATATATATATATATATATATATATATATATATATAGCAAGTAAAAGTATCTGAATTCACACAGATCTATAATCACTGCAATAATCTATAATTTAAATGCTGTGATTCAGATTGGATAGCTATCTTGCAGGACATGCACTGATATAAATATACACATAAATATACACATAATTATAATAATATAATATATATAATATTATATATATATATACCATTTACTGTACTCCTATAAGACACCTCACCCCTTCACTGCCTCTAATTTGCATATCAAAGATATTTGCCTTGCTTGTACAAGAAAGTAGTTTAACAAGTTAATTAACATTTCAATGGCTATCCTACCCTAGCAAACAGAGGGGATAATTCTGAGTTGATCGCAGCAGGAACATTGTTAGCAGTTGGGCAAAACCATGTGCACTGCAGGTGTGGCAGATATAACATGTGCAGAGAGAGTTAGATTTGGGTGGGTTATTTTGTTTCTGTGCAGGGTAAATACTGGCTGCTTTATCTTTACACTGCAATTTAGATTGCAGATTGAACACACCACACCCAAATCTAACTCTCTCTGCACATGTTATATCTGCCTCCCCTGCAGTGCACATGGGCCCTCATTCTGAGTTGTTCGCTTGCTAGCTGCTTTTAGCAGCATTGCACACGCTAAGCCGCCACCTACTGGGAGTGAATCTTAGCTTTGCAGAATTGCGAATGAAAGATTTGCATAATTGCGAATAGAAATTTCTTTGCAGTTTCTGAGTAGCTCGGGACTTACTCTGCCACTGCGATCAGTTCAGTCAGTTTCGTTCCTGGTTTGACGTCACAAACACACCCAGCGTTCGCCCAGACACTCCCCCGTTTTTCCAGCCACTCCCGCGTTTTTCCCAGAAACGGCAGCGTTTTTCCGCACACACCCATAAAACGGCCAGTTTCCGCCCAGAAACACCCACTTCCTGTCAATCACACTCCGATCACCAGAACGAAGAAAAATCCTCGTTATGCCGTGAGTAAAATACCAAACTTTTGTGTAAAATAACTAAGCGCATGCGCTTTGCGAACCTTGCGCATGCGCAGTAAGCGACTAATCGCAATATAGCGAAACTCGGCAATGAATGAACAACTCGGAATGAGGGCCATGGTTTTGCCCAACTGCTAAAAAAGTTCGAGCTGCGATCAACCCAGAATTAGCCCCAGAGTCAACAAGTCCTGGGAAAGAAAAAAAACTTATTTTTTGTCCTGTGTGTAATTCCCTTACATCAAGTATTCATTTGTCTCACCATTAACTATCACTAGGCCCAATTGAAACTATTTGTAATTGACTATGGCATGGGTTAAATAAATTCATTGGTAACTTATAAATGGTGCTGGATTTGTAGATATGTGTTGTTTCTTTGTGACAAAGGAAATGGATTGTTTTAACCAGTCAGCTATTTAGAAAGTGACCTTCCTAAAATGGCCACTGCTCCTCCCCCTTTCACATCCATGTGGCTTTAACAAGATGGTGGACAGGCCATGTGGCTAGCCAAAATGGAGGACAGACCATCCACACTCTATAGAAGCACCAAAAGTTACTTTAGGCCTGTGTTTAAATTATACGAATTTGCCTCAGCATGCTAACACAGCTATATTATGGCTATGCACCAACTTTTAAATGTTCTTTAAATTTACTTAACAGATAAACAAATCCAATCTGAATAAAACACAATATGACTTATTTGAATTTTGTTTTGCAACAATAAAAATATGCTGTAGCATTTTAAATATTATGAGAAACACATTGTCCCTTGAATTTCATATCAGCGCCTTACTGATAACACAAAAAAGCACAAAACAGCACGTGATTCAGCAGCATATCGCGATGCATCCATCGTTAGCTGGTAGACCACAGCCGCGTTTGTACAGTGCAATCATTAAGAACGTGATATCGCGGACGCGCTCCCATCTGTTCAAGTCAAATTACTTTCTAATAAATATTTAAAATGCCAGCTCTAATATATACTGCGGACGCCAGGCGCATCTTATTATCATGTGCTATAAATGTGCATTATACTTCGCAAAACACTACATCCCATAAGAGAAAACAATACACCCACACGTTATCTGAGTTCCAAAGCTCATTGATGTATATATTTGTTATTATAAGGTTATGTATACAATATATCACATGTACATTGAATTGAAGGGATTCAAGGATCATCAGATTATGCCATGCTTTTCTAGAAGCAAGAATCTTAAAGATCTTCTAGTGGTTAATAACATTTCTCACCTCCAATCGCCTCCAAAATTGAACTTCCTCTCACGTAAGCCAGGCTGCTACAAATGCACAGGCTGCACAACCTGCAGCTATTTGGAACCCGGGAATACCTTCAGTCATCCTCATACCGGCAAGAAAATCGACATTAAGCACATATTGACCTGCACCAGCAAGTTCGTCATATACTTCATACGATGTCCATGCGGGCTCATGTATATCGGCAAGACCACATGCACTTTGCGTGAAAGAATGGCGACACATAGAATGTCGATTAGGCATGCACTGGAGGGCTCAGATTCCGAACAGCCTGTGGCCCGGCACTTCAAGTTGCATAGACATAGTTTAGCCACCTTGCGCTACAAGCTTATTGATCATGTTCCCCCAAACGTTAGAGGTGATGATAGAGGCAAGAGACTTCTGCAATTGGAGGCACGGTGGATCCATTCATTGGACACCGTGGCCCCAAGAGGACTGAATGAACAATTGAATTTTAATTGTTTTATTTAATTTCTAGTGCTCATTTCTTCATTAGATGTATGGTTGTTATTGCTGGATAATGCCGCTGGCCTTACACTATGCTTACTATAAGTTTGCAGCCCACTGATAGGCTGTTTAGCATTATTATATCTATGACAGTGCGGCGTGTTAGCCCGTAGTCATGGTGATGGTTTTTTCACTAGTGTGTTATATGTTGCTAGGCAATGGAGGGTTCGGCACAGGCGCACATGAGCGCACGTTGCGGGAGCGTGACGTCACCGGCCCTGCGTCCAGCGGTTCCTGTCTCCATGTGGGTGTCTTCACGTGTGTCTTAAGGTATAAAGGTAAGCAGTTTTGTATTGTTCTTTGTTCTGACTAAAGTTTTGTAAATAAAACTGAAACGTTAACCTGCAGAGGCGTGCGGCGCCCATTTGTTTAAGGAAGTAAGAAGTCCGTGTGAGTGACACTCTTCTTGTCCACTATATTGCCCTGCTGTACAGCATCACATTGGAGGCACCGAGGCACCTATATTGATTAGAGACGGAGTGCCGGTAATCCTGCTTCTCACATGTACAGTATATATATTTACATGGTTATAATTTACACAGTAAGCAGTTATTACAAACTAATTCATTACAGACACAGCCAGCAATACATCACCATATTTTGCTATATATGCACCCTCCGCTCCATATCACTCTCTCAGTAAAATCATACAGCCACTGGATAGATAGCAACTCAACCATCACCTGGGACAAAACAGAGCAGCTGGCTCTGTGTGTGGCATCAGCTATACATTGAGTCTGTTGGGGGTATCTAGCTATCTTGTTATTGGTCTAGGGGAGGGAACTTTCTCAATCATGATAAGTCATTGGTCAGTGTGAGGGCTTTTATTCAAGGTTGCTGGTCTCTGGTTTCCGGTCCATCACATGCTTCTTAGAATATATATTCTTTTTTTCCAGTAAAAGTGACTTCATATTCCTACATTTAATCATATCTACTCATGGCAATGTGCTACAACCTAACCACAGGCATTAAATTAATCTACACATTAATCTGGTTACTTTGACAACAAGCACGACATGTCCATCTTGCTCCGCTCCAACAATACACATACATGACGTTACTCCATTATATAATTTAAAACCTTATGATGTCTGGTGCTTGGTATGTTCAATTTATGTGCTGTATTAAATATTTGTTGAATATATCTTTGTGGCATGTCTGTGTAAATGTGTATGTTACCATATATTGCTGTGCACGCTGTGCGTATTCGCAAGCATAGCGACTCATAATGTGTGGAGTCTGTATTTTCTCTCTATGTAATATTTTTGGCTTCGACAGTGTGTACCCACAATCGTTCACTAATACAATACTCTATCCAGAATTGTGCTAGGGGGGGGCAATATATCGCATACTATGATGGGTCTAAGACCCCTGTCTAAAGTCCAGACTTCTGGCAACCTGGACCCTATTATTTAAAGGGCCTAAGAGTCTTTCAATTAGATAAATTTCCGAGCTTCCAAGGACTAAGCAGGCACTGCAAGGCAATTTTCAAACACTGATCTCATAAAAAGATATTCCAAGAGAATTTCTCATTTAGACCCATAGCACTGATGGTATTGAGTTCGTAGATCCACTTAGTTTCCACATGTAGTAAACTAGGTCTCTGTCTCCCCTACTGGCATTCTTCGGAACGTGATTTTTAGATTTTCTCCCTATGAGGGTGTTTAAATGAGGAACCTATGATCATATTGGCACATGTAGAGCATTTCAGGCACTTATAGCAGCCCGGTGGTTTACTCAAAAATAATGAAAGATTTTGATCCACCATCGCCTGGAATCCTGTGACATCCGAATGAACTATGACATCCTTGATATTCCTGCCTCTTGAAAATCACATCATGGGACGTTGCCACTATTGGCCATAAGGCCCTTGATGCTCTCTGGATAACTAAGCTGGCCACATTGAATTTGTTGACAAAAGGGATCACCGCCTTCTTTGTCTTCAAAGAGGGTTTTAACAATGTCTCCCTTGGCATTGACATGACTTGTGCTTTTTGTTGTTGCAGTTTACATTGGTCATAGCCCCTCTCAGCAAACTTGGTCACCATTTTGTCCAATTTTTGATCCAGTGTTGAGCGATCACTGATGATCCTGGATGCTCTGATCATCTGGGACCTTGGGAGACCTTCTTTCAAGGGTCTTGGCATGGTAACTATTTGCTCGCAATAATACATTTTTATCTGTGGGTTTGGAATATAGACTGGTAATGAGTTTGCCTTCTGAAATGGAAACCCTAACATCCAGGTAGTTCAGTGATGTATAGCTCATCTGGTACGTGTATTTGATGGTTGAAGATCTAGAATTTGTGCTGGACATAAGTTCTACAAATAATTCCCTTTCACCCATCCACAAGATGAAACCGTCATCTAAAGTATACCTGGTAAACAATACTATGTCTTGCGCAATGGCCCTGTTATTGAAGAACACAGATTCCTTCTCTTGGAACATGAAAATGTTTGCGAACGATGAGGAGACATTTTGCTCCTCATCGCACAACCTGTTTTCTGGCGGTAAAACCTGCCATTAAACAGGGAAAAAATCTTTTTCTTTTTTTTAAATACAATTTTTTATTGTTCAAAGATAAAGGAGTATACAATCGAAGGATGCATCGTCAAATACATACAATGCAGGAATCCAAGAGTACAAGAACATTTAACACGAAGAACAAGTCCAAATACAACGCATTAATTTGGGGGGAAACAACGACAAATACAGTGCAGATTGGACTACAAATTGAGGATTCAGTTATGTTTATCCATGAAAAACTAGGACGATTACTTAGAAGAAAAATAATATTGAAAAGGATAAAAGAAAAAGAAAAACAGAGAGAAAAAAAGACATTGAAAGGGAGGGGGAGGGAAGGAGGGGGGAAGGGGGGGTGGGAGGATCTGATCTTTATTATCGAGAGAGGTTTGAAATGGTTTATAGCCACCTAAACAGAGTTAACTAATAGACCAATGTTGAGTGGAATTAGGAGTTTGCGATAACACGTAAATGATGCCAGTCCGTATTTTCATATACTTTCATAATTCTATCTTGAGTAGACGAGTCTAAAGAATGTATGAATGGGGACCATTTGGCATAAAATCGATCAACATGTTTATCCATATCGGGAAAGGTACTATTTCTATCAAAGTAAAGGAGTTGTAAGAGTTTTAATTTCAATTCTTGCAGGGAGGGAGAGGAGGAGGAGATCCAATGAGTAAGAATGATTTTCTTTGCAAGTGTCACAATGGTAGCCAACAACGGAATATAGGGAGAAAGTTCTCTGTTAGGGAGCCAATTTTTAAAATTCGCACATAGGCAGGCTAGCGGGTCAGGGAAAACATGTGTGGAAAATAAAGAGTTTAGGTATACAATTATTTTATTCCAGAAGCGTTTTATTTTCCCACATTCCCAAAAACAGTGGAAAAAATTAGCGTGGGAGCAATGACATTTAAAACATGAGCCTGATGTGTCTGGAATCATATGACTTATTTGAGCAGGGGATATGTAAGCTCTATGTAAAGTTCTCCAGTGAACTTCCTGAAGATATGAGGATTTCAGAAACTTCAGGATTTTAGAGCTATGTTCAGTGAGAACCAGAGGGGAATCAATGTCAGGGATATCGTTTTGCCAAGTTAACGCCAGTGATTGCCATGATTTCGTGTTGGAGGTCGGTAGTAATATAGTATAGATAAATTTTATACAATAGGGGATAGAATTCAATAGGCGTAGAAGAGAATTAATGGGATCAGTTGAGTTTTGATGTCTAGTTTTAGGGTCTAGCGAAAAGACGTAGTGCCGTGATTGTAAATACATGAAGAAGTTAGAGAAATGTAGAGAGAACTGTGTTTGAAGAGTAGAGAAAGACAGTATTTGACCTCCAGGATCAAAGACCTGTGAGGTAAGTGAAAGACCTTTATCTTTCCATGTGTGGAAGATTGGATTGGATAGCGAAGGATAGAATGAGGGATTACCCCAAAGTGTATTATATGGAGAAGAAGTCGGGTTTCTTGCTAGTTTTTTATTAATAGTAAGCCAAGCTGAAAAAGTGTCATGAAACATAATATGGCGCAAAATATTTGAAGGAATATCGGATTTTTTGGAGTGAAGAAGGGCACTGGGAGAGTATGGGCTGAAAAGGGCTGTGTCTAAAGAAATTGAAGTGTATGTGGATTTAGAAAGAAGCCAGTCTGAAATATATCTGAAATGAGTAGCTAGAGTATATAATTTTAGGTTTGGAAGGGACATACCTCCGTCAGATTTGTGAGTCTGTAGTTTGTGGAAAGCAATTCGAGGGCGTTTATTTTGCCATATAAATCGTGAGGTAATCTGATCAAAACGTTTCAAATCAGAAACAGAAAGACCAATTGGAAGCATTTGTAGTAAGTAGAAAATTTTAGGAAAAAATATGCTTTTAACTACCGCTATTCTTCCAATGATAGATAATGGCAGATTTAGCCATGAATCGTATAGTGAGGAAATTTTGGTAAGAGACGGTGTAAAGTTGAGGTTATAGAGAGAGGAGAGATCTGAGGGAATACGTAAGCCTAAATACTTAATTTCTGTTTTGAGTATAGATGAGAAGAGAGGGTTTGTGGGAATTTGTGTGAGAGTATTGGGACCTTCTAGTTGTAGGATTTCTGACTTAGTCATGTTTATCTTAAATCCTGCTTGAGTGCCAAAATTAGCTATCAATGAAAATAAAGAGGGTAGAGAAGTAGAAGGGTCAGACAGAAAAAGTAATAGGTCATCTGCATATAGAGCGAGTTTTAATGGAATATTTCCGACTAGGATACCTTGAATGTTAGGGGAGTTCCTGATAGAAATTGCCAGTGGTTCAATAGCTATGGCGAACAGTAATGGAGAAAGGGGACAACCCTGACGTGTACCTCGAGAGACTGCGAAGGGGGTAGATAAGTGTCCATTACAATAGAGCTGTGAGAACGGAGAGGCGTATAGGGTCTGGATAATAGAAATGAAGGATGAGGGATAACCAAAAAGTTGCATAGATCGAAAAGGTGCGACCATTCCAAGAGATCGAATGCCTTTTCTGCGTCTAAAGCTAGTACAATGTTATGTGATGAAATGGGATGAATTTTCAAATGTTGGATTACAGAGAGAACTTTGCGTACATTGGTCACAGAGTGGCGGCCCCAAATAAACCCGTATTGGTCTGGATGAATTATGTGAGGGAGAGAAAATTTTAGACGATCAGCTAAGATTTTTGCAAAAATTTTATAATCTGAATTTAATAGAGAAATTGGGCGGTAGGAACTTGGGAGGGAAGGGTCTCGTCCTGGTTTCAAAAGAACTTTGATTGTGGCACTATTAAAATATAGGGGGATGGATTTTGAAAGAATTATTGAGTTAAACAATGCCAAAAGGTGCTTCTCAATTTTGTCAATTAATAGTTTATAAAACTCATTAGAAAAGCTGTCCGGGCCCGGAGCTTTATTAGGTTTCAAGTGGCTGATAGCTGAACGAACTTCTTCTAATGTAATGGGTTTATCTAGGGATTCAAGAAAATCAGAAGGAATTTGGGGTAAAAGGGGAAAAGACCAAGGTTCGGGGAACTCATCAGAGGGGGGAGATTGACCGGAATATAATGTTTCATAAAATGATTTCATTATAGATGCAATGTTTTGGGGATCATTAGTTAAGGAACCATCAGGAAGCTTTAGAGGATGAACTATCATGGGAGGAGAGGTACCTTTCAAAATATTTGTTAGGAGCTTACCTGTCTTATTTCCAAATTTGTGGAACCGGTAATCGACTTTAAATTTATATTTGTCACCCATCAGGGAGAGAAATTCGTTAAACTGAAGTTTTAATGTTAAATATGAAGATTTATTAGACGGGGAGGGGTGGGATTTGAAAACTTGAAAAGCTGTAGATAAGGCACATTGAATCTCTAAATAAGATTGAGCATATTTTTTCTTTAAGGTCGAGGAGTATGAAATAATGTTGCCCCGAAGGACCGATTTGGCAGTTTGCCAAAATATAGGGGGGTCCAATTTTGAGTGTTGTTCATTTGAAAAGTAAAAGGAGTCCCAAGTTGCCTGCAGGGAGTCGCAAAATTTTGTGGAGTTAGAAAGGTGAGAGGGAAATCTCCATTGAGGGGTTAGGGAGTGAGAGGGATGAAGAATGAAAGAAAACCAAATTAAAGCGTGGTCAGAGATAATAATGGGTTCAATGGCTGAGTCTGTAACTGATGGGAAGAGCTGTTGGGAAATAAATTCATAATCGATTCTAGAAAATGTATCGTGGGCGGAGGAATGACAAGAAAATTCTCTTTCTATTGGGTTAAGTGCACGCCATATATCAATTAGTTGCAAGGTTTCAGAAAAGGTAGGAATACCGAGTTTAGGAAGGTGTTGGGGGCTCCTAGAAGTATTAGAGCGGTCTAAATAATTGGAAGAAACTAAGTTAAAATCACCACAAACAATGAGATTATCATTAGAGAATGGGGTTAATTTAGCTAGTAGCATCTGAAAAAAAGATTTTTTATACATAGTAGGAGCGTAGACATTGCAAAGGACTAAAACACGTGAGTCAATAGAGAGTTTGATGATTAAGTATCGGCCGTTTGGATCTATGTCAGAGGACAGTATTATAATGTTAAGGTTACGTTTTGCTAAGAGGACGACACCTCTAGATTTAGAGTTGAATGGAGCTGCCGCTATGAGGGACCAGTGTGACATCTGCAATTTCATGGATTCCTGTTGAGACAAATGAGTTTCCTGCAAAAATACAATATTAATATTCATCTTGGATAAATACATGAGGATTTTACGATGTTTAGCCGTGGAATTAATTCCACCAACATTCAGAGTGCCAATTTTTAGGTCAAACATTTAAATATCCATGAGAAGTAGAAAAATAAAAAGATCAATCTTATATCAAATGATCGGATCCGAAAGAGGGAATAGGAAATGGGGATAGGGTGGGGAGGGGCATAGGAAAAATACGAATACGTACAAGAAAATTTGGTTAATGTTTGACAAGCAAACGAACTTCCGGGCCAAAAATACAGAATAAGAACTGAAATTATTCTAAACATTACTTCTTGTCCGGAGCAATGCTCCAGATAAATTCCTGACAACGGCATCTGGGTAAAATTACACTATATAATATGATAGAGCCAGTCTAAGAAATGTAACAGAAGGCATAGGATATATTAAGAAATATACTAACTTTAAATAAAAACATCAATAAGCATAAATGTTGAGATAATCACAAATGAGTCATAAAATAGCCTGAAAACGAGAATTGATTTTGGTAAAGACTTCCTGTTTAGATGATATGCAGGTGTATGTAATGAATCTAAAACCATGTAGGACATTGTCCACCATGTTGAGGATTATCACAAGATTTAAAGCACATTAAAACTTATCTAGTTTACGTGAATTATACAAGAACAAATGGGGGGGTAACCCTCAATGTTACATAATTATGAGATGGACCTGAAGATCAAGTGTCAGGGATAGGAGCGGCATCTGCAATGTCATTGTGATCGTCTGAAGGCCCCTCTTGGAGGTAGGACGCTGCGTCTTCTGGGGTAGAGAAATCTAGGTGCTTGTCTCCATCGTAGATTCGAAGTTTCGCTGGATAAAGTAAGGAGAACTTACGTTTGGCGGACACCAACCTTGAACAGATTGGGTTAAAGGCCTTCCTAGCTCTTGATAATTCGTCAGAAAAGTCTTGGAATATGAGCAGTCGATTGTTCTCCCATTGTAAAGACCGAATCTTCCTAGACGCAGTCCATATGGCAACTTTGTGAAGATAGTTGAGGCACCTGAATAAAGTGACCCTAGGGCGGCCCTCGGAAGAACGAGGCGGAGGACCAACACGGTGCACGCGTTCAATTACTAGGTCCTTGCAAGTGTCAGCGATACCAAGGAGGGTAGGGAGTGTCACCTGGACAAATTTAGAGAGATCTTCACCCTTTACCGATTCTGGAAGGCCTACCAACTTTATATTATTTCTTCTGGACCTATTTTCTGCGTCGTCTAGCTTCATCCACAACTGGTAGTTCTCTTTTTCAAGACGTTTGACACAGCCCTGAACATCAGCCATATCATGACAGAGACCTCCAATTCTATTTTCATTAACAGAGACTTTATGTTAGAGATGTAGTTGGAGTGAGATATCTGAGACTGCTTTTGACAACAGTGGAGATACAGCTTGTGTTATGGCTTCTGTCAGATCCGCATATGTGATAGGTGAATCAGGAGATCGGTCCGTTGGTGTGTTACGTGAGGGAGATTGCGATGCAATTAATTTTTTGGGGGCTGGAGATGAAGGGGGGGGTAGTAATGCCGGGAGCCATGGTTGAGTTAGCTCTTCTTTTTTCCTGTCTAACAGGGAGGGAGGAGGGAGAAGCCGAAGCTGCAGGATTGGGGGATAGAAAACGGTCCATCGGCAAAAGGAGGTGCAGAAGGCACAGTTAATAAGACCCTGAGTCGGTGTAGTGAAGAAAAACTGGGTGGCGTATGGAGAAGGTCTGTTTGTAGTGGCTAGAATGAGGCATCTGGGAACAGCAGAAACTGAACTTTTAACGTGGGTTGTCCCTGGGAGAGACTGGGAGTTGGTCTGAGAAGAAGTGTTTTGTTATGAAAACCGTACCTTACTTTATCCTCGGTGATGTTCTGTAAATGTCTGTGACGTAATAAGTGCGTGCAGCCAAGGGGCTCCGGGATGAGGTGCCCAGTCTGTTCAATTTAAAGCTTTATGCGTGCAGCTGTTATGGCCTGTTATCAGGCTGAAGAACTCAGCGGCAGCAAGGAGAGGCAGCGTGGTAGACAATCGCCGGAGGAGTCAGACGGAATGGCCCTGCTGCGGTTGCTATGGATACCGCGCCTGTCCGTGAGAAGGCTGGATGCCGTGTCCGACTTCGGGGTGTCCTGCTGGCGGCGGTTCACGTGGTTGGAGGGAGCGCTACAGACCGTGGCATTCGGCCTGGTACATTGAAAGCCCCGTGAGAATCGCCGCAGCGACACACCGACTGGCGGGAGCTTCCTACGGCAGGAGGGCGGCTCGTCGAGGAAGTCAAAAGCCGGAGGGATCTCGCGGGACGGGTCCACTAAAGCTGTAGAGAGGTTACTGGCTCTTGGAGACTGATAAATCAGTCGTTATAGCGGTGCCGGAGTCAGGAATCACCGGAGCTCTGCTGTGGTGCGTCTTCACAGCATGAGGCTGGAACCGGAAGTCGAAAAAAATCTTTTTAAGGTAATTGAAAGTAGATCCATGAATAGGTCTATGTCTAAGGAATCAATGTTCTCCTTCATCAAAAAATCTATCATCGCACTTAGACCTGCTTCATGGGGGATACTGGTATATAAACTATTAACGTCTATGATGCACATCAATGAATTAGGTGGTAAACTTTCTATTTGTTTGAGGTGTTCAAGAAAGCTGGTGGTGTACTTTATAAAGCGTTCGTGCTTTCAAACCAGAGGTTTGAGGATGTTGTCTAGAAAGATTGAAATGGGCTGAAAGATTGAGTCCCTGGCGCAATTATTGGCCATTCCAGTGATGCAGTGGCGTTTTTATCGATCTTTGGTACTGTAAAGAAGATAGGAACAAGTGGATGTTCTTGTTTCAGAGCTTCACATAATTTGGTAGAGAGTTTTCCTTCAGATTTGGCTTAATTTAGGAGGCAAAACAGGTCTTGCTGTTACTCCGTAGGTCTCAATGTCCTCTAGTTGTGAATCAATATCTTTGAAGTAGTCGGAAAGGCTCAACACCACCAACCCACCTCCTTTATCCGCTGGGCGGAAGATCACGTCTCGATAGTAGCCTAGTTGGTTAAGTGCAGCCCATTCCGATCTAGATAAATTGTAGTGTATCGACGGTGTCACAGACATATATCTGATCACTGATGCATCCAATAGTCAAGAAAAAGACTGGATGGAAGTGTTTGATGACAGGGGGGTCAAAAGAGGATTTATATCGCTTGTTCAGGAATTTTTGGTGTGGTGACTCAGATGGTTGTACTGATGCATCATCATCGTGAGGGGCATGAAAGTATTCCTGAAGCCTTAATTTGCGGGAGAAACAATGGAGTTCTATTTGCCAATTCAGGTTATTAAACGGATTTGTTGATACGAAGGATAATCCTTTTTCCAAAACTGCCATTTCTACTTGTGAGAAAGTTCTATCAAATTGTATACTAAGGATTCTTGCTTGCTGATCGGCCTCTTAATCCTTGCGCACTGCACGCCCCTGCGGGGGGGCACCCCCTTCTTCCTTTTTCTTTTGGCGTAGCCAATGGTATCCCTAAAGGGACACTGGTCACAATGGGAGAACCGTCTGAATCCTGAATTGCACATTCGCTATCACTATTTGAAGTGCCGGCGGCACTGTGTAATATCTCTCTCCTTCTTCTCCAGCTGTGTTTACTTCTAGCATTATATGGCTTATTGTGGGCTCCTTCACCCCCCATTAGCCATGTGTAAACCTGGTTGGGATCGAAATCATTCTTGATTATTTGATGCTTATTTCTTTTGAACTTGATGAGTTCTTTCCTGTAGTTGTCACATTGCTTCTGCAGTTTGGAGACCCATTCTTGGTTCAACTCACATTATAATGTGGTTTTATGCTCTACTTCAATTCTGGAGGTTTTCTCTCTGGTGTTCTTTAATTCTCGTCCTGCCTCCTCCACCACCAGCAGGATTAACTCCAGGCTACACTTATTTAAGATTCCAACCCACTTTTTACAGAATTTCCGGGCTGTATATGTCAATAGTGGGGACATTCCTAACTATAAAGCCCCTGGGCACCATCTTCTCCCAGTGGTATTCCGACAGTGATATACCGTGTAGTAGGAAGTCACACTCCCTCTTCTTTAACTTCAATAGTTGATGGTATGTGCCCTCAAATCCACCAGCCTTTTCAACGGGTCCCAATTTCTCTTTAAATAATAAACTCTCTGCATCATCGTCCATGAAGCTAAAAGATTCCCTCAGGGCTGATTGTATGCCCCTGCATCCAGGAATATCCTCATTAAGTGATGTTGAGGGTGTTGAATCCATATTAAGCAATGTCTCTCTGCAACCACCAATGGTGTAACCAAGCTTAACAGCTAAAAAAAGTGATAAGTGCAAAAAAAGATAAAGTGCAGGTACCGTCACTTTATATACTTTTTCTTTTTCGGGGGTGCCTTGTCCTGGGCTGGGGGACAAGAGAAGTTCGATTGTCCTGACCAAAAATGTATATACGTATACCGACCGGCACTCCTCATTAAGTACTCCGGTGTCCTCTGGAGCAAAATTCATATGTCCCAATACAAACAGCAGCAGCACTCAGAAATTCAAAATGCATAAAATGTATTTCACATCAAAAGTTTCCCAATGTTTCAGGGCTCACACGCCCCTTTGTCAAGGTGTGTAACAACAAGAACAAACAAAAATGTGTTCCTTATAAAATGAAGAAGCCCGCCAGTGTTCTTCAATAACAGGGCCATTGCACAACACATAGTATTGTTTGCCAGGTATATAGATGGCCTGTTCATCTTGTGGATGGGTGGAAGGGAATTATTTGAAGAACTTATGTCCAGCACAAATTCTATATCTTCAACCATCAAATACACTTACCAGATGAGCGAGACATCACTGAACTACCTGGATGATAGAGTTACCATATCGTAAGGGAAACTCATTACCAGTCTATATTCTAAACCCACGGATAAAAATGTATTATTGCGAGTGTACAGTTACCACCCCAGACCCTTGAAAGAAGGTCTCCCAAGGTCTTTTATCACCAAATTCAATGTGGCCAGCCCAGTCATCCAGAGAGCATCAAGGGCCTTATGACCAATAGTGGCGACCGACAAATCCCTCCCAATGCTCAGGGACAAACGTCCCATGATGTGCTTATTAAGATGCAGAAATATCAAGGATGTCATAGTTCATTCGGATGTCACAGGATTCCAGGCGATGGTGGATCAAAATCCCTTATCATTTTTGAGTAAACCACCGGGCTGCTATAAGTGCCTGAAATGCACTACATGTGCCAATATGATCATAGGTTCCTCATTTAAACACCCTCATAGGGCGAAAGTCTACAAAATCAAGCATGTACTTACGTGCACTTTGACGCACATAATATATCTCATCTCTTGCCCATGTGGGCTTCACTATGTAGGATAGACTATTCGAACAATGAGGGACAGATTGACACTGCACAAATCCTCCATAAAGAGTGCAGCTGCTGTTTGTATTGGTACATTATATATATATATATATATATATATACACACACACATACATACATACAGATGTGTCCACATACATCTTTGCTGTATCCCGCCATGTATGGCATGGTTTTGCATACCATTGATAATGCCGATTGATTACCTTATAACATTCACTATAAATGTGTAAGAGACTCAGTACGCAATTGGCGTATGGGGTACCGTAAGGGTACGCACTTAGCGTAGCAGCCGCTTATCCGTAGTCGAGACGCACATGCGACGCGCTCGCTCCCAGCTTAACGCTTGGTGACGAGCACGCTATAGGCAGCCAACTACCGTAATGCTACGCTACCAGCGTAGCGGACGCTCGTGACCACGAGGGGAACACGAGCGGCGCAGACGCTCACGGGATGACACTCAGTAAACCTTGTATGCAACACACTGAATGATTGAGTTTGTACTGTAAACCTTACTACTGAAATACTGTAGCGATATAACGCTGCTTAACCTAGTTAATACTAAAGCTGCTTGAGCGATTGAGACGCTCCGATTACCCTCTGCAATGTAATAAACACACAATACCTTGCTAAGGTTCCAACACCTTTACTAACAATATCTAGCTATGTAAAAAGGGGAAAACAGTTAACAGTTCATACACTACAGGCTAACATCAATATCTAAGCAGAATAACTACACATAAATATACAATAGCGGCACAATCGCAAACAATAACACAATGAGAGAGAGAGAAAGAACGTGGCAAAATACAGTCAGAGTTTTAGAATGGTCACAGAGAATAACTTACACACACTGGGGAATGATTCGCTGCGCAGTCCTGGTACCAGCTCCGAGTTAGTCAAGATGAAAACCATTTGTGGAGAGAAGACTGAGCTGGCCAGGCTGGCTGTCCTTATATACACTGCGTACAGTACGCTACAAAGGGACCTATAATCTCATTGTTCATTGGACACAGGAATGTCTCCTCGCATCATAACAAAAGGTCATAGGTTAGTTTGAACAGGTGGGCTGTGACTATATCAAACTGCTCAGGTGGGAGGGAATCTCGGGATTCCCGCCGCATGGATAATGAACCGCAAATATAGTAAATGTCCGGATTGTTTCTAATAAAATGTTCTTTAGTTAGGTACCAAACACAACTGCTCAAACCCTGTCTGACCCTTCGTATCATACAAAGAGGAATTCCTCTGTCCAGCGACCAGTTACACTAAACAGACTTACAGTTATTATTAAGGGGAACATTACCTATAAAACATACTATTTGGATTTATTATGTAACGATTGAGTCGCCGACTAGACGCACACAAACTCTACCGTAAATGCACATACCACGCGCTCGAGCGCATGGCCGAGGAAGTGCCATCACGCAGCTGCGAGTATCCGCACGCACGGGAGAGAATGTGCACGTGCAGCGGGCAAGCGCATGGGGTGAATATATGGCAACGTGTAGCGTGATATTTTTCGACTTTGACACCATAGACTCAGAGATTTAGCCATGCCTTGTGATTTTTCTTAATTTGCTTCTTTAATATGTTACTTTTTGGCAAAAAAAAAATTTCAAATCAATCCACTCGCTACTCGTGAAAAACAGCTTAGCCGTGTTTTGCATGTTGTGCCAAATTGAGAGCAAAATAGCAAAGATGCAGGTGGACACATCTGCATATGTATATATATATATATATATATATATATATAATGAAAGGCATACATGCTGCAGATATAAAAAGATTGTACACAGCCTGTAGCGTGGCAGTTAGGAAGCTGATTGGTTGGTACTTTATCAATGTGCAATGTATCACTCTGTACGGCTTGATAAATCTGGGCCTTATTCACACATGCAACCACTTGCATAAGCAATAAACTGTAAAAATGTAAGATCTCTCTTATAGGTTATGTAAAAGATGTTTGGATACATATACAGTATGCTCCTTGCTCACTGATTCTAACATCTGTCTGCCACTCCCCTTAAAGCTAGGTACACACTGGCAGATTTTTATTGGTCTGCCCGACAATTGGACATTTTTTCAGGAAATTGTATACATCAATATCTGTGCTACACACTTTAAGATTTTTTTTCCAGTTATCAGTTTTCTGCCACATTACAGTTCATTTGCATATGTCTGCCCACAAATAGGATGATGTAGTGAGATGAAAACATAGGAAATATGGGAAGATTATTGAGATTGTGGCAGATATTTTTGGTCTGAGCCAATCGATCAAAAAATCGATCGTTCGTGTGTGTGGGCAAGATTTTCTCGAATTATCGGTGAAACACCGACATGATCGTTCATAAACACTATATAATAACTTTGGTCATTCTTCCAATTATTGTCAAATCGGCCCAATAATTGTATAGTGTGTACCTATCTTAAGACTGTAAACTCTCACAAGCAGGGCCCTCATCCATCATGTGCTTTTCCTTCCCTCATTTATACAGTACCATCATCTCCTCCCCACTGCTAACAATGAAACGAAACCTTGGTGTTTGGCTGTAGTATCTTATTTGAGTATTAGGACTATTGATGTAGCAACATTTATACACCTTGTCAATTTTCTGCAATGTTTTGTACAGTAAAGCGAGGTACACACTCATCCATTACCAGATTTTCATTCCAACCAGCTAGATCTGGCAGATAATCTGCCAAATAATTGTAAAGTGTGTACCTAGCTTAAGTCACTTTTCTCTTGTTTTTTTTTTTATACTGTTTCTGTTT
The DNA here is from genome assembly GCF_028390025.1 of Pseudophryne corroboree. Lineage (NCBI taxonomy): Eukaryota > Metazoa > Chordata > Amphibia > Anura > Myobatrachidae > Pseudophryne > Pseudophryne corroboree. The sequence goes on from NC_086450.1 coordinate 217,206,902, forward strand.
ATGTGCTTTTCTTAAGATGCACTGAACCTCTTGTGGCATTATATAAATAAGACTGATAATAATAATAATAATAATAATAATAATAATAATAATAATAATAAATAAAGAAATAAATACATAAATTAATAATAATAATAATAATAATAATAATAATAATAATAACTTGTCTCTATCTAATTGACACTTTTGATACAAATAAAATATTAACCAATCCATGTTTGCTATGTTTTGTGACTACCAGCAGCTGTAAATAGATACTTAGGGGCCGATTTATTAAGCTCGGTGAAGTGATAAATTGGACGGTGATAATGCATCAGCCAGTCAGCTCTTAACTGCCATTTTTCAAACCCAACCTGTAACATGGCAGTTAGGATCTCATTGGCTGGTCCTTTATCACCTTTCACTTTATCACTTCACCGAGCTTAGTAAATCTGCCCCTTAGTCTCAAGCATATGGGTATACAATCTGCAACATTGAATATTTTTGCTGTGTACACTAAACACAATGATTACATGCAGACCTTTAGAGCTCCGGAGTGCTCGTGAGCTAGAAGCTGGGAGCTGAATTATCAGCTGATTCTAGATGTGTGCAGCTGTGCCAGCCTCAGATGTGTGCATACTCACGGTGTCCTGTGAAGGAAAGCTACTGCTGCTACTGCAATGTCGAAAATGTGTTGTATTAATCTGGTGAAAATTAAAATATCGTCAGTTGAAAGTCATAGTTAGAAAGTCCCAATCTTGTCCCCTAAAACATGTTTCTTTGATATAATCGATTTTCTCAGAAGGGAACTACATACCTCCCAACATGACCCTCTCCAGGAGGGACACAATGCTCTTCTGCTGGACTTTTCCTTAATTTATGATTGTATCATGGTATCAATGGACATATACGGCAGTATCACTGGACATACATGGCAGTATCACTGGACTGGACTTATACGCAAGTACCACTGGAATTATACGGCAGGATTACTGGAATTATACAGCAGTACCACTGGACATATACGGCATTACCGCTGGACATATACGGCAGTATCAATGGACATATACGGCAGTATCACTGGACATATACAGCAGCACAGGGACACCACCACTGGACTGATGCAGAACAACACAGCACCACTGCAATGGACTGGACTTATACAGCAGCACTGGACATATGGCAGCAAAGGATATCACCACTGTGACTGGACTGATGCAGCACAATACACCACTGAACTAATGCAACATAACACAGCACCACTGGACTGGACTTATACAGCAGCACTGTACATATAGCAGCAGAGGACAAAATTAAATCACTGTGACTGGACTGATGAAGCACAAGACACTAACACTGAACCGATGCAGGACACTGAGGACGGAGACACGTCCTCTCTCTACACTCTCCAATGTCGGAGTGAAAATGGTGGGGACACGCTGCTCCTTATATGAAATCCAATCCCCGTGAGAATCAGACAGCGGGATGATGACATTTTGCCTCATTCTGGTTTCCGAGTCAGGCAGGAAAACCCGAGCCTGACTCGGATCCGGGCTCGGGTAGTGAAGTTCAGGGAGGTTTGGTTCTCTGAGAACCGAACCCGCTCATCTCTACCCAGAATCACTGATATTGATTATCTTTACTTGCGATTTTGACTAAGTGCCAATTTTGACTATACTAGAAACTAAATTGTACACAATATAGTCAAAATTGCATTCCCTGCACAGTCTATTTTTTCTTCTGATACCGTCCCCATGGGAGCTCGCATCAGTATCACAAGCGGTGTACACATGGTGCGATATGTGCTAACTTTCCTTACGATTTTGACTATACAGGTTGAGTATCCCTTATCCAAAATTCAAAATCCCACATATTTAGGTCCCCTACTGAGATAATGACATGTATATTAAATATTAAGTGTATATACAGATATATTATATATATAGCTATATAATATAATATAAACATATATGTGTCATTATCTCAGAAGGGGAACCAAAAATGTGTGATTTTGTATTTTGGATAAGGGATACTCAACCTGTATATTCAAAATCGGAGCAAACATTGCACTGAGTGTATGCACCTTTACACCTAAATCCGCCCCTGGAGTCTCAAATTTAAACAGCTGTGACCCCCTGAAAAGTTATTTTCTAGTGATATGTTGTCTCCAGAGAACATTCCTGCACAATAGAAATCATTATATTGTCTGGAGATGAGGAAATATTTCCCAATCCTGGCTTCCATAAACTCAGGATCATATTTATCTGAAAAAGAAAAGTTCCATCTTTTAAATTATGTGCACCTTAGTGGTTATTGTCTGGTAGTTACTAGTGATTACAATATCAACCTGTCCTGCAGAGATACTAGTATCGACAACGGATGGGGGAGGGCACATAATGCACACTTACATGCTCAGGGGCATCCTCATATGAAAAAGAAAAGTCCCTGCTTTCAAACAATGTGCCTTCTTAGTCGTTATTATCTGATGATCAAAATAACATTCAAAACCACTTTTTGGGCATGTTTGGGCATATATAGTTACTGTATATACTAAATTAACTGGATGCAGACAGTTTAGATTCTCAAACTTGATCCTCCAGTCCCCAACCAGTTCATGTTTTCCAGGTCCCTTTACAGAATCATAAGTGAAATACAGTAGGTATCGCCACCTGGTGAGCTTTTCAAATGTGTCAGTGAGAGTATTGAATATACCCGTGCACCTGTTAGGTGACCTGGAAACCGTAAACTACTTGGGGTCCTGAGGATCGAGTTTCAGAAGCACATGAAAGATGTTTCAATCTAGACTGTCCTAGGGGCAAAATAAAATAATTAATGCATTAAGGGCCCAATTCAGATCTCATTGAAGTAAATTTGTTAGCTAATGGGCAAACCACGTGCACTGCAGGGGGGGGGGGGGGGCAGATATAACATATGCAGAGAGAGTTAGATTTGGGTGGGGTGTGTTCCAACTGAAATCTAAATTTCAGTGTCAAAATAAAGCAGCCAGTATTTGCCCTGCACAGAAACAAAGTAACCCACCCAAATCTAACTCTTTTGTCCATTAGCTAACACATTTGCTGCTGCAATCAGAACTGAATTAGGCCCTTAGTTAGAGGTTCTCAAACGCTGTCCTCAAGGCACCCAAATGGTTCAGGTTTTATGTATAGCCATGGCTCAGCTTAAATTAAATTGGCTGAGGTGCTAATTAAGTCACCTGTGGCCAAGCATGGATAAACTTAAAACCTGGACCATTGGGGTGCCTTGAGGACGGCATTTGAGAGCCTCTGCATTAAGTGATTAATGCAAATAATTAAAACAAAAAAAACCTACCCATTGCTCTGTCCTGGAGATGCAATACACTGTTCAGTATTTTCCAGGGTTGAGAAAACCCTTGATAATTATTTTTTAAAAGCTATATACAGTTTGAATTAAAGTAAAAATTACAATTAGAATTGTTTCTAGTTTAATGATTTTAGTCCTCTCAAGGATTAATTTAATGAAGAACTGAAATATGCCAGCTTTGCAATATTCTTATTATCTGGGCAGGATGTACTATGGGGGGGATGAGTACTGTTTATTGGTTCATGAAACATTTAAAATAATGTCTAAAATAAGGTCTCATCCTCCAGTCCTTTGTGGAAGAGAATGTTAATGATGCATAACCTCCCTTTATTGATCTAGTTTACATAAATAAAACTGTAATAAAGTTAGTGAGGTGCTACTATACTCTTGAAAGTAAAAACCAGACAGAGAGACTCATAAACTGGACATAGATATGACCTACAGGACAGCAAAGATTAACCTGCCTTTTGTACGCGAAGACTCCCCTAGTGTTCTCATAACTGAGCAATTACACAGATAGTTACTTGGAGAAGCAGACAGAAAGTCAAACAGTCCCAATGCTGAGTCAGTATAGTCATAAAAATGGATTACTATTGACAAATAGTAATATAGATGGCATTTCATCTCTGCAAGTGCACAGACAGCAGAAATTATAGGACCACTGAAACAAATTGTTCAAAGAAGAAATAATGTGTATTTATTAGAACTGTCAATTTTAGCACTTAACACGTCCCATATGGTAAAACTACCTAAGACATGTTCAGGATTGCATACAAAGTCAAACTGCAAAAGCTGTGCCCACTTACAGTATCTACCTGGCTGCTCCCATAAGAGGGGAAAAAATAGCCTCTGTACAGTAGTTTCAGCCAGCAAAACCATTTGTGTAAAAGTAGGGATGTAAGGTCCAATATGAGCTATTAAATCTGTCCCATATATCAATTACTGGGGCAGATATATTAACCTGGAGTAGGCATAAGGAAGTGATAAACCAGTGATAAAAGCAAGGTGATAAATGCACCAGCCAATCAGCTCCAATATGTAAATTAACAGTTAGGAGCTGATTGGCTGATGCGTTTACCACCTTGCGCTTATCACTGGTATATCACTTCCTTATGCTGTCTCCAGGCTTAATACATCTGCCCCATTGGGGGTCATTCCGAGTTGATCGCTCGCTAGCTGCTTTTAGCAGCAGTGCAAATGCTAAACCGCCACCCTATGGGAGTGTATCTTAGCTCATCAGAAGTGCGAACAAAAGGATCGCAGCGCGACTACAAAAAAAGATTGTGCAGTTTCAGAGTAGCTGCAGACCTACTCCAACCTTGCGATCACTTCAGACTATTTAGTTCCTGTTTTGACGTCACAAACACGCCCTGCATTTGTCCAGCCACTCCCCCATTTTTATCTGGCACGCCTGCATTTTTACACACACTCCCCGAAAATGGTCAGTTACCACCCAGAAACACTCACTTCCTGTCAATCACTCAACGATCACGAGTGCGATTGAAAAGCGTTGCTAGACCTTGTGTGAAACTGCATCGGCTTTTGTGAACGTAGGTTGCGCGTGCGCAGTACGCCCCATATGCATGCACAGAAGTGCTGATTTTTAGCCTGATCGCTGCGCTGCGAACAACGGCAGCTAGCGATCAACTCGGAATGACCCCCATTGTATCTAGTCCACAGGTTCTTAAACTTGTTCCCCAGTGCATGTTTTCCAGGTCTCCTCACAGAATCACAAGTGAAATAATTAGCTCCACATTTGGACCTTTTAAAATGTGTCAGTGAGTAATAAATACACCTGTGCACCTGCTGAGTTACCTAGAAAACATTGACTGTGTGGGGTCTTAAGGACCGCGTTTGAGAACCACTGATCTAGTCCACATGCTTGGCCACAGGTGACTTAATTAGTACCTCACTCAGTTTGATTTAAATATCTTGGCTGAGCCACTTTTATACCTAAAACTAGGGATGAGCGGGTTTGGTTCCCCGAGAACTGAACTATACCGAACATCACGTCCTGAGCCCAGATCAGGGTCCGGCTCGGGACTTCCCGCCAGACTCGGAAACCAGAATGAGGCAAAAATCATCATCCTGCTGTCGGATTCTTGCGGGTTTTGGATTACACATATGGAGCCGCACGTAGCCGCCATTTTTACTCCGGAATTGGAGAGTGTAGCGAGAGGACGTGTCTCCTCAGTGTCTGTACTTCCATAAGTCCACTGCTGCTGCTGTATATATCCAGTCCAGTGGTGCTGCAATATCAGTCCAGGAGTACTGCCAAATAAGTCCAGTGGTACTGCCTTAAAAGTCCAGGGGTGCTGCCATATATGTTCAGTGGTGCTGCTGTATATGTTCAGGGGTGCTGCCGTATAAGTCCAGTCTAGTGGTGCAGCCGTATAAGTTCAGGGGTACTGCTGTATAAGTTCAGGGGTACTGCCGTATAAGTCCAGTCCAGGGGTGCAGCCATATAAGCCCAGGGGTACTGCCATATAAGTCCACCAATATTGTGCATGCATTACATCTGGGCAAATTCCAGGACATCCTACGTTTGCACATATAATTAATTTGGTGTTGCAGAATTTTTTGAAAAATGACAGGGGCGTGCAGGAGATGCTGCTGTCAGTGGCCCGGAAAATTGTGGGCCACTTTCAACATTCTGCCACTGCATGCCAGGTGTTTGTGCCGCACACTAGTGTCGCTTAGCTTAGTCATCCAGCTACCTCATTGCACCTCTTTTTCTTATTTGCATGATGACCTGTTTGGGGCCTAGTTTTTAAAATTGACATCTTGTCTGCCACTGCAGTGCCACTCCTAGATGGGCCAAGTGTTTGTGCCACACACTTGTGTTGCTTAGCTTAGTCATCCAGTTACCTCATTGCACCTCTTTTACTTCTTTGCATGATGAGCTGTTTGGGGCCTAGTTTTTAAGAGTGCCACCCTGTCTGCCACTGCAGTGCCACTCCTAGATGGGCCAGCTGTTTGTGCCGCACACTTGTGTTGCTTAGCAAAGTCATCGAGCTACCTCGTTGCAACCTTTTGGCCTAAAAACAATATTGTGAGGTGTTCAGAATAGACTGGAAATGAGTGGAAATGAATGTTATTAGGGTTAATAATACCGTAGGATCAAAATTACCCCCACATTCTGTGATTTTAGCTGTTTTTTTAGTTTTTTTTTTTTTAAATCATCCAGATCCAAAACCAAAACCCGAAAAGGTGGTTTTGGCAAAACCAATACAGATCCAAAACACGAGTGAGGAACCAGATCCAAAACCAAAACACAAAACACGAAAAGTGCTAGCCGCACATCTCTACTTAAAACCTTGAATGTTATGGGCCTTGAGGACTGTGTTTGGAAACCTTTGGTCTAGTCTTTTCATGCATGCAATATTTAACTTGCATACAAAATATTTATGCTATTTTTTGCCAGACATCAAAATTTACTTGTGCGGTCCAGCAATTAGCTATTCCAAGTTCTCGTCTTATTACTTTCCTTCCATTATTGCACTGGTAGTCTTGCTTAATGCAGGTTTTATGCTAGGCCAGTGTTTTTCAAATCTAATAGTGCATGTTTTCCAGGTCTTCTCACAGAATTGCAAATAATTAGAATTATCTGTGGATCTTTTACAATGTGTCAGTCAGTAATGAATGTACCTGTTCTCTGGAGAAGGAGGAGATTTTAGCGTAGTGGTTCCCAAACTTGGTCCTCAAGGATCACAAACAGTTCATGTTTTCCAGGTCTTCTCACAGAAACCTAAGTGAAATAATTAGCTCCACATGTGGATCTTTAAAAATGTGTCAGTGCATAATGAATACACGAGTGCACCTGCTAAGTGACCTGGAAAACATGAACTGTTTGTGTCCCGAGGACAAGGTTTGGCAACCACTGTGTTAGCATGTCATGAGTACACAAATTTGTTTTTGGAGATGGATGAAACAAGTAACAAATTATAATTATGGGCACTAATACAACAATTTTAAGATTACATTCTAATGTCTTTCTATAAACTAGAAAAGTACTTTAAAAAGCCTTATATGATACGGTAGCATCACCATTGTGGTTTCTAGAGATGTGCACCGAAAATTTTTCGGGTTTTGTGTTTTGGTTTTGGATTTGGTTCCGCGGCCGTTTTTTGGATTCGGGTGTGTTTTGGATTCGGGTGGTTTTTTACAAAAAACCCTCAAAAACAGCTTAAATCATAGAATTTGGGGGTCATTTTGATCCCATAGTATTATTAACCTTAATAACCATAATTTACACTCATTTTCAGTTTATTCTGAACACCTCACACCTCACAATATTATTTTTAGTCCTAAAATTTGCACCGAGGTCGCTGGATGGCTAAGCTAAGCGACAAAAGTGGCCAACACAAACACCTGGCCCATCTAGGAGTGGCACTGCAGTGTCAGGCATGATGGCACTTCAAAAAAATAGTCCCAAAACAGCACATGATGCAAAGAAAAAAAGAGGCGCACAAAGGTCGCTGTGTGACTAAGCTAAGCGACACAAGTGGCCGACACAAACACCTGGCCCATCTAGGAGTGGCACTGCAGTGTCAGATAGGATGGCACTTCAAAAAATTGTCCCCAAACAGCACATGATGCAAAGAAAAAAAGAGGCACACCAAGGTCGCTGTGTGACTAAGCTAAGCGACACAAGTGGCCGACACAAACACCTGGCCCGTCTAGGAGTGGCACTGCAGTGTCAGACAGGATGGCACTTAAAAAAATAGTCCCCAAACAGCACATGATGCAAAGAAAAATGAAAGAAAAAAGAGGTGCAAGATGGAATTGTCCTTGGGCCCTCCCACCCACCCTTATGTTGTATAACCAGGACATGCACACTTTAACGAACCCATCATTTCAGCGACAGGGTCTGCCACACGACTGTGACTGAAATGACTGGTTGGTTTGAGCCCCCACCAAAAAAGAAGCAATCAATCTCTCCTTGCACAAACTGGCTCTACAGAGGCAAGATGTCCACCTCATCATCATCCTCCGATTCCTCACCCCTTTCACTGTGTACATCCCCCTCCTCACAGATTATTAATTCGTCCCCACTGGAATCCACCATCTCAGATCCCTGTGTACTTTCTGGAGGCAATTGCTTGTATATGTCTCCACGGAGGAATTGATTATAATTCATTTTGATGAACATCATCTTCTCCACATTTTCTGGAAGTAACCTCGTACGCCGATTGCTGACAAGGTGAGCAGCTGCACTAAACACTCTTTCGGAGTACACACTGGAGGGAGGGCAACTTAGGTAGAATAAAGCCAGTTTGTGCAAGGGCCTCCAAATTGCCTCTTTTTCCTGCCAGTACACGTACAGTGCCTACTTGGATGCGGTCACTCATATAATCCTCCACCATTCTTTCAATGGTGACAGAATCATATGCAGTGACAGTAGATGACATGTCAGTAATCGTTGGCAGGTCCTTCAGTCCGGACCAGATGTCAGCACTCGCTCCAGACTGCTCTGCATCACCGCCAGCGGGTGGGCTCGGAATTCTTAGCCTTTTCCTCGCACCCCCAGTTGCGGGAGAATGTGAAGGAGGAGCTGTTGACGGTTCCCATTCCGCTTGACTTGACAATTTTCTCACCAGCAGGTCTTTGAACCTCTGCAGACTTGTGTCTGCTGGAAAGAGAGATACAACGTAGGTTTTAAATCTAGGATCGAGCACGGTGGCCAAAATGTAGTGCTCTGATTTCAACAGATTGACCACCCGTGAATCCTGGTTAAGCGAATTAAGGGCTCCATCCACAAGTCCAACATGCCTAGTAGAATCGCTCTGCTTTAGCTCCTCCTTCAATGTCTCCAGCTTCTTCTGCAAAAGCCTGATGAGGGGAATGACCTGACTCAGGCTGGCAGTGTCTGAACTGACTTCACGTGTGGAAAGTTCAAAGGGTTGCAGAACCTTGCACAACGTTGAAATCATTCTCCACTGCGCTTGAGTCAGGTGCATTTCCCCTCCTTTGCCTATATCGTGGGCAGATGTATAGGCTTGAATGGCCTTTTGCTGCTCCTCCATCCTCTGAAGCATATAGATGGTTGAATTCCACCTCGTTACCACCTCTTGCTTCAGATGATGGCAGGGCAGGTTCAGGACTGTTTGCTGGTGCTCCAGTCTTCGGCACGCGGTGGCTGAATGCCGAAAGTGGCCCGCAATTCTTCGGGCCACCGACAGCATCTCTTGCACTCCCCTGTCGTTTTTTAAATAATTCTGCACCACCAAATTCAATGTGTGTGCAAAACATGGGACGTGCTGGAATTTGCCCAGATGTAATGCACGCACAATATTGGTGGCATTGTCCGATGTCACAAATCCCCAGGAGAGTCCAATTGGGGTAAGCCATTCTGCGATGATGTTCCTCAGTTTCTGTAAGAGGTTGTCAGCTGTGTGCCTCTTCTGGAAAGCGGTGATACAAAGCGTAGCCTGCCTAGGAATGAGTTGGCGTTTGCGAGATGCTGCTACTGGTGCCGCCGCTGCTGTTCTTGCTGCGGGAGGCAATACATCTACCCAGTGGGCTGTCACAGTCATATAGTCCTGAGTCTGCCCTGCTCCACTTGTCCACATGTCCGTGGTTAAGTAGACATTGGGTACAACTGCATTTTTTAGGACACTGGTGACTCTTTTTCTGACGTCTGTGTACATTTTCGGTATCGCCTGCCTAGAGAAATGGAACCTAGATGGTATTTGGTACCGGGGGTACACAGTACCTCAATCAAGTCTCTAGTTGCCTCTGAATTAACGGTGGATACCGGAACCATGTTTCTCACCGCCCAGGCTGCCAAGGCCTCAGTTATCCGCTTTGCAGCAGGATGACTGCTGTGATATTTCATCTTCCTCGCAAAGGACTGTTGGACAGTCAATTGCTTACTGGAAGTAGTACAAGTGGTCTTCCGACTTCCCCTCTGGGATGACGATCGACTCCCAGCAGCAACAACAGCAGCGCCAGCAGCAGTAGGCGTTACACTCAAGGATGCATCGGAGGAATCCCAGACAGGAGAGGACTCGTCAGACTTGCCAGTGACATGGCCTGCAGGACTATTGGCTTTCCTGGGTAAGGAGGAAATTAACACTGAGGGAGTTGGTGGTGTGGTTTGCAGGAGCTTGGTTACAAGAGGAAGGGATTTAGTTGTCAGTGGACTCCTTCCGCTGTCACCCAAAGTTTTTGAACTTGTCACTGACTTCTGATGAATGCGGTCCAGGTGACGTATAAGGGAGGATGTTCCTAGGTGGTTAACGTCCTTGCCCCTACTTATTACAGCTTAGCAAAGGCAACACACGGCTTGACACCTGTTGTCCGCATTTGTGTTGAAATAATTCCACACCGAAGAGCTGATTTTTTTTTGTATTTTGACCAGGCATGTCAATGGCCATATTCGTCCCACGGACAACAGGTGTCTCCCCGGGTGCCTGACTTAAACAAACCACCTCACCATCAGAATCCTCCTTGTCAATTTCCTCCCCAGCACCAGCAACACCCATATCCTCATCCTGGTGTACTTCAACAGTGACATCTTCAATTTGACTATCAGGAACTGGACTGCGGGTGCTCCTTCCAGCACTTGCAGGGGGTGTGCAAATGGTGGAAGGCGCAAGCTCTTCCCGTCCAGTGTTGGGAAGGTCAGGCATCGCAACCGACACAATTGGACTCTCCTTGGGGATTTGTGATTTAGAAGAACGCACAGTTCTTTGCTGTGCTTTTGCCAGCTTAAGTCTTTTCATTTTTCCAGCGAGAGGATGAGTGCTTCCATCCTCATGTGAATCTGAACCACTAGTCATGAACATAGGCCAGGGCCTCAGCCGTTCCTTGCCACTCCGTGTTGTAAATGGCATATTGGCAAGTTTACGCTTCTCATCAGACGCTTTCAATTTTGATTTTTGGGTCATTTTACTGAACTTTTGTTTTTTGGATTTTACATGCTCTCTACTATGACATTTGGCATCGGCCTTGGCAGACGACATTGATGGCATTTCATCGTCTCGGCCATGACTAGTGGCAGAAGCTTCAGCACGAGGTGGAAGTGGATCTTGATCTTTCCCTATTTTAACCTCCACATTTTTGTTCTCCATTTTTTAATGTGTGGAATTATATGCCAGTACCAATAGCAATGGCCTACTACTATATATACTGCGCACAACTGAAATGCACCACAGGTATGGATGGATAGTATACTTGACGACACAGAGGTAGGTACAGCAGTGGCCTACTGTACCGTAATGCTATATAATATATACTGGTGGTCAGCAAACTGTGCAAAACTGAAATGCACCACAGGTATGGATGGATAGTATACTTGATGACACAGAGGTAGGTACAGCAGTGGCCTACTGTACCGTACTGCTATATATTATAGACTGGTGGTCAGCAAACTGTGCAAAACTGAAATGCACCACAAGTATGGATGGATAGTATACTTGACGACACAGAGGTAGGTAGAGCAGTGGCCTACTGTACCGTACTGCTATATATTATATACTGGTGGTCAGCAAACTGTGCAAAACTGAAATGCACCACAGGTATGGATGGATAGTATACTTGACGACACAGAGGTAGGTAGAGCAGTGGCCTACTGTACCGTACTGCTATATATTATATACTGGTGGTCAGCAAACTGTGCAAAACTGAAATGCACCACAGGTATGGATGGATAGCATACTTGACGACACAGAGGTAGGTACAGCAGTGGCCTACTGTACCGTACTGCTATATATTATATACTGGTGGTCAGCAAACTGTGCAAAACTGAAATGCACCACAGGTATGGATGGATAGTATACTTGACGACACAGAGGTAGGTACAGCAGTGGCCTACTGTACCGTACTGCTATATATTATATACTGGTGGTCAGCAAACTGTGCAAAACTGAAAATGCACCACAGGTATGGATGGATAGTATACTTGACAACACAGAGGTAGGTACAGCAGTGGCCTTCTGTACTGTACTCCTATATATTATATACTGGTGGTCAGCAAAATTATGCACTGTACTCCTACTATATACTGTCTACAATGCAGCACAGATATGGAGTGTTTTTCAGGCAGACAACGTATACTGGTGGTCACTGGTCAGCAAAACTCTGCACTGTACTCCTCCTATATAATATTATACTGGTGGTCCCCAGTCCCCACAATAAAGCAGCACACTGAGCACAGATATGGAGTGTTTTTCAGGCAGACAACGTATACTGGTGGTCACTGTCAGCAAAAGTCTGCACTGTACTCCTGCTATATAATACAGCTGCTCCCCAGTCCCCACAATTAAGCAGTGTGAGCACAGATATATTCAGCACACTGAGCACAGATAAGGAACGTTTTTTTCAGGCAGAGAACGGTAAAACTGCTGGTCACTGATCAGCAAAACTCTGCACTGTACTCCTCCTATATTAATATACAGCTGCTCCCCAGTCCCCACAATTAAGCAATAAGTAAAGCAAGCACAAATATTTGCATCAACAATACACGGAGAGGACGCCAGCCACGTCCTCTCCCTAACATTTCCAATGCACGAGTGAAAATGGCGGCGACGCGCGGCTGCTTATATAGAATCCGAATCTCGCGAGAATCCGAAAGTGAGATGATGACGTTCGGGCACGCTCGGGTTAACCGAGCCATACGGGAGAATCCGAGTATGCCTCGGACCCGTGTAAAAAGTGTGAAGTTCGGGGGGGTTCGGTTTCCGAGGAACCGAACCCGCTCATCACTACTTTAAATAGTGTCTCCTGATCTCTGACTGGCTGCTGGGGTCAGCTGAGGTGGCAGTGGCTAATCAATGGACAAAAAACAATGAGCTTACCAAATCCAAAATGACATTGCCCATGCTGCGGTGTCGGTAGCTACTATGCTGCAATGCTGACTGCATGGCATATAGGAGGAAATGCGGTTGAGCACTGGGCACTAAAAAGAAGCTTACAGAAGAGAAGGTGGCAGCTCTGTGGTGAGTAATGGAGCTTAACACACTTTTCAAGTTTAATACCCACTACATGGTTTCCTAAATTGCTGCTGGTTTTATGGGTTTACTGATAACAAACCTTACTTCAAAGTCTGACCTATATACACTTTAAGGTCACCTCCTCCAGTTACAATATTTATATTACAGATGAGCGTGTTCGGTTTCTAGAAAACTGAACCCACCCGAACTTATCGATTCTGAGGAGAACTGATCCCAGCTCGGATCTCTGCGCCATTTTCGGAATCCAAAATGAGTCTGAACATCATCCTCCTGGTGCGTATTCTTGTGGGACTTATATTAATAAAAGGCGCCACGGCCCGGAGTCGGTGCCATTTCCGTCTAGTGCACGCTACTGTTAGCTGCGCTCTACTCTATAAGAGGCACTGTAAGAGACATGCGTCTCCATTTCTCAAGTACTACAGTATCTGTACATAAATTGCTACTGCTACTGAGAATCCCCATTGTTTGCTGCACTCTGTGCTGTGTCCAGACTCACAAGGGACTGTGTATAATAACTGTGTATACGAGGCACGTGGCTGTATGTTGTGCTAGACTCTGCTATATACTGTGCTGTGACCAGGCTCACAAAGGGCTTTGTATAATCACTGTGTAAAAGAGGCACGCTGCTGTAGATTCTACTGTATATAATGTGCTGTCTCCAGACTCAAAGAAGGCTGTGTCTATAGTCACTGTGTATAGGGGACACACCTCTGTATGCTGTGCTAGACTCTGCTGTAAATTGTACCATTTGGTGCCCTTTCTTCACTTGCATCTATAAGCCCAGTGATTCCACGCAGTTTGAACCGGGCTGCAAGTTCAAAAGCAGAAAAAATATGTATACAGTATGTATATAATTTTCTATTGTTTTATTTGCAATATTTGCAACGCTTTACCCTATTGCACTGTGTTCACATGAATTTATAAGCCAAGTGATTCCATGCAGTTTGAACCAGGCTGCAAGATCAAAATCAGAAAAATAAAAATAAAATATATATTTCTATTGTTTTGTTTGCTCTTTTAGTTGCTCTTTACCCGGGGTGCTTTAAGAGAGGAGGAGGCCAGTGTGCAGCCTCCTCAGTTCGGTCCCCCTCCTTTCTGATGGCAGCACTGAGAGTCTGAGCTCTAGAGGGTTCCTGACTCCATTGCGCATACGCAGATCTCCAGGAAAGTGGTGGGGCAGCCATTTTCCCAGTGATTTCTCTACTGCGCATGTGCATAACATTTTCACAGTGTTATAATAGCGCTGCTGACATTGGCGCGGGACTCTGTAGGGGTGAGTATTCAAAAAAATGGGTGTAGCGTTTGCGATATGGGCCCCCCTGGACTCAGGGGCCAGTGTACACTACACACACTGCATCCATTATAAATATTGCTGTGTCTTTACCCTATTGCGCTGTGTTCACACGCATCCATAAGTCCTGTGATTCCATGCAGTATGTATGTTAAAAAATAAAAATAATAATTTATTGTTTATACTGTTTGGTGTGCTTTACCCTAGTACACCTTGTTCAAAGCCCTGTGACTCCACGCAGCGATCTGCAAATTGAAAATGGATAATGATTAGTTTATAGAAGAGCAACCAGATACTGTCACAGCAGCTGCTGCCACCAGTCATGACGATGACACTAGTCATTCAACGTCATTTACTAAATTCAATGCTAAAAAGAATTAGTGCACAGTGTCCCCTCGCATTGCTAGCTTTGCTCGCCATGCTTTGAGCAAGGTGCTCCGCTACCGCTTCGCTTGGCACAGGTTACCGTTCCAAACGTAGTCCACGTGGATCGTCAAGTAGGGAAAAATCCAAAAAATGAAGTAAAAAAATATGTGAAAAACTCATGTTGAAGTTTTGACCTGTCGACCTAATACATGTCGACCCAATGACCATGTTGACCTATTGACCATTGTCGACATAATGCATGCCGACCTTCAGTGGTCGACCTAATTACTGTCGACCTAACGACCGTATCTTGAATAAACCGTATACTCTAAATGTTATACCAAATATGTTATTTTTTTTTCAATGGCATGAATATTCAGCATAAAAATACCACATGAACAACCGGTTATTCACAATACCAAAAAAACAGACATATAACAAACAACACACATATATAAAATGCTAAACCATGGTCCAAAATGATCTTTCCTACTAAAGGTGGATTTTGTATATTATAAGACACTTCCACAGGATTATGCTTAGTCCTTGCGTTGATAAACTTCCAGAAAATGACTGGTTAATCACAATGTCCTGATGCATATGCTTTCCTTCCTTTGTATATTAAATGGAGTTGATCAAGTGGTTATCCCAGCAGGTGCCTAATCTATTGTGCAGAATTCTAGTGTATACACTTTCTTTAATTTGTATGCTGCGTAAATGATAGCTTAAATAAGCTTTTTTTCCACAAGGATCAGTATACACATGGATTTTTTAAAAGCACAAATATATCTCTTTATGCTTTGAGTTGTGCATAATCCTGCGGAAGTGTCTTATAAGAGCTAATATACAAAATCCACCTTTAGTAGGAAAGATCATTTAGGACCATGGTTCAGCATTTTATACAGTATATATGTGATGTTTCTTATATGTCTGCTTTTATTGGTTGTTCATGTGGTATTTTTATACTGAATATTCATGCCATTGAAACATAAAAGAACATATTTGTAAGTATAACAGTTAGAGTATATGGTTTATTCAGATATCAGACTCCAGAGTGTTTTTAGTACTAGCGCAAAACTCAATTTTTTTTCCCCATGGTATAAAAAAGCTCATTGTTATGACTGGGCAAAAGACGAAAAAATCCAACTCTTATGTTTTGAATTATTTCTACCCAAATCCGGACAACAACTATCAAGCCATCTGTACCCTTTGTGAAGCCATAGTAAGTAGAGGTAGGGACCTTAACCATAATAGGAACCTCCCCCCTGTTATGTCATTTGCGGCGCATTCATCAAATGTTTTTTTAAAAATTAAGAAACTTTGGCTAAAAACTTAACGAGTCCAAAGTCACCTACAGTAGCTGCATTCTCTCTATTAGATCCAAGCACCTGCAATCTACACCAACACCATCGTCATCAATATCCTCAATCATGATCTGAAGTAGTCCTGCATCTAATTTCATAAGCATGACTGACTCCTCTCCTATCAGTGATTCCGCGGAAGGATCCTTGAGTGCTACGCCTTCTGCTGCTACTGTTGCTGCTGTCAGTGGATCTTCATCCCAGTAGGTGACCAGGAAGACTACTTTTAGTAGTTTAACAAAACAATTGACTGTTAAACAATTCTTTGCAAAGGGGATCAAGTATGACTGCAGTCAACCAGTTTCACAGCAGATAACTGATGCTATGCTGGTTTTAGATGTCCATCCAGTATCCACCATTAATGCAGTGGGTTTTTAGACAGTTGATTGAGGTTCTGTGTCCCCTTTACCAAATCTAGATTCCACTTTGCTAGAAAAGCAATTCCCAGCCTGTACAAAGACATTATAAAAAGCGTTAGTAGTGTCCTCCGAAATGCCATTGTACCCACTGTGCACTTAACCACAGATATGTGGACAAATGGAACAGGACAACCTAAAGACTGTATGACTGTGACAGCCCACTGAGTAGATGTATTGCCTTTGGCAGCACTAACAGCAGCAGCATCTCACAAATGCCAGCTTATTTCAGATACAAGCTACTCTGTGTATCACCGGTTTCACTAAGAGGCATACCACTGGCAACCTCTTAGAAAAACTCAGGGAAATCATTGCAAAATGGCTTATCCTGCTTGGACTCAGTATTTGTGATTTCTGACAATACCACCAATATCAGGAGAGTATTACATCTGGGTGAATTCCAACATGTCCCATCTTTGGCTCACACAATTAATTTGGTAGTGCATTTTTTTTTAATGAAAGGGTCATGCAGGAGATGCTGTCAGTGACCTAGAACATTTTGGGACATTTCTGCCATTTTACCAGTGCATGTAGACTATTGCAGCACTTGCAAGATTTGTTGAATTTGCCCTGCCATTGGTTGAAGCAAGAAGTAGTAACGAGGTAGAATTCAAAACTCTACATGCTTCAGTGGATGGAGGAACAGCAAAAGGCCATCCAAGGCTACACAATGTCCTGTGACATAGGGAAAGGAGGGGGAATGCACCTTAGTCAAGCACAGAGGAGAATACTTTTGGTGTCGTGCTAGGTTCTCAAACATTTTGACGTTGCCACATGTGAAGTTAGTTCAGACACTGACAGCTTGAGTCAGGTAATATCACTGATTAGACTCTTGGAAAAGCAGCTGGAGAAACTGAAGGAGCTGAAACCAAAGCAAATCCGCTAATTATGTCAAACTTGTATATCAAGCCCTTCATTCACATTGCCAGGATCCAAAGGTCATCAATCTCTTGAAATCAGATCACTAAATTTTGGCAGCCATACTCGATCCTAGGTTTAAGTTATACATTGTGTCTTTCTTTCCAATGACACAAATCTGCAGAGATGCAAAGAGCTGTTGGTGAGAAAATGGTCAGCTCAAGAAGAACATGACACTACAACATCTCCTATTTCAGTTTCTCTGGCAACTGCGGCTGCCAGGAATAAACTACATTTTCCAAAGAGACCCACTGGCAGTGATGCAGACCAGTCAGAAAAAAGTTTTGACATCTGATCCGGACTGAAGGAGCTACCTACAATTACTCACGTATTTTCTGTCACTGCATATGATACAGTCACCATTCAAAGAATGGTTGATGATTATTTTAGTGATAGCATATTTAGCATTATTTTAGTGTCTGACAGTCCATTTCAATACTGTCAGGAAAAAAAAGCAATTTGGATGCCATAGCACAAACTTGCTTTGCTTTATTAAGCTGCCCACCCTCCAGTGTGTACTAAGAAAGAGTTTTCAGCGCAGCCGGGAACCTTGTCTGCAATCGGCATAGGAGGTTACTTCCCAAAAATATGGATAAGATGATGTTCATCCCAATGAATTACAAATTTCATGAGTAAAACTTTTACCGGCAATTACGTCCAAAAAATATAGAAGGACCTGTAATAGTGGATTCCAGCAGGGACAAATTAATAGTGTGTGAAGAAGAGGATGTATAGTACAAAGTGATGGGGGTGAGGAATTGGATGCTGATCACGACATCTTGCCTATGTAGAGACAGTTTGCGCACTGCACATTGCCAGCTTGTTTTGTGGGGCCCAAACAAACCAATAATTACAACCACAAGTGCCAGTCCCTGTAGCTGAAATGATTGGTTTGTTAAACTGTGCATGTCCTGTTTAATATACACAACATAAGAGTGGGTGGATCTAGCACCTCTTTTCTTTGCATTATGTGCTGATTGGAGCATTGCTGACTGTTTGGGGGGGGGGGGTTGTGTAGTTTATTAAACTGCCATCCTGTCTGCCACTGCAGTGCCACTTCTAGATGTGCCATGTAGGAAGTTTAAGTGGCACATGTTTGTGCCACACACTGCTGTTGCTTAGCTCAATCATCCAGCTACCTCGGTTTAACCTGTTGGCCTAAACTCAAAATCAATGTTATGAGCTGTGAAGTGGTCACAATTAACATGAGTTATAAATTTATGTTATTGATGTTAATAATACTGTAGGAACAAAAATAGGCCCTGTTCTGTGATAATATCTGTTTTATGATTTTTGTAACAAAATACAGATCCAAAACCAAAACCCATAAGGTGGTTTTGGCAAAACCAGATACAGATCCAAAACACGACAGAAATACAGATCCAAAACCTATGATTTGGGCTGGCGCACATCCCTAATTTATATGTTTCTCCGAAAATACTGCAATTTTAAGCATCATGCTTGTTTCAAATGAACCCTGAGAAAATGTAAGATGCATTTCAATAATAGTATAGGATTAAATCCAATCTATAGCACAAGAGGAGGGCTGCAAACCATCCCAAAAATAGGAACTAGCAGAGGTTGCCATTCTGGGTCCGATTGCATCACAAGCCACATGCATAAACTCACATAGGGACCAGGTAATGTAAAACTTCTCCACTAGATTGATCTACATACAGTAGAGCAGGGGCCTTTTTGGCAATGCACAATCAGGCACATGCTTATGCAGAGCCTTTTGTAACAGTGGGCAAGCCACGCGATCACATGTGGTGCACACCATGACATCTGCTGGCTGCTATACTGTTCCCCCTTCTCCCTCCCATAGTACTCCACTCAGGGGCGGAGTTTCATGAAATTACATTGTTGCATTGTGATGTCATGATGCAACAGCAGTATTTCACTAAACTCTGCCCCCTCAAGCACAGTACTGTGGGTGGGAGGAGGGGGAGCAGGTTAGCAGTACTGGTGGCCTGGCACCAACAAGTATACACCCCTGGCAATGAGCATTACACACACCTGGCATTAAGCATGAGCAACTAGTTTGACACCCAGAGCCAGAGCATGAAACCTCTGGCAATGAGCATGGAACCCGTGGCAACAAACATTAAACACCTTTACCAATGAGCATGACACCCAGAGCATGAAACCCCTGGCAAAGAGCATGAAACCCAGAGCATGAAACCTCTGACAACAAGCATGGAACCCAGAACATAAAAACCCCTGGCAATGAGCAGATAATTTAAAAGTAATTAAAAGCTTTACTGTAAGGCATAATGTATCACGGGCATTGTGGTGTGTGGTATAATATGTCATAAGGGGAATTACTGTGTGGGCCTTAATATTGTGGAATTTTTCTCTTTCCTGTAGTGGCTGAGATCTGTTGGTGCAGGGTTTTGACAGGGCTATAAGCTAGTCTTTTCCTACAAGGCCATTCCCATTTTAGCATGGTATCGCCTTTTCACCGAGAGCGCTTGCGACTTCAGCGCATGCAAAATGGATTTTTTTTATTTCCATGGGGGTGGGGAGCATTTTAGAATGTCTATGAGTTTGGGGCATTTTTTTACTATTTTCACTGGTAACGAAACTGTCTAGAAACAGCCATTTGCTTATGGTCAGAACAGGCATCCACTTCTTCCTGAGGTTCTTGAAGTTCTCTGAAGAATGCAAACGTCTCACAGGTATGGTCAACTAATTGTTACTGATCGAGGGGATATCCGAGCCCCACAGCCACTGCTTTGCTTATGTATCCTGTAGTTCCACACCAGCTTTTAGGAGAGAGTGCTGCATAAATGCTGTCCAACTTGTGCAATTTATGAAAAGAAGAAGGCTGGAGCTATTCAGATGGTTTTAAAGTCCTCAAAAAACTAGCATAAGTAATAAATAATAAATGTAACATTTAGCACCTGCGTCTGCATTAATTAAACCAGAGCTGTAATACGAGATCAGGCTGTTGCGACATTACTGCTCCTTTAACTGACCCATGCTACAGCTGCATGATCTATAATAAAGAGGTTAAACAGACAAAGAAGAGGCAACATCGCTCCCAGTTATAATGTAAGTACAGTACATACAGAAAACAGGATCATTAAGTTATGTGAAAAACGGTTTTAATAAGAAGCAGACTTTTCTTTTTTTATATATATACGCCAATTCTAGTTATATTTGTAAACAAATTAAATGTTCATTTCTAATACTACAGTATGTTACTATTTCTTGAATAATACATTGTTTAACATTCTTTTAAGGTTGGAACATTACTCAATAATTAGTTTACACTACAGGAATAATGTCTATGTAATCAGTATATTTTTCTATTTTAAACAAAATTACAATTAGTGCATTTACAGTATGTCAAAAATTATTTTACTCCTTAAGATTTATTATTATTGAAAATCTGGTAATGTATGGGAACAAATGACAATTGCTAAGAAATCTTTAGCTGTATGGCCAGTCTAAAGGCCCCCATACAACAGCAATCGATTTGGGCAATTTGTCAATTTGCAGACGATTGTGCAAATAAATATGCAATGTGTAGGGTTCACAGATCACAGATTCGACCAAAAATCGATTGTGATTTTAAAATCTGGTTGTCCAACATGTTGGATTTCACAGATCATTTGGGACTGTACTGTAGATGGTATCCAGTCTCTAGGTCTACAGTAACTAGGTCGACAGTGTCTAGGTCAACCACTATTGGTCGACAGTAACTAGGTCGACAGGTCAAAAGGTCAATATGAGTTTTTCACATTTTTTTCTTTTTTCAAACTTTTTCATACTAAGCGATCCACGGGGACTACAACTGGGAATAGTAACCTGTGCCGAGCACCG
The DNA here is from genome assembly GCF_028390025.1 of Pseudophryne corroboree. Taxonomy (NCBI): domain Eukaryota; kingdom Metazoa; phylum Chordata; class Amphibia; order Anura; family Myobatrachidae; genus Pseudophryne; species Pseudophryne corroboree. The sequence goes on from NC_086450.1 coordinate 217,228,359, forward strand.
CGGTAGCAGTGTGAGGCACCTTGCCCGAATGCGAGGGGACACGGTGCACTAATTGGGGTTCCTGGTAACAGTACGGAGAAAACACCAAAAAAAACATAATAAACTCATGTCGACCTTTTGACCTGTCGACCTAGAGACCCTGTCGATCTAGAAACCCTGTTGACCTAGTTACTGTTGATCAATAGTGGTCGACCTAGACACTGTCGACCTAGTTACTGTCGACCCTCCATACCACACCCACTGTAGATCGCTAGTGCGTGGTAACAAGCAGATTTGGCACAGATGGGGGCAGATTGGCGATTTGGGGAATCTTTAAATATGGAAAAAAATCTCAGAATCTGCAGATTGTGTTTTTTGTGGCTGTTGATGTATAGGGCCTTTACTCAAGTGCCGATGTGGACCCTAATTAGAGATGAGCGGGTTCGGTTTCTTTGAATCCGAACCCGCACGAACTTCACTTTTTTTTTCACGGGTCCGAGCGACTCGGATCTTCCCGCCTTGCTCGGTTAACCCGAGCGCGCCCGAACGTCATCATGACGCTGTCGGATTCTCGCGAGGCTCGGATTCTATCGCGAGACTCGGATTCTATATAAGGAGCCGCGCGTCGCCGCCATTTTCACACGTGCATTGAGATTGATAGGGAGAGGACGTGGCTGGCGTCCTCTCCATTTAGATTAGATTTAGAAGAGAGAGAGAGAGAGAGATTGCTGTGATACTGTAGATTAGAAGAGAGTGCAGACAGAGTTTAGTGACTGACGACCACAGTGACCAGTGACCACCAGAGACAGTGCAGTTGTTTGTTTTATTTAATATATCCGTTCTCTGCCTGAAAAAAACGATACACAGTCACACAGTGACTCAGTCTGTGTGCACTGCTCAGCCCAGTGTGCTGCACATCAATGTATTGTATATAAAGCTTATAATTGTGGGGGAGACTGGGGAGCACTGCAGGTTGTTATAGCAGGAGCCAGGAGTACATGATAAATAATATTATATTAAAATTAAACAGTGCACACTTTTGCTGCAGGAGTGCCACTGCCAGTGTGACTAGTGGTGACCAGTGCCTGACCACCAGTATATTAGTAGTATTGTATACTATCTCTTTATCAACCAGTCTATATTAGCAGCAGACACAGTACAGTGCGGTAGTTCACGGCTGTGGCTACCTCTGTGTCGGCACTCGGCAGGCAGTCCGTCCATCCATAATTGTATTATAATATATACCACCTAACCGTGGTTTTTTTTTTCATTCTTTATACCGTCGTCATACTAGTTGTTACGAGTATACTACTATCTCTTTATCAACCAGTGTACAGTGCGGTAGTTCACGGCTGTGGCTACCTCTGTGTCGGCACTCGGCAGGCAGTCCGTCCAACCATAATTGTATTATAATATATACCACCTAACCGTGGTTTTTTTTTCATTCTTTATACCGTCGTCATACTAGTTGTTACGAGTATACTACTATCTCTTTATCAACCAGTGTACAGTGCGGTAGTTAACGGCTGTGGCTACCTCTGTGTCGGCACTCGGCAGGCAGTCCGTCCATCCATAATTGTATTATAATATATACCACCTAACCGTGGTTTTTTTTTCATTCTTTATACCGTCGTCATACTAGTTGTTACGAGTATACTACTATCTCTTTATCAACCAGTGTACAGTGCGGTAGTTCACGGCTGTGGCTACCTCTGTGTCGGCACTCGGCAGGCAGTCCGTCCAACCATAATTGTATTATAATATATACCACCTAACCGTGGTTTTTTTTTCATTCTTTATACCGTCGTCATACTAGTTGTTACGAGTATACTACTATCTCTTTATCAACCAGTGTACAGTGCGGTAGTTCACGGCTGTGGCTACCTCTGTGTCGGCACTCGGCAGGCAGTCCGTCCAACCATAATTGTATTATATTCCACCTAACCGTGGTTTTTTTTTCATTCTTTATACCGTCGTCATACTAGTTGTTACGAGTATACTACTATCTCTTTATCAACCAGTGTACAGTGCGGTAGTTCACGGCTGTGGCTACCTCTGTGTCGGCACTCGGCAGGCAGTCCGTCCAACCATAATTGTATTATAATATATACCACCTAACCGTGGTTTTTTTTTCATTCTTTATACCGTCGTCATACTAGTTGTTACGAGTATACTACTATCTCTTTATCAACCAGTGTACAGTGCGGTAGTTCACGGCTGTGGCTACCTCTGTGTCGGCACTCGGCAGGCAGTCCGTCCATCCATAATTGTATTATAATATATACCACCTAACCGTGGTTTTTTTTTCATTCTTTATACCGTCGTCATACTAGTTGTTACGAGTATACTACTATCTCTTTATCAACCAGTGTACAGTGCGGTAGTTCACGGCTGTGGCTACCTCTGTGTCGGCACTCGGCAGGCAGTCCGTCCAACCATAATTGTATTATAATATATACCACCTAACCGTGGTTTTTTTTTCATTCTTTATACCGTCGTCATACTAGTTGTTACGAGTATACTACTATCTCTTTATCAACCAGTGTACAGTGCGGTAGTTCACGGCTGTGGCTACCTCTGTGTCGGCACTCGGCAGGCAGTCCGTCCAACCATAATTGTATTATAATATATACCACCTAACCGTGGTTTTTTTTTCATTCTTTATACCGTCGTCATACTAGTTGTTACGAGTATACTACTATCTCTTTATCAACCAGTGTACAGTGCGGTAGTTCACGGCTGTGGCTACCTCTGTGTCGGCACTCGGCAGGCAGTCCGTCCATCCATAATTGTATTATATACCACCTAACCGTGGTTTTTTTATACCACCTAACCGTGGCAGTCCGTCCATAATTGTATACTAGTATCCAATCCATCCATCTCCATTGTTTACCTGAGGTGCCTTTTAGTTCTGCCTATAAAATATGGAGAACAAAAAAGTTGAGGTTCCAAAATTAGGGAAAGATCAAGATCCACTTCCACCTCGTGCTGAAGCTGCTGCCACTAGTCATGGCCGAGACGATGAAATGCCAGCAACGTCGTCTGCCAAGGCCGATGCCCAATGTCATAGTACAGAGCATGTCAAATCCAAAACACCAAATATCAGAAAAAAAAGGACTCCAAAACCTAAAATAAAATTGTCGGAGGAGAAGCGTAAACTTGCCAATATGCCATTTACCACACGGAGTGGCAAGGAACGGCTGAGGCCCTGGCCTATGTTCATGGCTAGTGGTTCAGCTTCACATGAGGATGGAAGCACTCAGCCTCTCGCTAGAAAACTGAAAAGACTCAAGCTGGCAAAAGCACCGCAAAGAACTGTGCGTTCTTTGAAATCCCAAATCCACAAGGAGAGTCCAATTGTGTCGGTTGCGATGCCTGACCTTCCCAACACTGGACGTGAAGAGCATGCGCCTTCCACCATTTGCACGCCCCCTGCAAGTGCTGGAAGGAGCACCCGCAGTCCAGTTCCTGATAGTCAGATTGAAGATGTCAGTGTTGAAGTACACCAGGATGAGGAGGATATGGGTGTTGCTGGCGCTGGGGAGGAAATTGACCAGGAGGATTCTGATGGTGAGGTGGTTTGTTTAAGTCAGGCACCCGGGGAGACACCTGTTGTCCGTGGGAGGAATATGGCCGTTGACATGCCAGGTGAAAATACCAAAAAAATCAGCTCTTCGGTGTGGAGGTATTTCACCAGAAATGCGGACAACAGGTGTCAAGCCGTGTGTTCCCTTTGTCAAGCTGTAATAAGTAGGGGTAAGGACGTTAACCACCTCGGAACATCCTCCCTTATACGTCACCTGCAGCGCATTCATAATAAGTCAGTGACAAGTTCAAAAACTTTGGGTGACAGCGGAAGCAGTCCACTGACCAGTAAATCCCTTCCTCTTGTAACCAAGCTCACGCAAACCACCCCACCAACTCCCTCAGTGTCAATTTCCTCCTTCCCCAGGAATGCCAATAGTCCTGCAGGCCATGTCACTGGCAAGTCTGACGAGTCCTCTCCTGCCTGGGATTCCTCCGATGCATCCTTGCGTGTAACGCCTACTGCTGCTGGCGCTGCTGTTGTTGCCGCTGGGAGTCGATGGTCATCCCAGAGGGGAAGTCGTAAGCCCACTTGTACTACTTCCAGTAAGCAATTGACTGTTCAACAGTCCTTTGCGAGGAAGATGAAATATCACAGCAGTCATCCTACTGCAAAGCGGATAACTGAGTCCTTGACAACTATGTTGGTGTTAGACGTGCGTCCGGTATCCGCCGTTAGTTCACAGGGAACTAGACAATTTATTGAGGCAGTGTGCCCCCGTTACCAAATACCATCTAGGTTCCACTTCTCTAGGCAGGCGATACCGAGAATGTACACGGACGTCAGAAAAAGACTCACCAGTGTCCTAAAAAATGCAGTTGTACCCAATGTCCACTTAACCACGGACATGTGGACAAGTGGAGCAGGGCAGGGTCAGGACTATATGACTGTGACAGCCCACTGGGTAGATGTATGGACTCCCGCCGCAAGAACAGCAGCGGCGGCACCAGTAGCAGCATCTCGCAAACGCCAACTCTTTCCTAGGCAGGCTACGCTTTGTATCACCGCTTTCCAGAATACGCACACAGCTGAAAACCTCTTACGGCAACTGAGGAAGATCATCGCGGAATGGCTTACCCCAATTGGACTCTCCTGTGGATTTGTGGCATCGGACAACGCCAGCAATATTGTGTGTGCATTAAATATGGGCAAATTCCAGCACGTCCCATGTTTTGCACATACCTTGAATTTGGTGGTGCAGAATTTTTTAAAAAACGACAGGGGCGTGCAAGAGATGCTGTCGGTGGCCAGAAAAATTGCGGGACACTTTCGGCGTACAGGCACCACGTACAGAAGACTGGAGCACCACCAAAAACTACTGAACCTGCCCTGCCATCATCTGAAGCAAGAAGTGGTAACGAGGTGGAATTCAACCCTCTATATGCTTCAGAGGTTGGAGGAGCAGCAAAAGGCCATTCAAGCCTATACAATTGAGCACGATATAGGAGATGGAATGCACCTGTCTCAAGTGCAGTGGAGAATGATTTCAACGTTGTGCAAGGTTCTGATGCCCTTTGAACTTGCCACACGTGAAGTCAGTTCAGACACTGCCAGCCTGAGTCAGGTCATTCCCCTCATCAGGCTTTTGCAGAAGAAGCTGGAGGCATTGAAGAAGGAGCTAACACGGAGCGATTCCGCTAGGCATGTGGGACTTGTGGATGCAGCCCTTAATTCGCTTAACAAGGATTCACGGGTGGTCAATCTGTTGAAATCAGAGCACTACATTTTGGCCACCGTGCTCGATCCTAGATTTAAAGCCTACCTTGGATCTCTCTTTCCGGCAGACACAGGTCTGCTGGGGTTGAAAGACCTGCTGGTGACAAAATTGTCAAGTCAAGCGGAACGCGACCTGTCAACATCTCCTCCTTCACATTCTCCCGCAACTGGGGGTGCGAGGAAAAGGCTCAGAATTCCGAGCCCACCCGCTGGCGGTGATGCAGGGCAGTCTGGAGCGACTGCTGATGCTGACATCTGGTCCGGACTGAAGGACCTGACAACGATTACGGACATGTCGTCTACTGTCACTGCATATGATTCTCTCAACATTGATAGAATGGTGGAGGATTATATGAGTGACCGCATCCAAGTAGGCACGTCACACAGTCCGTACTTATACTGGCAGGAAAAAGAGGCAATTTGGAGGCCCTTGCACAAACTGGCTTTATTCTACCTAAGTTGCCCTCCCACAAGTGTGTACTCCGAAAGAGTGTTTAGTGCCGCCGCTCACCTTGTCAGCAATCGGCGTACGAGGTTACATCCAGAAAATGTGGAGAAGATGATGTTCATTAAAATGAATTATAATCAATTCCTCCGCGGAGACATTGACCAGCAGCAATTGCCTCCACAAAGTACACAGGGAGCTGAGATGGTGGATTCCAGTGGGGACGAATTGATAATCTGTGAGGAGGGGGATGTACACGGTGATATATCGGAGGGTGAAGATGAGGTGGACATCTTGCCTCTGTAGAGCCAGTTTGTGCAAGGAGAGATTAATTGCTTCTTTTTTGGGGGGGGTCCAAACCAACCCGTCATATCAGTCACAGTCGTGTGGCAGACCCTGTCACTGAAATGATGGGTTGGTTAAAGTGTGCATGTCCTGTTTTGTTTATACAACATAAGGGTGGGTGGGAGGGCCCAAGGATAATTCCATCTTGCACCTCTTTTTTCTTTTCTTTTTCTTTGCATCATGTGCTGATTGGGGAGGGTTTTTTGGAAGGGACATCCTGCGTGACACTGCAGTGCCACTCCTAGATGGGCCCGGTGTTTGTGTCGGCCACTAGGGTCGCTAATCTTACTCACACAGCTACCTCATTGCGCCTCTTTTTTTCTTTGCGTCATGTGCTGTTTGGGGAGGGTTTTTTGGAAGGGACATCCTGCGTGACACTGCAGTGCCACTCCTAGATGTGCCCGGTGTTTGTGTCGGCCACTAGGGTCGCTAATCTTACTCACACAGCTACCTCATTGCGCCTCTTTTTTTCTTTGCGTCATGTGCTGTTTGGGGAGGGTTTTTTGGAAGGGACATCCTGCGTGACACTGCAGTGCCACTCCTAGATGTGCCCGGTGTTTGTGTCGGCCACTAGGGTCGCTAATCTTACTCACACAGTCAGCTACCTCATTGCGCCTCTTTTTTTCTTTGCGTCATGTGCTGTTTGGGGAGGGTTTTTTGGAAGGGCCATCCTGCGTGACACTGCAGTGCCACTCCTAGATGGGCCCGGTGTTTGTGTCGGCCACTAGGGTCGCTAATCTTACTCACACAGCTACCTCATTGCGCCTCTTTTTTTCTTTGCGTCATGTGCTGTTTGGGGAGGGTTTTTTGGAAGGGACATCCTGCGTGACACTGCAGTGCCACTCCTAGATGGGCCCGGTGTTTGTGTCGGCCACTAGGGTCGCTTATCTTACTCACACAGCGACCTCGGTGCAAATTTTAGGACTAAAAATAATATTGTGAGGTGTGAGGTATTCAGAATAGACTGAAAATGAGTGTAAATTATGGTTTTTGAGGTTAATAATACTTTGGGATCAAAATGACCCCCAAATTCTATGATTTAAGCTGTTTTTTAGTGTTTTTGGAAAAAAACACCCGAATCCAAAACACACCCGAATCCGACAAAAATAATTCGGTGAGGTTTTGCCAAAACGCGTTCGAACCCAAAACACGGCCGCGGAACCGAACCCAAAACCAAAACACAAAACCCGAAAAATTTCAGGCGCTCATCTCTAACCCTAATATGCCGTAAGAGAAATACAAATATGCCAATTATGTGAGCAATTAATGATGTAGTCAGTGATTCTGTCAATTGAGAAGCAAATGCAAGTTAAGGTAACAGACAGAGTTTGTTACACAGGTATCAGGCCAGAAATATTTAAGCAAGTGCAGGTAACAAACAGAATTGTTCAGTGCACAAGAATCAGGTCAGAAGGGGTTAATCAAGTGTAGATCCAGGTAAAAGGCAGAGCTTGGTAGACATATGTCTTGCCAGTAGAAAAAGAGGTTCCTAAAGGCGCCGTCACTACCACTGCCACTGGGAACTCCCCCCTCTCCAATCAAGACTGTCCCCCCTGCGCAGAGACCCCCCCAGTCGGTAATAATACTTACCAGTCCCAGGAGTTGGTGATTGTTGGTCCTGGAGGGCTGCCACGCATTGGATCCTGTGCACCGCTGTGACTCAAAATAATATAAAAACAGCGCTACCAGGTGCTGATATTAAATTATTAAAAAATATTTAATACAGATAAATTAATGTCAATAACATAAATGAAAACAAATTGAATAAACAAGCCTCATAAGCCAGTAATATGACCAAATGATGAATTATCCATGGACTCTTGTTAAGGCCAAATAGTAGTGAGTGTTCCAATGCTTTTGAAATATCATATCCTGTATGGATATGTGTATGATAGTTACCAGATCCCAAGTGGAAAGGCAGGGTATTCCACCTAGCGCGGTGATGATGGTTCTGTCCTGCGCAAAATGGTGGTTCTCCCTTTTTATTGCTGTATGTCCACAGTTACGGATCGGTCTCCAGACGGGTGAGCGTGAGGTGGATCAAAGCTCTAAAGACCACTGCGGGATTTAATGAAGGAATGTTCAGCACCTGGACCAACATTAATTATATACATTTATTTAAAACAATCTCAAATTATCTAGGTAGCAGCTGCTACCTAGATAATTTGAGATTGTTTTAAATAAATGTATATAATTAATGTTGGTCCAGGTGCTGAACATTCCTTCATTAAATCCCCTATATAAGGGGAAGTGAGCCTCTAGTACACTACCTTTGATAAAGCTGCCAAACAGACAGTGAAACGCGTTAGGTTGCCAGTCTATGACCAGGACACCGCCAAGGCCAGTGAGTCTATGGAATCTTCCATCCATTGCTTCTTCATAAAGTTGGACTTCGACGTTTGAGATGACCCGCAGTGGTCTTTAGAGCTTTGATCCACCTCACGCTCACCCGTCTGGAGACCGATCCGTAACTGTGGACATACAGCAATAAAAAGGGAGAACCACCATTTACTATTTGCGCAGGACAGAACCATCATCACCGCGCTAGGTGGAATACCCTGCCTTTCCACTTGGGATCTGGTAACTATCATACACATATCCATACAGGATATGATATTTCAAAAGCATTGGAACACTCACTACTATTTGGCCTTAACAAGAGTCCATGGATAATTCATCATTTGGTCATATTACTGGCTTATGAGGCTTGTTTATTTAATTTGTTTTCATTTATGTTATTGACATTAATTTATCTGTATTAAATATTTTTTAATGATTTAATATCAGCACCTGGTAGCGCTGTTTTTATATTATTTTGTGTTTTTCTTATGTGGTGACTGACCATCACCTGTTATAGCAGCAGCTTTAGGAACACAGCTCTGTTAAAGCGCCCGTTTTCCTAAATATACCGATCTATTGGTATATTTTAAAACAATATTTGCACCGCTGTGACTCCCCTGTGCTGTAAAGTGAGCTACTGTTTTGCAGCATCACTTTATTGCAGCGGGGTCACAGCAGCACACAGGAGGACCCGATAACTGGCGGCATGCACCAGAGTACTGATCCCCGGCATTTACTGGTATGTTTTTTTAGTTTTAAACTTTGATCAGCTTGTATGTCCATCGGACACACGAAGCTGATTACCAAAGCCGGATCACTGTACATCTTTTTCTGCCAGGGGACAGAGAAAGCTCTGCTGAAGGCTGCATATTGCTTCAGCTGGTATTGTCACAGAGCTTTTTTTTTTAAATCTGCCCAGATCGCATTTCCCATAATGGAGAATGTGATTACTAAAAAAAATGTGAATGAAAGGGTTTGGAGCAGTTTACCATGAAAACTGCTTCAAAAGCCCTTGAATATATTTGAGTGAAACTAAAATAATGTGAAATGGGTGTGACATGTGTTTTAGTAAAATACATGTTAATGAATAGGCTCTTTAGGGTGGAAAACATTGAATCATTGAATACTGAAACAATAATATTGAATTTAAAATCTTTGGCAAGCCAACTGTAGCAACTATGGGATTTAACTCAACATCTATAATATACTAATACATTTAATTCTACAAAAAAAGGAACTAATGACATGAGGATTATTATTTACTTTGGTGATCAGTGGAATTATAATTTTTTCTTAAACTGTTTAACAGGTGGAGGACATCTATTCAGATATATCTTGCCGAAATCTCACACACAAATCAGGATTAGCACAGCTATGGACTTTATCCATGTTCCCTCTTGTGTTTTCTCGCTCCTCAGCTTTTCTGTCTATATATATCTTCTATTGAAGAACCAATACACTCAATTAGCCTCCAATGCCTCATCTACACAGATCACACACAAATCTACCTTTCCTCCTCCTGGAAAATTAAATCCCTATACCTGCATCCCATTACCTCCAAAGTTAGTTGTAAGGTACTCCACTCCAAAGCACTTACCTACTCCTCCGATTCATACACCTCTGACTTCTGTCTTTGATCTGACTCTGATCTACGCCTCTGCTCTTCTTTGACAATCATCTCTTATAGGCCCTACACACTCATCGATCTGACTGAAATATATGAATGATCTCATTCATTAATGAACAAGATACCGTTCATAACTTTCAGTGTGGATGCTCGAGCGATGAACGATATGTGGCCCCCCGCTCTGTCATCGCTGGTGCCCCGTTGGCAGTGCATGCAGGCCAATATGGACGAGATTGTCCATATTTGCCTGCGCTTCTATGGTGCCGGGTGACGGGGGGAGTGAAGGAACTTCACTCCCCCTGTCACTGCCCCCCTGCCGCCAGGTTGTCCGTCGGCCGTATCCGCCATATGGCCACTCGGCAGCAGATCTATTAATGTGTAGGGCCCTTAACCCCTACATTCATAATTTTTCTCATTCTGTACACCTGTAATGGAACTATTTAACCCACCTAATTATACTCTCATTCAACCTACAAACTATCAACTGCTCACTCAATACCTACTTCTTGTTTCACTATAACTTATCCTACCCCCACCTGATACTGCTCCCAAAGCATGTTACAGTGTCATGTCCTCTTTCCAGTACATTAACTCCTTTTGCCTCAGTATTGCTCTCTCCCTATAAACTATAGGTTCTTATAAGCAGAGCCCTATGTAACCTCTGTCTTAGGTCTGCCCCCTCCCTTTATATACTTTTAGTACTTGTGTGACAATCTGAGGTAGATTTATGACAAATTTCAGCAGAAATATATAAAATTCTGAAGGGTTCACAAACTTTCAAGCACCACTGTACATGCTTTAACATTGTCTACACTGTACCTTTTAGATACATTTGGATGACACAAAATAGTGAAATGATTAATTAAATTGGTGCAAAACTTGTGAGAGGTTATTTAAAATAACTTTTTTTAAAGCCATTTTAATATATAACTAATCAGCAAAATCAGCTGAACACACCATACAATAATTTATACTGGTGGAGATGGATTACCCATGACTGAATCACATTATTAACTAGGAGGTTCATTCATGAGTCAATCATGCTGATGTCCTGCCTAGTGAGTCACTATGAGTAACAGACATACCTATTCCCTTAAAGTAATATGGCAATATAATACCCCAAAAATGGTATCATGGAGTATTGTTCAATATGTGTGGCAGGCCCAGGAATTGGCGAGTCTATATAATGCATGCCATAACTGAAAACAGCAATGAAGTAAAAAATATCCCTGGTAATTGCTTCAATTGAAAACATTCGTAAAACACAATAATAATGGGGCATAAATCCATTTACTAATCAATTAATGATAACACATTGTAATAGCATAATTTAAAATGTGCATAATATTATAGTGTGCAGAGCCGAACAATGCCATAATGGATTGTAAGACGTTATAAAGATTAATACTGCATTTTATTTAACTGCATATCATTATAACAATATTGTATAAAATGTAATTTCCCCTCATTTTATTCTCAATATTCAGCCTATAGTTTTGAATGGTAAATGGCCTGTATAAGTATTTTTTTTTTTAATCCATTTGGATTGATTTGTACAGTTGTAATCTGTAACTAGGTCAACACTTTTTATAAAAATTGTAAATATTTTTACAGAAATGTTGAAACAACTCTTACTTATTAGTGCAGCAGGGTGTTACAACATATTTGTCTGCTATTCAGGAAATCTATTCACATGCAAAAGAATATTATACAGTACATAAACTAGTTAACAGACCTGTCATTCACGGGAGCGCAAGTACACAAATTCCACAAAAACATGATCTTTCTCTTCTTGTCACAGCCCCCACTACAGCATCTTGTGTGTTCTTTATTTCTCTCTCCTTTAGGGGTCGATGTATTAACAGGTTTTTGCAAACAAAAATGCAAAATAGCCATTTTCCGCATTTTCTTTGCAATATAATAGGAGATACTGCACTTGCAATATAATTTGTGCAATGTAGGAGATATTGCAAGAATGTCTTACTTTTCCCTGGAGATGAGCCGACCTGTACTTCCCTTTCCGGGCTGGGATCTGAGTCCGGCTCAGGTTTTCCCACCAGACTCTGATATCAAACAAGGCAAAAAGTCATCCTCCTGCTGTCGGATTCTCATGGGTTTTGGATTCTGTAACGGTGCCCGGTGATCTTGCCAGCTTCATTCCGGCTTCGAAGCTTGTAGCGAGTGGTCTTGTTCATGCTGTGTCTGTCCAGGGGTGCTGTGTTGTCCAACAAGGGGCTGGAGCTGCTTTGTATGACCAGGGGTGCTCTGCCTGCCCATAAAGGGGGTGCTGTCGGTCCATAAAGCCCTGCAGGTGTGTCCTCCAGTGTTGCTCTGTCAATCTAGGAGAGCTCTGACCCAGTTTAAACACTCTAAGGCCCGTGGCAGAGGTTTGGGGGACTGCTGGCGCTGGCTCTCTTAACATCTGCTGGGCCTCCTGAAGCATTGTCACAATCCACCGAAGCTCTGCCCACAGCCACCCTAAGATATGTCACCAGAGGAAGAGCTCCATGATCACATGAAACTCCAGCCACGCTAATCTCCGCCCCACTCCCCAACTACCCGAAGATGTGTCCCAGACTAAGAACCTCCTGGTCAGATGAAACTCCACCCCTGGCCACACTAAGCTCCACCCCTGCATGGAGGTGGCCCATCTCTCTTGTGAAGCATCCTGTCCTGCCAGAGTGAATACTTCCTGCAGTTAACTTGGGTGAATCACAGTATCCCTGCTGAGTAGAGTTGATTATATGCTCACTCCCACTCTTTCCCTCTCTCTTCTGCTCACTCCCCCCTCTCTCCTGTGATAAAAAAGACTCTGCTCTCTCTCTCTCTCTCTCTCTCTCTCTCTCTTGCTCCCTCCCCCCTCTCTCTCTGCTGCCCATTCTCTCTCTCTCTCTTCTGCTCACTCCCCCTCCCCTCCCTCTCCTGCTCACTCCACCCTCTCTCTTCTGCTCGCCCCTCTCTCTCTCTCTCTCTCTCTCTCACTCACTCCCCCTCCCTCTACTACCCACTCTCTGCTGCTCAGCCCCCTCTCCCCTCCTCTCTCTTGCTTACTCCCCCTCCCTCTCTCCTGCTCACTCCCCCTCCCTCTACCCCAATTTCTCCTGCTCACCCCCTTCCCCCTCTCTTTCGCTTACTCACTTCTATTCCCTCTCTCCTGCTCACCCCCTCTCTCCTTCCTGCTCACTCCTCCTCCCTCTCACCCCCCCCCTCTCTCTCTTCCTACTCATCCCCTCCCTCTCCCCCTCCTCTCTCTCTATTGCTTACTCCCCGCCCCTCTCTCTTTTTCTCTCTCCTGCTAAATCCCCCTCCCTCTCTCTCCTCCTCTCTCTCTCATTGTAGTGACAAGGGGAGCGGGGTCCCTTCAATATTTTGCTATGGAGCCCACACAGTTCTACTTATGCCCCTGGTGATATCCCAACTGTAGGTGCTCTGTTATACAGAGAGGGGTGCTGTGTCACATAGTTACATAGTTATTGAGGTTGAAAAAAGACAATTGTCCATCGAGTTCAACCTATATTATACATTTATTTTTTTGTTAATTAAATGTTGTATCCCTGGATATTTTTTTACCTCCAAGAATTTATCTAATTCATTTTTAAACTTATTGATTGAGTCCACCATTACTACCTTCTCTGGCAGTGAATTCCAAATCCTTACTTCTCTTACTGTGAAGAACCCTTTTCTCCGCTGAGTATGTAATTTTATTTCTTCTAACCTCAGGGGGTGTCCTCATGTGCTGTGTAGTGTTTTTTTTTTTGGTAAACTAATCATTTGATAAATCCTTGTATTGTCCCTTATGTATTTATAAATATTAATAATGTCCCCTCTTAGTCACCTCTTTTCCAGCGTGAACATATCTAACCTTTTAAGTCTTTCCTCATAATCCAGTGCCTCTAACCCCTTAACCAGTTTAGTGGCTTGCCTCTGGACCCTTTCGAGTTCCAAGATATCTTTTTTATATTTCGGTGCCCAAAATTGTACACAATATTCCAGGTGTGGCCGCACCAATGATTTATACAGTGGCAGGTTTACACTCTCATCCCTTGTCTCCATACCCCATTTTATGCATGCTAACACCTTATTAGCCTTTGTTGCTGCATTTTGACATTGCGTACTGCCACCAAGTTTATTATCGATGAGCACTCCCAAATCTTTTTCAACTACCGTTATCCCTACATTTTCCCCATTTACTTTATAGGCTGCCTGATTGTTCTTAGTCCCAAAGTGCATAACTTTACATTTTTCTATTTTGAACCTCATTCTCCATTTATCCGCCCAGACCTCCAGTCTAGATAAGTCATTCTGTAGAGACTCAACATCCTTGTCTGAATTATTCTACATAGTTTAGTATCATCTGCAAAAATTGACACTGTGCTTTCCAGCCCCTCTCCTAGATCATTGATGAATATGTTAAACAGCAATAGCCTGAGTACTGAACCCTGCAGTATTCCACTGAGTACTGAAGCCCATTCAGAGTACATCCTATTAATCCCCACTCGCTGTTCCCTATTAAACAGCCAATTACTCACTCAAGTACAAATAGTGTTTTCTATCCCATTCTCTCTTAGTTTGAGAATTAGTCTCCTGTGTTGAACTTTGTCAAAGGCCTTAGCAAAGTCCAAAAAGATCCCATCCACTGCTTGACCCTGATCAATATTATCGCTCAGTTTCTCGTAGAAGCTTATTATGTTAGTTTGACAAGACCTGTCCTTCACAAATCCATGCTGATTCCTAGTAATAACCTTGGAGGTATCCAAGTACTCTTGTATGCTATCCCTTAATATACCTTCTACTATTTTCCCCACTATAGATGTCAAACTTACCGGTCTATAGTTCCCGGGGAGCATTTTACTACCCTTTTTAAATATTGGGACTACCTCTGCTATACGCCAGTCCTTTGGTATCATTCCTGATCTAATTGACTCGCTGAAAATCAGATATAGAGGTTTCGATATCTCTACGTTGAGTTCCATAAGAACCCTGGGGTGGAGTACATCCGGCCCAGGAGATTTATTTATCTTAATTTTACTTAGTCTCTCCCGGACTACTCCCTCGTTTAACCAAGTACCAAGCAACGGGTCGTTATTATAGTTTATGTTATGCTCTACTCTCTTCAACCTGTTCTCTTTCGTGAATACTGATGAAAAGAATTTATTAAATAGATCCATTTTTTCCTTATCATCATTAATCAAGACATCCAACTCACCCTTTAAAGGCCCAATATTCTCCCTTTTTAACCTTTTACCATTTATATACTTAAAGAACTTTTTGGGGTTTGTTTTACTGTCCTTTGCGATTTGTTTTTCGTTTTCTATTTTAGCTGCTCTGATTGCTTTTTTGCATTTTTTGTTACATTCCTTGTAGAACTAGAATGATTCCACCATTCCGTCAGACTTGAATGCTTTGAAAGCCTGCCTTTTTTATTCATTTGTTCCTTGAGCTACTTATTAAGCCACATTGGTTTGAATTTGCTACTTCTGTTTTTGTTGACTTTGGGTATATATCAATTAGTATACTTATTGAGCGCAATTGTAAAAACGTCCCACATTTCAGCAGTATTCTTACCATGAAATACTTTTTCCCAATTGATGTCCTTCATTGCTTGTTTCAGCAATATGAAATTAGCTTTCCTAAAGTTAAAAGTCTTAGTTAAACCCATATAGTGTTGTTTTTAGAAGCTGATATCAAATGTAATCATATTGTGATCGCTATTTCCTATGGTCTCCCCTACTTTAGTATTTGTTGTTATTTCCTCATTATTAGTTAGTACTAGGTCCAGTATAGCCCTTTGCCTAGTTGGTTCCTCAATTACCTGGGACAAGTAATGATCTTTTAGCATGTTTAAGAACGTGTTTCCCCTAGCTGTATTTACTGTTTCTGTGTTCCAGTTTATGTCCGGGTAATTGAAATACCCAACAATAATGACGTCCCCCATACCTGCAGCTTTTTTGATTTGCTGCAAGAGTTGTAATTCGTCAGCCATACTAATATCTGGCGGTTTATAACATGTCCCTATTACCCCCACTCGAAATCTCAACCCATAATGCCTCTACATTATCTCCAGTTCCCTCGTAAATGACCTCCTTTGAATATAGTTTTAAGAATGGTTTAACACAGAGACAAACACCACCTCCCTTTTTATTAGTCCTATCTCTCCTGAAGAGGGTGTACCCCTCAATGTTTGCGGCCCAGTCATGAGAATCATCCCACCATGTCTCTGTAATGCCTATTATGTCATATTGGTCATTAAGTGCAATTGTCTCTAATACCCCCATTTTACTTGTTAGGCTTCTCGCATTTGCAATCATACACTTAAGTTTAGTAATTCCCTGATCCGCAAGTTTTGTTGTACATAACGCTTCCTTAGGAACCCGGGTTTCCCTTAAATTACCATTGCTGACTATTTTTCTCCTTCCCCCCTCTCCACCCCCATTATACATTATCCATCCCACTATTCTTCACTCTCTAGTTGTCCCACTAATTCTTTATAAACCCTCCCCCAGGCTCCTAGTTTAAAATCTCCTCCAACCTTCTAACCATCCTTCCACCCAGCACTGCTGCCCCCTCCTCATTCAGGTGCAATCCATCACAACAAAAAAGATGGCGCCTGACTGAGAAGTCCACCCAGTGGTCTAAGAAAACAAACCCCTCCTTCCTACACCAGTCTCTAAGCCACTCATTTACCTCCCTAATCTCCCTCTGCCTTCCTGGACTAGCGCGTGGCACAGGTAATATTTCAGAGAATATTACCTTAGATGTCCTTGCCTTTAATTTTTGTCCTAGGTCCCTATAATCTTTCTTAAGGACATCCCGCCGGGAATGACCCGACGGTCTTGGTGCACGTTAGCACCAGCGACAAAGTTAGTGGTAACTTTGTCGCTGGTGCTAACGTGCACCAAGACCGCCGGGTCATTCCCGGCCCCTCCCAACAATCTTTCTACCCGGTCCGCAATGTGTCGTACCAGAGCATCCGGGAGACAACAGACTGTACAGCGGTCACAGTCCCAGTAGCAGATTGCCCTATCTGTCTTTCTGATAATAGAATCCCCTATCACCACAATTTACCTCACTTTCCTTTTTTCCCTTTGTCCTGGAGGGACCGCTCCTCTGGTTGCTAGAGGGAATGGTATCCTCCAGTGGCATCATTTCCTCACTGCTATCCCCAGTGTTATCTATTCAGGGGCTGCTGTGTCTGACAAGGGGCTGCTGTGTCCATTGAGTGGTGCTCTGTCAATCTAGGAATGCTCCTCCCAGGGTAAACAAAATAAACGCTGAATAAAAACATAAATTAAAAAAAAAAATATATATATATATATTTAAATGTGCACCGGAAACTTTTTGGGTTTTGGGTTTTGGTTTTGGCTCTGGATCTCTGTTCGTGTTTTGGATCTGGATTTTTTTTTAAAAAGCATAAAAACAGCTAAAATCACAGAATTAGTTTTTTTATTTTGTTCCTACAGTATTATTAACCTCAATAACATTAATATCCACTCATTTCCAGTGTATTCTGAACACCTCACACCTCACACCTCACAATATTATTTTTAGCCCAAAAGGTTGCACCGAGATTGCTGGATGACTAAGCTAAGCGGCACAAGTAGGCGGTACAAACACCTGGCCCATCTAGGAGTAGCACTGCAGTGGCAGACAGGATGGCAGTTTTAAAAGCTAGGCCCCAAAGAGTACATAATCTAATGGGAAAAAAAGAGGTTCAAGATGGAATTGTCCTTGGCACCTCCCACCCACCCTTATGATGTTTAAACAGGACATGCATAGTTTAATAAACCCATTATTTTAGCGACAGGTGGTCCCCCTGGAAAAAGCTTGCCAAGTTCTCTGAATCATAGCTAGCTACTAACATACCACCTCCATATTTGATGACTTTTCACATTATGAGAAGAGGCAAATGGAAGAGGACAGTGTCAAGAAGGTGATTAAACTGGACAAATTAAAAACTAGGGGCCAAAGCCTCCAAATTTCTACCATCTTCTCCATGTTCAGGGATTACGATAATCTTGGATCTAATGCTGTGATGCAAATAAACTGGTGTATACCACGGGATCAAGATTGGATATTATCCTCTCAACGGAGTCTGGAGACTTATTTTGTGAAAATCTGATGGGTTTCTTTTTTTCCATTTTTTAATTGCATTGTTATTTACATATTTTGTGGCAGATGCCTTATTTTCATTTTTCACAGCTCCTAGTTACATTCATGTGAGCATACCTGTGTGTCCCTGTTACACGCATGTGAACATACCTGTGTGTCTTGTTTATTTTATTCATATTTTATTTTTAAATTAAGCAATCCCTTAGATGTTTTAGCAGCCCCTCATGAGCCCCCACAGCAGCACCGGATTGGGCAAGTTGAGTTCGGGTGGACTCGTTACAGTACTAAGCAGGACTGTTAGGTGAATTTTTTGTTATTGAGTCTAGTGGAGCTTACCACTCTACAGTCCAAACTCATTTCATACTACAAGTAGGACTGTGGGAGGAAGCAATGCTAACCTCTGTGCCACCAGCATGCCTCAGCCTGGCAAGCCAGACAGAATCCTGGCTGTAAGCAACCATGAGACTCCATACTGGGCCCTTATTTAGTAACTGTTTGTGCCGCACATGAGCTATGGGCCTATCTAGTGCTGCAGTGCAATGGAAAGCTGATGCAATGCAAGATCACTGAAACTCTGTTATTCTAACACTGTAAGGTCTTACGTGAAATAACCCTATGCAGCCCTTACAGTGTACAATTATTAAGGAGAAAACATTTACAAAATAAAAGAACCCTGTACAACAAATGCACATCTTGTAAATAATCCCAAAATGTGGAACATTAATCAATCAAAAATTAAGGTTGACTAATTGGAGCCATTCATTTGAGTCCCTAACTTGAAATAATTGAGAATAACCTCTCTCTAATGCTGGGTACACAGTGCACACTAGATGATATATCTACTAGAGATGAGCAGGTTCAGACAAGGCACCCCTGGAATTATATAGCAGACATATAGACATAGGTGTGGTTGGAAAATCTAGTTTTCTCTGGCAGTTTGCAGAGAATATGAAGTAGGAGATGCTGCCATGTCACGTTCCGCTAGATTATGATTCTGTCTCTTGATTCTGACTGACTTTGACCACAAATGTGGTCTCTCCCCACTTTAACAGTAAACACTTCGTCAAACTTGGAATTTCCATTTCCACCTATGCGGCTATATGTTTTTACAAATCTGGTTGTGATGTTGAAGCTTGTTTCATATTCTGTTCTAGGCTTTCATTTAAACCTAGGATCAAGTACAGCAACACCCCTGGAATTATACAGCAGTGCCTCTGGACTTATACAGCAAATAGGCAGCACCCCCGGACTTATACAGAAGATACATAACACCTCTGCACTTATACAACATAGGCAGCACCCCTGGAGAATTACACAGGACAGGAAGCAGCACCCCTGGACTTAAAAAGCAGTGGGGCAGCACCCCTGGACTGATAGGGCAGAGGGGCAGCACCCCATATAGGGCAACACCCATGGAATGATGTGGCAGACAAAGAAAAGATGTGCAAGATGGAATTGTCCTTGGGCCCTCCCACCCACCCTTATGTTGTATAAACAGGACATGCACACTTTAACAAACCAATCATTTCAGTGGCAGGGTCTGCCACACAACAGTGGCTGAAATTATTGGTTTGTTTGGACCTCCACAAAAAAAGAAGCAATTAATCTCTCCTTGCAAAAACTGACTCTACAGAGGCAAGATATCATCCTCATCCTTTGATTCCTCGCCCCTTCAGTGTTTACATCCTTATCCTCACAGAAATAATTGTACACCGAAGAGGTGGCTTTTTTGGGATTTTGCCCAGGCATGACAATGGGCTTTTTCATCCCATGGACAACAACTGTCTCCACGGGTGTCTCTTTTTCAAACAAACCACATCACCATCAGAATCCTCATCGTCATCTTCCTCCTCAGTGCCAGCTACACCAATATCCTCCTCATCCTGGTGTACTTCTTCAGTGACATCCTCAATTTCAATATCAGCAACTGGACTGGCGGTGCACCTCCCAGCACTTGCTGAGGGTGTGCAATTGGTGGGAGGAGTCTCCTCTTTCCCTACAGTCTTGGGAAGGTCAGTCCTAGATATCACAACCATGGACACACTTGGACTCTTCTTGGGGATTTGTAATATCTCTCAGTCTGAATGCACAGTTGTTTTTTCCTGTGCTTTAAAAAGCTTTATTTTTAATTTTTTTGAGAGGGAGGAGGGCTTTAATCCTTATGAGAAGTTGAAGCACCAGTCATGAACATAGGCCAAGGCCTTAGCCTTTCTTGCCACTTCGTGTCATGACTGGCGTATTGCCAATTTTATATTTCTCATCAGATAATTTATTTTCTTTTTTTTTTTGGTTATTAATTTTTGCTTCCTGGTTTTTACATTCCCTCTATGACACTGGGCATCGGCCTTAGCAGACGACATTGATGGAATTGCATTGTCAATGTCATGACTGGTGGCAGCAGCAGCTTCGGCACTAGTACTTGGAACTGGAAGTGGTTCCTGATCGAACACTATTTTTTCCTCTAAATTTGTGTTTTCCATTTCACAGAACAGTGCACCTGTATTTTTACAGCAAACAGAACAGTGCCCCTTTATATTTACAGCACCCCTGTATTTTTACAGCATACAGGACAGGGCCACAATGCTCCTTTATTATTACAGTGCCCGACAAGGCCACAGAGTTCCTTTATTTTTACAGCACCCCTGTATTTTTACAGCATACAGGACAGGGCCACTGCACCCCTGTATTTTCACTGCACCCCTGTATTTTTACAGCATACAGGACAGGGCCACAGAGTTCTTTTATTTTTACAGCACCCCTATATTTTTACAGCACCCCTGTATTTTTACAGCTTACAGGACAGGGCCACAGAACCCCTGTATTTTTAAAGCATACAGGACAGGGCCACAGTCACAGTGTTCCTTTATTTTTACAGAACCCCTGTATTTTTACAGCTTACAGGACAGGGCCACAGCACTCCTTTATTTTTACAGCAAACAGGACAGGGCCACAGCACCCCAGTATTTTTACAGCACCCTGTATTTTTACAGCATACAGGATAGGGCCACAGCACCCCTGTATTTTTACAGCACCCCTGTATTTTTGCAGCATACAGGACAGGGCCACAGTGCCCCTTTATTTTTACAGCACACAGAACAGTGCCCCTGTACAGCACAGGACTGCAGAACCCCTGTACAGCACCCCAAACAGCACAGGACACCCCAGAACAGCAACCCTGTACAGCACAGGACAGCAGCACCCCAAATAGCACAGTATACCAGCACAGGACACCACCCCAGAACAGCACAGGACAGCAGCACCCCTAACAGCACAGTACACTAGCACAGGACACCACCCCAGAAGTACACAGGACAGCAACACCCCTGTATGCCACCACCCACAGACAGACAGAGGTCTCCCTCACTCTCCAAGTCCGGAGTGAAAATGTTGGTGATATGTGGCTCCTTATCTGGATTCAAAAACCCACGAGAATCTGACAGAGGGATGATGACAATTTGCTTCGTTCTGGGATCCGAGTCTGGCGTGAAGTCCCGATCTTGTCTCCGATCCAGAGTCAGATCCTATAGTCTGGGGAGGTTCGGATCTCTGGATATATAATCTATATCCACATCCCTAATATATACTGTATATATATATATATATATATATATATATATATATACTGCTCAAAAAAAAAATAAAGGGAACACTTAAACAACACAATGTAACTCCAAGTTAATCACACTTCTGTGAAATCAAACTGTCCACTTAGGAAGCAACACTGATTGTCAATCAGTTTCACATGCTGTTGTGTAAATGGAATAGACAACAGGTGGAAATTCTAGGCAATCAGCAAGACACCCCCAATAAAGGAGTTGTTCTGCAGGTGGTGACCACAGACAACTTCTCAGCTCCTCTGCTTTATGGCTGATGTTTTGGTCACTTTTGAAAGCTGGCGGTGCTTTCACTCTAGTGGTAGCATGAGACAGAGTCTACAACCCACACAAGTGGCTCAGGTAGTGCAGCTCATCCAGGATGGCACATCAATGTGAGCTGTGGCAAGAAGGTTTGCTGTGTCTGTCAGCGTAGTGTCCAGAGCATGGAGGCGCTACCAGGAGACCGGCCAGTACATCAGGAGATGTGGAGTAGGCCATAGGAGGGCAACAACCCAGCAGCAGGACCGCTACCTCCGCCTTTGTGCAATGAGGAACAGGAGGAGCACTGCCAGAGCCTTGCAAAATGACCTCCAGCAAGCCACAAATGTGCATGTGTCTACTCAAACGAACAGAAACAGACTCCATGAGGATGGTATGAGGGCCCGACATCCACAGGTGGGAGTTGTGCTTACAGCCTGTGCCATTCAACGGATTACTAATTTGAAATTGTATCTCTGTGTTTATATGCTGATGTTACGTTTTGTGTTAACAATAAATACCAAAACTATTTTTTAAGAAAGTTGTTTTTAATTATGTACTAATATGATGAATAGTACTTCTTGATAGTGCCCTCAGATCTGTATATTATTTGTTGTTCTGAGCCTCATCTAACAGGAGGTTCTTCTTGAGGTGCAGCTTTGTATTCACTTAATGCCTAGGGTACCCTTTTTTTCTGTGTGTATATATATATATATATATATATAGACAACATACTAGTGCGGCACTCAGCAATCAAAAAAATAGAGATGACAATAAATGTAGTAGCTACTACATTTATACTTGTCTCTATTTTTTTTGATTGCTAAGTGCCGCACTGGTATGTTGTCTATTTGAAATTCTCTGTGTAGGCACCGGCGTGATTACATGCAAGTTTCATGAGTGCCGGACTGGTGTTCCATTATATATATATATAATGTAAAAATGCCCGGCACTCTCAGTATAATATGACAAGTACGGGTGCCCTCCTGCAGCACACAATGAATCAAATAAGGAAGAAAGAAGCAGCGGCACTCCATCAGTATAAATAATCCAATGTGTATTCAAATCAAAAACATAACAGTGGTCACATAGAGAACCAACATTTCGGGGTCCTGAGACCCCTTTGTCAAGGCGTGAACAGTGATTAGAGAGAACCCACTTACCTTTATAGCACCCGAGTGAATCCCGCACGTGGAGAGAGGCACAGGGCCGGGCACCGTCAGCTGCAGGGACCACCGGAAGTCCTCCGGCGTCTCCAAGAAGTGACGTGGTGTCGGGTGTGCGGCCTGGCTGCCATGGCAACCAGCGGCGCTTCCCAAAACACCCGCGCCGGCCCTGTGAAGCAAAGTGAAAGAAAGTGAAAAATTGAACAGTGGAATGGCAGTACTAGAAGCACACTATATTATAAGCACACAGAGGGGGCAGAGCTATGAATGAAATAATGAAGCACCATGCATGGAATGGAAAAGCATGTTATGGAATGCATAGATGAACAGTGTGTATGAAGTATGCAGAACCACTGTACTCAGTGGAACAGATGGGTACAGGGGGTATGACCCCGAGAGTGGAGAGAGAAAGCTATAAAGAAAGGTGAAAAGGGAGGGGGAAGAGGCCAATAGCAAGACCGTGGAACAGACGATGTAAATCAGGAGCAAGGAGGAAACTAGGGAGGTGGGATAAACTAGTGCTGAGAAAAAGAGGAGATGTAATGTGAAAAAGGGAAAGAGCCAGGGCTATAGGAAAGGGAAGAGAGGAGAGGGATGTGTAAAGTGATGCTAACCATGGAAAGCTGAAACTAGGAGTTTAGAAAAGTCAAGGCTGTAGAAAAAGAAAGAGAACAGAAGAAGAATGGGGGGGGGGGGGGAAGAAGTCAACTGTGTAGTATGTGTAAAATGAAACTAAATGTCAAGAGATAAGTCTATGAATCAGCTGACCAAGGTGTGATGGACGTGGTGTGCACAAAAGGAAAGTGAATGGGACAAACAAGTGAAATGCCAGATTGACTAGTACATAAGGCTATGTGAAAGAGATGAAAAAGTGGGACATGCAGAAGTAAAGGGGAGGTGTGAAAAAGGGAGCAGAAAAAGAAACCCAAGTGGGAGTATGACGAGTAAAAACACAGCAAAAGACTATGAAAAACGAATTCTTGAAGGCATAACCGTGATTAAAGCCAGTAATGTCCATGTACAAATTTGACTTAAGACTAATCGAGCATAAGAGAATTAAATTAGATAATTTAAAGACTATTCCACTGGATTTTATCATTAAGTCCCTTCGGTGGGAAGGTTTCCAATTTGAAAATCCAGCGAGCTTCCAACTTCAGTAGTGCGCCGCGCCTATCACCTCTTCTGAGATTGGCTGGAACGTGGTCGATGATCATATGTTTTAGTGAATCTACTGAATGTCCCTTGGCTACAAAGTGCTGCACCACTGGCTGGTCGGAGCTCCCCTTCTTGATGGCCGCATTGATGGCTGATCTGTGTTGTGCCATCCTTGTTCTGAAGCTGTTGATGGTCTTACCAACGTGCTTCTCTCCACGTGCGGGATTCACTCGGGTGCTATAAAGGTAAGTGGGTTCTCTCTAATCACTGTTCAATCCTTGACAAAGGGGTCTCAGGACCCCGAAACGTTGGTTTTCTATGTGACCACTGTTATGTTTTTGATTTGAATACACATTGGATTATTTATACTGACGGGGTGCCGCTGCTTCTTTTTTCCTTTTTTATATATATATGTATATATATATATATATATATATATACACACACACACACACACACACACACACACACAACACAGGTGGTCTAATCAGGAGAGAGAGAGTAACACATACACATGCTGCAGCTTGGAAACTGAGAGAAATATGTGCAGAACAGAAGGAAATGATATCACGTGCTGTATGCAAATATGACTCCCTGGTTTGCTATAAATATCCTGCCATGTCCCCCTACTGACATCCCCTTGATGAAGTCCTAGACTGAAGGACAAAACGCATTGGTAAAGGGACTTGAAACGGACCCAGGACTTCCCTTTGTGGACAGATAAGCTATTTTAAACTTTTATCTTGTACGTGTTCAACCTGCATTTGAGACTGGAAAATGTGTTTTTATTTCTATGTTATTAGAACTGCATATCTTTTTATATGAGATGGCTCAAAATGGGTACTGTATATTTGGAACAAGCATAGTTCCTAATTAAGAGCCATTATATCTATATGGTCATAACGGTATGCACTATGTGTGATTCTCTTTGCTTTTTTATTCCATATGTTCCAATATCAATGGGTCAGTTGATCGAAGAATGTTTTTAAGTGAAGATAAGTCATTGGCATATTGTTCTTATATCTTTTTGTTTCACAAGGTGAGCTGTCTCACCATTTCCTATAAGGAAACACTAGTAGGTGCTCTTTTTTGCACTTCACTTGATATATATATATATATATATATATACACTGCTCAAAAAAATAAAGAGAACACTTAAACAAAACAATGTAACTACAAGTCAATCACACTTCAGTGAAATCAAACTGTCCACTTAGGAAGAAACACTGATTGACAATCAATTTCACATGCTGTTGTGCAAATGGAATAGACAACAGGTGGAAATTATAGGCAATTAGCAAGACACCCCCAATAAAGGAGTTGTTCTGCAGGTGGTGACCACAGACCACTTCTCAGCTCCTATGCTTTCTGGCTGATGTTTTGGTCACTTTTGAAAGCTGGCGGTGCTTTCACTCCAGTGGTAGCATGAGACAGAGTCTACAACCCACACAAGTGTCTCAGGTAGTGCAGCTCATCCAGGATGGCACATCAATGCGAGCTGTGGCAAGAAGATTTGCTGTGTCTTTCAGCGTAGTGTCCAGAGCATGGAGGCGCTACCAGGAGACAGGCCAGTACATCAGGAGACATGGAGGAGGCCATAGGAGGGCAACAACCCAGTAGCAGGCCCGGTACCTCCGCCTTTGTGCAAGGAAGAACAGGAGGAGCACTGCCAGAGCCCTGCAAAATGACCTCCATCAGCTACAAATGTGCATGTGTCTACTCAAATGATTATAAACAGACTCCATGAGGGTGGTATGAGGGCCAGACGTCCACAGGTGGGGGTTGTGCTTACAGCCCGACACCGTGCAGGACGTTTGGCATTTGCCAGAGAACACCAAGATTGGCAAATTCTCCACTGGCGCCCTGTGCTCTTCACAGATGAAAGCAGGTTCTCACTGAGCACATGTGACAGACGTGACAGAGTCTGGAGACGCCAAGGAGAACATTCTGCTGCCTGCAACATCCTCCAGCATGACCGGTTTGGCAGTGGGTCAGTAATGGTGTGGTGTGGCATTTCTTTGGGGGGTCGCACATCCCTTCATGTGCTCGCCAGAGGTAGCCTGACTGACATTAGGTACCGAGATGAGATCCTCAGACCCCTTGTGAGACCATATGCTGGTGTGGTTGGCCCTGGGTTCCTCCTAATGCAAGACAATGCTAGACCTCATGTGGCTGGAGTGTGTCAGCAGTTCCTGCAAGATGAAGGCATTGATGCTATGGACTGGCCCGCCCGTTCCCCAAACCTGAATCCAATTGAGCACATCTGGGACATCATGTCTCGCTCCATCCACCACTGTCCAGGAGTTGGCGGATGCTTTAGTCCAGGTCTCGGAGGAGATCCCTCAGGAGACCATCCGCCACCTCAACAGGAGCATGTCTAGGCATTGTAGGGAGATCATACAGGCACGTGGAGGCCACACACACTACTGAGCCTCATTTTGACTTGTTTTAAGGACATCACATCAAAGTTGGATCAGCCTGTTGTGTGTTTTTCCACTTTAATTTTTAATGTGACTCCAAATCCAGAGCTCCATGGGTTAATAAATTTGATTTCCATTGATAATTTTTGTGTGATTTTGTTGTCAGCACATTCAACTATGTAAAGAACAAAGTATTTAATAAGAATATTTCATTCATTCAGATCTAGGATGTATTATTTTAGTGTTCCCTTTATTTTTTTGAGCAGTGTATGTATATATATATATATATATATATATATATATATATATATGGAAATAGAGGAAAAATGGCGCCCAGGGATTAGAAATACCCTTATATATAGACTGTTCCTTAAAAAGGTTTCACAATCAATGTTTACACAAGTTTTAAGAACATATAATGGACTATTCTTTTCATAAAAATTTATTAAAACAGTTATACAGAAACATGATATGTGTCCATCATTATTACATAGACATTAAGATGTAATTTCTCCTACAAAGATCCATCAATAGGATATAGAAGAATGTAGGCAAGTTTCTGCTGTATCCTTATTCTTCCTCATTAAATATTCGGAGATAACATCAACAAGAAATACGGTAAACCAACGTGTTTCATCTAGAAATTAGACTTCATCAGGGGTGCATCTTAGATAGCAATGTCTATCCAAAAGAATAACGAACCTAGACCGTTGGCCAAGATGGTTCATATGGGGGCTTCAAAGCATCAATAAGGCGGAATATAAGAACATTGATTCAGCCGCGTGGATCTGGTAATTCAAGTTTCATAGAGCTCCAATAGAAGCATTCATATGAAAGAAAGGATCAGCAACTTCATGCAAACAGGGAAGACCTCAAGGGTCAAATAAAGGTGAAAAAGTGCAGATACAGATACAAAGTCCTTATCATTTCCTATGGATATGATACCTTCCAATGAGCAATCAGCAGTGAGCCAGTATCCGTGCAATCAATTTAATTATTATTTCTGACTCATTTATGTATTGTGACACTGTAGGTGTTACATATTTTGTACAAATTGTGTGTTCTGTACCCCACTTTGTTTGTAACAAACAATTGAGAGGAGAGCAGGAAGGACATACTAGTGTTGCTGCAGCTGCTGCCACCAGTCATGACGATACAAGTCCATCAATGTCATCTACTAAGGCTGATGCTCAAGGGCATAGAGGGCTTATATCAGGGCATTTAAAATCAAAGAAGCAATATAATTTTGCAGTGGCAAAGAAAAAAGCATCAAAAGTAAAGTTGGTTACAGAGAAACATAAAATTGCCAATATGCCGTTCACCACACAAAGTGGTAAGGGAAGGCTAAGGCTTTGGTCTTTATTTATGACTGGTGGTTCTGCCTCTTATGATAATGTAAGCCCTTCTCCCTGTAGAGATGTCAAAAAGATGAAACTCGTTAAGGCACCAAACTAATTGTGCACTCAGAAATGTCACAAATCTCGAGGAGAATCTAATTGTGTCCACAGGTGCCATGTGTGAGACTGACCTTCCCAATACTGTACTCTGACAGTGACAGGGGACTGCAGCAGCTGTCTCCTCTATCTCACTGTGCCGCTTAGCTGGGCTGTTTTACAGACACAGCAAGCAGTAGTGGGCAGGGCGATAAAGAAGATCACGGGCACCGAGAGGTGTGTAGGAGGACTATTTACTGTATCTGGGCACGGCTGGGCTCCTCCATCTGGTGTGGGCCCGGGATAATAATACCCGCTCCACCACCCACCCAGGCCCACCATCACCCCTCTAGGCGCCTTTGGCTGTTGCCACTAAGGGAGGAGGAGGTTTGTTCTTCAAATTTTTTATATGACTGATTCATAAATCAGCCTATTAGAACTTTCTTACTGACTTAAGTAATCAGACTACTGCTATGACTGCTTAATGTTCCAAATGTTCATTGAGCATTTATATCAGAAGTCTGATTAAGTAAGCAGGAAAATGCACATGTTCTAATTGGCTAATATATACATTATTAATACTAAAAATTTGAGAAGTCAAATCCTTCCTTGCTGAATTGAGGGTTTCAGTTTGATTTCTGACATTTTAGTCAATGACCCGTTTCCTGACTCTGGCTTTTAACAGACATGATTTGGGTTTGCATTTTTACCACACTATTTTTCTGTTTTATGCTTAACTAATATGAATATCAATAAAGCAAAGAGAAGGATATTTAGTAAGCTGGTGGTGAAACAGTGAACAATGATTGTCAAACTTTGTGCAATTAATAACAATAATACAGAACAGGCATAATTATAAAATGTCATCAAGCAAATAAAAGGTAATCTCACAGTGATCAATAGGTGTGTGAACAACTAGACAGTAAAGACAAATTAATAATCAGTACAATAATTGATCAAGTATAACAAATCAAGATTAAACTATTTAACTATAATAATATACAATGACATATTGTACACCAAATCAAGATCAAAATAAATAATATGTGTATGAATTTTTCAGCTGTCCTGGCCTGACAGTACTGTTAATCTGCAGTACACTATGTACACACAGTCTGAGTTATGATGACAGTACAATGTAACAAACAGTGTAACAGGACTAAAAATGTACAAAATACACTAATTAAATGCTACAGAACAAACCAGTGAATACACAGTAGACAATAGATGTGTTCATGATTACTAGCAAGGATTCCTTGGAGTCTGAGCTGCTCGAACACTGGGGATCCGAGTCCACCTGGGCAGCAGGTCGGGAGTTCCCACCAGACTCAGGTCTCATGATGAGGCCGAACATCATCCTACTGTAGTCGGATTCTTGCAGGACTTGGACTTCATAGAAAGCACCATGGCTGGTACTCAGCGTCATTTCACTCAACACATGCTGCTGTGTGCTGCGATATGCTCTGCTGTTTTGGCTGTGCTGTTTCCAGACTCCAGACTTCACTAAGTGGCTGTGCAGTATAGTGACAGTTTATATAGGGGCATGCTGCACTATACTTTGCTGTTTTAGCTGTGTTGTGTCCAGAGACTCAATAGCGTTTGTGCTCTGTATAGAGACTGTGTATAGGGGCATGCTGCTGTATGCTGTGCTGTACTCTGCTGTAAATTGTACTGTTTGGTTTGCTTTACTTTTGTGTGCTTTGTTCATGAGCATCTTTAAGCCCTGTGATTCACGCAGTTTGAACAGAGCTGCAAGTTAAAAAAATAAAAGATATATATTTGTTCCCCCTAGGAATTTTTGAGGGGAGGCCACTGGGCTGTGGGGGCACTTGTGCACGCCTCTGACGGCGTCACTTAAAGGGGCGTGGGTGGGTGGCGGCAGCACTAAAGGGCGTGGGCGGCTAGCGGCGTCACTAAAGGGGGCGTAGGCGGCTGGGGGCGTCACTACAGGGGGCGTGGGCAGCTGGTGGCGTCACTAAAAGGGGCGTGGGCGGCCAGCGGCATCAGTAAAGGGGGCGTGCCTAGCACCTATGGAGGAGCTCGGCTTCCCCCAAGCACTCTCCCGTAGTGTGAATGGACGCTGTGCGCATGTGCACGGCATCTATACACGCTGGGAGAGCAGGAAGCGGGCAGGCTGTTTAGCAGGGCGCTGCAGAAAGAGCAGGGCGGACTTTGCCTCAATAAAATCGGGCAGGGCGCAGCGCCCTGCTAAAACAGCCTAGCGTGAACACTATATATATATATATATATATATATATACTGCAACAAAGCAAGCTGGCACTCCTGGAGACTTAACATACACGCAGACACAGTTTAGTTGTTAACGTTTCAGGGCTTTTGCCTTTTTATCAAGACCAACTGTAACAAACAAAAGATAAAACATTTATACTTTACCAACACCTCGTGCACTTCCTTCCACGGCACCCGCAGAGACCCGATGACGTCATTGGCGCTCACCAGCGCCGGTGACCCGGCATCAGAGGGGTGCGTGGAGTAACAAATAGTGACATCCCATCACCATGGAAACCCGAAAAGGCTAAAGGAATATAAACATGTACATGTGATCAAGCAGCAGCTAGCAATATGATACATACAAAAAACAGCAGGAGGCATATGTTACTCTAATGCAGGACATGTAAATTAGTAATAAATCACACCCTACATGTTAAATATAACACTAAAATGTCACCTTAACAAATTACTATAGACAGCAGTAACTACACATAACCTCCTACAACTATACACCTAATAGTTGATGTTTACTATTAAAGTAATACTATTAAATTACTATTAAAGAGAGGCTATAAGAAGCTGGTATAAGATAGTATTTCATTGAGTCCAAAGGGCTTAACAGACTGTAACGTGTGAATCCACCACGCTTCCTTTTGTAGTAGAGTGCGCCCTCGATTACCTCTAATAGTAATTTAATAGTATTACTTTATTAGTAAACATCAACTATTAGGTGTATAGTTGTAGGAGGTTACGTGTAGTTACTGCTGTCTATAGTAATTTGTTAAGGTGACATTTTAGTGTTAGATTTAACATGTAGGGTGTGATTTATTACTAATTTACATGTCCTGCATTAGAGTAACATATGCCTCCTGCTGTTTTTTTGTATGCATCATATTGCTAGCTGCTGCTTGATCACATGTACATGTTTATATTTCTTTAGCCTTTTCGGGTTTCCATGGTGATGGGACGTCACTATTTGTTACTCCACGCCCCCCTCTGATGCCGGGTCACCAGCGCTGGTGAGCGCCAATGACGTCATCGGGTCTCTGCAGGCGCCGTGGAAGGAAGTGCACGAGGTGTTGGTAAAGTATAAATGTTTTATCTTTTGTTTGTTACAGTTGGTCTTGATAAAAGGGCAAAAGCCCTGAAACGTTGACAACTGAACTGTGTCTGCGTGTATGTTAAGTCTCCAGGAGTGCCAGCTTGCTTTGTTGCAGTACATACATTTATATGAGCAGGGCACCGGAGCATATTGTTTATTAAACTATGGAGCGCTGGACTTTACATTGATTAATATAATTGCTTTTCTGGAGGATTCCAGTAAGGACTGTCCGGGCACCCAGGGTGCAGTGCACTACTTGTTTCAAGATTGCTTGCAGTTTTAACAGTTCACTGGCTGGAATAGCATGTCGTCTGTGGATTCAATACCGGGCTACGGCAATATTTCACTACCAGTAGGAGAAGGATTAAGCCTCACGGACTCAGAAGCTGAGGCTATTTTATTTACAGACAAATTGGAGGATGCTTGTGGTGGAGAAACGGCTGAACAGATTTTCATAGCTTTGAATAGATTAAAGAAAAGGGAAATTGACTTTTATTTTCACGGTGTTACATTATCCGATTATTATAGGTATAAGAAAATACCTTGCGGGTTCCATGTTTGAAATATACCTACAATTGGTCGTCATAACCCAGAATTTTGCCGACATTGGGCTGCGGTATTAAATAAGTGCTTATACGATTTGATCCTCTTGGTTATAGAGGAATCTCATAGAGAACTACTTCTAGCCAGAGAAAAGATTACCAAATTTGAAGCAAGTAATACTGCTATAATTAATGTTGAAGCATCACAGGAGTTGCTGAACAAATTGACCACTGATATAGAGAAATACTTGACCTTATCCAATTCAAAAAAACGAAACGAAACACTGTGGACAGAGATTATTTGGAACACAAAGTATATGCATGGGCATAAAATCGCAGCTTTGATACTAACAGGAGGCCTAAATTCAGGCGCAATAAGAGATTTACTTTGGAAACTGACAATTCAAGTGCGCTTTCATCTAGTGACACAGAATGTGCAGAGGGTCCTTCGTCAAAAAACGGGAAGAAACCCCCAGCAGGGGTTACTACAAGAGCGGCAAGAGATCTCAAAAAAGGCCCTACACCCGCTGTGGTGGACAATGGGCAAGGAAAATCCAAAAGAGCCAAGAGCAAGAAAACTTAGTTTTCAATCTGTCAACGCGCTCATTAACAACTGATGAACTGTCGGTGTTGAATAAGGGGTTATCCTTTACTCCAACAAAGAAGCCTGACACTTTTAAAAATAAAGTGGATTTATATAAATTCGGTCGCAGGGTAAGACTGAAGGAACATTTTGGAGAAGGTTCCCTTTTACTGACACAGGACAATCCTCTGCACAAACCTACTACTTTCGATCCAGTTTCCTCGAATGTTAACATCAAATGTTTCATTAACCACATGAACAGTATGTATGAAGAGCCTCAGACAAGTAATGGTTTCCAAATGAATAATCTGTCTAGTGAAGAACGAACAGCTTTGAACAATTTGGCCGGTTACAAAGATATTGTAATCCGCTCGGCGGATAAGAGAGGGGGTATAGTGGTCCAGGACTTGGTGTCCTACAAAACTGAGGTGCATAATCAACTTGCAGATGTGTCTACCTATCAACTATTGCTTTCTGACCCAACTTCTATTTTCAAAGCAGAAATTGACGATATTTTGAACAAGGCAGTTGAAGATAACATCATTAACCCTAAGACCAAGGAAACATTAACTCAGGATTGGCCAGTCATATCGGTCCTGAATACTATCCCCAAACTTCATAAGAACCCGTTGAATCTGCCAGGAAGACCAATAATTGCGGCCCGAGACTCCCTTTTCTATAATATTTCCAAGTATTTGGACTTCTTTCTACAGCCGATTGTACAAGATCAAAAAGTATGTCTTAAAGACACTACGGCTTTTTTGCTACAATTAGAGAAGTTGTCGCCATTACCTTAGAACTACCTTATGTGTACCATAGATGTGATTAGCTTATATACCAATATTCCCCATCAGAGAGGTATTGAGGCTATTAGACGTTGTATCACTGGTAGTCAGAAGTATAAGGGACCAGACATCAATTTCTTTATTCAGTTACTTGAATTGACTCTGACTCGCAACTATTTTATATTTGATGGTAAGTTCTATCGGCAGAGCTCGGGTTGCGCAATGGGGTTATGCGTGGCTCCGAGCTTTGCAAACATTTTCATGCGAGAAGTAGAAAATGAACTATTTCTGTCTAATCCCAATGTAGCTGGTAACATCAAGACATATTTTTGTTACATAGATGACATCTTTGTGTTATGGTCAAAGTCTCAGGAAAGTTTCCAACAGGCTATGCAGGAAATCAATTTATTGGATGCTTCTATCAAATTTACGTATGCTACCAGCTACGATGAAATCCACTATTTAGATGTAGCCATGAAACAGGACCATCTCCAGTACCTACATACCTCCTTGTTTGTAAAAGAGACTGACAGGAACACCACTCTACACGCCAATAGTCACTATCCGCTGGCCCTAAAATGGGGATGGCCATATTCCCAATATATTAGGATTAGGCGGATTTGCAGTAATTATGCCGAGGCCATTAAGCAAATGGACATTATGACACGTAAATTCATTATGAGGGGGTATAAACTGAAGTAGTTAAAGAAAGCTAAAAACAGGGCCCTGATGCAGGATCGTTCAAGTCTTTTACAAAAATCACAAAAAATAAAAAATTCCAACTCCATTGTGTGGCCACAAGATTTTTCCACCTCTAGTATGGTAACTATGCAGAAGGCAAAACAAGTTTGGCCTATCATCACCCATGATAAACAAATAAAGTCATTTAAGGAGACCAAGATATTGCCCTCTTATCATAGAGGACGCAACATTAGAGACTCGGTGGTACATAATGACATTTCAAACTTTAAACCTACACCGGCCATTCATTTTTTGACTAGAAAGCCGGGTGATTATAGGTGTCTGGGTTGCACAACCTGCTGCAGTCTGGAACCGGGTGCTGTCTTTCATCATCCACGGTCTGAGAAGGAGTTTAAGTTCAAACATCCATATACATGCACAAGCCGATATGTGATATACTACATCAAATGCCCATGTGGGTTGCTGTATATCGGCAAAACCATCCGACAATTTAAAGAAAGAATAGCATTGCACCGGACCAGTATTCGGGCAGCCCTAGAAGAACGTGGTTCAGACCAACCGGTAGCACGTCATTTCAAGGAACTGCAACATAGCATTTCATCCATACGCTACAAAATCATTGATGGGGTACCCGAATCCCCAAGGGGTGGTAATCGAGGGCGCACTCTGCTACAAAAGGAAGTGTGGTGGATTCACACTTTACAGTCTGTTAAGCCCTTTGGACTCAATGAAATACTATCTTATACCAGCTTCTTATAGCCTCTCTTTAATAGTAATTTAACAGTATTACTTTATTAGTAAACATCAACTATTAGGTGTATAGTTGTAGGAGGGAACGTGTAAAAAATGCTGGAAAGTAAGAATGCTTTCAAAAATAGAAGTGTTAATAGTTTATTTTTATCAACTAATGTGGCACCCCATTGGGGGTACCACTAACTGTAGTGAGACTTTTGTGCCCTATTCCTGTTGAATGCAGCCATGGCTAGACACTAGTAAACATACAGCAGAAAAAGGGTTATATACATATGTGTGTCCTGAGTGCTGCTCCTGCCACTAGGAAAATGACCAGTCAGCAAGAGGCATATGGATTCCAGGGAGAGAGTCAGCTCGTGCTGTGGCAGTTAACTGCTGGTGGTGACAGTTGGGAGTTGACTGGTGGCCATCTTGGGGAGGGGACAGTGACTGGTCTGGGGTGAGAAGATGCTGAGCAGGATACCTGTAAAAGCCACTGTCCCGGTGACGGATTTAGAGGAATGGCAACCAGAGAGCAGTGGGAGCCTCCCTCAGCATATCCACAGCTTCCAGTGACCGCAGCTGACATGCACTGAATGGGGCAGAGCTGAGGTGGATTGTCTATTGCTCCAGCTGGCCTGGGGAGTGTGGTGACGTACTTCCCCTCCCCTACAGGGTCGGACCGGAGGCGGCTCCCAGCTAGATAGTGAAAACAGTGGGCAGAAAGGAGGCGGTTCCCCATTGCACAGAAGGAAAAGGATGTGTATACAAGAGATGGGATGCTAATACAGTGTGCAGGAACTGGTGTGAAACTTTTAATTGCGATTCTGGAGTTCTGTAGTTACATTGCAACTCTCATGCCCACGACCACACATAGGGAGCTCGCTTTTAGCAGTTAATTCCCCAAGCTGTATTTGCAATTAACTATATTAGTGCTGTAGTCCAGCAGTTTAAGGACAGTGAGGAGATTGGACAGCGCATAGATCTAGTGCTACTGCTAGACCCTCATTATTTACTATTACACTATAGAGAGTCATTTCACCCTGAACAGAGACATTTTAGCTGCAGATTGGATACCACATACCACGGGAAAAAACAGCCACAAACTGTTACACTGTTGAACTACATTAAAACTGTATTGTATGTGGCATTAAACCCTACGTACAGTACTGTACATGCCAACTATCCAAGGACAGACAATTGATGGACTGTTGTGATTAGTTTATGCCTACAAGAGTAGGGTGAAGCTATAAGTCAGCTAGCACTAAGGGAACAGTGCCTGAGACCAGCTAGGATCATCTTCAGTTAGACATATCCACAGCAGCATTGCTGAGCTTAGAGTAAATTAAAAGGGCACCAAGGATGAACCATCGGTGTGAAAGGAGGAGCTTGTTGCAGAGAAAGTTAATTGTTCCAGTCAGGAAAGAGCAACATTATTCACTAGCTAGACAGTACTAGCTCGATTTAATCCCTTAATACCTCCCTTACCACCGTCATTCAGGACTAATAACTAATCTGGAGAGACTAACTCTTGTAGCAAAGTGCATTTAAAACT
Source organism: Pseudophryne corroboree (assembly GCF_028390025.1). NCBI lineage: Eukaryota > Metazoa > Chordata > Amphibia > Anura > Myobatrachidae > Pseudophryne > Pseudophryne corroboree. The sequence goes on from NC_086450.1 coordinate 217,264,767, forward strand.
TAATGAATCTGAACTGAGGTTTTCATTAACGGGGCCCCGATTGTAGAGTAATTCTTAGGTGACTATATTTTAGGTTGTATATTTAAGATTGTTAAAATTGTTACTTATTCACAACATACTGTACATTGTAATTTGTACCTGATGTATGTAAAGGTATAACAGAGGAATCTACTTTATATATGATATGATATAAGTAATGTGGCTTGTGATAATTTCTTTCAAATTCTTACACAGGAAAAAGCTTTTACAGAAGTATTCCAGTTTAATAAAAATCCAACAGAAAGATTGTGTAGTTAATGTCTGTGTAACTTGTATTTTGAATTGTACTATGATCCAGCTGTGTAACCTGTTTCCGTGAGGAGACTTATTTCTCAACCCATGAAAGGAAACCGAGAGGGAAAAGAGACCTGTAGAACCTATAACCCTTACCATAACCCAGCCTATATACTTACCAGCAAATTGAACTGCACGTGATACTTACCTTGAGTGTCACATTAACAAAATGCAAACTGAATGGACAGAAGAAAAATCTAAATCATATTACTATTTGGCGTGACCACCATTTGCATCGATTCTTCTAGGTACACTTGTGCACGTTTTTTGAAGGAACTTGGCAGGTACGTTGTACCAAACATCTTAGAGAACTAACCACAGATATTCTGTGGATGTAGGCTTGTTGAAATCCTTCCCTCTCGATGATGTTGCAATCAGGGCTCTGTGAGGGCCATATCTTCACTTTCAGGACTCCTTGGTCTTCTTTACCCTGAAGATAGATGTCATTGGCTTTATGTTTGGGGTTGTTGTCCTGCTGCAGAATAAATTTGGAACCAATCAGACAGATGCCTGTCTGATGGTATTGCAGACCAGACCACTGTACATGCAATTCCGGCAACACTCACTCGACCAGGACAAGTCACCCGTCATTGCAAGCATCAAATCTACAAATTTGTTCTTCTATGTATTATTATTGCACAAATTAATTAACAACTGACTAGGTAACCCAAAACAACTAAGGGAATCCAACCAAGTAGGATCCAAAATGCCAGATTCAGATAAACCTTTGACAATACAGCATCTGAGCACTGTAACAAACTGATATTTGGTCACATGGGTCAATGTATCAGCCACTGAGAGCTTATGCCCAAGCAACATCGAATGTAATATACAGTGAGCAGTACAGGACTAATTAACCCCACTCCAGGGGAAGACACCTTACCCCAATGCTGTGTATATAACTGTCCAACTTTGAGCAAAGAAATTGAAACCTAACGGAAGCCAGACCAACTAGAACATTGTGGAACAGTAAACTGAAACCAGCAGTGCCTTACAGTTGGACACCAGTTTGCTGATCTGCAGTGCATAGGGCAGCAAAAACACCAACTTGAATAGCATATCCACATAAGTCACAGATGCCAATCTATGCAAATAATCTATCAACAAACATAACAGCATTGTAGGCCCTGGGCAAAGCACTGCGCTGGGGCCCTTACCCACCCATGCATGGAAATATATATATATATATATATATATATGTTTTTTTGTTTTTTGTTTTTCATTATTATTTTTAACAAATCACAATTTACATGTTCTGCAGCCTTCTCTCCACATGCACCTTCTCTCCACATGCTTCCATTCTGTACAGTGAATGGCTGACAGCACTCTAAGTAGTTGATAGCTCAAACCATCCACCAAACAGCATGCTGACAGTCATTCACCATTTGGCAGCAGGCTGGGAGGCATGTAGATAATTCTGCACTCTGATTGGTGGATAGGTGAAACAGTTCCATTGCATGAATTAGGTCTGACGTGCTGAGGAGGAGGTGCTGACGTGCTGAAAGCGGAAGCGGAGGTGTGGAGGAAGCCAGGAGTCAGAGAGCCGGTGCCAGGCGGAACGGAGCGGGCAGCGGGTGATCGGGTGATCAGCAGGAGGAGTGGGCAGCGGTGATCAGGCAGCGAGGGATCGCTGCTGCTGCCGCTGTGGTCTGTGTGTGAGAAAGTGTCTGGGAGCAGTCTGGGCGCAGAGTCCAGAAGGGGGGGTCACTGCTGCTGTAGTGTGAGTGTGAGGCTTCTGGGCTGACTACAGTGCTGCTGGAGTGTGTGTGTGGGATTGTGTGAGTGAGAGGGCACTGATGTGAGGAAGAGGGAAAGGTGAGTGCCGCTGCTGGGTGAGTGTCTGGGGGTGCGCTGCTGGGCGTAAGAAAGAGTGAGAGTGCTGCTGCAGGGTGTGAGTGAGTGAGAGAGTGCTGCCAGGGGAGTGAAAGTGTGTGTGGGCTGCTGCTACTGGGAGTGAGTGTGCTACTGAAGCCACAGCCTGCGTTTGTGAGGTCTGTGGACGAAGCAGGAGCCGGAAGCCGAGTGAGAAGGAGGTGCAGAAGGCTGGAGAAACTGTAAGGAGGAGAATCGGTGTCGCAGAGTTTCCTCTCAGATAAGTATTGATTACCTACTTACTGTGTATTGATTGTATTGGCTAAAAAAATTTTTTCTTATTGTTCTTTTGGTAGGAAATAGGGAATTTGTTTGTGTTGGGTTTTTTTTCTACTTATTATAGATTGATTGTATTGGCTAGTTAGTTTTTATTTTCTTATTGTTCTTTCTGAAGGTAATAGGGAGTTAGTTTTTTAAACAGATGGGAGGGGCCGTGATTGAGAGTCTCACTCAGTGCATGTCGGGAAAGATGTATGCGCACCTGGAGCAGCCGACCCAGGGTGAATACATATGCACGAGATGTGAGCGAATGGTAGCCCTGGAAGCACAGGTAACTGGTCTTGAGCAAACCGTTACGCGACTGAAGGATATTCACAATCTCGAGCGCAGTTTAGATAGAATGGTGGAGGAGTTGCAGCAGCGGTCACTGGAAGACGAGGATAATCAGGTAGACAGATGGGTCACTGTTAGAAGGAAGAAAAAGAGGAGGAGGCACGACATCTCGGATCTATCAAACCCGAACAAATTTGCCTCATTGGACGAAGATTCGGTGGATGAGAGCGACGAAATGACGGAGTCGGAGGAGACTGCTCCCTCTAGCAACCGGAGGAGTGGTCCCTCTGGCTCAGATGGGATGAAAGCTAGAGAGGCGCCCAGGCAGATGGTGGTGGTAGGGGACTCTATCATCCGGAAGGCAGATAGATCAACCTGCTACCGGGATCGTGATCACCATATGGTCTGTTGTCTCCCGGGTGCTCGGGGACAGCACATCGCGGACCGGGTAGATAGATTATTAGGAGAGGTTGGGAAAGACCTGGCGGTCTTGGTGCACGTTGGCACCAACGACAAAGTTAATGGTAGGTGGGATGTCCTTAAGAAAGACTATAGGGACTTAGGCCAGAAACTTAAAAAAAGGACATCTAAGGTAATATTCTCTGAAATATTACCAGTGCCATACGCTAGCCCAGGGAGACAGAGGGAGATTTGGGAGGTAAATGTGTGGCTTAGGGACTGGTGTAGGAAAGAGGGGTTTGTGTTCTTGGAACACTGGGCGGACTTCTCAGTCAGGCGCCATATTTTTTCTCACGATGGATTGCACCTGAATGAGGAAGGGGCTGTGGTGCTGGGGGGAAAGATGGTTAGTAGGTTGGAGGAGCTTTTAAACTAGGAGCCTGGGGGGAGGGTTTAGCTAGAAACTATGGGTCATGCAGTGAGAATAGTAGGGATGGTAGTAGTGAGATAAAAGGGGGTGGAGAAGGGGGGAGGGAAAGTGCAGCTGGTAAAGGTATTTACATGGGTTCTAATAAGGGTATTAAGAAAGGTATTGCCAAAGCATTAAATAATAACAATTATGTTTCATCATTACAACCTATAGAAAATGATGTATGGGACTTAAGGGAAAATACTTATGTCAGGGCGGTAAATTTAGAAGGGAACAATGGGTTGATCAAAGAGAAAAGTAAGGTGGGCAATACTAAGTACGGTGGGGTTGGAGAGGGTATGACAAGGACAGTCTGTATCAGTAACTCTAGGGATGCACTAGTAAACCAGGATGGGATATCTTTAAAAAACAAATGAATACAGGAACCACTAAACTAAAATGTATGCTTGTAAACGCAATAAGTATAGCAGGTAAAATGGTGGAATTGGAATTGTTAGCATCAAAGGCTGAGTATGACATTATAGGTATTACGGAAACATGGTGGGACGACTCTCAGGACTGGGTTGCAAACTTGGAGGGGTATTCCCTTTTCAGGAGGGACAGGGCAAACAAAAGAGGAGGAGGTGTATGTCTTTATGTTAAACCATCACTTAAACCATACTTAAAGGAGGTTATCTGTGAGGAAACTGGTGATAATGTGTAGTCACTATGGGTTGAAATCTCAAGTGGGGGTATTGATGCAAAAAAACTAGTCATAGGTACATGCTACAAACAACCGGATATTAGCATATATGAGGAAGAACAACTCTTGCAACAAATCAAAACGGCTGCGGGCACCCTTGTGATTGGGGATTTTAAGTACCCGGATATAAACTGGAGTATCGATTCATGTGCTAAAATGAGGGGGAAATAGGTTCTTAAATATGTTAAAGGATCACTACTTATCTCAATTAGTCGAGGACCCAACTAGGGGTAAAGCTACCTTGGATTTAGTAATTACTAATAATGTGGATATTATATCAAACACTAAAGTTGGGGAGACCTTGGGTAACAGTGGCCACTATATGATCACATTTAACATCAGTTTCAGGAAACATAGCTACAGGGGTTCCACCAAAACTTTTAATTTTAGGAAGGCTAATTTCAGTATGCTGAGATGTGCACTTAACGACATAGAGTGGGAGATTTTGTTTAATAACAAGAATACTTCAGAAATGTGGGATGTTTTAAAGGGGTTGCTGGATAGCAATATTCATAAATTTATTCCCATGGGCAGTAAACGCAGGAGTATTAAACTCAAGCCGATGTGGCTTAACAAGAAGGTTAAGGCAGAAATGGATAAAAAAAAGTGGGCTTTCAAAGCATTTAAATCTAGTGGAAAGGAAGAGGCCTTCAGTATTACAAGGAATGTTATAAGAAATGCAAAAGAGCAATAAGAGCAGCTAAAATGGAAAATGAAAAGCAAATTGCTATAGTGAGTAAAACCAATCCTAATTTTTTTTTAAAAACATAAACGGTAAAAAGCTAAAAAAAGGAGAATATAGGTCCATTAAAAGATGAATTTGGAGAATTGATAAATGATGACGAAATAAAAGCAGAAATACTGAACAATTTATTTTCATCATTATTCACTAGAGAAGAACTGTTGGTGGGAGTAGAGCATAACAATTGTGACAGTAAAGATCCATGGTTAGAAACTTGTTTAAGTGAAGAAGTAATCCGAGAGAGACTAAGCAAAATTAAGGTTAATAAATCACCTGGTCCTGATGGACTTCACCCGAGGGTTCTTATGGAGCTTAGTTCACAACCAGCACGACCCCTATATTCGATTTTCAATAGTTCAACTAGATCAGGCATGGTACAGAAGGATTGGCGTATAGCTGAGGTAGTACCATTATTTAAAAAGGGATCCAAAAATCTTCCGGGTAACTACAGACCAGTTAGTTTGACGTCTATAGTGGGGGAAATATTGGAAGGAATTCTAAGGGACAGCATACAGGAGTATCTACAGACCACTAGGATTATTAGCAAGAACCAGCATGGGTTTGTGAGGGACAGGTCATGTCAGACTAAGTTAATTAGCTTCTATGAGGAAGTGAGCAATAATCTTGATCAGGGAAAAGCAGTGGATGTAGTCTTCCTAGATTTTGCAAAACCCTTTGATACAGTGCCTCACAGGAGACTGATCATCAAATTAAAGGAGCTTGGCCTAGTAAAAACTATTTGCACATGGATAAGCAACTGGTTGGATAACAGGGTACAGCGAGTAGTGGTCAATGGGAAGTACTCCACCTTGTCCCCAGTAGTCAGCGGTATACCACAAGGGTACGTACTCGGTCCACTACTGTTCAACATATTTATCAATGACCTAGAAATAGGCCTGGAAAGCACAGTGTCAATCTTTGCAGATGATATTAAACTGTGTAAGGTAATTAATTCGGAATTGGATGTGGAGTCCTTACAGAATTATCTATCTAAACTTGAACTCTGGGCGTCTAAATGGAAAATGAGGTTCAATACAGACAAATGCAAAGTTATGCATTTCGGGACTAAAAACAAACTTGCAGCCTACATACTAAATGGGGAACGACTAGGTAAACCAGATTTGGAAAAGGATTTGGGGGTACTCATTGATAATAGGCTTAATAACCATACACAATGTCAAAGCGCAGTAAAGAAGGCAAGTAAGGTGCTAGCGTGCATAAAACGGGGAATTGAGTCAAGGGACTCGGATGTAATCCTGCCGCTGTATAAAGCATTGGTACGTCCGCACCTGGAATATTGTGTTCAGTTTTGGGCACCACTGTATAAAATAGATATCGGTGAACTCGAAAGGGTTCAAAGGCGAGCTTCTAATCTAAATTGATTAAAGGCCTAGAGGGACTGGATTATGAGGAAAGGCTTAATAGGTTGAATATGTATACACAAAAAAAGAGGCGTCTAAGAGGGGATATTATTAATATCTTCAAATATGTAAAGGGGCATTACAAAGAGTTATCAGAGGAATTATTTGTTTAAAGAACACAGTTTAAGACACATGGGCACTCGCTGCGGCTGGAGGTGAGAAAGTTCCGAACGCGACGGAGGAAAGGGTTCTTCACTGTTAGGGCAATTAGGATGTGGAATTCCCTGCCAGGGAAGGTGGTAATGGCGGACTCTGTAAATGGATTTAAAAAAGGAATGGATACATTTCTGAATGAAAATGATATCCAAGGATATAATATTTAAAATATCAAAATGGTTAATACGGGGGTTATATGAGTTACAGTAGTTAACTAGTCACAAAACATTACTCAGTGTGTATGTAGATTCATCACAACTTAATACAGGTTGAACACGATGGGCAAATTGCCTCTTTTCAGCCTCAATTACTATGTTACTATGTTACTATAATAGCTTCAGCAATCCACCAATCAGCATGCTGACAGTCATTCACCATTTGGCAGCAGGCTGGGAGGCATGTAGAGAATTCTGCACTTTGATTGGTGGATAGCTCCAGCCATCCATCAATCAGCATGCTGACAGCTATTCAGTGTCTGGCAGATGCCCCAAGCCCAACATTGCTGTGCTCAATGGCCCACATAATTGTGGGTTACTGGGCAGCTGCCCACGGCGCCTATACATTAAGATGCCCTCGGGCCCTACAGACAATGAAACCCCTAGTACAGTACAATTGAATACTCCATACAATTTGGCAGAGAAGAAAACCACAAAGCTATGGAAACTGCTTGGTTGCTTTGGGGAACTTTTCCACTTTATCTCTCTCCAAGGCTTGATAAATCTACACCACAATCTCTAACTAAACACTGTCATTGCAGGACTCTCACCCTTATCTCTATGCATATCAGAATTGTGAAAGGTAACCCACTCCCTAACATTAAACTTTCCAAATAAGATAACAAACAGATTGAGGACAAGCATCGACAGCAGCATTAGCGCAAGGTACACAAACATTTAAATGAGGCCAGATAAAATGGGAGAGTGCACCAAGAATGATGTTATCTACTGTACCTCTGGGACATACTGAGCTGTTATAACAATATTAAAGACCAGACAGCAAAAGCACAAGGTGCTCCAGCAAAAGCATTGCTGAACAACTCCGAGTTTGTCGCATAAAACACTATGGGCCGTATGTAATAGCATCCGAGTTCACCGGATGTGTGGTTTGTCGGGCGAACTCTCGCCCTCATTCCGAGTTGTTTGCTCGTTGCCGAGTTTCGCTATATTGTGATTAGTCGCTTACTGCGCATGCGCAAGGTTCGCAGAGTGCATTCGCTTAGTTATTTTACTCAAAAGTTAGGTATTTTACTCACGGCATAACGAGGATTTTTCATCGTTCTGGTGATCGGAGTGTGATTGACAGGAAGTGGGTGTTTCTGGGCGGAAACTGGCCGTTTTATGGGAGTGTGCGAAAAAACGCTGGCGTTTCTGGGAAAAACGCGGGAGTGTCTAAAGAAATGGGGGAGTGTCTGGGCGAACGCTGGGTGTGTTTGTGACGTCAAACCAGGAACGAAACTGACTGAACTGATCGCAATGGCTGAGTAAGTCTGGAGCTACTCAGAAACTGCTAAGAATTTTCTATTCGCAAATCTGCTAATCTTTCGTTCGCAATTCTGCTAAGCTAAGATACACTCCCAGAGGGCGACGGCCTAGCGTGTGCAATGCTGCTAAAAGCAGCTAGCGAGCGAATAACTCGGAATGAGGGCCTCTGATTTTTCTTTTAAAGGGGAAATCATTTACAAATCATGGTTGTGCCTTGTAAATGACTGCTCATTTTAATAACCCTCTGAGTTCGGCCGGCAACCCACACATCCAGCGAACTCGGACTCTATTACATCCGGCCCCATGTATCTGATTCAGAGGTGTATGCACTGCCTATGTTGAACATAGTGAGCAGGGGCAGGTCTACTATGAAACTACTGACGTTTAAGCTCCCTGGCCCCTAATCCCGGAGGGGACCATTTTCACCTCTTGATTTTATGTACTGTATGGTTATAGCTTGTCACCAATAACACCATGACAATCAGGCTAGGAAGGAGGCTTGGAGCAATGAAATGTGAGAGGAGGCATCTAAAAAGTTAATTTTGGTAGCGTTAAGCAGTGTGTGCTGTCTGGTGCTTATTGAAAAAAGGGGGGCTGTGAGGTGATTAATTAAGTGGAGATTCTGTGAGGTGATTACTGAAGAGGGGGGTGCTGTTAGGTGATTATTGAAAGGAGGAGTGCTATGAGAGGTAGACAGTAATGGGGCCAGGAGGATGTGCTGTAACCAGACTTGCCCCACATTCTCTCGCCTTGTCGCCCACCACATCTGCTCCACACTCTTTCACCCCATCTACCACCACATCTGCCCCAGCAGACTCTCTCACCATTCCAAATACCTGATCTGTCCACACAGACAGGCTGGTGAGAAGGGGCTTACTGTATGGCTCATTTTTAAGAACTCCAACACACCTCCCCCTTCTGCACCATTTGGACTACGAGATGCTTGCAAGGACAGCAAGGCCTTGTTGGGTGTTGCCCTATTGTTACTGTTTGTAACAATACAACTGATTGCTGCCTTAACACTTCAAGCTTCAAGGCCCCAAAAATGTAGGTCTGCCACTGGTATTGAGGTGATATTTTTGTTACTGTGTACGAGTCTAAGTCAGTTCATGCATGCATTCTGCTTTTGTCCATGCAAAGTCACAGTTTTAATTTCAGGAACACACAAGGAGAAGTGTATTAAAATTAAGATGTGTACCGGAAATTTTTCGGGTTTTGTGTTTTGGTTTTGGATTTGGACGCGTTTTGGCAAAACCTCCCTGAAAATTTTTTGTCGGATTCGGGTGTGTTTTGTATTCAGGTGTTTTTTTTCAAAAACACCTCAAAAACAGCTTCAATCATAGAATTTGGGGGTAATTTTGATCCCATAGTATTATTAGCCTCAATAACCATAATTTCCACTCATTTCCAGTCTATTCTGAACACCTCACACCTCACAATATTATTTATAGTTCTAAAATTTGCACCGAGGTCGCTGGATCACTAAGCTAAGCGACCCAAGTGGGCGGCACAAACACCTGGCCCATCTAGGAGTGGCACTGCAGTGTCAGACAGGATGGCACTTAAAAATATTAGCCCCAAACATCACATGATACAGAGATAAATAAAAAAAAAGAGGTGCAAGATGGAATTGTCCTTGGGCCCTCCCACCCACCCTTATGTTGTATAAACAGGATATGCACACTTTAACAAACCCATCATTTCAGCCACAGGGTCTGCCACACGACTGTGGATGAAATGACTGGTTGGTTTGTGCCTCCACCAAAAAAGAAGCAATCAATCTCTCCTTGCACAAACTGGCTCTACAGAGGCAAGATGTCCACCTCCTCCTCATCGTCCGATTCATCACCCCTTTCACTGTGTACATCCCCCTCCTCACAAAGTATCAATTCATCCCCACTGGAATCCACCATCTCAGGTCCCTGTGTACTTTCTGGAGGCAATTGCTGGTGAATGTCTCCACGGAGGAATTGATTATAATTCATTTTGATGAACATCATCTTCTCCACATTTTCTGGAAGTAACCTCGTACGCCGATTGCTGACAAGGTGACCGGCGGCACTAAACACTCTTTCGGAGTACACACTGGAGGGGGGGAAACTTAGGTAAAATAAAGCCAGTTTGTTCAAGGGCCTCCAAATTGCCTCTTTTTACTGCCAGTATACATACGGACTGTCTGACTTGCCTACTTGGATGCGGTCACTCATATAATCCTCCACCAATATTTCTATGGTGACAGAATCATATGCAGTGACAGTAGACGACATGTCAGTAATAGTTGGCAGGTCCTTCAGTCCGGACCAGATGTCAGCACTCGCTCCGGACTGCCCTGCATCACCGCCAGCGGGTGGGCTCAGAATTCTTAGCCTTTTCCTCGCAGCCCCAGTTGCGGGAGAATGTGAAGAAGGAGCTGTTGACGGGTCACGTTTCGCTTGACTTGACAAGTTTCTCACCAGCAGGTCTCTGAACATGTGCAGACTTGTGTCTGTCGGAAAGAGAGATACAACGTCGGCTTTAACCCTAGGATCGAGCACGGTGGCCAAAATGTAGTGCTCTGATTTCAACAGATTGACCACCCTTGAATCCTGGTTAAGCGAATAAAGGGCTCCATCCACAAGTCCCACATGCCTAGCGGAATCGCTCCATTTTAGCTCCTCCTTCAATCTCTCCAGCTGCTTCTGCAAAAGCCTGATGAGGGGAATGACCTGACTCAGGCTGGCAGTGTCTGAGATGACTTCACGTGTGGCAAGTTCAAAGGGTTGCAGAACCTTGCACAACGTTGAAATCATTTTGCACTGCACTTGAGTCAGGTGCCTTCCCCCTCCTTTGCCTATATCTTAGGCAGATGTATAGGCTTGAATGGCCTTTTGCTGCTCCTCCATCCTCTGAAGCATATAGAGGGTTGAATTCCACCTCGTTACCACCTCTTGCTTCAGATGATGGCGGGGCAGGTTCAGGAGTGTTTGCTGGTGCTCCAGTCTTCGGCACGCGGTGGCTGAATGCCGAAAGTGACCCGCAATTCTGCGGGCCACCAACAGCATCTCTTGCACGCCCCTGTCATTTTTTAAAAAATTCTGCACCACCAAATTCAATGTACAGTGTATGTGCAAAACATGGGACGTGCTGGAATTTGCCCAGATGTAATGCACGTACAATATTGCTGGCATTGTCCGATGTCACAAATCCCCAGGAGAGTCCAATTGGGGTAAGCCATTCTGCGATGATGTTCCTCAGTTTACGTAAGAGGTTGTCAGCTGTGTGCCTCTTATGGAAAGCGGTGATACAAAGCGTAGCCTACCTAGGAACGAGTTGGCGTTTGCGAGATGCTGCTACTGGTGCCGCCGCTGCTGTTCTTGCTGCGGGAGGCAATATATCTACCCAGTGGGCTGTCACAGTCATATAGTCCTAAGTCTGCCCTGCTCCACTTGTCCACATGTCCGAGGTTAAGTGGACATTGGGTACAACTGCATTTTTTAGGACACTGGTGACTCTTTTTCTGAGGTCTGTGTACATTCTCGGTATCGCCTGCCTAGATAAGTGGAACCTAGATGGTATTTGGTACCAGGGACACAGTACCTCAAGCAATTCTCTAATTCCCTGTTAATTATCGGTGGATACCGGACACACATTTAACACCAACACAGCTGCCAAGACCTGAGTTATCCGCTTTGCAGCAGGATGACTGCTGTGATATTTCATCTTCCTCGCAAAGGACTGTTGGACAGTCAATTGCTTACTGGAAGTAGTACAAGTGGTCTTCCGACTTCCCCTCTGGGATGATAATCGACTCCCAGCAGCAACAACAGCAGCACCAGCAGCAGTAGGCGTTACACTCAAGGATCCATCGAAGGAATCCCAGTTAGGAGAGGACTCGTCAGACTTGCCAGTGACATGGCCTGCATGACTATTGGCGTTCCAGTCAAAGGAGGAAATTGACACTGAGGGAGTTGGTGGTGTGGTTTGCAGGAGCTTGGATACAAGAGGAAGGGATTTAGTTGTCAGTGGACTGCTTCCGCTGTCACCCAAAGTTTTTGAACTTGTCAATGACGTCTGATGAATGAGCTCCAGGTGACGTATAAGGGAGGATGTTCCTAGGTGGTTAACGTCCTTACCCTACTTATTACAGCTTGACAAAGGCAACACACGGCTTGACACCTGTTGTCCACATTTGTGTTAAAATAATTCCACACCGAAGAGGTGATTTTTTTTTGTAATTTGACCAGGCATGTCAATGGCCATATTCATCCCACGGACAACAGGTGTCTCCCCGGGTACCTGACTTAAACAACACCTCACCATCAGAATCCTCCTTGTCAATTATCTCCTCAGCGCCAGCAACACCCATATCAGAATCAGATTCAGAATCAGCTTTATTGGCCAGGTATACTTGCGTATACTAGGAATTTGTCTTCGGTTTGCTATACAACAGCCAAGTAGGTAACAGGTAAGCAGGTGTGTGTGTGTGTGTGGGGGGGGCAAGTAAAGTTACACAGATAGGTATACCGTAGGGACACAAGTTAGTTACATGTACGTCTAGTCAGTCAATGTTCAGGAGTTCAGCAGGCGGACCGCTTGGGGAAAGAAACTTTTGAGGCTTCTGGCGGGGACATCCCTGTAACGCCTGCCTGAAGGAAGCAAGTTAAACATGCTGTGGCCGGGGTGTAGCTGGTGTTTTACTATCTTCATTGCCCGCTTTTTAGCTCTGGACAAGTACAGGTCCTGGACTAAGGGAAGGTCGGCCCGATGATCTCCTCTGTGGTTCTGACCACCTTTTGGAGCCTGCATCTGTCCCTCGCGCTGGCGGAGCTGTACCATACGAGTATCGAGGAGCACAGTACCGACTCCACAATCGCGGAGTAGAAGAGGAGCAGAAGCTTCTGTGGGATGTTAAACTTCCTTAGTTGCCTGAGGAAGAACAACCTCTGCTGCGCTTTCCCAACAGTGGCGTCAGAGTTGGACCCCCATTTAAGGTCCCTGGAGATTGTGGTCCCTAGAAACTTGAAGGAGTCCACTAGCGATACCACACTGTCAGCAATCGTTAGCGGAGGTGCACTAGATGACTTCTTCCTGAAGTCCGCTATCATCTTGACAGTTTTGAGGGGGTTGAGCTCAAGGTTGTTGTGGATGCACCACTGGGCCAGCCGGTCTACTTCCCGTCTATAGGCTGATTCGTCCCCATCCTTGATGAGGCCGATGACGGTGGTGTCATCGGCGAATTTGATGATCCTTACTGATTGCGCCTCTGAGGTACAGTCATTTGTGTACAGGGAGAAGAGCAGGGGTGAGAGGACACAGCCCTGAGGGGCCTCTGTACTAATGGACCGCTCTTGAGAGGTGAATTCCCCCGCTTTCACCACCTGTGTTCTATCTGTCAGGAAGTCTATTATCCAGGAACAGGTAGCTTCTGGGACCCCTAGGCGAAGTAATTTGGGGTGGAGGATGCTGGGGACGATTGTATTGAAGGCCGAGCTGAAATCGACAAACAGGACCCTCGCGTAGGTATCGGGAATGTCTAGGTGCTGTAGAATGTAGTGAAGGCCCAGGTTGACTGCATCCTCGACACACCGATTCGAGCGATAGGCGAACTGCAGGGGGTCCAGTTGGGGGCCAGTCACAGTTTTCAGGTGATTCAAAACCAGACGCTCGAACGTTTTCATGACCAAAGACGTCAGTGCTATCGGCCTGTAGTCGTTCAGGTTCGTGATAGTGGGTTTCTTGGGGACCGGGACTATAGTAGACCTTTTGAGGCAGGAAGGGACTTTCTGTAGCTCCAGCGATTTATTGAAGATCTTGGTGAATATGGGGGCGAGCTGACCCGCACATGCTCTTAGGGCAGATGGTGACACTCCGTCAGGACCCGGAGATTTCCTGGTTTTGGCCCTTTTGAACAATGCCTCCACCTCTACTTCTCTACTTGGGTGACTTGCAGTGCCTGTGGTTGGCCGTCGGTGTTCGGGGCATCGTAGAGGTGATTGTTTGTTTTGCAGGGGACTACTTTTGCGAACCTGCAATACAAGTGGTTCAGTTCATCTGCAAGGTCTTGGTGCATGGCGGTGGACTTTGATGTTTTCCTATAGTTGGTTATGGATTGCATTCCTTTCCATACAGATACGGGGTCATTGGTGGAGAGATCGTTTGTCAGCTTGTCCGAGAACCGCTTTTTTGCTAGCCTGATTCCTTTAGTCAGAGAGTTCCTAGTACGGTTGTATAGTGCTCTGTCACTGCTGCTATAGGCCTCCTCTTTGGCTCGACGAAGTTGCCTGAGCTGGGCATTGAACCAGGGCTTGTTGTTGTTGTAAATGCGGTAAGTCTTGGTAGGTATACACATGTCCTCCCAGTAGCTGATGTAGGATGTGACAGTGTCTGTCAAGTCATTCAGGTCGGTTGCCGAGGCTTCAAAGACCCCCCATTCCGTGCAGTCAAAGCAGGCCTGGAGCTTCATCTTGGCCTCATTGGTCCATTTCTTAACAGTCTAAACGACAGGCTTAACTGCTCTCAGCTTCTGTGTATAGGTAGGGAGTAGGTGGACGAGGCAGTGGTCAGATAGGCCGAGTGCAGCACGCGGGATAGACCGGAAGGCAGACTTGAGGGTAGTGTAGCAGTGATCAAGGGTGCGCCCTTCTCTAGTGGGACACGTGACTTGTTGTTTGTACTTAGGTAGCTCCTTGCTCAGGTTAGTTCTGTTGAAGTCACCCAGTACTATAAGCAGAGAGTCTGGGTGTTTTTGTTCTATGTCGGATATACATATGGCCAGGTGGTGCAGGGCTTCATTCGCGCAGGCGAGGGGGGGGGGATGTACACTCCCACAGGGACAATTGAGGCAAATTCCCGGGGGGAATTTGCCTCAATTGTCTTCATCCTGGTGTACTTCAACAGTGACATCTTCAATTTGACTATCAGGAGCTGGACTGTGGTTGCTCCTTACAGCACTTGCAGGGGGCGTGCAAATGGTGGAAGGCGCCACCTCTTCCTGTCCAGTGTTGGGAAGGTCAGGCATCGCAACCGACACAATTGGACTCTCCTTGGGGATTTGTGATTTAGAAGAACGCACAGTTCTTTGCTGTGCTTTTGCCAGCTTAAGTCTTTTAATTTTTCTAGCGGGAGGATGAGTGCTTCCATCCGCATGTGAAGCTGAGCCACTAGCAATGACCATAGGCCAGGGCCTCAGTCGTTCCTTGCCACTCCGTGTCGTAAATGGCATATTGGCAAGTTTACGCTTCTCCTCAGATGCTTTTAATTTAGATTTTTGGATTTTACATGCTCTCTACTATGACATTGGGCATCGGCCTTGGCAGACGACGTTGATGGCATTTCATCGTCTCGGCCATGACTAGTGGCAGCAGCTTCAGCACGAGGTGGAAGTGGATCTTAGTCTTTTACCCTCCACATTTTTGTTCTCCATTTTTTAATGTGTGGAATTATATGCCAGTAATATATCAATAGCAATGGCCTACTGTACTGTACAATATATGTATTCTGCTGGTCACCAAAATGCTGCACTGTCCTACTATATACTGCTCATAATAATGCTGCACAGAGATAGTATACTTGACACAGAGCTGCAAGATACAGCAATGGCCTACTGTACTGTACTTTATGTATACTGCTGGTCACCAAAATGCTGCACTGTCCTACTATATACTGCTCACAATAATGCAGCACAGAGATAGTATACTTGACACAGAGCTGCAGGATACAGAAATGGCCTACTGTACTGTACTTTATGTATACTACTGGTCACCAAAATGCTGCACTGTCCTACTATATACTGCTCACAATAATGCAGCACAGAGATAGCATACGTGACACAGTGGTGCAAGATACAGCAATGGCCTACTGTACTGTACAATATATGTATACTGCTGGTCACCAAAATGCTGCACTGTCCTACTATATACTGCTCACAATAATGCAGCACAGAGACAGTATACTTGACACAGAGCTGCAAGATACAGCAATGGCCTACTGTACTGTACTATATGTATACTGCTGGTCATCAAAATGCTGCACTGTCCTACTATATACTGCTCAAATAATGCAGCACAGAGATAGTATACTTGACACAGAGCTGCAATATACAGCAATGGCCTACTGTACTGTACTATATGTATACTGCTGGTCACCAAAATGATGCACTGTCCTACTATATACTGCTCACAATAATGCAGCACAGAGATAGTATACTTGACACAGAGCTGCAGGATACAGCAATGGCCTACTGTACTGTACTATATGTATACTGCTGGTCACCAAAATGCTGCACTGTCCTACTATATACTGCTCACAATAATGCAGCACAGAGATAGTATACTTGACACAGAGCTGCAAGATACAGCAATGGCCTACTGTACTGTACTATATGTATACTGCTGGTCACCAAAATGCTGCACTGTCCTACTATATACTGCTCACAATAATGCAGTACAGAGACAGTATACTTGACACAGAGCTGCAAGATATAGCAATGGCCTACTGTACTGTACTATATGTATTCTGCTGGTCACCAAAATGCTGCACTGTCGTACTGTACTATATGTATACTGCTGGTCACCAAAATGCTGCACAGAGATAGTATACTTGACACAGAGCTGCAAGATACAGCAATGGCCTACTGTACTGTACTATATGTATACTGCTGGTCACCAAAATGCAGCACACTGAGCACAGATATTTGCAGCACACTGAGCACAGATATGTAGCGTTTTCAGGCAGAGAACGTAGATATTTTCAGCACACTGAGCACAGACATTTGAAGCACACTTAGCACAGATATTTGCAGCACACTGAGCACAGAATATGGATCTTTTCAGGAAGAGAACGCAGCCACGTCCTCTCAGTTCAATCTCCAATGCACGAGTGAAAATGGCAGCGACGCGCGGCTCTTTATATAGAATACGAATCTCGCGTGAATCCGACTGCGGGATGATGACGTTCGGGTGCGTTCGGGTTAACCGAGCAAGGCGGTGAAGATCCGAGGCGGCCTCGGAACCGTGTAAAATAGGTAAAGTTCGGGGGGTTCGAATCTCGGAGAACTGAACCCACTCATCTCTAATTAAAATGTAGTGGGGGTTCCTGGCCAGTGAAATGGAGATATCTTAGCACACGCATAAATATGGTCTATCCTGTGGGTGTGTATAGGAGTGTTGCATGAATACTGTGGGAAGTCATACATAGAGAGAGAAATTGTGCATTTGATAGGACTGGTGCAGTTTTGTATGGTGCAGCCACTGGTGGTGTGTAAGGATGTGCCATTCAGTATTTTAGTGTGTACATATGCTGAAATTGGGCGCCTCTGTCCTTGCATATTCATCCCACAGATGAACACAAAGGAAGGACTTTGTAGCAGCATTTCCATAAAATTACAGGCAGACGATGCAGCTGCCAGAAATATTCTAGCAACAACATGTTCTTTGTTGAACCAGAGTATACTCAGTGGCCAGCACAACCCTGCCATTCCAAAATCTCCATAAACAGATGAACCTGTTGACTGGATGAAGGCAGAGACCCCATTAAAGCTGGACACATCCCATACTCCTAAATCCATCTTCAGCTCTTCAGTGAGATCTTCCAACATCTGTCAACAGCACCAGGTTGGTTAAAAAAGGGTTGGAAATAGCCCCCTCATCCTACACAACCACATTTTACTAATTCCTCCTTAACAACCCCAAGCAGCTTGCATTTTTGGGAACACTCCCCTCCTCACAAATTGACAATCTAAAACACTGTAGAAACCCTCACTCAATAATGCAGCAAAAGCCTTATCCAGTTACTACACTAGCCACCTTGACATGGCAGCCGGATTGCACAGCAAGTCAGCCTTAGTTAGATCTTACTGTAGATTCAAGTGCAGCAAGATATTTCTGAGATGACAGGAAACTACTTAATCCTTTATGAGATGGCCCTCCCCCACATCAAGGACAGGAGTGGTGAAAGGAGTTCTTCCTCCATTTGGCATTGCACATATGTGGTCATTCCGAGTTGATCGCTCGCTAGCAGTTTTTAGCAGCCATGCAAACGCTATGCCGCCTCCCACTTGGAGTGTATTTTAGCTTAGCAGAAGTGCGAACAAAAGGAACGCAGAGCAGCTACAAAGTTTTTTTGTGCAGTTTTAGAGTAGCTCAATACCTACTCAACGTTTGTGATCACTTCAGACTGTTCAGTTCCTGTTTTGACGTCACAAGCATGCCCTGCGTTCGCCCAGCCACGCCTGCATTTTTCCTGGCACGCCTGCATTTTTTCTAACAGTCCCTGAAAACGGTCAGTTGACACAAAGAAATGACCACGTCGTGTCAATCACTCTGCAGTCACCAGTGCAACTGAAAAGCTTCGCTAGACCCTGTGTGAAACTACACCGTTCATTGTAATAGTACGTCGTGCGTGCGCATTGTGCCACATGCGCAGAAGTGGTGTTTTTTTGCCTCATCGCTGCACAGCGATCGAATGCAGCTAGCGATCAACTCGGAATTACCACCATAATTAAAAGAATTTAGTGTACCCCAGTGTAAAAGCTTGCTTGGCCCAGGTCTCTCCGACATCACTCATCTAGGCAGCATGACCCCCAGTCACACTTCTGTGTCCTTGCAACCAAAATATTTATACTGTAGCTTTCTACTTTCACTGAAATTACTCATCATACACCCGGCATGCAGTCATATAGTTGATGATCACTATGCATTCATAATGATGACACCAGAATGTTTGCTGTTGTGATGTTAACATAATTAAATTACAACATTAGTGATAGGTTTAGTGGTTACAGTTAGGGATACTGGAAAAATAGACATTGTGACCATGACCAGTGTCAACATGCTGAAATACATACCATGGGGCTGATTCTGAGTCACACACAAAGTGGCTGTAGTTGCAGCATGGGGTAGAAACCAGATTTACTACCTTCTGTTAATGCCAGGATCCATAGGGCCAATGCAAGGGTTCATGAATCTGCAAGTGGAAAGCCATGCTGTCATTTGAATTTATGCCAACCTCCACAACCAATATCATTAGTGTCTGCGCTTGTGCAAGCCCCGTGCAGTGGGCAAGAGAAGCATGGAACCGTACACATGATTCACATTGCTCTCACCCCAAAATGCCCCATTTCACAAAAAGACACTTCCAACCTTATCTGTGTGACTCCGACTAGGGCATACATACGCAAAAATACATAAGTACACATCTGCACATGCACTGTATGCAGAAACTCCTACTTTCTGCCCATGAAGAGATCCGTCCAACTCGGAATCAGCCTCTATGTATCAAGTGTATAAACTTTAGCACATTAATAAGCTGTTCAGGATGAGACTGCAAATAGTAGATGGAGAAGACTAATGTGCCAGAAAGCCAATTGTCAAAGGTCTTATGAGCATCCTCTCCAATGATCCCCTTTGCTTTAGTTATAAACAAAGCTTTCTTGGCCTCATCCATACCTGCATAGATGTCCACACATATCTTGTTCCAAACCCTTATTTGGAGGCTACACAAAATGGCCTTATTAGCACACTGTACCTAATGTGAGACCACTGGGAGCTGCCAGGCACATCATTAGAACCCCAGTAGGATCAGGGTGTCATGGTGCTTCTTGAGTGTGCGAATGCAGTAGAATTCCTTCCCTTAACCTTGCTCCCGAGGCATTGCAGCTGTCACTGCAACCTTAAACAGAAAATCTCAACTGCAACCTAACAACACTAATTGGATGCCTATCCATCAATCAAACAGCGCACATTCAACTTACCCTTACCAACCAAAACTTCATTCAATGTCTATACAGATCACTTTTCAATTGCATTTTAACTAACAAGACTGTAGAAAATACCTGCAGACAGACCGCAAACCACAGAATGAGAACTGTACCTCGCACCACCTGCTGTATGATGTCTAGTGTAATCTAAGGTATTTACACATGATAAAGCTCATGTCTAAGACATCTCACAAAGGTAAAACAGTTGTATTTTATATATGAACAAACTCCCATTTTATATAGAAGATTGTAAATTTAGGGGACTATCAAATATTAAAATGTTTTAGAGAAATATGTGTTTATTATATCTTTATTCTCTACTTACAAATTTTGATCCCCTTTGACCTCTTTATATTAAGGACAATGCAATATCTATGTGCAGAGATTTCATTACTTACCTCCTTATTTTACACAGCACAGATGGGGGTTATTCAATGAAGAAACAATAAGCTGCTCTGAAATGAGATTTTTTTGTCTCTCTAAATGAAAATTCTTCTGACATCCAATAAATGTATTCAGCTCCCCAGACCTCAGTTGAAGGATCTTCTCAAAAGAGAAGGTATTATCACATACTGTAGTTATTGTTTTCACTTTTTTATATATAAAGTATTATATAGTGACATATATTTTTCAGTAGATCAATAACTAGAAATAAGGGCACATATGAATCACAAGAACATATGCTTGAATAAACAATATAAACAAAATACTGTAAATTACTAGTGATGAGCGGGTTCGGTTTCTCGGAAACAGAACCCCCCCGAACTTCACCCTTTTTACACGGGTCCGAGCCATACTCGGATTCTCCCGTATGGCTCGGTTAACCCGAGCGCGCCCGAACGTCATCATCCCGCTGTCGGATTCTCGCGAGATTCGGATTCTATATAAGCAGCCGCGCGTCGCCACCATTTTCACTCGTGCATTGGAAATGTTAGGGAGAGGATGTGGCTGGCGTCCTCTCCGTTATTGTTGAACTTGATTGTGCATTATTGCTTAATTGTGGGGAGGGCTGGGGAGTAGCTGTATAATATAGGAGGAGTACAGTGCAGAGTTTTGCTGATCAGTGACCACCAGTTATCCGTTCTCTGCCTGAAAAAAACGTTCCATATCTGTGCTCAGTGTGCTGCATATATCTGTGCTCACACTGCTTAATTGTGGGGACTGGGTAGCAGCTGTATTATATAGCAGGAGTACAGTGCAGAGTTTTGCTGACAGTGACCACCAGTTTACGTTGTCTGACTGAAAAACACTCCATATCTGTGCTCAGTGTGCTGCTTTATTGTGGGGACTGGGGACCACCAGTATAATATTATATAGGAGGAGTACAGTGCAGAGTTTTTCTGACCAGTGACCACCAGTATATAATATATAGCATTACGGTACAGTAGGCCACTGCTGTACCTACCTCTGTGTCGTCATTAAGTATACTATCCATCTACATTCTATACCTGTGGTGCATTTTAGTTTTGCAGTTTGCTGACACAGTGACCACCAGTATACTATATATAGCAGTACGGTACGGAAGGCCACTGCTGTACCTACCTCTGTGTCGTCATTAAGTATACTATCCATCTACATTCTATACCTGTGGTGCATTTTAGTTTTGCAGTTTGCTGACACAGTGACCACCAGTATACTATATATAGCAGTACGGTACGGAAGGCCACTGCTGTACCTACCTATGTGTCGTCATTAAGTATACTATCCATCTACATTCTATACCTGTGGTGTATTTTAGTTTTGCAGTTTGCTGACACAGGGACCACCAGTATACTATATATAGCAGTACGGTACAGAAGGCAACTGCTGTACCTACCTCTGTGTCGTCATTAAGTATACTATCCATCTACATTCTATACCTGTGGTGCATTTTAGTTTCGCAGTTTGCTGACACAGTGACCACCAGTATACTATATATAACAGTACGGTACGGAAGGCCACTGCTGTACCTACCTCTGTGTCGTCATTAAGTATACTATCCATCTACATTCTATACCTGTGGTGCATTTTAGTTTTGCAGTTTGCTGACACAGTGACCACCAGTATACTATATATAGCAGTACAGTACGGAAGGCCACTGCTGTACCTACCTCTGTGTCGTCATTAAGTGTACTATTCATCTACATTCTATACCTGTGGTGCATTTTAGGTTTGCAGTTTGCTGACACAGTGAACACCAGTATACTATATATAGCAGTACGGTATGGAAGGCCACTGCTGTACCTACCTCTGTGTCGTCATTAAGTATACTATCCATCTACATTCTATACCTGTGGTGCATTTTAGTTTTGCAGTTT
Organism: Pseudophryne corroboree; assembly: GCF_028390025.1. Taxonomy (NCBI): domain Eukaryota; kingdom Metazoa; phylum Chordata; class Amphibia; order Anura; family Myobatrachidae; genus Pseudophryne; species Pseudophryne corroboree. Next base: position 217,286,926 of record NC_086450.1, read on the forward strand.
GCTGACACAGTGACCACCAGTATACTATATATAGCTTTACGGTACGGAATGCCACTGCTTTACCTACCTCTGTGTCGTCATTAAGTATACTATCCATCTACATTCTATACCTGTGGTGCATTTTAGTTTTGCAGTTTGCTGACACAATGACCACCAGTATACTATATATAACAGTACGGTACGGAAGGCCACTGCTGTACCTACCTCTGTGTCGTCATTAAGTATACTATCCATCTACATTCTATACCTGTGGTGCATTTTAGTTTTGCAGTTTGCTTACACAGTGACCACCAGTATACTATATATAGCAGTACGTTACGGACGGCCACTGCTGTACCTACCTCTGTGTCATCATTAAGTATACTATCCATCTACATTCTATACCTGTGGTGCATTATAGTTTTGCAGTTTGCTGACACAGTGACCACCAGTATACTATATATAGCAGTACGGTACGGAAGGCCACTGCTGTACCTACCTCTGTGTCGTCATTAAGTATACAATCCATCTACATTCTATACCTGTGGTGCATTTTATTTTTGCAGTTTGCTGACACAGGGACCACCAGTATACTATATATAGCAGCACGGTACGGAAGGCCACTGCTGTACCTACCTCTGTGTCGTCATTAAGTATAATATCCATCTACATTCTATACCTGTGGTGCATTTTAGTTTTGCAGTTTGCTGACACAATGACCACCAGTATACTATATATAGCAGTACGGTACGGAAGGCCACTGCTGTACCTACCTCTGTGTCGTCATTAAGTATACTATCCATTTACATTCTGTACCTGTGGTGCATTTTAGTTTTGCAGTTTGCTGACACAGTGACCACCAGTATACTATATATAGCAGTACGGTACGGAAGGCCACTGCTGTACCTACCTCTGTGTCGTCATTAAGTATACTATCCATCTACATTCTATACCTGTGGTGCATTTTAGTTTTGCAGTTTGCTGACACAGTGACCACCAGTATACTATATATAGCAGTACGGTACGGAAGGCCACTGCTGTACCTACCTCTGTGTCGTCATTAAGTATACTATACATCTACATTCTATACCTGTGGTGCATTTTAGTTTTGCAGTTTGCTGACACAGTGACCACCAGTATACTATATATAGCAGTACAGTATGAAAGGCCACTGCTGTACCTACCTCTGTGTCGTCATTAAGTGTACTATCCATCTACAGTCTTTACCTGTGGTGCATTTTAGTTTTGCAGTTTGCTGACACAGTGACCACCAGTATACTATATATAGCAGTACGGTACGGAAGGCCACTGCTGTACCTACCTCTGTGTCGTCATTAAGTATACTATCCATCTACATTCTATACCTGTGGTGCATTTTAGTTTTGCAGTTTGCTGACACAGTGACCACCAGTATACTATATATAGCAGTATGGTACGGAAGGCCACTGCTGTACCTACCTCTGTGTCGTCATTAAGCATACTATCCATCTACATTCTATACCTGTGGTGCATTTTAGTTTTGCAGTTTGCTGACACAGTGACCACCAGTATACTATATATAGCAGTACGGTACGGAAGGCCACTTCTGTACCTACCTATGTGTCGTCATTAAGTATACTATCCATCTACATTCTATACCTGTGGTGTATTTTAGTTTTGCAGTTTGCTGACACAGGGACCACCAGTATACTATATATAGCAGTACGGTACGGAAGGCCACTGCTGTACCTACCTCTGTGTCATCATTAAGTATACTATCCATCTACATTCTATACCTGTGGTGCATTTTAGTTTTGCAGTTTGCTGACACAGTGACCACCAGTATACTATATATAGCAGTACAGTACGGAAGGCCACTGCTGTACCTACCTCTGTGTCGTCATTAAGTGTATTATCCATCTACTTTCTATACCTGTGGTGCATTTTAGTTTTGCAGTTTGCTGACACAGTGACCACCAGTATACTATATATAGCAGTACGGTATGGAAGGCCACTGCTGTACCTACCTCTGTGTCGTCATTAAGTATACTATCCATCTACATTCTATACCTGTGGTGCATTTTAGTTTTGCAGTTTGCTGACACAGTGACCACCAGTATACTATATATAGCAGTACGGTACGGAAGGCCACTGCTGTACCTACCTCTGTGTCGTCAAATAAGTATACTATCCATCTACATTCTATACCTGTGGTGCATTATAGTTTTGCAGTTTGCTGACACAGTGACCACCAGTATACTGTATACATCCAGTGGCGGAACTCCGGGAGACAGCGGAGTCGGCTGCCGCCGGGCTCCTGACCTCAAGTTGGCACCTCGCCTCCGTTGTCTCCAGTTCCGTGAAGGGCGCAATGAGTCAGACTGACTCATGCCTGTAAACCCCTCCAGCGCTCACCCATTGTCCGTGGTTGCAGTGATTGTAGGTGATTGGAAGTGGAGATGCCGCTGCGGGGGACACACGTGCGAGGCGGCATATGCGCATGCCCGCCAGCCAATCCATAGCCACAGCTAAAATTTTTTTTTTTAAACAGAGCTCCAGTGAGCTGCCACGCATGAACGTCAGCTCCTCATGTAGCTGGTAGGGGGATCCGAAGTGGCATCGCGCAGCAGTTACGTTTCTATGCGGCTTTGAGAGCTGTGCGACACACACACTCTCTTCCTCCGTGCTGGTCCAAAGGTAAGGAAGCGCTCTCACTGTATGTGTGTGGGTAGGGGTGGGGGCGTATCTATTATAAATGATTGTGGCTGCTAATATTTCCTTGGGGAAGGAGTGGGACGGGTGGGTAAGTATGTATATAGAAGGGTGGGGTTTACAATAGATTACTGCAACAGCCAATGTTTGCTGGGGGAGGGGCGCTATAATGATTGCAGCAACCTATATTTTCTGAGGTATATATGTGTGGGTGGGGGGCATATGCATGTGTGCTATATGTGTGTGTATACACTGTATATATGCATGTATATACTGTGTGTGTGTGTATATATATATATATATATATATATATATGTGTGTATATATACAGTGTGTGTATATAGATAGATAGATAGATAGATAGATAGATAGATAGATAGATAGATAGATACTAGATAGATAGATATACTGTATACATATGCACACACACATAAAAACCCTGCGTTTGCCCCTGCGAGGCAGTGTTGTTATAAGAAGAGGTGGAACTGTGCTCGTCTCAGATTCCACTCCCTACTGTATTTGCGCTCTGTCTCTGGTAACTGGGGAAAGGAGGCGTAGAAGGGGCACCGTGAGAAACAAGGTGTCATTAAAGATTCTAATAATTATATATATCTGTACACAGTATATGTATGTGTGTGTGTGTGTACGTATATATATATATATATATATATATATATACTAGAGATGAGCGGATTCGGTTTTACTCAGATTTACTCAGTTCTCAAAACGGCATCTGATTGGCTATCCAAAACACGTGACATCCGTAGCCAATAAGATGGCGTTTTGAGAACCGAGTAAATCAGAGTAAAACCGAATCCGCTCATCTCTAATATATACACACACTACACACACATTAGTCACCAACAAATCCCATTCTGCCTCATCCCATCCTCCACTCTGGTCTGCCTTTTGACCTCCATTGCTCCATATGCCCCCCCCCCCCCTTGCTAAGTCTTCTGCCTAATTCAATCCCTTCCAGCACGCCCGGCGTGCGTCAGCCCACGCATGCGCAGATAGGATTCTGGGTCATTAACCCGGAAGTCCTATCATTGCAAACAACAGCTCTTACCGCAAGAGCTGTCCTTTGGAATTTTCGTCAAGCATACGCCGTTATGCTTTCGAAGAATGGTGGGACATATATATAGTTGGCAGGAAACCTATTGGTGCTCCCCACCCTTATAATGCATTGTATGCATTAAAAATATGCTGAATTATACAGCCTCCTGGGTGCCGCCTATAACCTTCTTTCTCTCTCTCTCTCTCTCTCTGTATATATATATATATATATAATGTATGTCTAAATATAAGGGTGTGGGGGCACCAATATTTATCTTGCCTCCGGGCGTCTTGGACGAACTTACGCCACTGTATACAGCAGTACGGTACGGAAGGTCACTGCTGTACCTACCTCTGTGTCGTCATTAAGTATACTATCCATCTACATTCTATACCTGTGGTGCATTTTAGTTTTGCAGTTTGCTGACACAGTGACCACCAGTATACTATATATAGCAGCACGGTACGGAAGGCCACTGCTGTACCTACCTCTGTGTCGTCATTAAGTATACTATCCATCTACATTCTATACCTGTGGTGCATTTTAGTTTTGCAGTTTGCTGACACAGTGACCACCAGTATACTCTATATAGCAGTACGGTACGGAAGGCCACTGCTGTACCTACCTCTGTGTCGTCATTAAGTATACTATCCATCTACATTCTATACCTGTGGTGCATTTTAGTTTTGCAGTTTGCTGACACAGTGACCACCAGTATACTATTTATAGCAGTACGGTACGGAAGGCCACTGCTGTACCTACCTCTGTGTCGTCATTAAGTATACTATCCATCTACATTCTATACCTGTGGTGCATTTTAGTTTTGCAGTTTGCTGACACAGTGACCACCAGTATACTATATACAGCAGTACGGTACGGAAGGCCACTGCTGTACCTACCTCTGTGTCGTCATTAAGTATACTATCCATCTACATTCTATACCTGTGGTGCATTTTAGTTTTTCAGTTTGCTGACACAGTGACCACCAGTATACTATATATAGCAGCACGGTACGGAAGGCCACTGCTGTACCTACCTCTGTGTCGTCATTAAGTATACTATCCATCTACATTCTATACCTGTGGTGCATTTTAGTTTTGCAGTTTGCTGACACAGTGACCACCAGTATACTATATATAGCAGTACGGTACGGAAGGCCACTGCTGTACCTACCTCTGTGTCGTCATTAAGTATACTATCCATCTACATTCTATACCTGTGGTGCATTTTAGTTTTGCAGTTTGCTGACACAGTGACCACCAGTATACTATTTATAGCAGTACGGTACGGAAGGCCACTGCTGTACCTACCTCTGTGTCGTCATTAAGTATACTATCCATCTACATTCTATACCTGTGGTGCATTTTAGTTTTGCAGTTTGCTGACACAGTGACCACCAGTATATATAGCAGTACGGTATGGAAGGCCACTGCTCTACCTACCTCTATGTCGTCAAGTATACTATCCATCCATACCTGTGGTGCATTTCAGTTGTGCGCAGTATATATAGTAGTAGACAATTGCTATTAATACTGGCATATAATTCCACACATTTAAAAATGGAGAACAAAAATGTGGAGGGTAAAATAGGGAAAGATCAAGATCCACTTCCACCTCGTGCTGAAGCTGCTGCCACTAGTGATGGCCGAGACAATGAAATGCCATCAACGTCGTCTGCCAAGGCCGATGCCCAATGTCATAGTAGAGAGCATGTAAAATCCAAAGAACAAAAGTTCAGTAAAATGACCCAAAAATCTAAATTGAAAGTATCTGATGAGAAGCGTAAACTTGCCAATATGCCATTTACGACACGGAGTGGCAAGGAACGGCTGAGGCCCTGGCCTATGTTCATGGCTAGTGGTTCAGATTCACATGAGGATGGAAGCACTCATCCTCTCGCTAGAAAAATGAAAAGACTTAAGCTGGCAAAAGCACAGCAAAGAACTGTGCGTTCTTCTAAATCACAAATCCCCAAGGAGAGTCCAATTGTGTCGGTTGTGATGCCTGACCTTCTCAACACTGGACGGGAAGAGCTTGCGCCTTCCACCATTTGCACGCCCCCTTCAAGTGCTGGAAGGAGCACCCGCAGTCCAGTTCCTGATAGTCAAATTGAAGATGTCACTGTTGAAGTACACCAGGATGAGGATATGGGTGTTGCTGGCACTGGGGAGGAAATTGACAAGGAGGATTCTGATGGTGAGGTGGTTTGTTTAAGTCAGGCACCCTGGGAGACACCTGTTCTCCGTGGGACGAATATGGCCATTGACATGCCTGGTCAAAATACAAAAAAAAATCAGCTCTTCGGTGTGGAATTATTTCAACACAAATGCGGACAACAGGTGTCAAGCCGTGTATTGCCTTTGTCAAGCTGTAATACATAGGGGTAAGAACGTTAACCCCCTCGGAACATCCTCCCTTATACGTCACCTGCAGCGCATTCATCATAAGTCAGTGACAAGTTCAAAAACTTTGGGTGACAGCGGAAGCAGTCCACTGACTACTAAATCCCTTCCTCTTGTAACCAAGCTCCTGCAAACCACACCACCAACTCCCTCAGTGTCGATTTCCTCCTTACCCAGGAAAGCCAATAGTCCTGCAGGCCATGTCACTGGCAAGTCTGACGAGTCCTCTCCTGCCTGGGATTCCTCCGATGCATCCTTGAGTGTAACGCCTACTGCTGCTGCTGTTGTAGCTGCTGGGAGTTGATCGTCATCCCAGAGGGGAAGTCGGAAGACCACTTGTACTACTTCCAGTAAGCAATTGACTGTCCAACAGTCCTTTGCGAGGAATATGAATTATCACAGCAGTCATCCTGCTGCAAAGCAGATAACTCAGGCCTTGGCAGCCTGGGCGGTGAGAAACGTGGTTCCGGTATCCACCGTTAATTCAGAGGCAACTAGAGACTTGATTGAGGTACTGTGTCCCTGGTACCAAATACCATCTAGGTTCCATTTCTCTAGGCAGGCGATACCGAAAATGTACACAGACCTCAGAAAAAGAGTCACCAGTGTCCTAAAAAATGCAGTTGTACCCAATGTCCACCTAACCACGGACATGTGGACAAGTGGAGCAGGGCAGACTCAGGACTATATGACTGTGACAGCACACTGGGTAGATGTATTGCCTCCCGCAGCAAGAACAGCAGCGGCGGCACCAGTAGCAGCATCTCGCAAACGCCAACTAGTTCCTAGGCAGGCTACGCTTTGTATCACCGCTTTCCAAAGAGGCAAACAGCTGACAACCTCTTACGGAAACTGAGGAAGATCATCGCAGAATGGCTTACCCCAATTGGACTCTCCTGGGGATTTGTGACATCGGACAACGCCAGCAATATTGTGCGTGCATTACATCTGGGCAAATTCCAGCACGTCCCATGTTTTGCACATACATTGAATTTAGTGGTGCAGAATTATTTAAAAAACGACAGGGGCGTGCAAGAGATGCTGTCAGTGGCCCGAAGAATTGCGGGCCACTTTCGGCATTCAGCCACCGCGTACAGAAGACTGGAGCACCACCAAACAGTCCTGAACCTCCCAAGGACAATTCCATCTTGCACCTCTTTTTTCTTTAATTTTTCTTTGCATCATGTGCTGTTTGGGGACATTTTTTTTGAAGTGCCATCCTGCCTGACACTGCAGTGCCACTCCTAGATGGGCCAGGTGTTTGTGTCGGCCACTTGTGTTGCTTAGCTTAGTCACACAGCGACCTTGGTGCGCCTCTTTTTTTCTTTGCATCATGTGCCGTTTGGGGACAATTTTTTTTAAGTGCCATCCTGCCTGACACTGCAGTGCCACTCCTAGAGGGGTCAGGAGTTTGTGTCGGCCACTTGTGTCGCTTAGCTAAGCCATCCAGCGACCTCGGTGCAAATTTTAGGACTAAAAATAATATTGTGAGATGTGAGGTGTTCAGAATAGACTGGAAATGAGTGGAAATTATGGTTATTGAGGTTAATAATACTATGGGATCAAAATGACCCCCAAATTCTATGATTTAAGCTGTTTTTTAGAGTTTTTTGTAAGAAACACCCGAATCCAAAACACACCCGAATCCGACAAAAAATTTTCGGTGAGGTTTTGCCAAAACGCGTCCGAATCCAAAACACGGCCGCGGAACCGAATCCAAAACCAAAACACAAAACCCGAAAAATCAAGCTACAAACATCTTCCCTGGTTAACTATTAATGTAACAATTAAAATATTAAAATAGTAACCTTAACAAAACACATAAATAAATGTGAATATAAACCCAACGTACTAACATACTGTATAATCAAACTAAATAACAGATTATATTACCAGATGTAAATTATATTCAACTCATACTCCAAAAAACATAGCCATAGACAATTGAAAGTATGCATGAATGATAGGATAGCAACAAATATTGAGGTAGACATATTGTTGACATGGCTAAGGAACTTACTGTGCATCACAAATACTGAGAACATTTTGTGAAAAATGTGGACTGAAATGTGATAATTAGTGATGTTTTGTTATTGTTATTACTTAATGCTTTTATTATGTTTTGTTAAAGGAAGTTTTGAGAAAGTTTGCAATATTTAGATCTTGTATCAAGAGATATTGGCCCTCATTCCGAGTTGATCGGTCGCAAGGCGAATTTAGCAGAGTTACACACGCTAAGCCGCCGCCTACTGGGAGTGAATCTTAGCTTCTTAAAATTGCGACCGATGTATTCGCAATATTGCGATTACTAACTACTTAGCAGTTTCAGAGTAGCTCCAGACTTACTCTGCCTGTGCGATCAGTTCAGTGCTTGTCGTTCCTGGTTGACGTCACAAACACACCCAGCGTTCGCCCTGGCACTCCCACCGTTTCCCCGGCCACTCCTGCGTTTTTTCCGGAAACGGTAGCGTTTTCAGCCACACGCCCCTGAAACGCCGTGTTTCCGCCCAGTAACACCCATTTCCTGTCAATCACATTACGATCGCCGGAGCGAAGAAAAAGCCGTGAGTAAAAATACTTTCTTCATAGTAAAGTTACTTGGCGCAGTCGCAGTGCGAACTTTGCGCATGCGTACTAAGCGGATTTTCACTGCGATGCGATGAAAAAGAACGAGCGAACAACTCGGAATGAGGGCCATTGCTAAGCTAGGGGGTTTTGTAGTTACATAGTTAAATACTAAAAGCTTTCTTTTAACTGAGTGTTATTGTGCATAACTAATCAGCCACAAAAGCATCACATATTAGAGTCACCAGACTTAAAGATCAGTCAGATTCATGTTGTATAGTTGGCTCTATAAAAGGATCTGCATATGTCCAATCCTGGAGCATCACAGTGCTGTTTGGCTGCACAGTACTTAGCCCAGGATAGATAGATGCCTTATTATATTGATTGCCATTTATCTTCTATCACCTTTATTCTATATATAGAAATGTGAAAGCCCACACTCACTCACTGACTCATCACTAATTCTCTTACTTCCCAATATGTTAGGAAGCTGAAATTAAAACCTAGGCATTCTTCAGGTGGGAAATAGGAAAACTATGTAATTAGAATTTTAATAAACCTCCCCTAAGGGGATGAAAAGGGGGTGACATAATGTCATCATTACGGATGCGTGGCTTGCAGTGCATGAACACTAACGCCCAAACGGACATCCGGATCAAAATTTGGATTGCATCTTCAGTGTGCAGAATTTAATAAACAACTAAAATGGTCCTGTCACTTTTTACCGTATCTGTTACAAGTGCTCCTTGGGTAACACCAAGAACCATGGATTAATGGGGGTAATTCCAAGTTGATCGCAGCAGGAAATTTTTTAGCAGTTGGGCAAAACCATGTGCACTGCAGGGGGGGCAGATATAACATCTGCAGAGAGAGTTAGATTTGGGTGGGTTATTTTGTTTCTGTGCAGGGTAAATACTGGCTGATTTATTTTTACACTGCAATTTAGATTGCAGATTGAACTCACCACACCCAAATCTATCTCTCTCTACACATGTTATATCTGCCCCCCTGCAGTGCACATGGTTTTGCCCAACTGCTGAAAATTTTCCTGCTGCGATCAACTTGGAATTACCCCCAATATGTACTAACATTAAGACATCTCAAATTTACCAAATTTTTAACACTCATTCATATTTACAACCATGAAAATACAAAACTCACGTGCGTAGGACGGGTAAAACAGCTAGTGTTCAATAAAACCTACTCTGTTTGGGAGTGAACTAACCTCTTTGCTCACATTGGCTAAGCACCTACTAACTTGTAGTCATCTGCATGTACCATAAGCTCCCACAAAATGTTCTTAACCTGTATTGAAATAGGGAACATGATGAACTATCAAAGAATATCCCTTGGTACCAGGTTAATAAAAACATATTTGGTATAATATCACAGTTAGTGTTCATTTGGGATGTAGTTGGAATTAGGTTTGCCAATCTATATATTCTCTAGATTCCAAAATTCCCTAGCATTTATCAAAATATCCCTACATCATGATTAGATATGTGTGCCAGCCCTGAAGATTTGGATTTGGATTCATCGGCAGGATTTGGATTTGGATTTGCCAAACAGCCGTGACAGGTATTGGATTTTTTTCCAAAATTGACAAAAAATGCCCAAATCACATATTTTTTGTGTTTTTTTGGCCCTAGAGTATTATTAACCTCAATAACATTAATTTCAAGTAATTTGCAGACACTTTTGACCACCTTAATGCTCACAATGTTGTTTTCAGACACTTTAGGTCAAAGTCTGCAGCCAGCTGGATGGTTACTTACTACTAGGCGACAGAGCAGTGGCACAAACAGACGGCAGTTTGTAGCATATCTATGAACCACTGCCACACAGCAGTGGGATAAGTGAATGGTGGTGCAAGATGGAATTGTCCTTGGGCCCTCCCATTCACCCTTATGTTGGATATTAAACAGGACATGCACACTTTTTTTTTTCCGATTTCTGTTTATTGGTTTTTCAAGAAAAAAAAGTTACAAGGAACAGAATTCAACAATTCCTACACACCACAAACAGTAGAAATATCAATGTAATTTTAGGGATACAAGTCAACAAGTATAACTAACCATAGACAAGACGGACACAAAGGGGGAAATAGAGGGGGGGAAGGAGACATAGCAGAATGATAATCAGGCATGAGTCAGGTTGGGGGATATGATTTGGCAAAGCTCAGCCGTGAAGGAGCAGTACAGATGAACAGGGTACATTCTTAATCAATGAGACAGGAAGAACCTAAGGCAATGTACATATTTGGATAGAAACACCTGAAGAGAATATTTAAAGACCAAGGCCAGTATTTACTAAAAATCCGAGTTTGTCCGATTTGTGTTTTTTTTTCTAAGTCCCAATCTGGGAATTCACTAAGCACCAATCTCGGCAGTGTTTGGACTATTCGTAATGGTTTGATTTGCAAAGTTCCGAAATACGAATGAATAGACCATCGTCAAACGTGGCTGTTATTTCATACAATACGGGCATTCACTATTCATTCGTATTTGGGTGTTAGTTTCTGAGTGCTCAAGTGCGGGTCTGTTTTTTTTAGATTCGTTAAAAAAAAGCAGCAAAAAAATATACCTGCTTTTTCCAGTCGAGTTTGGATAACCATGCACGGATCAGTGAGATCTGTGCATGGTTATCTATGGGAAAGGGTCTGTTTAGTGTAAAAACTGAAAAAAAATAGCGTGTGGTCCCCCCTCCTAAGCATAACCAGCCTCGGGCTCTTTGAGACGGTCCTGGTTGGAAAAATATGGGGGGGAAAATGACAGGGGTTCCCCCATATTTAATCAACCAGCACCGGGCTCTGCGCCTGGTCCTGGTTCCAAAAATACGGGGAACAAAAAGTGTAGGGGTCCACCATATTTTTGAAACCAGCACCGGGCTCCACTAGCCAGGTACATAATGCCACAGCCGGGGGACACTTTTATACTGGTCCCTGCGGCCCTGGCATTACATACCCAACTAGTCACCCCTGGCCGGGGTACCCTGGAGGAGTGGGAACCCCTTAAATCAAGGGGTCCCCCCTCCAGCCACCCGAGGGCCAGGGGTGAAGCCCGAGGCTGTCCCCCCATCCAAGGGCGGCGGATGGGGGGCTGATAGCCTTTTGAAAAAATGTGAATATTGTTTTTAGTAGCAGTACTACAAGTCCCAGCAAGCCTCCCCCACAAGCTAGTACTTGGAGAACCACAAGTACCAGCATGCGGTGGAAAACCGGGCCCGCTGGTACCTGTAGTACTACTGCTAAAAAAATACCCCCAAAAAAACAGGACACACACCGTGAAAGTATAAGTCTATTACATACATGCACACCTCCATACATACATACTTACCTATGTTCCCATGAGGCTCGGTCCTCTTCTCCATGTAGAATCCTTGGGGTACCTGTGAAGAAAATTATACTCACATAATCCAGTGTAGAATCAGACCTTTGTATAATCCACGTACTTGGCAAAATAATAAAACGGAAACCCGACCACGCACTGAAAGGGGTCCCATGTTTACACATGGGACCCCTTTCCCCGACTGCCAGGACCCCCCCTGACTCCTGTCAAAGAGGGTCCCTTCAGTCAGTCAGGGAGCACCACGTCGTGGCACTCTCCTGATTGGCTGTGTGCTCCTGTAGTGTCTGTCAGGCTGCACACGGCAGAGATACAATGTAGCGCCTATGCGCTCCATTGTAGCCAATGGTGGGAACTTTGCGGTCAGCGGTTGACCGAAAGTAACCTCACCGCTGACCGCAAAGTTCCCACCATTGGCTACAATGGAGCGCATAGGCGCTACATTGTATCTGTGCCGTGTGCTGCCTCACAGACACTACAGGAGCACACAGCCAATCAGGAGAGTGCCACGACGTGGCGCTCCCTGATTGGCTGAAGGGACCCTCTTTGACAGGAGTCAGGGGGGGTCCTGGTAGTCGGGGAAAGGGGTCCCATGTGTAAACATGGGACCCCTTTTAGTGCGTGGTCGGGTTTCCATTATATTATTTTGCCAAGTACGTGGATTATACAAAGGTCTGATTCTACACTGGATTATGTGAGTATAATTTTATTCACAGGTACCCCAAGGATTCTACATGGAGAAGAGGACCGAGCCTCTTGGGAACATAGGTAATTATGTATGTATGGAGGTGTGCATGTATGTAATAAACTTATACTTTCACGGTGTGTGTGTCCTGTTTTTTTGGGGGTATTTTTTTAGTAGTAGTACTACAGGTACCAGCGGGCCCAGATTTCCACCTCATGCTGGTACTTGTGGTTCTCCAAGTACCAGCTTGCGGGGGAGGCTTGCTGGGACTTGTAGTACTGCTACTAAAAACAATATTCACATTTTTTCAAAAGGCTGTCAGCCCCCCATCCGCCGCCCTTGGATGGGGGGGACAGCCTCGGGCTTCACCCATGGCCCTTGGGTGGCTGGAGGGGGGGGACACCTTGATTTAAGGGATTCCCACTCCTCCAGGGTACCCCGGCCAGGGGTGACTAGTTGGGTATGTAATGCCAGGGCCGCAGGGACCAGTATAAAAGTGTCCCCCGGCTGTGGCATTATGTACCTGGCTAGTGGAGCCCGATGCTGGTTTAAAAAATACGGGGGACCCCTACGCTTTTTGTCCCCCGTATTTTTGGAACCAGGACCAGGCGCAGAACCCGGTGCTGGTTGATTAAATATGGGGGAACCCCTGTCATTTTTTCCCCCATATTTTTTCAACCAGGACCGGCTCAAAGAGCCCGAGGCTGGTTGTGCTTAGGAGGGGGGACCCCATGCAATTTTTTTCAGTTTTTTTAAGACTTTAATCAACTTTTTAAGGTACACAATGAAGACCTGCACGGATCTCACAGATCCGGCCGGGATTCCTTGTGTTTTGTCAGGCAGTGTTTTACTCATCACTCCCGTAAAACACTGCCTGATATTACGAATCACATCGACATCGGAAAAAACGATTGTGCAAAACTCGGCAGCTTAGTGAATGATCGTATCAGGATTCAAAAAAGTTGCAGTAAAATGCACCCGATACCATATGAGTTCAAACACCCTTCAAAACGGCCAAAACACGAATCTTTGTAAATATACCCCCAAGTTGACAGGATATATATACTCATGAATTACGCTGTTATGAGACCAATCGATATCGCCCTATACCATCCATGAGAGCCAAGGTACTTAAAAATTAAGGCTCTGGAATTATCATCCAACGCTTCAATAAAGAGGTCCCATTTTTTGTGAAAGGAGCGCAAGTTAAACACTTCATTTATAAGAAGGGATCTTACATCAAAATAGAGATTCTGTAACAATTTCTGTTGAAGCTCATGGATGGTGGGAGCGGATTTTTTCGTCCAGTGTATAAGTATTAACTTTTTCGCTACGGTTAAAGCAGTGACCAGAAAGGGGACAATGCGATGAGCATTCTCCTGTAGGGGCCAACTATCGAATTTAAGAGTAGGCAGGCCAGAGGGTCCGGCGATAACTTGAAACCAATGACTGATTGTATATACAGCAATATTTTATTCCAGAATCTACGTATCTTGGAACATTCCCAGACATAGTGAAAAAATTTGGCATTGGACTTTACACATTTGACACAGCACCCAGATTCTCCAGCTGGCGCAATGTAAGCCCGGTATAAAAATCTAAAGTGAACCTTCTGGAGGCAGGCAGACTTCAGATAAGCAAAGGAAGCAGTATAACATAATAGTAACCGCTCTAAATCAACTAGCAGAAAGGGGATATACATTTTTCATGCAGAGAAAATGCAGGTAACATGGGAGGTCAGTCTTATTCTATAATCTACCAATGGAATATAAATATGTTTCACTTTGTACGACCTAGAAATATTAGCCTGAATGGTAGTGAGGCTCCGGTTAGGGGATGACAATTTGAGGGAGCCAACCGGAAGGGATTGAATATAATGTCTAAGCTGCAGGTAAAAATAAAAATGGCTATTGGGCAGAGAGTACATTTGTTGGAGAGATTGAAATGTCGGGAAGTGGCCACCCGGATCGAAGACCTTGTGCACAAGAAGTAACCCCTTTTCTTTCCAGAGTTGGTAGCAAGGGTTATAGAGGGAAGGGGAGAGACCAGGGTTTTCCCAGATGGTGAGATATGGAGAGTAGCGGAAATCTTTTTTGAATTTTTTTATGGAGGCTAATCCAACAAAAGTACGTATCTCGAAAAAGAGGTTGGAGAGCACAGCCCGGGGAACGTCTGAGGATTTAAGATGCAGTAAAGCTGCCGGGGAAAAGGGATGGAAAACCGCCAAGTCTAGGGAGTAGTCCATATACGTGGACATGGACAGTAACCAATCACTAGCGTACCTGAAAAACACCCCGAGGGTGTATGCCTTAAAATCAGGGATGCCAAGCCCACCTTGGGACCTGGGCAGGACCAGTTTGGCATAGGCAATCCGCGGGCATTTCCCTTTCCAAAGGAAGTGGGAGATAAGGGATTTTATAGACAAAATATCTCTGTTGGACAAGGCAATGGGCAACATCTGAATGAGATAGAATAGTTTAGGGAAAATGATCGATTTGATTGCAGCGGTCCTGCCTAACAGTGAGAGGGGTAAGGGATTCCAGGAGTTAAGAAGCGTATCTATTTTACAGATCAAGGGTCAGAAGTTGAGTGAATATAATGTATCCGTCCTACCGGGAACAAGTAAACCTAAATATTTAATATAAGTCGAGGAGATTTTAAATTTAGAAAAGACAGAAGAGGAAGAGAGATCCAAGGAAAAGGTGCCAATAGGAAGAATAACAGACTTGTCTACGTTTATTTTATATCTGGAGATCCTCCCGAAGGCCACTACCGGTTCCATAATGTTTGGAAGTGAATGCAAGGGGTCAGTCATGAAAAGCAGCATGTCATCTGCGAAAAGAGATAGTTTGACCTCCTGGAAGGAAATCCGGACACCTTTAAAGTCTTGAGAGCAACGAAGGGCTGTTGCTAGGGGCTCAATGGCCATAGCAAATAGAAGGGGGGAAAGGGGGCATCCCTGCCTTGTTCCCCTGAAAATAGGAAAGGAGTCGGACAATTGCCCACTACAAAGGATTTGGGAGGTAGGGTTGGTGTAGAGAATTTTAATACAGGATATATAGAAGGGGGAAGACCAAAGCGGGACATGCAAGTACATAAATGGGGCCACTGTACCAGATCGAAGGCCTTCTCCGCATCCAATGAAACTATCACACCTGGGGGGGGGAAATCCCATGAGAGTTTTGGAGATGATGGACCACTGACAGCACCTTACGTACATTGAGAACTGAGTGTCTACCTCGAATGAATCCGGTTTGGTCCGGATGAATGATAGATGGCAAGACTTCCTGTAATCGGTCCGCCAATATCAACGCCAGGATCTTATAATCAGAATTGAGGAGGGAAATAGGCCTGTAGGAACCCGGCAATGTCAGGTCCCTATCAGGCTTAGGTAGGATTTTAATATACACTGAATTAAAGTAGAGAGGGGCTTTACCCGACTGCAGAATGTGGTTAAAGATGGCAACCAGGGAACCTAAGATCTCTAAATGAAGTGCCTTATAGAAACTACCTCCGAACCCATCAGGCCCGGGGGCCTTGCTAGGCTTGAGAGAATTTATAACGCGGGATACCTCCCCAGGTGTAATGGGAGCGGACAAGACCTCCCCCTGCTAGGCAGAGATAGATGGGAGAGGCAGGGATGGCCATATCATGTCCTGGTCTTTAGAAGAAGGAGGATAGGAAGTGGAAGAGGTGACAGGAGGAGAGTACAAATCAGTGTAGAATGTCTTCATAGTGTCCGCTATCTGTTTGTTGGTGGACGTTAATGATCCGTCTGAATTACGTAAAGGATGAACTGCACCCACAGGGTTGGAGCCTTTCAGGATATTCGTAAGAAGTTTACCTGTTTTGTTTCCGAAGCGATGGTAACTGTAATTCATACGTTATAAGTATTTGATACCTCTTTTATTGAGAAATTCAGTGTAGTGAGTGTTGGCTAAAAGATAAGCTGATCTGGTTGATGGGGTAGGATTACTTTGGTAGGAGGAAAAAGTAGAAGTGAGAGTAGTCTGTAAAGAGAGGTAGGTCGCTGCATAATCCTTGTTCAAACGAGACACATAGGAGATGATAGAGCCCCGAAGGACCTACTTGGCGGTTTGCCAAAACAGAGGAGGGTCAGTTACCGAACTGGCAGCATTGTCAGTGGCAAAGCTTTTCCAGCTGTCAGACAGCAATGTTTTTAATTCTGGCGAGGTGAGGAGGTGGGAGGGGAAACGCCAGGAAGCGTGGGAGGGTCGCTCATCCAAGATGCCAAGCTCGAACCACAGCAGGGCATGGTCGGAAATAGTGATCGGTTCAATTGCTACAGAGGATACTCTTGTGGACAAGGTCGTGGAAATCAGGAGATAGTCTATCCTAGAAAACGTACCATAGGCAGCTGAGAGACATGTATATTCCCATGCGGTGGGATTAGAGGACCTCTAAATATCTACTAAGGCTAACTGAGAAGTAAAATGAGGGACACCAAGTTTAGGCAAACTTTTAGGGGGTCTACGTATTGACTTAGCAATAAGTGTAAGAAAGAAGCTTTTATAATAGATAGTGGGAGCGTAAACATTACAGAGAGTGTATACCTGAGAGTGAAGCGTAAGTTTAGTGATAGTAAATCTACCCTCAGGATCAGTAATTGTGTGAAGTATAGTATAGGGAATATTACGCCTAACAAGTATCGCCACACCACGGGCCTTGGAGTTAAATGAGGCCGAGGCAAGGAGTTTCCAACCCAGCATCTGGAGTTTGACCATCTCTGTGTGAACTAAATGTGCTTCCGGTACAAACACCATATCTAGTTTCATTGTGTTAAAGTAAGCCAGGATTTTCCTCCTCTTTGCAGGGGAGTTAAAACCCCCTACATTACATGAACCTATTCTCAGACTGGACATGTAAAATATAACATGGAAAGTATACCATCCATACACAGGCTTGTGGAAAAAGGAAATTACATACCTATATGCTTCGATATACTATCAAAGGTAAAAGGGGGGGGGGAGAAACAAGAGGAAGGGGAGGCACACAGACAAGGATTCAAATACAGAGAAAAAGAAAACTGGTAGAAAGGGGATCACGTGCAGCGTGGTAGTCTAAATACGAAAGCAGACACTTGACTTCTGGAAAAAAAAAAAAATAGTGCAAGCACCGACGTGCTACCAACATATTACCCGGAGCATATGCACCGACCATGACTGGTAAGGTACAATAGAGGGAGCTAAATGAGAGTCACGTAGCAAATAGACTTGGAATGCCGCCAACGTCACGGAGAGGCAGCAAGAGGGGACGGATCCGAGATGTCACCCGACACATCATAAGTACCATCACGTAGAAAGTCATCAGCGTCAGAAGGAGAAAGAAAGTCATATGTCTATCTTTGCAGAATATACAGAGCTTTGCAGGGTATATCAGGGCAAACTTCTGTTTGTTGCGCACAAGCCTTGAGCAGATGCGTGAGAAAGCTTTTCTCGCTTTCGTCTGCTCAGCTGAGAAATCTTGGAATATCCGCAGCTTGACTCCTTCCCAGTTAATAACAGGAATCTTCCGAGAAGCTCTTCATATCTCAAGTTTGTGCATGTAGCTTAGGCACTTAAAAAGTGTGACTCGCGGATGGGGATCATTCTGGTGTGGTGGAGGACCCACCCGGTGAACACGTTCAATTATCATATCTTTACAAAGTTCCTGAATTCCCAGAAGTTGTGGCAAGGTTAGCTTAACGGATTTTTCCAATTCGGGGCCCTTAATGGGCTTGGGGAGTCCCACTACTCGCGTGTTATTACGGCGCGAACGATTTTCGATATCCTCCATGCGGTAAATAAAATATAATTCTCTTTCTCTAAGCGCTTTAACTCGGTTTGCACATCTGCCATATCATGGGCTAGGAAGCCTATTCTGTTTTCAGCCCCTGACACACAAACATTGAGCTGCTGTACTTGTGCAGAAATGTCACTCACCGCCTGGGAGAGAAGCGGCCCCACCGCAGAGGTAACTGCGTCCACCAGATCAGCGTAAGTGAGGGAGCATCGGGTGACCGGAGGTGATAGGGTGCAGCGCCAGGTCCCACCTCTGCAGCCATTTCCTTGGTGGCCGGGGACGCCGTCTGCGCGTCTGTTTTCGGCGCCATGCTGGGATCCACAGCACACTTCACCTTGCGCAGCGTCTGATGCTGTGAACGCTGCGGCTGCGACGAGGTCACAAATTTGTCCATGAGGGACTGTCACTGAGGGGCAGAGAGCAAGGTGAGAGCTCAGGAAGGCTTTTCAGCCGTGTAAAGGTCAGTTAGAACCGGGCACGGAGCAGAGCTGTGAGAGGAAGCTTCTCACTCCATGCACCCAGAACCGGAAGTCGACATGCACACTTTAACAAACTAATAATTTCAGGGACAAAGACTGCCACACTTGTGGCTGAAATGATTGGTTTGTTTGGACCCCAAAAAACAAGCTACCTATTGACTTAAAGCAACAGCTCTACAGTGTCTACAAGATGTCATGGCCACTGCCACTCCTCCTCATCATACAATATTAATTCCTCCCCACTGGATTCCCCCATTACAGATTTCTCTGTATTTCAATGTAATTGCTGGGACAGGTCTTCCAAGTGGAATTTCCATTTCATTTTGATGAACATCATCTTTTCCACATTTTACGGAAGTAGCCTCCTACACCGTTCACTCACAAGGTTCCCAGCTGTGCTGAAAACTCTCTCCAAGTACACACTGGAGGGTGGGCAACTTAAGTAATACAAAGCCAGCTTGTAATAGGTCCTCCATATTTACTTTTTTTCCTTCCAGTATGCCAAGGTACTCTGTGACATGCCTACTTTTACGATGCCATGAAAGTTATCCTCCACCATTCTTTGGATGGTGACCGTATCAGATGGAGTTACAGTAGAGGTGTCACTACTGGGAAATTTATCTAGACCTGACCAGATATCAAAATGGTCTTTGGACTGCTCTGCATCCTCACTAGGTCTTTTGAGAAAACATAGTTTTTTCTTGGCTGTTTCAAAAGAAATTGAAGGAGGAAACATCTGTATCCTCGCTTAGCAAAAAAGGTCTTGATCTACAAGTCCGGCATATTTTGCAGATTTGCCTTGTTTTATCTCCTGCTTCAATTTCTGCAGTTATTCTATTTAGGGGAACCACCTGGCTTAAGCTAGCAGTGTTGGAACTGACTTTACAGGTGGCTACTTCGAAGGTATAAAGCACCTTGCACAAGACAGAAAGTAATTTCCAGTGTGCTGGGCTAAGGTACATACCACCCCCTCCACTCCCAAAGTCATGGCTTGTTGTATAGCTTTGAATGGCTTTCTGCTGTAATGCTTTCACAATATTATTGGCATTATCTGAAATTACAAATCCTGAGGAGAGTCCAAGTGGGTTAAGACATGTCGATATCACATCCGTTAGTTTCTCTAAGAGGTTGTCAGAGGTATGGCTCTTAGTAAAGCCGGTGATACGTAGAGTAGCCTGCCTTTGAATGAGCTGGCGATGTTTGCTAGATAGTACTACTGCTGCTGCTGCTAAAGGTGATTCAACCACCCAGTGGGCTGTCACACCCATATAATCTTTAGTTTGCCCACTCTCACTTGTCCACGTATCTGTGGTTAGGTGGACATTGGCTACAATAGCATTTTTTAGGCTTGTGAATGAGTTTTTTTATAATGTCTTGGTACAGCCAAGGAATGGCCTTTCTGGTGAAATTGAACCGAGATGAAATTTGGTACCGTGCACACGCGACCTCCATTTACTGCCTAAAGCCCACTGAATTGATGGCAGATATTGGACGCAGATCTGTTACTATACAAGCAATCATGGCGTCAGTGACATGCTGTGCGACTGGGTGAGAACTGACATACTTGTTTCTCCTTGCCAAGCATTGCTGAACATTCAATTGTTTTTGGGAAATACTACTAGTACTAGCAGTTTTCTTGGACCACTTTTGGGATGATTAACTACCCCCAGCAGCAGCAGAACCAGCACCAGCAGGCCTTGTGTTTAAGGATTCTTCTGCGGAATCCAGGAAAGGGGAGGATTCACCGAATATTAACAAATTGGTTTCACGACCATATCTGGTCAAAACTGAGGATATTGAGGTTGAGGATGAAGGTATTGGTGGTGGAGATCGCAGGTGCTGGGTTTTAGTAGAGAGAAGTGAGACATTTGCTGCTGGACTGCTTGTTGTTATTTTCTTAGCACCAGTTTCTGACACCCTACACCTGCCATGAGCTCGCTGCAGATGACATAATAGGGTGGAGATTCCCAAATGCTTAACCTGCCTACCTCTACAAATTTTGTTTCCACAAAGACTACAGATGGCTTGGCAAATGTTGTCAAGATTTGGGTGAAAATAATTCCACACATAAGAGGTGAATTTGTTGGTCCGATGCCCAGGCATGACAATGGCTGTGTTATCATGGCCAACAGATGGTTCCACTTGTGCCTGACTTATACACACAACATCCTCATTCTCATCCTCAAGATCCTCATTAGTGCCATCGTCTGCTACATAAATACCCCCCTTATCCTCTTGTATCTCCACGGTGGCATCTTCAACAGCTAGTCACCAGCAATACTTATGCTGCTCATCTCCACACATACAGATGTAACCCTACATAGCACTGATACAAGCCCCATATCCTACAGTGTTAACCAGGAAAAGGGGAGCAGCAGCTTGAGAGGACATAGACATAGACATTACTGGCACAGTAACTGTCATACTGTGAGAGGACCAGAGTACTTCTGCTAGTGAGTCTTCACACCAGCAAGAGGCTGGGGGAGCATAGTGATCCAATTCAGCTATAGTGCCACGGAGAGAGGATTTACCAGATCAAACTTACCAATTAACACCATATTATAATATCCCTTGCGAGCTGCCAGGAATGGGCAACAAATATTACAGCAAACATTAAGGTGACTGTATTATTTATAGTTATTTTGTCGGAGAACTGGCAAATGTATCAGTATAACAGTTTATAGCAAGTGTGGCAACAAACTAATAAACTACAAACTATAGACTCGGTACTATGTGTAATGCCACAGTAAACGAAAGGCTTTCCTTACTTACATACTCAAGTCAGTGACTGACTGAATATCCATATCCCCTGGACTTACTGACTTACAGTAGCTTATGGAAAAGAAATAAGCCACAGAGAGAAAAACATACTTAAACTGCACTAATTGCCCTCTAATAAATTCAGAGGACATGGATACAAGGATATATTTGTCACTTCCAGGGCCCCAACGTTGGTACTGCAGTTAGATATGTGTTTACTGGTAAAACTCACTCATGCTGACTAAAATACCCTGGTATTCAGGTACTTGCCAATACATTCTACAGTGTGTT
Organism: Pseudophryne corroboree; assembly: GCF_028390025.1. Lineage (NCBI taxonomy): Eukaryota > Metazoa > Chordata > Amphibia > Anura > Myobatrachidae > Pseudophryne > Pseudophryne corroboree. Next base: position 217,308,981 of record NC_086450.1, read on the forward strand.
TTTGGTAATACAGTATATTTTTTATATATTTTTGTAATGCATGCAAATATACTCTGTATAGGAAGCAGAAGGGTATGCAGTGAAGGAATATTCTTACATTTAAATTGTAAACTGATCTCACTGTACTAATTTCGCTGAATTTAATAAAACTCATCTTGAATTAAAATTATACTTACCAATGAAGCTTTCAGTTGGCAGTTGACGAAGTTGATGACCTGAAAAAGAAAGGGAAGGTAATTTAACCTATGTGTGTAATTTGATTTTACTGTCTATACGCCATATTAGTTTAATACTCCTTCCATTCAAGTATATGAGTATATGTGATTTAGGCTTACCCAAGTGAGCCTAGAAATTTAGCTTGGGTGGAGGTACTCAATATTACCATAACCACCCATCTGATGGTGACATCAACTAAGGGTAAAGGGTGGTTACTACTGGAGGCACTGCTGAGATAGGATTGAGGGAACCAGTCGTATCCCATTTATTGCATTTATATGCCCTGAAATTCCTGAAGGCAGAGAAAACCTCCCCATGATTGTTGGAACAAATACCCAATTATATCAAGAATTGACTGACTGGTGTAGGGAAGAAGATAGAAAGGCCAGTATAAGCACCTTGGTTGTTCAGACCAATGAAGAATCAGCATGCTTAAAACCCGAAACTGCTGAAAGGCCAGTAAAGGTTTCTCCTATCTGGGAAAATGACTATGATCAGTATTTCAAGGGGAGTGATATCTCGGGCCCTGAGAAGGATGCTTTGATATGAGAATTAGTGAAGAGGGCTCAAGCTTTCTCAGTGGAAGAATGGGACCAAGGAAAAGCTAAAGGAGTGGTGTATCAAATCAAACTAACCAATGATACCCCTTTCCGTGAACGATCTCGTAGGATCGCTCCTGCATATTTTGATGACATAAGAACACATTTAAAAGGACTATTAGAGAATCAAGTCATTATTGAGTCCAGAAGTCCATACGCTTCGCCCATTGTTATAGCCACAAAAAAATAAGAATTTACTTACCGATAATTCTATTTCTCATAGTCCGTAGTGGATGCTGGGGACTCCGTAAGGACCATGGGGAATAGCGGCTCCGCAGGAGACTGGGCACATCTAAAGAAAGCTTTAGGACTAACTGGTGTGCACTGGCTCCTCCCCCTATGACCCTCCTCCAAGCCTCAGTTAGGATACTGTGCCCGGACGAGCGTACACAATAAGGAAGGATTTTGAATCCCGGGTAAGACTCATACCAGCCACACCAATCACACCGTATAACCTGTGATCTGAACCCAGTTAACAGCATGATAACAGAGGAGCCTCTGAAAGATGGCTCACAACAATAATAACCCGATTTTTGTAACAATAACTATGTACAAGTATTGCAGACAATCCGCACTTGGGATGGGCGCCCAGCATCCACTACGGACTATGAGAAATAGAATTATCGGTAAGTAAATTCTTATTTTCTCTAACGTCCTAAGTGGATGCTGGGGACTCCGTAAGGACCATGGGGATTATACCAAAGCTCCCAAACGGGCGGGAGAGTGCGGATGACTCTGCAGCACCAAATGAGAGAACTCCAGGTCCTCCTCAGCCAGGATATCAATTTTGTAGAATTTTACAAACGTATTTGCTCCTGACCAAGTAGCTGCTCGGCAAAGTTGTAAAGCCGAGACCCCTCGGGCAGCCGCCCAAGATGAGCCCACCTTCCTTGTGGAGTGGGCATTTACAGATTTTTGGCTGTGGCAGGCCTGCCACAGAATGTGCAAGCTGAATTGTACTACAAATCCAACGAGCAATAGTCTGCTTAGAAGCAGGAGCACCCAGCTTGTTGGGTGCACACAGGATAAACAGCGAGTCAGATTTCCTGACTCCAGCCGTCCTGGAAACATATATTTTCAGGGCACTGACAACGTCTAGCAACTTGGAGGCCTCCAAGTCCCTAGTAGCCGCAGGCACCACCAATAGGTTGGTTCAGGTGAGACGCTGAAACCACCTTGGGGAGAAACTGAGGACGAGTCCTCAATTCCGCCCTGTCCGAATGGAAAATCAGATAAGGGCTTTTTCAGGATATAGCCGCCAATTCTGACACGCGCCTGGCCCAGGCCAGGTCCAACAGCATGACCACTTTCCATGTGAGATATTTTAACTCCACAGATTTAAGTGGTTCAAACCAATGTGACTTTTGGAACCCAAAACTACATTGAGATCCCAAAGTGCCACTGGAGGCACAAAAGGAGGCTGTATATGCTGTACCCCTTTTACAAACAGCTGAACTTCAGGGACTGAAGCTAGTTCTTTTTGGAAGAAAATTGACAGAGCCGAAATCTGAACCTTAATGGACCCCAATTTCAGGCCCATAGACACTCCTGTTTGCAGGAAATGTAGGAATCGACCCAGTTGAATTTCCTCCGTCGGGCCTTACTGGCCTCGCACCACGCAACATATTTTCGCCAATTGCGGTGATGTTTTTGCGGTTACATCCTTCCTGGCTTTGATCAGGATAGGGATGACTTCATCCGGAATGCCTTTTTTCCTTCAGGATCCGGCGTTCAACCGCCATGCCGTCAAATGCAGCCGCGGTAAGTCTTGGAACAGACAGGGTCCTTGCTGGAGCAGGTCCCTTCTTAGAGGTAGAGGCCACGGATCCTCCGTGAGCATCTCTTGAAGTTCCGGTTACCAAGTCCTTCTTGGCCAATCCGGAGCCCCGAATATAGTGCTTTCTCCTCTCCATCTTATCAATCTCAGTACCTTGGGTATGAGAGGCAGAGGAGGGAACACATACACTGACTGGTACACCCACGGTGTTACCAGAGCGTCTACAACTATTGCCTGAGGGTCTCTTGACCTGGCGCAATACCTGTCGAGTTTTTTAATCATGTGGACGACTTCTGGGTGAAGTCCCACTCTCCCGGGTGGAGGTCGTGCTGAGGAAGTCTGCTTCCCAGTTGTCCACTCCCGGAATGAATACTGTTGACAGTGCTATCACATGATTTTCCGCCCAGCGAAGAATCCCTGCAGCTTCTGCCATTGCCCTCCTGCTTCTTGTGCCACCCTGTCTGTTTACGTGGGTGACTGCCATGATGTTGTCCGACTGGATCAACACCGGCTGACCTTGAAGCAGAGGTCTTGCTAAGCTTAGAGCATTGTAAATGACCTTTAGCTTCAGGATATTTATGTGAAGTGATGTATCCAGGCTTGACCCTAAGCCCTGGATATTCCTTCCCTGTTTGACTGCTCCCCAGCCTCGCAGGCTGGCATCCATGGTCACCAGGACCCAGTCCTGAATGCCGAATCTGCGGCCCTCTAGAAGATGAGCACTCTGCAACCACCACCGGATGGATACCCTTGTCCTTGGTGACAGGGTTATCCGCTGATGCATCTGAAAATGCGACCCGGACCATTTGTCCAGTAGGTTCCATTGGAAAGTTCTTGCGTGGAATCTAACGAATGGGATTGCTTCGTAGGAAGCCACCATTTTTACCCAGAACCCTTGTGCATTGATGCACTGAGACTTGGTTCGGTTTTAGGAGGTTCCTGACTAGCTCGGATAACTCCCTGGCTTTCTCTTCCGGGAGAAACACCTTTTTTCTGGACTGTGTCCAGGAACATCCCTAGGAAACAGAAGACAAGTCGTCGGAACCAGCTGCGATTTTGGAATATTGAGAATCCAATCGTGCTGCCGCAACACTACCTGAGATAGTGCTACACCGACTTCCAACTGTTCCCTGGATCTTACCCTTATCAGGGAATCGTCCAAGTAAGGGATAACTAAAATTCCCTTCCTTCGAAGGGATATCATTTCGGCCATTACCTTGGTAGAGACCCGGGGTGCCGTGGACCATCCCTACGGCAGCGTCTGAACTGATAGTGACAGTTCTGTACCATAACCTGAGGTACCCTTGGTGAGAAGGGTAAATTTTGACATGAAGGTAAGCATCCTTGATGTCCCGAGACATCATGTAGTCCCCTTCTTCCAGGTTCGCAATCACTGCTCTGAGTGACTCAATCTTGAATTTGAACCTCTGTATGTAAGTGTTCAAAGATTTTAGATTTTAGATTTAGAATCGGTCTCACCGAGCCGTCTGGCTTCGGTACCACAATAGTGTGGAATAATACCCCGTTCCCTGTTGCAGGAGGGGTACCTTGATTATCACCTGCTGGGAATACAGCTTGTGAATGGCTTCCAAAACTGCCTCCCTGTCAGAGGGAGACGTCGGTAAAGCCGACGTTTGGAAACGGCGAGGGGGAGACGTCTCGAATTTCAATATGTACCCTTGAGATATTACCTGAAGGATCCAGGGGTCTACTTGCGAGTGAGCCCACTGCGCACTGAAATTCATTGAGAACGGGCCCCCACCGTGCCTGAGCTTGTAAGGCCCTAGCGTCATACTGAGGGCTTTGCAGAGGCGGGAAAGGATTTCTGTTCCTGGGAACTGGGTAATCTCTTCAGCCTTTTTCCTCTCCCTCTGTCACGAGCAGAAAAGAGGAACCTTTTGTCCGCTTGCCAACAAAGGACTGCGCCTGATAATACGGCGTCTTATTTGAGAGGCGACCTGGGGTACAAACGTGGATTTCCCAGTTGTTGCCGTGGCCACCAGGTCTAAAAGACCGACCCCAAATGTCCCCTTTCAAAGGCAATACTTCCAAATGCCGTTTGGAATCCGCATCACCTGACCATTTTACTGGTAGAATTGGACAACACACTTATACTTGATGCCAGTCGGCAAATATTCCGCTGTGCATCCTGCATATATAGAAATGCATCTTTTAAATGCTCTATAGGCAATAATATACTATCCTTATCTAGGATATCAATATTTCCAGTCAGGGAATCCGACCATGCCAACCCAGCACTGCACCTCCAGCAGTGCCAGATTAAGGTCCACATGGGCCTGGAGCTGAAATTTACAAAGGGCCTAATTGTGCGCGGCAACAAGGGATATGGCTAGTGATATGAGGGGCATGGGGTACAGTGATCGCGCTGAACGAAAAAAAGTTGTGGGTCCCAGGGACTCCTCACTTTAAGAAATTGGGGTCCTACTACACGGGTTCTGGGTCCCATCACAATTTATGCATTATAGGCAGTGCTGGGGGAAGGCAGTTGGGGTAGAGCTAGGGGTTGAAGCAGGGAACACTTGGGGCAGGTAGAGGGTTAAGGGCAGGCAGTGCTGGGGGTAGTGAGGAGGTAAGAGCAGGCAACAGTTTGAGAAGTGCTGTGAGTGGGTAGCAGTTGGGGTAGAGGGAGATAAGGGCATGCAGGAGAGGGTGAGGGTAAGGAAAGACAGCAGCTGGGGCAGCACTGGGGATAGGAAGGGTGTAAGTGTAGGTAGGTACTGGAGGCAGTACTGGGGATAGTGGTAGGTTGCAGCTGGGGCAGTATTGAGGGCAAGGAGTGGGTTAAGGGCAGAAAGTACAGAGGTAATGCTGGAGGTAGCGAGGGGGTAAATTTGTGGGTTGAAAGTACACTGCTTTGTAATTATACCAGTAAATCATGGTGAAAGGTAGTTTTCTATTGCCGTAGTAACTGGCAATAGAAAACCAGAGGTAGAGGGTGATGCCTTGTGGAGACAGAGAGTGCCAGGAGAGTGGGTGATGGGGAGATTGTGATGCAGGGGAGAAGCAGAGGGTGACAGGGAGAGGCAGAGGGTGACAGGAGATTGTGATAGTGAGAGGCATTGGGTGACGCCAGGGTGTGGGTGACATAGAGGATAACGGGGAGAGGCCGTCGGTGACAGTGGAGTGAGGTGACAAGTAGATATAGGAGGAGACGGAGAGGCAGTGGGTGACAGGAAAGGGTGATGGGGATAGAGAGGGTGATGGGGAGAGACAGTGGGAGACAGAGAGGCAGTGGGTGACAGTGTCACGTCTCCTCTATGCGTGCACAGATGAAGCTTGGGCGTACGCTCCAGCTGCTCCAATTGTGATGGATATGGGACAGACCTAAAAGGGGAGGGCCAGCTGTTGAGAATGGGGTAAGGGACCCGAGGTAGGGGTACCAGACAGAGCGGTGGGGATGGAGCCATGACAGAGCATGGAAGGCGGGACAGAGCGAGTGATGGGCCCAATATGCTAATATGCAAAATGTCCCTAAATAACAATTAGAACACTGTCAGGATAATTATGGAACCACTGCCTGCTACAATGTCTCACCTGGTGAATGCACCCCCAGGGCCCCAGCACCCTCAGCTGTTCCACTGACACCAGATGGTGCGAATGCAGCAGTAGAGACTTCCGCCAATTCTCCCTGAGCCTGGCATTCATGCTGCCTGCCCCGAGTCCTCTCACTCCATGTCCTGCAGAATCAGATAGAGCAGCAGAACTCCCATCCACACAAACAGTGACCCAGAGCGCGCTACTGCACAGTGCACACAGCTGCCACACACACAGTGACCCGGAGCGCACTACTGCACAGTGCACACAGCTCCTCAGCCACAGCCAGAAGGGGGCAAAGCCCCGGCTCCAGTGTCGTAAGTTTATTCCCATTGCCCGGAGGCAAGTTAGAGTTCGGTGCCCCCCACTCCCACATAGCTATCTACCCTATTATAGCTATCCCTTCCTCACACACACACTCTCCCCCCTTAGCTCCCCAGAAACACACATATAGCGCACCACCCTCACACAATCCCCCATCACAAAGCTTCTCCCCCTTCCTGCTGCTCCTTATCTACCCTCTGCCCGCTCCCTCCTGACTGGTCAGTGGACCTCCTTAGGTGACAAAACGGGATGGGGCTCACTCACTGATCCCCCTAATTTTCGTGCCACCTAGCTCCTCTCCCCCTTAGATGGCTCCAGCACCATCTTGGCATCCTTTGCCCCTAATACAGACACACAGACCCTCCCCCCACACACACAGCTATCTACCCTATTATAGCTATCCCTTCCTCACTCCCCCCCCCAAAAAAAAACACACACACACACACACACACACACACACACACACACACACACACACACACACACACACACACACACACACACACACACACACAGTGCTGTCACCCATTACAGTCAGTTCCCTTGAAACACACATACAGTGTACCACCCTCACACAATACCCCATCAGAAAGATGTCCTGTCCTCACACAGACCCAACCCCCCCCCCCTTACTCAGCTCCCCTCAAACCGCCCTGCCCCCTCACATACAGCGTAGGTCACCTTTCCTCATACACACAGCAAGCTATCCTCCCCACAGACACACACACACACACACACACACACACACACACACACAGCAAGCTATCCTCCCCACAGACAGACAGACAGACAGACACACACACACACACACACACACACACACAGTGCTGTCACCCATTACAGTCAGTTCCCTTGAAACACACATACAGCGCACCACCCTCACACAATACCCCATCAGAAAGATGTCCTGTCCTCACACAGACCCAATCCCCCCTTACTCAGCTCCCCTCAAACCGCCCTGCCCCCTCACATATATCGTAGGTCACCTTTCCTCATACACACAGCAAGCTATCCTCCCCACAGACACACAAACTCTTTAGTCCACCAACACAGATCGGCTCCCCTACACTGATATCTCCTCCAGGCGCAGCGTCATAACGGCCGGCTTTCACTTCCGCCGCAGGGGATCATCTGCTGAGCGTCTGTTTCCAGTGTAGACTGTGCTGCACTGCTTCTTCCGATCACTGCTGCCCACAGTGATGGGGACACAGTGTTAGAGAAGACACCACTTCTGAGAGTGACACTCAGTCGCCAGGTAGGGGGGGATGTGGGCTGCTCGATCACTGACCAGCAGTGAACGGGACACGCTGGAGGCGGAGCCGCGGCTGCAGGAGGACCGACTGGGTCTCAGGCGGCGATTAAATGTGGAGATGGGAGGCGCTGCTGGCAGTGATTGAATGTGGAGACGGGAACGCTGCCGGCGGTGATTGGATGTGGAGACGGGGACGCTGCCGGCGGTGATTGGCTGAAACAGGTAATGCTGCTGATTGGTTGGGGAGTCAGAGCGCATCCTGCAGGACCCGCTCAGATTTCAAATTTGAGTCCCTCACTGCCTATAGCACGTAAAACACACACACATACAGTACACACACGTACACCACCACAACATACACACACACAGTACACACTACACACACATACCGTACGTACACACCACATGTACATACAGTACACACACACCACCACATATACACACACATAGTACACACTACACACATACAGTACAGACACACACACTACTGCTGCATATACACACACAGTACACCAATACACACCACCACATATGCACACACATACAGTACACACACACACTACTGCTGCTTATATACACACACACACCGCCACATATATACACACAGTAGAGTACACACTACACACATGCAGTACACACACACACACCACTGCAGAATATACACTCAGGACAACACAAACACCACTGCTGCAAGCATATACACACACCACCACATATAAACACACACACAAACAGTACACACTACATATACCTTCAGTACCAGGCTTCCTGCAGCAGCTGCAGCTCCTCGTGTAGTCTGGGGGCGGAGCTTGTGACAGGCTCAGTCAGGACCCCGGAGAAGGAGAGACTGGAGGGGAGGGGTGGCCACCACACTGCCTGCACAGCTCTCTGTGATTCATCTCAGAGAGTACCGGATCTGGAGGAGGCGAGGTAGGGCATAGAGGGCAGCCGCTTACGCTGGCAGTGTGTGACAGGAAAAAGTTTTTTTTTCCTGTCAACGCTGTCAGTGAGTCTCCTGTGGGCCTATTTTCAATGGGGGGCCTGGAGCTGCAGCTCCATCCGCCCCATTGTTAATCCGGCCCTGACCTCCAGGCTGAGGCGATTGCTGGTCGCAGTATAACACCAGTATGTGTGTGAATACATTTTTGGATACCCTCCTGCTTTCTATCAGCAGGATCCTTAAGGGCGGCCATCTCATGAGAGGGTAGAGCCCTTGTTCTTACAAGTGTGTGAGCGCCTTATCCCCCCTAGGGGGTGTTTCCCAACGCACCCTAACCTCTGGCGGGAAAGGGTATACAGTCAATACTTTTTAAGAAATTATCAATTGTTATCGGGGGGAAACCCACGCATCATCACACATCTCATTTTATTTCTCAGATTCAGGAAAACTACAGGTAGTTTTTCCCTCACCGAACATAATACCCCTTTTTGGTGGTACTCGTATTATCAGAAATGTATAAAACATTTTCCATTGTCTCAATCATGTAACGTGTGGCCCTACTGGAAATCACGGTTGTCTCTTCACCGTCGACACAGGAGTCAGTATCCGTGTCGGCGTCTGTATCTGCCATCTGAGGTAACGGGCGCTTTAGAGCAACTGACGGCCTATGAGACGTCTGGACAGGCACAAGCTGAGTAGCTGGCTGTCTCATGTCAACCACTGTTTTTTTTTTTATACAGAGCTGACACTGTCACGTAATTTTCAACAGTACATCCACTCAGGTGTCGACCCCCTAGGTGGTGACATCACTGTTACAGACACTCTGCTCCGTCTCCACATCATTTTTCTCCTCATACATGTCGACACAAACGTACCGACACACAGCACACACACAGGGAATGCTCTGATAGAGGACAGGACCCCACTAGCCCTTTGGGGAGACAGAGGGAGAGTATGCCAGCACACACCAGAGCGCTATATATATATACAGGGATAACCTTATATAAGTGTTTTTCCCCTTATAGCTGCTGTATGTTTTAATACTGCGCCTAATTAGTGCCCCCCTCTCTTTTTTTAACCCTTTCTGTAGTGTAGTGACTGCAGGGAAGAGCCAGGGAGCTTCCCTCCAACTGTGCTGTGAGGGAAAATGGCGCCAGTGTGCTGAGGAGATAGGCTCCGCCCCCTTTTCGGCGGCCTTATCACCCGTTTTTCTGTATATTCTGGCAGGGGTTAAATGCATCCATATAGCCCAGGAGCTATATGTGATGTATTTTTTGCCATGTAAGGTATTTTTATCATGTTTTATTGCGTCTCAGGGCGCCCCCCCCAGCGCCCTGCACCCTCAGTGACCGGAGTATGAAGTGTGCTGAGAGCAATGGCGCACAGCTGCAGTGCTGTGCGCTACCTTATTGAAGACAGGAACGTCTTCTGCCGCCGATTTTTTCCGGACCTCTTCGCTCTTCTGGCTCTGTAAGGGGGCCGGCGGCGCGGCTCCGGGACCCATCCAGGCTGGGCCTGTGATCGTCCCTCTGGAGCTAATGTCCAGTAGCCAAGAAGCCCAATCCACTCTGCACGCAGGTGAGTTCGCTTCTTCTCCCCTTAGTCCCTCGATGCAGTGAGCCTGTTGCCAGCAGGTCTCACTGAAAATAACAAACCTAAACTAAAACTTTCACTAAGAAGCTCAGGAGAGCCCCTAGTGTGCACCCTTCTCGTCGGGCACAGAAATCTAACTGAGGCTTGAAGGAGGGTCATAGGGGGAGGAGCCAGTGCACACCAGTTAGTCCTAAAGCTTTCTTTAGATGTGCCCAGTCTCCTGCGGAGCCGCTATTCCCCAAGGTCCTTACAAAGTCCCCAGCATCCACTTAGGACGTTAGAGAAAGAATGGGAACATCCGTATGTGCGTGGATTATAGAACATTGAATCAACGGACTGTACTGGACCAATATACTGTTCCCAAAATCGATGAGGCTTTGGACTGCCTTCAAGGCAGTAATTGGTGTTCAGTTCTGGACTTAAGAGTGGTTTGTTACCTATGTGCTCTAGCGATAGAGAGAAGACTGCATTAATTTGCCCTCTGGGGTTTTTCGAATTCTTAATGATGCCTCAGGAAATCAGAGGAGCTCCCGCAACTTTCCAGCAAACTATGGACAAGGTAGTTGGGGATATGAACTACCGTGAGGTGTTAGTATATCTGGATGATATAATAGTTTTCGGAAATTCAGAGTGATAGACCGGCTGATTGAAGGAGGGTTGAAATTGTCTTTGGACAAATGTCACTTATGCCAGTCTTCTGTAAAGTATTTAGGTCACATCGTCAGCCATGAAGGGGTAGCCACTGATCGTGCTAAGGTGGAAGTAGTGAATAAGTGGCCCAATTCCACTAAATTGAAAGACTTGCACTCTTTCCTAGGTTTTTGTGGGTATTACCAGAAGTTCGTTCCGGGATATTCAAGAATAGCTAAGCCCTTGACTGATCTTACAAAAGGATACCCACCAGTTTGGAAGAAGAAGACCCTATTACAGAAAAAGCTGTGTTCAACTTAAGAGAGTTACGTTCAGCCAAGTGAGCCATTTGGAGAAAGGTGGAGCCCTCAATGTGAGAGAGCCTTTGGAGAGCTAAAAGAATGTTTTACCAATGCTCCTGTTTTAGCATATGCAGACCCTAACTTACCGTATACACTGCATACAGATGCTTCTCAAGACGGTATAGGGGGAGTATTATATCAACTACACCAAAACAAATTAAGACCGATAGCATTCGTAAGTAGGGGGTTGTCAAAAAGCGAAAAAAGGTATCCAACTCATAAGTTGGAGTTTCTGGCCTTGAAATGGTGCATAGTTGAAAAGTTTCATGACTATCTATATGGCGCTTGCTTTGAAGTCCATACAGATAATAACCCACTTACCTACATTCAGACTACAGTGAGGCTAGATGCCACTGGTCACTGCTGGCTGTCGGCTCTAACATTGTATGATTTCAGGATCAGATATTGAACCGGTAATACAAATACAGATGCTGATTCCTTGTCCAGGATACCTAACCAATCACCTGATGATACAGAAGAAGAATGGATAGAAGTGCCAGCAGGAGAAATAAAGTGATGTGTCACCTTGTTAATCATATAAGGAGTGGTAATGAAACACAGGAATTATTAAGCAGCCTGGGAGCTACTGGGCAGGCTATACCATTATCTTATTGCTGGATCAGTAATATGGAGCTTGAGGGAATATCTAAAGTTAGGCCTCGCCAATTGCAAAAGGATCAGAAGCATGACCCCTGTATAGGATATGTAATATCTAAGCTGACAGGAAGTGCAACAGTACCCATACCCCAAGAATGGGCTAGGGATATTCAACTGTTAGAAAGACAAATAAATAATTTGTTATTTAACAAAAGGATCCTATACCGGAACCGACCAAAAATGAATGGGAGAGGAAAATTCCAACTTGTACTTCCTCAGAAGCATCGAGGCCAAGTATTAAAAGCCCTGCACGATGACCATGGACATCTAGGAATTGATAAAACCATGGGGTTAATAACTGATAGGTTTTATTGGCCAAATATGAAAGTTGAAATAGAAGAATACTGCAAGACCTGTGGGAATTGCATAACAAGGAAATCCTTACCTGCAAAAACTGCTCCATTAGTCACAATCCAAAGTAGTGGCCACATAGATCTAGTGTGTATAGACTACTTATCCCTAGAAGTTGAACCTGGAAAAAAGTGTTATGTACTTGTTGTGATGGACCATTTCACTCGCTTTGCGCAAGCTTATGTAACACCCAACCAGAAAGCTTAGACAGTGGCCACTACCCTATGGGACCGGTTCTTTATTCAGTATGGACTACCCAATAGACTGCATTCCGATCAAGGGAGGGATTTTGAAAGCAAACTTACAAAAGAACTGTGTGCAACTTGTGAAATCGAAAAATCTAGGACTACCCCGTGTAACCCGCAAGGAGATCCTCAACCTGAGAGGTTTAATCGCACATTATTAAATATGCTAGGAACCATAAATCCCTTAGATAAAGTCAAATGGAAAAGGCATATCAATAGATTAGTGCATGCTTATAATTGTACATGAAATGAAGCTACTGGAATGTCTCCATATTTCCTCATGTTTGGGAGAGAGGCTAAATTGCCTATTGATGTGTGCCTGGGAGTATCTCCTGATGGAGAAACTTTCCCTTCTCACTCTAAGTATGTGGAAAACTTGAGGGAGGAATTGAAATTGGCCTATGAGTTAGCAAATGAATCTGCCAAGAAACTGGGAGAGAAGAACAAAGTGTATTATGACAGGAAAGTGAGAGATCAAGTTTTAGCTCCAGGAGATAGGGTACTGTTAAGATACCTTGGATTGCAGAAAAAGTTTAAAATAGCTAATTGCTGGAAAGAGGAACCCTATGTTGCGGTGGAGAAATTCCATGATTTACCTGTGTATTAGATTAAACCAGGAAATAGGGAACACCCTTTGCTTGTGTACCATCGTCAACATTTACTCCCGATTGGACGGGAAGTTTGGTTGGGACCTTATACTAAGGGGGAAAATAATTCTAAAAAAAGGAGATATAAAGAAGGAATGGTAGGCCCACAAATGCAAGTTGACAGAGAAGACCAGGAAAGTTTGGAAGAAGAGGAGATGGAAAGTTTGGGATACTATTATAAAGATGTAGATACTACTGCGCTAGGGGGGTCGTCTCCAAAGGTTGGGGATACTACAAGGCCCTTTAAATTTCTAAATAAGGATAGTCCCAGTTTTGAGTATACTGTAGATAACATGACTGAGAACGAGAACGATAGTGCCGAGTATATGTATATTGGGGAGGACACTAATGGGAATGAAAGTGAAAGTGAGGTCCACAATGGCACTATAGGTAGAGGAGGTCCATTGAATGAGGGAGAAAATGAACAATCTGAGGTCGAAGGAAGGCCAAGAAGAGTCTGTCAACCCCCTTATACACTTACCTATGATGAATTAGGGGTATCAAGAGTTGTCCCTAGAGTGTTGCACTCTAATTTAGTATACGGGTGGCCGTATTTTGGAAGTATATATGTATAGAGTCGAAAGGAGAGAGGAAATTAAATATATGAAATAATTTCACAAGTATTTGAGGGTGGTGATTAAATTGCAAGGGTGCAAGTTTATCACCAGGGGGAGAGTGTAACCCTACATAGGGATTTTGTATATATATATATATATATATATATATATATATATTGTATGTATAGTATTTATTTATTATTTATTGCATGAACTATAAAGCAATAAATGCATTTACATAGATTGAAGAGACTATTTACGCACGTGAATAGAAGGTTCAAGAAAAAGGCACCATGAGCCCTGGGCAGGCACCCGCAAGAGGAGCAGTTGGCAGTTACCGGAGGAGAGGGGATATATAGTGCTGCAGGGAGGAGAGCGAGGTGGTGTCGGTTAGAGCTAGGAGAGGTTCAGGATCGGGATGGAGGAGATTGTTGTGTCGGACCAGGAGGCATCTGACCCTGACTCACAGAAACTCACGCTGACTTACTTACCCGATAGGACCCAGAGCACATCAAGCAGCACAGAGGGGGTGCATACAGCCAGCCAGCAGCTGAGCTGCCACAGCAAATGCGGAGGATGGAGAGAGGCAGTGATGCAGGGATGCCACAGAGGGGAAGACTAAGGGCAGAGACTGTCAGATGGACGCGCTCCCCGAGCTGTGGCTCCTCCTCTGAGTGACAGCGCCAGCAACCTGCCTCTTGTGTGAGTACAGTACAATAGTACAGTGTATGCTGAACACAGCGTTAGTCACAGCTGAAAGCCCAGGCCAGTGACAGCAGCTCCACACCTGCACAGGCACAGCATTGATAGAAGCCTGCATAGCCCATACTGATACAAGCCCCATATCCTACAGTGTTAAGCAGGAAAAGGGGAGCAGCAGCTTGAGAGGACATAGACATAGACATACTCAGGCAGCGCATAACTGGCACAGTTAAATGGCACAGTAACTGTCATACTGTGAGAGGACCAGAGTACTTCTGCTAGTGAGTCTTCACACCAGTAAGAGGCTGGGAGAGCATAGTGATCCAATTCAGCTATAGTGCCAGGGAGAGAGGATTTACCAGATCAAACTTACCAATTAACACCATATTATAATATCCCTTGCGAGCTGCCAGGAATGGGCAACAAATATTATAGCAAACAGTAAGGTGACTGTATTGTTTATATTTATTTTGTTGGAGAACTGGCGAATGTATCAGTATAACAATTTATAGCAAGTGTGGCAACAAACTAATAAACTACAAACTATATACTCAGTACTATGTGTAATGCCACAGTAAATGAAAGGCTTTCCTTACTTACATACTCAAGTAACATCAACAGTGACTGACTGAATATCCATATTCACTGGACTTACTGACTTACAGTAGCTTATGGAAAAGGAATAAGCCACAGAGAGAAAAACATACTTAAACTGCACTAATTGCCCTCTAATAAATTCAGAGGACACGGATACAAGGATATATTTGTCACTTCAAGGGCCCCAACGTTGGTACTGCAGTTAGATACGTGTTTACTGGTAAAACTCACTCATGCTGACTAAAATACCCAGGTATTCAGGTACTTGCCAATACATTCATACATTCTACAGTGTGTTTTTTGTAATACAGTATATTTTTTATATATTTTTTGTAATGCATGCAAATATACTCTGTATAGGAAGCAGAAAGGAATGCAGTGAAGGAATATTCTTACATTTAAATTGTAAACTGATCTCACTGTACTAATTTCGCTGAATTTAATAAAACTCTTCTTGAATTAAAATTATACTTACCTATGAAGCTTTCAGTTGAAAGTTGACGAAGTTGATGACCTGAAAAAGAAAGGGAAGGTAATAAACCTATGTGTGTAATTTTATTTTACTGTCTATACACCATATTAGTTTAATACTCCTTCCATTCAAGTATATGAGTATATGTGATTTAGCTCGGGTGGAGGCACTCAATATTGCCATAACCACCCATCTGATGGTGACATCAACTAAGGGTAAAGGGTGGATACACAGAGGGAACAGTAACATTGGAAGGCAGCTTCTCTGAGAGTTTAGGCTCACATATAGGATTTGGAGACGCAATTGGACTCTATTCAGGGATTTTTTACATTTCTGTTTCTGAAGTTTGCACAATTTGTTTTGCTGCTTTAGTGGTTTTCAGGTTTTTTTACACCTCTAAAGTTTGAGTGACAAGATCTTTTATTGTCATGAGAGGCAGAAGATGCCTCACTAACAGTTGCAGAATCATCAGTCATAAATATACAGTAGGCCAAGCCCGGAGTCTTTCCTTGCCACTTTGTGATGTGAATGGCATGTTGGCAATTTTAAGTTTTTCTGCATGAACCAACTTTCTCTTTATTACTGCCTGAGGTCTTTTTTTCTTTACCAGTTGTGTAAACTGTCTATGCCCTTGATCATCAGCTTTAGTACTAGATGACATTAAATCGGCATCATGACTGGTGGAAGCAGCTGGAGCGCTAGTATTTGGTTCTGTAAACTGACTGTTATCAATTTTTGAATTCACAGATCACAATTCACAAATCGGGGTGCAGTGCACACAACAAACAATGTAAAGACGAGCAAAAAATTATTTGTATTTGTTTTTTTTTGGGGGGGAAGCAGATTGTGCCACACTGCATTGACCCCTGGGTGTTGCAAATAGTATCCCAGGGATACAAACTAGAGTTTCAAGACGTTCCCCCATGACGATTTTTCAAATCGACCTTGCCAGCTGCTCCGCCAGAGAGAGAAGCAGTAGTAGCGGCAATCCAAAAATTATGTCAAGACCAGGTAATAGTCCTGGTACCGTTGTCACAACAAGGGCAGGGTTTTTATTCAAGCCTCTTTGTTGTTCTGAAGCCGGACGGCTCGGTCAGACCGATCTTAAATCTAAAAGTTCTGAATTTCTTCCTGAAAAGGTTCAAGTTCAAGATGGAATCACTTCGGGCGGTGAATGCCAGTCAGGAGGAGGGGGACTACTTGGTGTCGGTGGACAAAAAGGATGCTTACCTGCATGTTCCCATTTATCCTCCTCACCAGGCTTATCTGAGATTCGCGATTCAGGATTGCCATTACCGACTCCAGACGTTACTTTTCGGTCTCTCCAATGCGCCGAGGGTATTCACCAAGGTGATGGTGGAGATTATGGTCCTCCTTCGTCAGAAAGGAGTCAATATAATCCCTTATCTGGACGACATCCTGATAAAGGCGAGATCCAGGGAGCAGTTATTACAAAACATATCCCTCTCCCTGACAGTGCTGCAACAACATGGTTGGCTCCTGAAATTGCCAAAGTCACAGTTGATTCCGACAACACGACTGTCATTCTTGGGCATGATTCTGGACACAGAAGTTCAGAGAGTATTTCTTCCACTGGAAAAGGCTCTTGAAATCCAGAAAATGGTAAAACAGATATTGAAACCATCAAGTGTGTCGATCCATCAGTGCATTCGGTTGTTGGGGAAGATGGTGGCGGCCTACGAGGCTATACAGTTTGGCAGGATCCATGCCAGAGTATTCCAGTGGGACCTGTTGGACAAATGGTCGGGGTCACACCTACACATGCACAGAAAGATAATCCTGTCGTCAAAAACCAGGATTTCGCTCCTGTGGTGGTTGCACAGCTCTCACCTGCTAGACGGACTCAGGTTCAGGATTCAGGACTGTGTCTTAGTAACCACGGATGCAAGTCTCCGAGGCTGGGTAGCAGTCTCTCAGGGAGTAAACTTTCAGGGACGTTGGTCACAACAGGAAGCCTGTCTTCACATAAACGTTCTGGAGCTAAAAGCCATTTCCAACGGCCTTCAACAAGCGGTACATCTTCTTCAAGACCGTCCCGTGCAGATTTAGGTGGACAATGTAACAGCAGTCGCATACATAAACAGTCAGGGCAGAATGAAAAGCAGAGTGGCAATGGCAGAGGCGACAAAAATCCTCCTCTGGGCAGAAAAACATCTACAAGTTCTGTCACCAATATTCATTCCGGGAGTAGACAACTGGGAAGCAGACTTCCTCAGCAGACACAATCTCCATCCAGGAGAGTGGGGCCTCCACCAAGAAGTCTTCGTAGAGGTGACAAGTCTTTGGGGATTTCCTCAAATAGACATGATGGTGTCTTGTCTCAACAAGAAGCTTCAGAAATACTGTTCCAGGTCGAGAGACCCTCAAGCAGTAGCAGTGGATGCACTGGTGACCAACTGGGTGTTTCCATCAGTGTATTTTTTCCCTCCACTTCCGCTGATCCCAAAAGTAGTTAGGATCTTAAAAATCGAGCAATCTTCCTTGCCCCAGACTGGCCAAGAAGGGCTTGGTACCCAGATCTTCAGCACTTACTCATAGGAGATCCTCAGCCTCTTCCTCCTCGGGAGGACCTGCTGCAGCAGGGGCCGTGTGTGTACCAAGACTTACCGTGGCTACGTTTGACGGCATGGCTGTTGAGTGCCGTATCCTAGCCAGGAAGGGTATTCCTAAGGAGGTCATCCCCACCCTTATTTAGGCCAGAAAGGGAGTAACGTCAAAACATTACCACCGTATTTGGAGAAAATATGTGTCTTGGTGTGAATCCAAGAAGGCTCATTCGGAAGAGTTTCACTTAGGACGTTTTCTCCATTTTTTGCAGGATGGTGTGGAGGCGAGCCTACGATTGGGATCAATCAAGGTCCAGATTTCGGCCTTGTCAGTGTTCTTCCAAAAACAATTGGCTTCTCTTCCAGAGGTTCAGACCTTCGTGAAAGGGGTTCTGCACACCCAGCCTCCATTCGTGCCTCCAGTGGCACCATGGGACCTTTACGTGGTATTGCAGTTCCTTCAATCGGATTGGTTTGAGCCTCTACAAAAGATAGAGTTGAAGTTTCTCACTTGGAAAGTGGTGATACTTTTGGCATTGGCATCCGCTAGGCAGGTGTCTGAATTGGGGACCTTGTCTCACAAGAGCCCTTACCTGATTTTCCATGAAGATAGGGCAGAGTTGCGAACTCGACAACATTTTCTTCCTAAGGTGGTTTCTGCTTTTCACATAAACCAACCTATTGTGGTGCCAGTAGTTACTGACACATTCACTGATTCAAAGTCTCTAGATGTGGTTAGAGCGTTGAAAATCTATGTTGCTAGAACAGCTCGTATATGGAAAACAGAGGCTATGTTTGTCCTGTATGATCACAACAAGATTGGCTGTCCTGCTTCCAAGCAGACTATAGCACGTTGGATTAGAAATACGATTCAGCAAGCTCATACTATGGCTGGATTGCCATTACCAACGTCGGTAAAGGCCCACTCCACTAAGAAGGTGGGCTCACCCTGGGCGGCTGCCCGGGGGGTCTCGGCAATACAACTTTGCCGAGCAGCTACTTGGTCAGAGTCAAACACATTTGCTAAGTTCTACAAGTTTGACACCTTGGCTGATGAGGACCTAAAGTTTGGTCAATCGGTGCTGCAGGGTCTTCCGCACTCTCCCGCCCGTCCTGGAGCTTTGGTATAGACCCCATGGTCTTGATGTCGTCCCCAGCATACTCTAGGACGTATGAGAAAATAGGATTTTGATAACCTACTGGTAAATCCTTTTCTCCTAGTCCGTAGAGGATGCTGGGCGCCCGTCCCAGTGCGTACTTTGCCTGCAGTTTAGTTATTACAGTTACACAAGTTGTGTTATCTTGGTTTCAGCATGTTTCTGCAATTAGTTCATGCCTGTTGGCATGTGTTATGTTGAATGCCATGTTTGCGGCATGGTTGAGGGTGTGAGTTGGTAGATATCTCACCACTAGTTAAGTAATTCCTTTCCTCGAAATGTCAGTCTCCCTGGGCACATTTCCTACAACTGAGGTCTGGAGGAGGGGCATAGAGGGAGGAGCCAGTTCACACCCAATGAAAAGTCTTTAGAGTGCCCAAGTCTCCTGCAGATCCCGTCTATACCTTATGGTTTTGATGTCGTCCCCAGCATCCTCTACGGACTAGGAGAAAAGGATTTGCCGGTAGGTTATCAAAATTCTATTTTATATATATATATATATATATATATAGAAGGAAGAATCTGGCGGCACTCAGGAGACTTGTATCAAACAGTGTAAATGTTTATTGGAGCAACATCCAACAATTGTTTCGGGCCTCCGCCCGTCGTCAGGGATGTGAATCACATACAGAACATACATTTTATACCACAGTGAAGACCTCCCCCACACATGTGCAATACATTAATCATCTCACCTGTGGGTCACTCACCTTGACAAACGCCAAACTGTTAGCCGCCGCCACGAGCCGTTCCGCTCATCAGCTGCCGCACAGTGGATGACGTCATCAAGGAGCGCCCACAGAGAGACAGAGATCAAGCATCAGAATCGGTTACCTAGGCAACCAATATAACAAAACGTGTTTAAACAAACATTAGTGTATTCAACAAAACCTAAATACAGACAAGTTTTAAAAAAACATGTAGTGAAAACATGAATATCAGTTCATAATAAAAACAAATAAACAGACTATGGGACGCAATATTATAAATTTTCCCAAGAATAAAGAATTAATCAATGTGGCATGTAAATAAACACATACGATCATGTTAATCACGGCATTGATTGGGTGCTGAATCCTTCATTTAGTAGTCTAAATGATACATAATAAATACAGAAATATATTCTATATGCAATAAAGATCTATAAAAAGCTATGTAGCCCATGTTGTTCATTTAGGCCTTTAGGGGCCAATGTGTCCAGTCTAAAGATCCAACGACACTCCAATTGGAGCAATTTCTTGCCCCTGTTTCCACCCCTAATTGATGCCGGTACATGATCTATAAGCCTACTCCTAATACTCGCAATGCTATGCAATTGCTGCGCACAATGGCGGGCCATGGGTTGGTCACTAGATCCTGATTCCAAGGCTGCCCTAATGGCCGACCGATGGTTGGCCATCCTCTCTTTAAATTGGCATTCTGTCTTGCCCACGTAGTACAATCCACATGGGCAAGACAGTACATATATTACAAATCTTGACGTACAGGTAAGGGGGAAGTTAATAGTGTATTTTTTACCCGATCTTGGGTGTGAGATATAATCACCCACTAACATAGAGCGACAGGTGACACAGCCAGTGCATCTGAAGCATCCAGGTTTACGTGACAGAAAGTGTTGTTTAGGTTTGGCCTTCACAAGCTCTGTTACATCAACTTTTACCAGCAAGTCCTTTAGATTTTTACCTCTAGAATATGCAGGCATTATTCTAGTGTTAAGTAGACCTGGAAGATCTTTATCAGTATTGATAATAGGCCAGAATTTCTTGATTTCCCTTTTAGTGTTGTTACTTGCTTCAGTGAATCTATTGACCCAGGGAATCTTTTGTACCCCATTATCAATCTCAGTCTTACTTATTAAAGATGTTTCTCTAGGAATCTCAAGGACCCTTTGTTTGGTGGCCAATAACCTCTTGTAATCATAACCCCTTTGCTCAAACTTTGATACCATATCATCCAATGCTCCATCAATCTTAGAGGGATCACTTGTAATGCGACGCACCCTGAGCATCTGGGAATATGGTAAACCATATTTTAATGGGGGGGGAATGGAAGCTATCCGATTTAAGGATAGTGTTGCGATCTGTATCTTTAACGTATAATGATGTAGATAATTGATTGTCAGTATGTGTAATACATACATCCAAGAAATTTACAGTTGACAAACTCATATCATACGTGAATTTTACAACACTAGAAGATGCATTATGACCATCAAGAAGATTCCTCAAACATTCCATTGGTCCACCCCATATGATTAACAAATCATCTATGAATCTAACGTACATAATGATGTAATGACTGAAAGGATTAGTTAATAACAGGGGTTTCTCCACACAACACATGAAGGCGTTGGCGTACGACGGGGCCACATTCGACCCCATCGCACAGCCAAGACGCTGTAAATAGAAATTTCCATTAAATAAGAAATAATTCCTGGTCAACACCAAAAGTAGTAATTCCAGAAAAAATTCCACTGGGGGGCCAACATAATAAGGATTATCTGTAATAAGTGATGCAACCGCTGATATACCCAAATCATGGGGAATGCATGTATATAGCCCAACGACATCAGCACTACAGAAAACTGTGTTAGGTGCCAATTCACCCAAGCTATCCAGACGAGCAAGAAGATCGTTTGTATCTTTGAGATAAGACAATGATTGTTGTACACATGGATTCAGTAGGGCATCTAAATATACTGAGACTGGCTGGAATAGGGATCCCCTGGCCGATATAATCGGTCTGCCAGGGGGTTTCTCACTATTTTTATGTAACTTGGGCAGTGTGTAAAACATGGGCACCATTGGATAAGAGGTTTTTAAAGCAATAGATAATTCATTAGAAATCCATGTTTTATCTACAGCCCTAGTTAGCACACTGTCCAATTCACTTTTATAATCCATAGTAGGATCTCTCATCAATCTCTCATATACATTGACATCTGACAACTGTCTTTCACATTCTGAAATGTAATCTGATAGGTCCTGAACGACTATGGCTCCGCCCTTATCGGCGCTTCTAATAACTATGTCAGTACGAGACTGAAGATTTTTAAGTGCCTGCCGTTCAGGGCCTGTCATATTGTTACAACCTTTTATATGCTGATTACATTTGTTACCAAGATTGTCCATTAATCGTGAAAAAGTTCTGATCGATGGACTATTAGAGATGGGTTCAAATCTTGATTTAGGTTGCAGTTTTTTAAGCTGCCTGGGAATGTCCGTGTCAGTGTTGAACACTGTAGTTGTTTGGGTCTTAAAGTGTTCACGCAATTTCAATGTCCTATTGAACTTAAACGACTCAACCTTCCACTGAAAGGGATCATGGCGAACAGTAGGTATAAAAGAGAGCCCTTTAGCAAGGACCTTATATTCTAACTGAGATAGTGAGGTTTTAGATAAATTAAAAACCACTTCTCTTACTTGCGTGTCTTGGTTTTTGTTCTGCCTTTTTCTTTGGCCCCCTCGCCGCGTCCTTTTGGTGGCCTGCCAACAGCAGCTCGGGTAATTGCCCCTAAAGGGCGCTCTTGCTGTGAAGTGCTTGCCAGTTGTGGATCATTGTCGCTAATAGAGGTGCTTGATCCCTCATAGTCTGTAAAACGGGCCCTTGCTCTCCGGTTGTGATGGAACGGCTTCTGTTGATTACGGGGAGCTGGATTTGTTAACCATACATATACCCGATTTTGATCATAATCCTGTTGGACCAATCGCTTCTTGTCACGTTTAAATTTAATTAAGTCCTTTTTATACTGATCCAGCTGCGTGGATAATTTCTCCAACCAATTCACCTGTACATCCTGTGCAAGGGCAGGTTTAAATTTTGCCTCAAACTCTGTAATCCTCCCTCTTACTGTTGTCAATTCCTTTGAGGATTCTTCAATAACAAGTAGAAGCAAGTCCATGGAGCACTTATTGAGAATGCCGACCCATTTCTTACAAAAAGGTGCATTATAACGACCTATAGTTGGGGTATTCCGAACCCTAAAACCTCTGGGGATCTGTTTTTCTTTATAATAATCTGCCAGAGTTAGGGCATGATACATATAGTCCAGTTCACGTTTTTTCAGAAAATATAGATCCTTATATAAGTCAGCATTCTCAGGATCAGATGATTCAGCCTGTATTTTACAGGAACTGAGTATGTGCTCAGCTTCCACATCAGAATAACTGAAACATTCTTTGGTGTTTAATTGTGCAAATGCACATCCCGGCACAGCCTGTTCTTCCATTTGTGCAACAAATTCTATTTAGAATGCCACTTAAATCAACGTCCCATAGAATGAAGGGAGGATTTGATCCACTGTAGTATAACAAACTAAGCAATATATCGCTTGGGGTGCCTTGCTATAAGGTATGTAATTGCAGCATACCTCAAACATGTAGAAGCAAAACGGCCGGCACTCCCCCTGCTGCTACAGAAACTGCTCCGGTGCCCTCCATAAGATGCAGGCATCCAAATTGTAGAAGGAAGAATCTGGCGGCACTCAGGAGACTTGTATCAAACAGTGTAAATGTTTATTGGAGCAACATCCAACAATTGTTTCGGGCCTCCGCCCGTCGTCAGGGATGTGAATCACATACAGAACATACATTTTATACCACAGTGAAGACCTCCCCCACACATGTGCAATACATTAATCATCTCACCTGTGGGTCACTCACCTTGACAAACGCCAAACTGTTAGCCGCCGCCACGAGCCGTTCCGCTCATCAGCTGCCGCACAGTGGATGACGTCATCAAGGAGCGCCCACAGAGAGACAGAGATCAAGCATCAGAATCGGTTACCTAGGCAACCAATATAACAAAACGTGTTTAAACAAACATTAGTGTATTCAACAAAACCTAAATACAGACAAGTTTTAAAAAAACATGTAGTGAAAACATGAATATCAGTTCATAATAAAAACAAATAAACAGACTATGGGACGCAATATTATAAATTTTCCCAAGAATAAAGAATTAATCAATGTGGCATGTAAATAAACACATACGATCATGTTAATCACGGCATTGATTGGGTGCTGAATCCTTCATTTGAAATTTTATAATATTGCGTGATTGCTTGATCTCTGTCTCTCTGTGGGCGCTCCTTGATGACGTCATCCACTGTGCGGCAGCTGATGAGCGGAACGGCTCGTGGCGGCGGCTAACAGTTTGGCGTTTGTCAAGGTGAGTGACCCACAGGTGAGATGATTAATGTATTGCACATGTGTGGGGGAGGTCTTCACTGTGGTATAAAATGTATGTTCTGTATGTGATTCACATCCCTGACGACGGGCGGAGGCCCGAAACAATTGTTGGATGTTGCTCCAATAAACATTTACACTGTTTGATACAAGTCTCCTGAGTGCCGCCAGATTCTTCCTTCTACAATTTGGATGCCTGCATCTTATGGAGGGCACCGGAGCAGTTTCTGTAGCAGCAGGGGGAGTGCCGGCCGTTTTGCTTCTACATGTTTGAGGTATGCTGCAATTACATACCTTATAGCAAGGCACCCCAAGCGATATATTGCTTAGTTTGTTATACTACAGTGGATCAAATCCTCCCTTCATTCTATGGGACGTTGATTTAAGTGGCATTCTAAATAGAATTTGTTGCACAAATGGAAGAACAGGCTGTGCCGGGATGTGCATTTGCACAATTAAACACCAAAGAATGTTTCAGTTATTCTGATGTGGAAGCTGAGCACATACTCAGTTCCTGTAAAATACAGGCTGAATCATCTGATCCTGAGAATGCTGACTTATATAAGGATCTATATTTTCTGAAAAAACGTGAACTGGACTATATGTATCATGCCCTAACTCTGGCAGATTATTATAAAGAAAAACAGATCCCCAGAGGTTTTAGGGTTCGGAATACCCCAACTATAGGTCGTTATAATGCACCTTTTTGTAAGAAATGGGTCGGCATTCTCAATAAGTGCTCCATGGACTTGCTTCTACTTGTTATTGAAGAATCCTCAAAGGAATTGACAACAGTAAGAGGGAGGATTACAGAGTTTGAGGCAAAATTTAAACCTGCCCTTGCACAGGATGTACAGGTGAATTGGTTGGAGAAATTATCCACGCAGCTGGATCAGTATAAAAAGGACTTAATTAAATTTAAACGTGACAAGAAGCGATTGGTCCAACAGGATTATGATCAAAATCGGGTATATGTATGGTTAACAAATCCAGCTCCCCGTAATCAACAGAAGCCGTTCCATCACAACCGGAGAGCAAGGGCCCGTTTTACAGACTATGAGGGATCAAGCACCTCTATTAGCGACAATGATCCACAACTGGCAAGCACTTCACAGCAAGAGCGCCCTTTAGGGGCAATTACCCGAGCTGCTGTTGGCAGGCCACCAAAAGGACGCGGCGAGGGGGCCAAAGAAAAAGGCAGAACAAAAACCAAGACACGCAAGTAAGAGAAGTGGTTTTTAATTTATCTAAAACCTCACTATCTCAGTTAGAATATAAGGTCCTTGCTAAAGGGCTCTCTTTTATACCTACTGTTCGCCATGATCCCTTTCAGTGGAAGGTTGAGTCGTTTAAGTTCAATAGGACATTGAAATTGCGTGAACACTTTAAGACCCAAACAACTACAGTGTTCAACACTGACACGGACATTCCCAGGCAGCTTAAAAAACTGCAACCTAAATCAAGATTTGAACCCATCTCTAATAGTCCATCGATCAGAACTTTTTCACGATTAATGGACAATCTTGGTAACAAATGTAATCAGCATATAAAAGGTTGTAACAATATGACAGGCCCTGAACGGCAGGCACTTAAAAATCTTCAGTCTCGTACTGACATAGTTATTAGAAGCGCCGATAAGGGCGGAGCCATAGTCGTTCAGGACCTATCAGATTACATTTCAGAATGTGAAAGACAGTTGTCAGATGTCAATGTATATGAGAGATTGATGAGAGATCCTACTATGGATTATAAAAGTGAATTGGACAGTGTGCTAACTAGGGCTGTAGATAAAACATGGATTTCTAATGAATTATCTATTGCTTTAAAAACCTCTTATCCAATGGTGCCCATGTTTTACACACTGCCCAAGTTACATAAAAATAGTGAGAAACCCCCTGGCAGACCGATTATATCGGCCAGGGGATCCCTATTCCAGCCAGTCTCAGTATATTTAGATGCCCTACTGAATCCATGTGTACAACAATCATTGTCTTATCTCAAAGATACAAACGATCTTCTTGCTCGTCTGGATAGCTTGGGTGAATTGGCACCTAACACAGTTTTCTGTAGTGCTGATGTCGTTGGGCTATATACATGCATTCCCCATGATTTGGGTATATCAGCGGTTGCATCACTTATTACAGATAATCCTTATTATGTTGGCCCCCCAGTGGAATTTTTTCTGGAATTACTACTTTTGGTGTTGACCAGGAATTATTTCTTATTTAATGGAAATTTCTATTTACAGCGTCTTGGCTGTGCGATGGGGTCGAATGTGGCCCCGTCGTACGCCAACGCCTTCATGTGTTGTGTGGAGAAACCCCTGTTATTAACTAATCCTTTCAGTCATTACATCATTATGTACGTTAGATTCATAGATGATTTGTTAATCATATGGGGTGGACCAATGGAATGTTTGAGGAATCTTCTTGATGGTCATAATGCATCTTCTAGTGTTGTAAAATTCACGTATGATATGAGTTTGTCAACTGTAAATTTCTTGGATGTATGTATTACACATACTGACAATCAATTATCTACATCATTATACGTTAAAGATACAGATCGCAACACTATCCTTAAATCGGATAGCTTCCATCCCCCCCCATTAAAATATGGTTTACCATATTCCCAGATGCTCAGGGTGCGTCGCATTACAAGTGATCCCTCTAAGATTGATGGAGCATTGGATGATATGGTATCAAAGTTTGAGCAAAGGGGTTATGATTACAAGAGGTTATTGGCCACCAAACAAAGGGTCCTTGAGATTCCTAGAGAAACATCTTTAATAAGTAAGACTGAGATTGATAATGGGGTACAAAAGATTCCCTGGGTCAATAGATTCACTGAAGCAAGTAACAACACTAAAAGGGAAATCAAGAAATTCTGGCCTATTATCAATACTGATAAAGATCTTCCAGGTCTACTTAACACTAGAATAATGCCTGCATATTCTAGAGGTAAAAATCTAAAGGACTTGCTGGTAAAAGTTGATGTAACAGAGCTTGTGAAGGCCAAACCTAAACAACACTTTCTGTCACGTAAACCTGGATGCTTCAGATGCACTGGCTGTGTCACCTGTCGCTCTATGTTAGTGGGTGATTATATCTCACACCCAAGATCGGGTAAAAAATACACTATTAACTTCCCCCTTACCTGTACGTCAAGATTTGTAATATATGTACTGTCTTGCCCATGTGGATTGTACTACGTGGGCAAGACAGAATGCCAATTTAAAGAGAGGATGGCCAACCATCGGTCGGCCATTAGGGCAGCCTTGGAATCAGGATCTAGTGACCAACCCATGGCCCGCCATTGTGCGCAGCAATTGCATAGCATTGCGAGTATTAGGAGTAGGCTTATAGATCATGTACCGGCATCAATTAGGGGTGGAAACAGGGGCAAGAAATTGCTCCAATTGGAGTGTCGTTGGATCTTTAGACTGGACACATTGGCCCCTAAAGGCCTAAATGAACAACATGGGCTACATAGCTTTTTATAGATCTTTATTGCATATAGAATATATTTCTGTATTTATTATGTATCATTTAGACTACTAAATGAAGGATTCAGCACCCAATCAATGCCGTGATTAACATGATCGTATGTGTTTATTTACATGCCACATTGATTAATTCTTTATTCTTGGGAAAATTTATAATATTGCGTCCCATAGTCTGTTTATTTGTTTTTATTATGAACTGATATTCATGTTTTCACTACATGTTTTTTTAAAACTTGTCTGTATTTAGGTTTTGTTGAATACACTAATGTTTGTTTAAACACGTTTTGTTATATTGGTTGCCTAGGTAACCGATTCTGATGCTTGATCTCTGTCTCTCTGTGGGCGCTCCTTGATGACGTCATCCACTGTGCGGCAGCTGATGAGCGGAACGGCTCGTGGCGGCGGCTAACAGTTTGGCGTTTGTCAAGGTGAGTGACCCACAGGTGAGATGATTAATGTATTGCACATGTGTGGGGGAGGTCTTCACTGTGGTATAAAATGTATGTTCTGTATGTGATTCACATCCCTGACGACGGGCGGAGGCCCGAAACAATTGTTGGATGTTGCTCCAATAAACATTTACACTGTTTGATACAAGTCTCCTGAGTGCCGCCAGATTCTTCCTTCTACAATTTGGATGCCTGCATCTTATGGAGGGCACCGGAGCAGTTTCTGTAGCAGCAGGGGGAGTGCCGGCCGTTTTGCTTCTATATATATATATATATATATAATTAAGAAAATCTGGCGGCACTCAGGAGACTTTTCAACCAGTGATTAATTTAATGGAGTAACATCCATTAAATTAATCACTGGTTGAAAAGTCTCCTGAGTGCCGCCAGATTTTCTTCATTATTCCTGGATGTTTCATCTCATTGAGGGCACCGGAGCAGATGTTATACCAGCAAGGGGAGTTCCGGCTGCTTTGATGCTTTATATATATATATATATATATATATATATATATATATGCTGTATATATTTATATATATATATATATATATATTTATATATATACTGTATATATATATATACATATATATATATATATATATATATATACACACATCACAAACAGACGAGGCGGCACTCCCATCAACGTTTCGGGGTATGCCAACCCATTCATCAGGATAACAGTGCAAAGTGACATAACAAATATTTATAATCACAATCCTCCTCCACTCCCGCTCCCGTTTTCAGCGTTCCGGGATTCCGTCACGACTTCCAGTTTCCGGTCACTGACGTCACTGGAAGCAACGTCATCGTCCTCGCCTGTCCGGCGTCGAAAGGGAGGCTGGGACAGGAGCACAAGACAGTTACTTTGGTAACTGACAACACTGTAAGTCAATCTTATGTTATAAAGTGCAAAGCAAAAGCTTTACACAAATACAATAATTAGAGATGAGCGGGTTCGGTTCCCTGAGAACCGAACCCTACCGAACCTTCCTACCTGAGTCCGGAACCGAGTCAGGCTCGAGTTTTCCCGCCTGACTCGGAAACCAGAACGTGGCAAAACGTCATCATCCCGCTGTCGGATTCTCGCTGAGTTTGGATTCCATATAAGGACCCGTGCGTCGCCGTCATTTTCACTCCAGTCTTGGAGAGGGTAGTGAGAGGACGTGTCTCTGTCCTCAGTGTCTGTGTGAGCGGGAAAGTGGGGTGGCGATTCCAGTGCTGTCTTGTGTTGCTCAGTCCAGTGTAGTGTCTTATGCTGCATCAGTCCAGCCAGTCACAGTGGTGGTGTCCTCTGCTGCTATATGTCCCCAGTGCTGCTGTATAAGTACCTTGCAGTTTTGCTGTGTTGTCTTGCATCAGACCAGGGGTAGTGTCTCTCTTGTGCAGCATCAGTCCAGTGACCAGTCACAGTGGTGGTGTCCTCTGCTGCCATATATCTGGTGTAGCTGTATAAGTCCCTTTCAGTGGTGCTGTGTTGTCCTGCATCAGACCAGGAGTAGGGTCTTGTGCAGCATCAGTCCAGTGACCAGTCACAGTGGTGGTGTCCTCTGCTGCCATATATCCAGTGTTACTGCTGTATATTGCCCATGTTACTGGTGTATAATTCCTGTGATACTGTAATATAATTCCAGTGATACTGGCGTATAATTACAGTGATCCTCCTCAGCGACAGCTACACCAATATCCTCCTCATCCTGCCATATAATTCCAGTGATATTGCTGTATAAATCCTGTGATACTGTCACATAATTCCTGTGATACTGGCGTATAATTCCTGTGATACTAGTGTATAATTCCAGTGATATTGCCATTTAATTCCTGTGATACTGGCATAAAATTCATGTAATACTGGCGTATAATTCTTGTGATTCTGGTGTATAATTTGTGTGATACTGCCGTATAATTCGTGTGATACTGCTGTATAATTCCTGTGATATTGCCGTATAATTCCAGTGATACTGGCGTATAATTCCTGTGATACTGGCGTATAATTCGTGTGATACTGCCATATAATTCCTGTTATATTTATGTATAATTCCCGTGATACTGCCGTATAATTCCAGTGATATTGCCATATAATTACAGTGATCCTCCTCAGCGCCAGCTACACCAATATCCTCCTCATCCTGGTGTACTTCTACAGTGACATCCTCAATCTCAATATCAGCAACTGGACTGTCAGTGCTCCTCTCAGCACTTGCAGGGACATGCAAATGGTGTTAGGAGCCTCCTCTTCCCATACAGTCTTGGGAAGGTCAGGTCTAGACAATGCAACCGCAGACACACTTGGACTCTCCTTGGGGATTTGTGATTTTCTCTGAACTCACAGTTGTTTTTTCCTGTGAATGGCACATTGCCAATTTTACGTTTCTCGTCAGATAAAAAAAAAAATTCTGCTTATTAATTTTTGCTTCTTTGATTTTATATGCCCTCTATGGCATTGGGCATTGTCCTTAGCAGACGATGTTGATGGAATTGCATTGTCAATGTCATGACTGGTGGCAGCAACAGCTTCAGCACTAGTGTTCCTGATCTTCCACTATTTTTTCTGACAAATTTTTATTCTCCATTTCGCAGGACAGCACCCCTTTATTATTACAGCACACAGAACAGTGCCTCTTTATTTTCACAGCATCCCTGTATTTTTAAAGCATACAGGGCCAGTGTACTTTTATTTTAACAACAGCACTCCTGAATTTTTACGGCATACAGAACCAGTATACTTTTTATTTTAACAACAGCACCCCTGTATTTTTGCAGCATACAGGACAGTGTACAACAGCACTCCTGAATTTTTACAGCATACAGGGCCAGTGTACTTTTATTTTAACAACAGTATCCCTGAATTTTTACAGCATACAAAACAGGGCCAGCACCCCTGTATTTTCACAGCATACAGGAGGACAGTGCCCCTGCCCCCCGTAAAACACAGTGACAGCCAGGACAGCAACACCCATGTACAACTGCAGCACCCTTAAAAACACATGAAACAATAGTGACAACCAGAACAGCACCCCTAACAGCACAGGGACACCACAGTGAAAATAGCAGCACCCCTACAGAGCACACATTGACCCCACCTGATGCAATTACCCACAGAGAGAGACAGAGGTCTGTCTCCCTCACTCTCCAAGTCCAGAGTGAAAATGGCTGCGATGCGCAGCTGTTTATATGGAATCCAAAACCCGTGAGATTCTGACAGCGGGATGATGATGTTTTGCCTCGTTCTGGTTTCCAAGTCTGGCTGAAAGTCCTGAGCCGGACTCGGATCTGGGCTTGGAGTGTTAAGTTTGGGGGGGTCGTTTCTCTGAGAACCGAACCTGCTCATCTCTATTTTTATTTTACTTCAAACTAAATTTATTGCCATTGACCCTAAACTATTACCACACTGTACTCTCACCTGCATTTCTGCAAATGTAATGCTCTGTCTCTCTTATAGCCTCCACACCTATTTCCAGTTTTACTACCCTGAATTACCTACTCCACACTACTGTATGTCCATGTTTTCATCAATTCCTTCATCACTCAGTGTATACTTAATATTATATCTTGTCCCCTCTATCCTTCCACTGTAGTCTCCTACACATCCCATCCTCCTCCCTCCTCTGTCTCCCATCCACCCCTCAGCTTCCCTTCCCTTCTCCTCCTCTCCTGTTCTTCATTCATTTCTGCTCCACCATGGTGCTATTACCCTTCCACTTAGCCATTCCTCCTCCCTCCTCTACCTGTCACCTCCCCTCCATCCTCATCACACTGAACTCCCTCCCTGCCCACCTTCTGCAGTTTCCCTTCCTAATGCAGGCACCTGCACCATAATTACTCTCTCACATTCCCTGCCCTCCAAGTTAATTTCACCACAAAGCTTCAGCAACCCTAATAATCTCATAAACATCTCTCCCACAACCTCTATCCCTCCCTCTTGTGACAGCTGGAATGCTAGAACCATCTCCTAGCCATTACAGAAACCTGAGTTTCCCCCTCTGACACCACTTATCCTGCTGCTGTCACTGCTGGGGTCAAATTCACACACCCTTTCCCGGAGGTCAACATGGTGGTGGTGGTGTTGTGGTCCATCTATCATCGGGTTTCTCCTACCAGCTTATACAAGTAGAACTGCCCCTTACATTCTCTACATTTGAGATCCATCCTATATGCCTCTTCCAACCTGTTTACCTTTGAGTAGCTGTCATTAACTGTCTCACTAGCATTCCCACCAAAGTCTTAGATCACTTTGCATCCATTATCTTAGGTGATTTCAACATCCAAATCATTATCGCCACAGAAATCTCTGCCTCCAAACTCCTTAACCTCGCATCATCACTTGGTCTCTCCCAGTGGACATCCTCAACCTCCCATGTGGGTGGAAACTCACTTGATCTGGTTTTCACAGACCGTTGTGATATTTCTGACTTCTTCAACTACACATTCCCCCTCTCTGACCATCCCCTACTCTCTTTTAACTTAGCCCTCTCTGTTTTGTCCACCTCTACCTCCTAAGGCTAACATCACTAAGTGTAATATTGAGGCCATCAACACCGTTTACTTATTCTCCCTGCTTGACTCACCTCTCTCCTATTCTCTCTCTCCTGTTCTGAACAAGCCAATTCCTTTTACAATATCTCCCTTACTTCTGCCCTTGATGATGTTGCTCCAGCAACCACTGTTCACACTAGCAGATCGACACCTAAATCCTGGCATTCTAAATTCACCAGATAGCTGCAAAAATGTTCTTGTACGTGACAATGGGGGAAATAATGCTCTAAAGCAGACTTCCTCCATTTCAAATGTATGTTCCCTTCCTACAGTGCTGTTCTTTCCATATCTAAACATACTCCAAGAACCTTTTCTCATCCCAATCTTCAAACCCATGACATCTCTTTGCCACTGTCAACTCCCTCCTCTTTTCCCCTCTACCTCGACTCCTTTCTTCACTCTTTGCCCTTGAATTTGCAATCTAATTCAAATCCAAAATTGACTCCATATATCAAAAAGACACTCAACAACCTACCCCCACCTTTACTTGATCACTCCTCATCCATCTCACCAACTGACTTCTTTTTCCCTTCTATCTGGAGATGAAATAATGGCCCTTATCCAGCCTCCCCTCTCCACCTCCCCACTAGACCCTAAATCATCCCGCCTCTTATGCTACCTCTTTCCTTCTACCTTTTACCATCTTGCCCAACTCCTCAATCTATCCCTCTCATCAGGCATTCAAGCATGCCTTTATTTCTCTGACGTCCTAGTGGATGCTGGGTACCCCGTAAGGACCATGGGGTATAGACGGGCTCCGCAGGAGACTGGGCACTCTTAAAAGAAAGATTAGGTACTATATCTGGTGTGCACTGGCTCCTCCCTCTATGCCCCTCCTCCAGACCTCAGTTAGTATCTGTGCCCGGCCAGAGCTGGATGCACCCTAGGGGCTCTCCTGAGCTTCCTAGAAAAGAAAGTATTTGTTAGGTTTTTTATTTTCAGTGAGATCTGCTGGCAACAGACTAACTGCTACGTGGGACTGAGGGGAGAGAAGCGAACCTACCTGCTTGCAGCTAGCTTGGGCTTCTAAGGCTACTGGACACCATTAGCTCCAGAGGGATCAAACACAGGCCCAGTCCTCGGTCGTCCGGTCCCGGAGCCGCGCCGCCGTCCCCCTTGCAGAACCAGAAGAACGAAGAGAAGTTGAAAATCGGCGGCTGAAGACTCCGGTCTTCATTAAGGTAGCGCACAGCGCTGCAGCTGTGCGCCATTGCTCCCTTAGCACACCACACACTCCGGTCACTGATGGGTGCAGGGTGCTGGGGGGGGGGCGCCCTGGGCCGCAATTAGATTACCTTACTTGGCGAAAAGCACATAATACAGTCTGATAAACTGTATATGTGCATTAACCCCCGCCATTAAAGTACATAAAAGGACAGAAGCCCGCCGAGGGGGCCGGGCCTTCTTCCTCAGCACACCAGCGCCATTTTCTCTTCACAGCTCAGCTGGAAGGAAGCTCCCCAGGCTCTCCCCTGCAGTATCCTGGTACACAAAGGGTAAAAAAAGAGAGGGGGGGCACATACATTTAGGCGCAAAACTGTGTATATAAGCTGCTATAGGGGAAAAATCACTCAGTATAGTGTATATCCCTGTATTATATAGCGCTGTGGTGTGTGCTGGCATACTCTCTCTCTGTCTCTCCAAAGGGCCTGGTGGAGGAACTGTCTTCAAATAGAGCATCCCCTGTGTGTGTGGTGTGTCGATACGCGTGTGTCGACATGTCTGAGGCAAAAGGCTCCTCTAAGGAGGTGATAGACCGGATATGTGTGTGGGAGGGTGTCTCCGTCGACAACGCCGACACCTGTTTGGATAAGTGTAAGTGCTGAGGTAAAATTATTGCACAAAAGGTTAGGGAACAGAAAGGAAATCTATCCTTCAGAGTCTCTCTATGTTCACTATCCAATATAACAAAGTATGGACACGGAGTTTAACTCCACTGTCGACTACGATAATGCAAAGTTACAGCCAAGAGGGCTAAAATATATTCAATATATGATTATTGGAATAAAAGATGATTTGCATATCACTGATGACTCATCTGTCCCTGACACGAGAGTACACATGTTAATGGGAAGAATGCGGAGGTAAATTTCCCTCCTCTCATGAGGAAAAAGAGCGGGAATCTCCAGACAAGAGACGGCAGCTTCCCACAAGAGAATTCTCAGGCTGTATCCTTTCCCCACTAGGGCCAGGATGTGTTGAGAATCTTCCCCTTGGGTGTCCTGTTTGCACTAGCTATTCTCAGGGATCCTGCAGATAGTGTGCACATTCTAGTATACTACCCAGACCGGCGATTGTGTCGGCATGGATTTATAGCGCTGTGGCAGCGTGGACAGGTACCTTATCAGCAGAGATTGAGACCCTAGTATGCATATAAATATTTTAAGATGCTGTCTTAAGTGATAGATATATAATTATAAAGCATGCCCAAAGGGACATGAGTATACTGGGTCCTAGAGACAAAAGCTATGTCGATTTCTACTTGACGTGTCCTGTAGAATATACATTGGACAGATGATGCCGACTTAAGAGGCATATGGAAGGCTGAGTATTGTGTGGAGAAAGGTTCTCGGGCCTGGTCTCCACAGCTATAGCTGGTAATTCTGATATTTTGCCTTATATTCCTGCACAGCCTAGGAAAGCACAACATTTTTAAATGCAGCTTTTCGAATAAAGAAACAAGAAAGTCTGAGGTGCGTCCTTTCTTGTCAGAGCCGGGGGCAGAGGAAAGAAGCTGTACAACACAGCTAGTCCCCAGGAACAGAAGTCCTCCCCGGCCTCTACAAAAATCCACCGCATGTCGCTGGGGCTCCACAGGCGGAGCTAGGCCCGGTGGGGACACGCCTTCGTAAGTTCAGCCACAAGTGGGTTCACTCCCTGTTAGATCCCTGGGCAATAGAAATTGTATCGCAGGAATACAGGCTGGACTGTGAGAAGATGCCCCCTCACCGAGGACCCGACGGGCTTCCCCCCAAGAGAGGGAGCCAGTGTTAACTGCAATTCGTAAATTTATCGTAAATTTATTTATCGTAAATTGTATCTTCAACAGGTGGTGGTCAAGGGTCCCCTCCTTCAACAAGAGGGTGTTATTATTCGACCATGTTATAATCCCGAAACCAGACGGTTCGGTTAGACCCATATTGTATTAAAATCCCTGAACATATACCTGAAAATGTTCAGGTTCAAGATGGAATCGCTAAGAGCGGTCATTGCAAGCCTGAAATGAATCAGGACATAAGGGATGCATACCTTCGTGTCCCCATTTATCCACCTCATCAGGCGTACCTCAGAATTGCGGTACGGGATTGTCATTACCAATTTCACCAAGGTAATGGCGGATATGATGGTGCTCCTGCGGAAGCAAGGTGTCACTATTATCACATACTTGGATGATCTCCTCATAAAAGCGAGATCAAGAGAGCATTTGCTGGACAGCGTATCACCTTCTCTGGAAGTGAAACGGCAACACGACTGGATTCTATATATTCCGAAGTCGCAGTTGGTTCCTACAGCTCATCTGCCTTGCCTAGGCATGATCCTAGACACAGACCAGAAGAGGGTTTATCTCCCGATAGAGAGAGCTCAGGAGCTCATGACACTGGTCAGGAATCCATTGAAAACCAAAACAGGTGTCAGTGCATCACTGCACTCGAGTCCTGGGAAGGATGATGGCATCATACGAGGCCATCCCCTTCGGCTGGTTCCATGCAAGGACAATGGAACTTACTGGACAAGTGGTCCGGATCACATCTTCAGATGCATCGGTTAATCACCCTATCCCCCAGGGCCAGGGTGTCTCTCCTGTGGTGGCTGCGGAGTACTCACCTTCTCGAGGGCCGCAGATTCGGCATTCAGGACTGGGTCCTGGTGACCACGGATGCAAGCCTCCGAGGGTGGGGGGCAGTTACACAGGGAAGAAAATTCCAAGGTTTGTGGTCAAGCCAACAGACTTGCCTTCACATCAATATCCTGGAACTAAGGGCCATATACAACTCCCTAAGTCAAGTGGAGTTCCTGCTTCGCGACCAACCGGTTCTGATCCAGTCAGACCGCAGGGGCTCATGTAAACCGCCAGGGCGGCACAAGGAGTAGGGTGGCGAGGGTAGAAGCCACCAGAATTCTTCGCTGGGCGGAGAATCAAGTAAGCGCACTGTCAGCAGTGTTCATTCCGGGAGTAGACACGACCTCCACCCGAGAAAGTGGTGACTTCATCAGGAAGTCTTCACGCAGTTTTGCAAATTGATGGAAACTGCCTCAGGTGGACTACATGGCGTCCCACCTCAATAAAAAGATAAAAAAGGTTTTACGCTGGGTCAAGGGACTCTCAGGCGATAGCTGTGGTCGCACTAGTAACACCGTGGGTGTTCCAGTCGGTCTATATATTCCCTCCTCTTCCTCTCAGACCCAAGGGCTGAGAATTGTAATAAACGGAGGGGTGTGAACAATATTCTTTGCTCCGGATTGGTCAAGAAGGACTCGGTACCCGGAACTGCAAGAAATGCTCTCAGAGGACCCATGGCCTCTGCCTCTCAGTCAGGACATGTTGCAATAGGGACCCTGTCTGATCCAAGACTTACCGTGGCTGCGTTGGACGGCATGGCGGTTGAACGCCGGATCCTAGCGGAAAAGGGCATTCCGGATGCAGTTATTCCTACGCTGATAAAGGCTAGGAAAGACGTGACAGCAAGACTTTTTCACTGTATATGGCGAAAATAGGTTGCTTGGTGTGTGGCCGGGAAGGCCCTACAGAGGAATTCCAGGGGGGTCAATTCCTGCACTTCCTACAGTCAGGAGCGACTATGGGCCTAAAATTAGGATCCATAAAGGCCAAGATTTCGGCCCTATCCCTTTTTCTCTCAAAAAGAACTGGCTTCACTGCCTGAAGTTCGGACGTTGTTACAGGGGTGCTGCATATTCAGCCCCTTTTGTGCCTCCAGTGGCACCTTGGGATCTTAACGTGTGTTGGATTCCTAAAATCCCACTGGTTTGAGCCACTTAAGACCGTGGAGCTAAAATATCTCACGTGGAAAGTGGTCATGCTTTTGGCCTTAGCTTGGACTAGGCGTGTGTCAGAATTGGCGGCTTTGTCATGTAAAAGCCCATACTGTATCTGATCTTCCATATGGAAAGGGCAGAATGGAGGACTCGTCCCCAATTTCTCCCTAAGGTGGTATCATCGTTTCATTTGAACCAACCTATTGTGGTGCCTGCGGCTACTAGGGACTTGGAGGATTCCAAGTTGCTGGACGTAGTCCGGGCCCTGAAACTTTATGTTTCCAGGATGGCTAGAGTCAGAAAAACTGACTCGCTATTTATTCTGCATGCACCCAACAAGCTGGGTGCTCCTGCTTCAAAGCAGACTATTGCTCGCTGGATCTGTAGCACGATTCAGCTTGCACATTCTGCGGCTGGACTGCCGCATCCTAAATCAGTAAAAAAAGCCCATTCCACGAGGAAGGTGGGCTCTTCTTGGGCGGCTGCCCGAGGGGTCTCGGCTTTACAACTTTGCCGAGCAGCTACTTGGTCGGGTTCAAACACTTTTGCAAAATTCTACAAGTTTGATACCCTGGCTGAGGAGGACCTTGAGTTTGCTCATTCGGTGCTGCAGAGTCATCCGCACTCTCCCGCCCGTTTGGGAGCTTTGGTATAATCCCCATGGTCATTACGGAGTACCCAGCATCCACTAGGACGTCAGAGAAAATAAGAATTTACTCACCGGTAATTCTATTTCTCGTAGTCCGTAGTGGATGCTGGGAGCCCGTCCCAAGTGCGGACTCTCTGCAATACATGTATATAGTTATTGCTTAACTAAAGGGTTTTGTTATGAGCCATCTGTTGAGAGAGGCTCAGTTATTGTTCATACTGTTAACTGGGTATAGTTATCACGAGTTGTACAGTGTGATTGGTGTGGCTGGTATGAGTCTTACCCTGGATTCCAAATCCTTTCCTAGTAATGTCAGCTCTTCCGGGCACAGTTTCCCTAACTGAGGTCTGGAGGAGGGGCATAGAGGGAGGAGCCAGTGCACACCAGATATAGTACCTAATCTTTCTTTTAAGAGTGCCCAGTCTCCTGCGGAGCCCGTCTATACCCCATGGTCCTTACGGAGTACCCAGCATCCACTGCGGACTACGAGAAATAGAATTACCGGTGAGTAAATTCTTATTTTCCCCTATTCTTAAAAAAACCTACCCTTGATCCTAACACTCTCTCCAACTACTGATCTATTTCTTTCCTCCCTTTTGCATTTAAAATCATTGAGCATATTGTCTACAACCGCTGTATTGGATTTCATTCCTCCCACTCCCTGCTTGACTCATTTCAATCTGGCTTCCATTCCCTCCATTCCACTAAAACTGCCCTCATGAAAGTGTGCAATGATCTCCATGCTGCCAAATCCAAAAACCACTACTCTCTCCTTATTCTCCTTGACCTTTCTGCTGCTTTTGGCACTGTGGACCATCCTCTCCAACTGAAAATCCTTCACTCCATTGATCTGTATTTCTTGGCTGTTCTCCTACCTCTCTGACGCTCTTTCTCTGTCTCCTCTCATGACTTTACCACTCTCACTCTTCCCATAACAGTAGGTGTCCCCCAAGAATCTGTTCTTGGACCTCTCCTTTGTTGTCCCTTATATATTCTATTTAGGTGAGCTCATTCACTCTTTCAACTTCCAATATCATCTCTATGTTGATGATAC
Source organism: Pseudophryne corroboree (assembly GCF_028390025.1). Taxonomy (NCBI): domain Eukaryota; kingdom Metazoa; phylum Chordata; class Amphibia; order Anura; family Myobatrachidae; genus Pseudophryne; species Pseudophryne corroboree. Next base: position 217,348,556 of record NC_086450.1, read on the forward strand.
TCAGATCTACCTTTCCTCCTCTGACATCTCTCCTCATTTACATATCTGACTTTATCTCACTTTACTCCCACTGACCCTCTTTGCTCCACAAATATATGCTTTCTCTCCTGACAACTAATTACTTCCTTCCATTCCTGTCTCCAAGATTTCGGTTGTGGTGCTCTCTACCTCAGGAATTCTATATCTCTCCCCAGTGGAGGAACTGTGGGAGGCAGTGGAGATGGCTGCTACTGGGCTCCTCACCTGAAGGCGGCACCTCTCCTCCATTGTCCCCCACTACCCGCTGATCCATCGCCACTGCTGCATTTTCAGATGGAGGAGCTGAGCTGTGTCAGTCACACTGCAGCTGCCTCCTCGTATCTCCAGGGAGCTGGCACTGGCTGCAGCTAGGGGGATCTCCAGCCCACATCTCCTCCCAGGCCCTTCCAATTGAGCTGGCCAGATGAAGCTCTCTGACTCTGCCTCAATCCCAGCTGAATCTGATAGCCACAGGTAGGCACTGGCAGCACCTGCCTAAAGGTGCACAGTGCATGAGTGGTGCATGTAGGCACCACTGTGTTTATGTGTGTGCATGTTTTTAAGTGAGGTGTGTGTGTATGTCTGTGTTTTTTTAAGGCAAGTTGTGTGTTTAAGTGAAAGAAACATTTCTGGGTGTGTGTGTTTAAGTGAAAAAGGCATGTGTGTATAAAGAGGCATATTTATTTGTTAGTTTGTTTGTTTGTTTAAGTGAAAGAGGCATGTGTGTGTTAAGAGGCAGGTTTGTTTATGTGAAAGAGGCATTTGTGTGTAAGTGAAAGAGGCGTGTGTGTGTGTGTGTGCAAGCAAAAGAGGGATGTGTAAGTGAAAGAGATGTGTGTTTAAGCGAAAGAGGCATGTGTGTGTTCAAGCGAATGAGGCATGTGTGTGTAAGTGAAAGAGGCATGCATTTGTAAGCGAAAGCAGCGCATGTGTGTGTAAGAAAAAGAGGTATGTTTGTGTGTTTAAGTGAAAGAGGCATGTGTGTGTTGAGGCATGTGTGTGTGTCAGCAAAAGATTGTGTATGTGTAAATGAAAGAGGCATGTATGTGTGTGTAAGGGAAATAGGTATGTGCATGTTTAAGCAAAAGAGGCATGTGTGTAAGCAAAAGAGGCATGGGTGTGTTAAGAGGCATGTTTGTTTGTTTAAGTGAAAGAGGCATGTGTGTGTTAAAAGGCATGTTTGTTTATTTGTTTAAGTGAAAGAGTACTAGCAGTAGCAGTAATACTAGTAGTAGTAGAAGTAATATTAGCAGTAGTAATATTAGTAGCAGTAGTAATAGTAGCACTAGTAGTAGGAACAGTAGTAGTAGTAGTAGTAGTAGTAGTAGTGTTTACAAGGCACCACCAAGATTCAATAGCACCATACAGTAAGAATAGAATAGTGTGAACAAGCAATACAATATAAATAGGTTTGAATAGACAGTGCAGGGGCAAAAATCAAATAGTGAGAAATTGATACAACTAAATAAGAGACAGTAACTACAAAGAGCAAACAAAAGGATTCAGAATTGCTGAGTGGGAGTGCACTGGATACAAGGACAGTTCTGGGTGAGAACCAAGACAGTAGAGGGCCCCACTCATGAAAGATTACAGCCTACAGACTTTGGAGGGTAGAACAGGGAAGTGAACTGTGAAAAGACAAGTAGGGATGACAGGCAATGTGAATTAAGAGGGCAGGAAGGCTTTAATGAACAGGTGTACTATCATGGCATATTTGCAAACCCTGTTGAATAGTATACATTATGTTAGGGCATGGGAAGGAATTCTAGAAGAGAGAAACAGTATGAAAGTTGTCATTGATGCAGGAGTGGATGAGAGGAAAGGCTGTGCGGGTTAAGATGAGGTTAGAAAATGTACAAGGGGGGACATTTTGAAAGTGATGATAAATAAAGAATCTTAAACTGGATTCTGTTTAGAAGGAAAGCCAGTGAAGTAACTGAAGGAAAGAAGATGTTTAATCAGATCAACAATATAGGAAGATGAGATGAGCACCAGCATTGAGGGCAGAATTGCATTAGGGATAGATTTAAGATGTGGAGGAGTTTAGATGGTTGCAGTAGTCCAAGTTGGAAATGATGTGTGTGCAGAACTAACTAGTGACTATCAGTATTTGCCATGTTGAACTTAAGAAAGCACTGTTACATCTGGGAAGAGATGGAAGAGAGACAATCAAAGACAAGAGAAAGGGTGGAGGACAAAAGGTCAGGAGAAGAGAAGCAGATTTGTCTATTGTATAAATCCCCATATACTGTAGGTGGTGAAGAAGACCGAAGTTACTGATGAAATCACCAAGGTACGACATGTACAGTAGAAAGAAGAGAAAAGTAGATGAGAAAAGACTTGATGCCACTAGAGTTTCATAGAACTACATATGCATAAATACATAGGTTACCAAATTATACAAATAAAAACAAGGTAGTTAACTATTTACATAATTGCAACCAACAAATTAGATAGTATCCTTTTTTATTTACGTTGTAGTTGTGTATATATATATATATATATATATATATACTGTATTGTACATCTTTTTATTTTAGTGTTACAGTCATTATGCATATTGTGAAGCAGTTAAGACATTCTCACAGTCCTCTGCTCACAATGGAAAATGGGAATTGCTGATTTATAATCCATGAATTATATATAATTGGCACATTTAATCATTTCTGTATTGTTATTCTGCACAGAATGAGGAATAGGCGATATGTTTGTGAACGACACGTAATAGAAACATGAGTGTAACATTGGAATCGGAGAAAAGACTCTGAGATAGGAATCAATAAGAGAAAAACACATTTAGGAGAAAAGGTCATACACTGAGGTATATAGAAAAGGGAGATTTGAACTGTTGAAGATGAGATGAAAAGGAAACATCAAAGACGATGTCATATAAAAGAAAGGAAAAAAAAATATTGTATTTAATGAGATTTAATCCTCTGTCTGAGTAGCCAGAAAGTACTGAAGAAAAGTATGTTTTTCTTTTTTTAATGGTATTTAACTTTATCTCACTCATGTTTAAGCAATTTGAGAGGAGAAGTGGATTATTATGTGTGATCAAATAAGTGGAACTTAGAAAAACCAAAAACAAATTATATAATAGTACATTATTATTTGACAAAACAAGAGGACACCTCACTACAAATATTGCTTTTAATAACTGTGATCATGCACCAGAGATGTTTTGTTAAACATTTTTGCATTCATTCAGTAAGAAGGGGACTTTTCCATTGGAGCTTATGGCAGATATTTATTTGAAAGTTTATACATCACCCCCACAAAGTGGAGGCCGACATGTCTCAGGCAGAAATGCATGTCCTAGTCGCTGGCACACTTGCCGCATCTGAATTGCCGCAAATATGGCAAGCTACAGGCTAGATGAGTGTGGCTACATTTGTATGTTTTTTTGCCCAATCACAGCCAAACCTTTCAATTAACTGACTTGACAAGTGGCATAAGAATAGCTTAGTGGCCAGATTAGAACATAGGCTAAGTATTTTGCAATAGCTCCCACTCACATTCCTGTTTTTTAAGTTCTGGCATACTAGCTCCACCATGCAAGCGTGGCATTGAACCCACCATAATTGAGAAGTTTATAGTGCTGCCAGTCTCACGGGCATTCAGGTGTACCCCAGAATAGCTCAAATGAAATATAATGCACGTTTCATTCTACACATTGTAACAAAATCAGGGGAACAGGTACCATCTTTGGGTAGATTGTGGGATGCAGCAAGTCTATGGTTTTTGGCAACTGCGCTCAACTACTTTTATTGTGTATAAAAATAGAAATAAATATCAAAATAAATATCGTGTCATCTGGCGCTAACTATATACAGGATATTCCTAGCTCCCTAAAAAAATCACAATACAAGAAGTGTTTACCAGGCACAGCGCAATGGATTTCAAGAGCAGGTTTCTCTAAAAAAGACTCGATAATCTCTCCTTTTCCCCAAGCAGTGCGAGAGACAAATAATCAGGCTGGCAGCATTTTTAACACACCCAAACTGCTGGAAGCCCTAATTAGTCTTCTGTCAGGTTAAAAGCACAAAGGCCTGAATTGGGTCTAAATGTATGAAGAACCAGCTCTTTCTTTTCACAATCTACCCAGAATCCTAACCCGGTTCTTACCAAAAGCCAAAAGCTCTCAGAAGAACAAACATATTATTACTGTTGTTTTAAGAAATCTGGGGCAAATATAACTGCCTTCCACCACTATTCCACTGATCTTGTGAAAACATACAATTAAAGCCATATACATTAGTGATGAGTGGGTTCGGTTTCTCAGAAACCGAACCCCCCCGAACTTCACGCTTTTTACACGGATCCGAGGCAGACTCGGATCTTCCCGCCTTGCTCGGCTAACGTCATCATCCCGCTGTCGGATTCTCGCGAGGCTCGTATTCTATCGCGAGACTCGGATTCTATATAAGGAGCCACGCGTCGCCGCCATTTTCACACGTGCATTGAGATTGATAGGGAGAGGACGTGGCTGGCGTCCTCTCCGTTTAGAATAGAAATAGATAGTGAGAGTGAGACACTTGATTTACTGGAGCTTAGGAGTACTCAGAGAGTGCAGAGTTTACTAGTGACTGACCAGTGACCACCAGTGCAGTTTTATTATTATTTAATATAATCCGTTCTCTGCCTGAAAAAAAAACGATACACAGTGACACAGTATACCATATCTGTGCTCAGCCTCAGTGTGCTGCATCATCTATGTATATCTGACTGTGCTGAGTGCTCACTGCTCACACAGCTTAATTGTGGGGGAGACTGGGGAGCAGTTATAGCAGGAGTACATATATTTAACAGTGCACACTTTTGCTGCCAGAGTGCCACTGCCAGTGTGACTGACCAGTGACCAGTGACCACCAGTATATTGTGATTGTCTGCCTGAAAAAGTTAAACACTCGTCGTGTGGTGTTTTTATTCTATAAACGCATTCTGCTGACAGTGTCCAGCAGGTCCGTCATTATATAATATATACCTGTCCTGCAGTAGTAATATATATATATTTTTTATATCATTATCATCCAGTCTATACTAGCAGCAGACGCAGTACGGTAGTCCACGGCTGTAGCTACCTCTGTGTCGGCAGTCGCTCCTCCATAATTGTATACCTACCTGTGGTGGTTTTTTTTTCTTTCTATCTTCTTCATACTAGTAGTTAACTTTAGGAGTCTGCAGTGCTGACAGTGTCCAGCAGGTCCGTCATTATATAATATATACCTGTCCGGCTGCAGTAGTGATATATATATATTTTTTATATCATTATCATCCAGTCTATATTAGCAGCAGACGCAGTATGGTAGTCCACGGCAGTAGCTACCTCTGTGTCGGCAGTCGCTCGTCCATCCATAATTGTATACCACCTACCTGTTGTGGTTTTTTTTTCTATCTTCTTGATACTAGTAGCTTACTTTAGGAGTCTGCAGTGCTGACAGTGTCCAGCAGGTCCGTCATTATATAATATATACCTGTACGGCTGCAGTAGTGATATATATATATTTTTTATATCATTATCATCCAGTCTATATTAGCAGCAGACGCAGTACGGTAGTCCACGGCTGTAGCTACCTCTGTGTCGGCAGTCGCTCGTCCATCCATAATTGTATACCACCTACCTGTTGTGTTTTTTTTTTCTATCTTCTTGATACTAGTAGCTTACTTTAGGAGTCTGCAGTGTCCAGCAGGTCCGTCATTATATAATATATACCTGTCCGGCTGCAGTAGTGATATATATATATTTTTTATATCATTATCATCCAGTCTATATTAGCAGCAGACGCAGTACGGTAGTCCACGGCTGTAGCTACCTCTGTGTCAGCAGTCGCTCGTCCATCCATAATTGTATACCACCTACCTGTTGTGTTTTTTTTTTTCTATCTTCTTGATACTAGTAGCTTACTTTAGGAGTCTGCAGTGCTGACAGTGTCCAGCAGGTCCGTCATTATATAATATATACCTGTCCGGCTGCAGTAGTGATGTATATATATTTTTATATCATTATCATCCAGTCTATATTAGCAGCAGACGCAGTACGGTAGTCCACGGCTGTAGCTACCTCTGTGTCGGCAGTCGCTCGTCCATCCATAATTGTATACCACCTACCTGTGGTGTTTTTTTTTTTCTATCTTCTTGATACTAGTAGCTTACTTTAGGAGTCTGCAGTGCTGACAGTGTCCAGCAGGTCCGTCATTATATAATATATACCTGTCCGGCTGCTGTAGTGATATATATATATTTTTTATATCATTATCATCCAGTCTATATTAGCAGCAGACGCAGTACGGTAGTCCACGGCTGTAGCTACCTCTGTGTCGGCAGTCGCTCGTCCATCCATAAGTATACTAGTATCCATCCATCTCCATTGTTTACCTGAGGTGCCTTTTAGTTGTGCCTATTAAAATATGGAGAACAAAAATGTTGAGGTTCCAAAAATAGGGAAAGATCAAGATCGACTTCCACCTCGTGCTGAAGCTGCTGCCACTAGTCATGGCCGAGACGATGAAATGCCATCAAAGTCGTCTGCCAACGCCGATGCCCAATGTCATAGTACAGAGCATGTAAAATCCAAAACACCAAATATCAGTAAAAAAAGAACTCAAAAATCTAAAATAAAATTGTCGGAGGAGAAGCGTAAACTTGCCAATATGCCATTTACCACACGGAGTGGCAAGGAACGGCTGAGGCCCTGGCCTATGTTCATGGCTAGTGGTTCAGCTTCACATGAGGATGGAAGCACTCAGCCTCTCGCTAGAAAAATGAAAAGACTCAAGCTGGCAAAAGCACAGCAAAGAACTGTGCGTTTTTCGAAATCACAAATCCACAAGGAGAGTCCAATTGTGTCGTTTGCGATGCCTGACCTTCCCAACACTGGACGTGAAGAGCATGCGCCTTCCACCATTTGCACGCCCCCTGCAAGTGCTGGAAGGAGCACCCGCAGTCCAGTTCCTGATAGTCAGATTGAAGATGTCAGTGTTGAAGTACACCAGGATGAGGAGGATATGGGTGTTGCTGGCGCTGGGGAGGAAATTGACCAGGAGGATTCTGATGGTGAGGTGGTTTGTTTAAGTCAGGCACCCGGGGAGACACCTGTTGTCCGTGGGAGGAATATGGCCATTGACATGCCTGGTAAAAATACCAAAAAAATCAGCTCTTCGGTGTGGAAGTATTTCAACAGAAATGCGGACAACATTTGTCAAGCCGTGTGTTGCCTTTGTCAAGCTGTAATAAGTAGGGGTAAGGACGTTAACCACCTCGGAACATCCTCCCTTATACGTCACCTGCAGCGCATTCATCATAAGTCAGTGACAAGTTCAAAAACTTTGGGCGACAGCGGAAGCAGTCCACTGACCAGTAAATCCCTTCCTCTTGTAACCAAGCTCACGCAAACCACCCCACCAACTCCCTCAGTGTCAATTTCCTCCTTCCCCAGGAATGCCAATAGTCCTGCAGGCCATGTCACTGGCAATTCTGACGAGTCCTCTCCTGCCTGGGATTCCTCCGATGCATCCTTGCGTGTAACGCCTACTGCTGCTGGCGCTGCTGTTGTTGCTGCTGGGAGTCGATGGTCATCCCAGAGGGGAAGTCGTACTCGTAAGACCACTTTTACTACTTCCACCAAGCAATTGACTGTCCAACAGTCCTTTGCGAGGAAGATGAAATATCACAGCAGTCATCCTGCTGCAAAGCGGATAACTGAGGCCTTGGTATCCTGGGCGGTGAGAAACGTGGTTCCGGTATCCATCATTACTGCAGAGCCAACTAGAGACTTGTTGGAGGTACTGTGTCCCCGGTACCAAATACCATCTAGGTTCCATTTCTCTAGGCAGGCGATACCGAAAATGTACACAGACCTCAGAAAAAGACTCACCAGTGTCCTAAAAAATGCAGTTGTACCCAATGTCCACTTAACCACGGACATGTGGACAAGTGGAGCAGGGCAGGCTCAGGACTATATGACTGTGACAGCCCACTGGGTAGATGTATGGACTCCCACAGCAAGAACAGCAGCGGTGGCACCAGTAGCAGCATCTCGCAAACGCCAACTCTTTCCTAGGCAGGCTACGCTTTGTATTACCGCTTTCCAGAATACGCACACAGCTAAAAACCTCTTACGGCATCTGAGGAAGATCATCGCAGAATGGCTTACCCCAATTGGACTCTCCTGTGGATTTGTGGCATCGGACAACGCCAGCAATATTGTGTGTGCATTAAATATGGGCAAATTCCAGCACGTCCCATGTTTTGCACATACCTTGAATTTGGTGGTGCAGAATTATTTAAAAAACGAGAGGGGCGTGCAAGAGATGCTGTCGGTGGCCAGAAGAATTGCGGGACACTTTCGGCGTACAGGCACCACGTACAGAAGACTGGAGCACCACCAAAAACGCCTGAACCTGCCCTGCCATCATCTGAAGCAAGAAGTGGTAACGAGGTGGAATTCAACCCTCTATATGCTTCAGAGGTTGGAGGAGCAGCAAAAGGCCATTCAAGCCTATACAACTGAGCACGATATAGGAGGTGGAATGCACCTGTCTCAAGCGCAGTGGAGAATGATTTCAACGTTGTGCAAGGTTCTGCAACCTTTTGAACTTGCCACACATGAAGTCAGTTCAGACACTGCCAGCCTGAGTCAGGTCATTCCCCTCATCAGGCTTTTGCAGAAGAAGCTGGAGACATCGAAGGAGGAGCTAACACAGAGCGATTCCGCTAGGCATGTGGTACTTGTGGATGGAGCCCTTAATTCGCTTAACAAGGATTCACAGGTGGTCAATCTGTTGAAATCAGAGCACTACATTTTGTCCACCGTGCTCGATCCTAGATTTAAAACCTACCTTGGATCTCTCTTTCCGGCAGACACAAGTCTGCTTGGGTTCAAAGAACTGCTGGTGACAAAATTGTCAAGTCAAGCGGAACGCGACCTGTCAACATCTCCTCCTTCACATTCTCCCGCAACTGGGGGTGCGAGGAAAAGGCTCAGAATTCCGAGCCCACCCGCTGGCGGTGATGCAGGGCAGTCTGGAGCGACTGCTGATGCTGACATCTGGTCCGGACTGAAGGACCTGACAACGATTACGGACATGTCGTCTACTGTCACTGCATATGATTCTCTCCCCATTGAAAGAATGGTGGAGGATTATATGAGTGACCGCATCCAAGTAGGCACGTCAGACAGTCCGTACTTATACTGGCAGGAAAAAGAGGCAATTTGGAGGCCCTTGCACAAACTGGCTTTATTCTACCTAAGTTGCCCTCCCACAAGTGTGTACTCCGAAAGAGTGTTTAGTGCCCCCGCTCACCTTGTCAGCAATCGGCGTACGAGGTTACATCCAGAAAATGTGGAGAAGATGATGTTCATTAAAATGAATTATAATCAATTCCTCCGTGGAGACATTGACCAGCAGCAATTGCCTCCACAAAGTACACAGGGAGCTGAGATGGTGGATTCCAGTGGGGACGAATTGATAATCTGTGAGGAGGGGGATGTACATGGTGATATATCGGAGGATGATGATGAGGTGGACATCTTGCCTCTGTAGAGCCAGTTTGTGCAAGGAGAGATTAATTGCTTCTTTTTTGGTGGGGGTCCAAACCAACCCGTCATTTCAGTCACAGTCGTGTGGCAGACCCTGTCACTGAAATGATGGGTTGGTTAAAGTGTGCATGTCCTGTTTATACAACATAAGGGTGGGTGGGAGGGCCCAAGGACAATTCCATCTTGCACCTCTTTTTTCTTTCATTTTTCTTTGCGTCATGTGCTGTTTGGGGAGTAGTTTTTGGAAGGGCCATCCTGCGTGACACTGCAGTGCCACTCCTAGATGGGCCAGGTGTTTGTGTCGGCCACTTGTGTCGCTTATCTTAGTCACACAGCTACCTCATTGCGCCTCTTTTTTTCTTTGCGTCATGTGCTGTTTGGGGGGTGTTTTTTGGAAGGGCCATCCTGCGTGACACTGCAGTGCCACTCCTAGATGGGCCAGGTGTTTGTGTCGGCCACTTGGGTCGCTTATCTTAGTCACACAGCTACCTCATTGTGCCTCTTTTTTTCTTTGCGTCATGTGCTGTTTGGGGGGTGTTTTTTGGAAGGGCCATCCTGCGTGACACTGCAGTGCAACTCCTAGATGGGCCAGGTGTTTGTGTCGGCCACTAGGGTCGCTTATCTTTGTCACACAGCTGCCTCATTGCGCCTCTTTTTTTTCTTCTTTGCGTCATGTGCTGTTTGGGGAGTAGTTTTTTGAAGGGCCATCCTGCGTGACACTGCAGTGCCACTCCTAGATGGGCCAGGTGTTTGTGTCGGCCACTTGGGTCGCTGAGCTTAGTCATCCAGCGACCTCGGTGCAAATTTTAGGACTAAAAATAATATTGTGAGGTGTGAGGTGTTCAGAATAGACTGAAAATGAGTGGAAATTATGGTTATTGAGGTTAATAATACTTTGGGATCAAAATGACCCCCAAATTCTATGATTTAAGCTGTTTTTTAGGGTTTTTTGAAAAAAACACCCGAATCCAAAACACACCCGAATCCGACAAAAAAAATTCGGTGAGGTTTTGCCAAAACGCGTTCGAACCCAAAACACGGCCGCGGAACCGAACCCAAAACCAAAACACAAAACCCGAAAAATTTCCGGTGCTCATCACTAATATACATACAAAATATGTTACATTCCAAAAAATAATGGCATCCAAAAAAACAAAAAAACATTTAGCACAATCTTATTGATTCAGTTAGTTTGTATTACAGATATACTAAGGTCAAGTAAAAAAATAAATAAAACAAGATACACATGTATCAGGCAGAGACGCTTTAAGAGAGGAGGGGCACATGCGCAGGCTCCCATTGCGCCCCCTACTCTCTGGCAGTGCAGTAGGCTCTGGCATTGTGCCAGAGTCTAAAGCGCATGGGCAGATCCTGAGAAATATGGTGCCCACACCACGTGCCCAGGGACATCTCTATTGCACATATGTGAATCACCCAGAAATGGCCATGGCGGCCATTTTACCAGTGATAGTGTAGGCTCTACAGCCAATGCTGGCTGACGAAGTGGTATGTATAATTAAACAGGTGCAGGTTGTGGGCCTCCCTGGACCCAGGTGCCCACCTTGCACTTATTATAAATAGTCCAGTGTATCAGGCAATGAACTGCAGGGCCGTAACTAGGTGTGTGCCAGCGGTGCCTGGCACACAGCGCGTATTCCCTGTGGGCGCAGCACCACACAGTGTCTATAATGGAAAACAGCTCCAAAAGCAGTGTCGCTAGCTACTCACCCCCTCATGCCCCTACATGCATGTCCTGCAGATTGGAGTGTCCACAGGCTCCGCCCCTACCTGGTCCTCCTCTCCGGCTGCAGCTCTTGTCAGAGTGAATGGGCAGCCAAAGCAAGGCCCACTCACTCATTCACTCACTTATGCCCCGCATCTATGTCCTGCAGCACAAATAGTGTCCGCAGGCTCCGTCCCGTCCCTGGTCCCCCTCTCCAGGTCCAGCTTTTGTCAGTGTTAGTAGGCAGCCAAAGCCCCACCCACTCTCTCCTTCATGCCCCTCATCCATGTCCTGCAGCAGGGAGAGAGTGTGCTCCCCCGACTGGTGCCTCCAGCAGTGTGTGGAGAGGGACACATCCGAGGGAACAGAAGGTAGCAGCTGAGTGTCAGTGTAGAGCGGATGTATGTATGTAAATAGTGCAATAGTTGCTGTGTTTCTGAGCAGGAGAAGCGGGACGCAACACACACTCTTTCTCTATTCACACACACTCTCTCTACCTGATGTAATGTGTATAAGGCAGTGGCGGAAGTCTGGGAGGCAATGGAGTCGGATGCCGCCGGGCTCCAGCAATGAAGGGGGCACCTTCTCCATTGCCTCCGACAGTGTGGTTGTCCGACTGTGGCTCCCGTCTCCCGAATGACACCCCGGCTCCCGCCCCCTGAGAAGTGCGGCTGCCCGGCTCCAGGATGATGATACCGCGACGCTTCAGCTCCCACCCCCCATAGCGCAGCTACCCAGCTCTGGCTTCAGCCTGATAACATCACGGCTGGCCGGCTCCCGACCGACAGTGCCGCTACCCGGCTCGGCTCCTGCATCACCACAGCACAGCTTCCCGGCTTCAGCTCCTGCCGCACAACGCCGCTGCCCAGCTCCTGCATGCTTACACTGAGGCAGTCGAGAAGAGGTATCTTATGGAGGAAAGTGTCAGGGTGGGGGACAGTGTGTGTGTGTGTGTGTCAATGTGTGTGTGTATATGTATGTGTGTATTTGTATAGATGTGTATGTGACTGTGAGTATGTATATATGTGGCTATGTGTGTATAAGTGGTATAATGTGTGTGTGTGTGTGTGTGTGTGTGTGTGTGTGTGTGTGTGTGTGTGTATATATATATATATATGCTGTGTGTATATGTGGTTGGGTGTGTATTTGTATATATGTGAGTGCGTGTGCGTGTATATGTGGCTGTGAGTGTATACCTGGACTAGGCCGCGGGGGAACAATATAAACTTTTTCGCCTCCGGGCGTCTTATAATAACTTACGCCCCTGGTATATGGGGTAATATATAGCATTGGAACATGAGTAACGGACATTATTGTGCGGTGTAATGTGACTAACATGTACTACTGTGCGAAGTTATGTGACTAACATGCGCTACTGTGTGGTGTAACATGACTAACATGTACTACTGTGTGGTGTAACATCAGGGCCGGCTCCAGCTCTACTAGCACCCTGAGCGAAAACATGTAAAAGCGCCCCCCCCCCCCCCCCCCCCCCCCTATGCGTGCGCCGAAGGCGCCCCCATGAAAAGTGGGCGTGGCTCTTGGAAAGTGGGCGTGGTCTCATAACTTCATATTATTAGACTATAAATAAATATGTTTTCACCCCCCCTCTACGCACACAATTAGCAGCCTTACACATAACAGCCACAGTAGTGTTCCTTACACACAATGTCTCCAGTATAGTGTCAGATACACATAATGTCTCCAGTATAGTGCCAGATACACAATGTGCAGTGCCAGATAGACATGATATGCCCCCCAGCAGTGCCAGCTACACACAATATGCCCCCCAGCAGTGCCAGCTACACGATAGTGTTCACTTTTTAGGGCAGGGAGGGCACATTTTTAAGTTAGGAGGGCAAAATGATGTACATACTGTAATACTTGGTGCTCATCTACCTACATGGTAAAGCATGGACAGTGCGCGCCGAAGGCGCGCAGCAAAAATTTAGGGGCGTTGCTTATTGGGGAAGGTGCGTGGCCACATACTAGTGGCAATTCGCATTACACCACACAGTAGTGCAGTTAATACAGACTGCACCAGGTAGAATCTCCTACACACTTTGCGCCAGGCAGAGCACGTTAGACACTTTACGCCAGGCAGAGCACGTTAGACACTTTGCGCCAGGCAGAGCACATTAGACACTTTGCGCCAGGCAGAGCACGTCAGACACTTTGCGCCAGGCAGAGCACGTTAGACACTTTGCGCCAGGCAGAGCACGTTAGACACTTTGCGCCAGGCAGAGCACGTTAGACACTTTGCGCCAGGCAGAGCACGTTAGACACATTGCCTAGCCACAGACGCCTAGCGGGAACACTACATGATATGCTCCCCAGCCGTGCCAGCTACACATGACATGCCCCCCAGCAGTGCCAGCAACACATGACATGCCCCCCAGCAATGCCAGATACATAAATGGCCACACAGTGCCAGATATGTAGATACAGAAAAGCCCCCACAGTGCTAGATAAATGTCCCCACAGTGCCAGATAAATGTCCCCACAGTGCCAGATAAATGTCCCCACAGTGCCAGATAAATGACCCCAGTGCAAGATATGACCCCACAGTGCTACATAAATGCCCCCACAGTGCTACATAAATGCCCCCACAGTGCCAGATAAATGTCCCCACAGTGCCAGATAAATGCCCCCATAGCCACAGTGCCAGATAAATGCCCCCACAGTGCCAGATAAATGTCCCCATGGTGCCAGATAAATGCCCCCACAGTGCCAGATAAATGCCCCCACAGTGCCAGATAAATGCCCCCATAGCCACAGTGCCAGATAAATGCCCCACTGTGCCAGATAAATGGCCACAGTGCCAGATAAATGCCCCCACAGTGCCAGATAAATGGCCACAGTGCCAGATAAATGTCCCCACAGTGCCAGATAAATGTCCCCACAGTGCCAGATAAATGCCCACAGTGCAAGATAAATGTCCCCACAGTGCCAGATCAATGCCCCCACAGTGCCAGATAAATGCCCCCACAGTGCCATCCATAAATTATTCAGTTAGCCCCCCCCCAAATACCTGCGGCGTTGGAGGGGGAGGAGTACTGCTGTCCGAGTGCGGCAGTGCAGGTCCGGGTGTGGGGGTGCGTGCAGGGGTGTGTGCGGGGGTGCGGGCTGGCGGCCAGGAAGCCTCCAAGTCCAAGGCGCTTGAGTGCGCTGTGCGCGCTGCCAGCGTCTGACGTTAGACACAGGCGCTGCTCAGCACGTATAGCGCACTCAAGTCACACGATGCTGCAGTGCACAGGGCCGTCTCCATGTTCGAATATGGCGGCGTCAGCGCGCGGCGCCCATTAAGGGTGGCGCCCTGCACGGCCGCTCTATTCGAACATGCCTAGAGCCGGCCCTGCATTACACCACAGTAGAGCCACTTATACTGTACATGTTACACCACAGTAGAGTCACTTACACACATTACGGCATAGTAGAGCTCCTTATACACCACAGTAGAGCCGCTATGGAAGAAGCTGTGAATTGTGGACAATTACCAGAAAGAGAGAGAGAGAAAGAAAGAGAGGTGAGGCAAGAGAGAGAGGGTGAGGACGAGTGAAGGAGGGGGAGTGAGGACAAAATAGAGAGAGTGAGTGAGGACAAAAGAGAGAGGGGTTAGGAAAAGAGAGAAGAGAGGGGGTGAGGACAATAAAAAGAGATGTGAGGACATCAGGGAGAAGGATGCAGACAAGAGAGAGAGGTGAGGACAAAAGAGAGAGAGGGGGTGAGGACAAAAAAAAAAAGAGGGGGGAGTGAGAACAGAGGAACAGAGAGAGTGTGCGTGAAGACAGAGAGAGTCAGCCGGGGCATGTATACATCCACACTCACCCTGGCTAGGGGGCAGCACTCTCCCTGCAGTACTGCTGCTGGCTGTGTGCTGTGCTGGGATCCCGGAATGCATGGTTGGCTAGACTCCTCCTCAGGACCAGGGTCTCAGGCAGGCTGCAGATCGGGTGCTTGTGGGCGGCCAGCCGCATATAGTACCACGCGACATCGCTCAACGCCGTGCTGCTGCTCCTAGGACTTCTCTCCCTGCTGAATGCTACGATGAGAGAGATAGAGAGAGAGAGAGAGAGAGAGAGGGGTAAGGACGAGAGAGAGAGAGGGAGGTGAGGGCAAAATGGGGTGTGGGATGAGAACAAGAGAGAGACAGAGTTGAATACAATAGAGAGCAGAGGTGAGGACAAAAGGGGGGGGTGAGGACAAGAGAGAGAGGGTGAGGACAAAAAAGAGGGAGTGAGGATGAGAGCGGGGGAGATAGATCAAGAGAGGGTGGTGAGGATGAGAGAGATAGAGGTGAGGTGAGGACAAGATGAGAGAGAGGTGAGAAGAAGAGAGAGAGGGTGGGATAAGAACAAAGAGAGAGTTTGGAATAAGGTCAAAAGAGACAGAGGGGGGTAATGACAAAAGAGACAGAGGGGGGTAATGACAAAAGAGACAGAGGGGGTAACAATAAAAGAGAGGGAGGTAAAGACAAAAGAGAGGGGTTAAGGACAAAAGAGTGAGAGGGGGGTAACGACAAAGAGACGGGGGTAACGATAAAGAGAGAGGGGGTAACGACAAAGAGACGGGGTAACGATAAAGAGAGAGGGGGTAACGACAAAGAGAGGGGGTAACGACAAAGAGAGAGGGGGTAACGACAAAGAGAGGGGGTAACAACAAAGAGAGGGGGTAACGACAAAGAGAGGGGGTAACGATAAAGAGAGGGTGTAACGACAAAGAGAGGGGGTAACGACAAAGACAGGGGGTAACGACAAAGAGAGAGGGGGTAACGATAAAGAGAGGGGGTAACGACAAAGAGAGAGGGGGTAACGACAAAGAGAGGGGGTAACGACAAAGAGAGGGGGGGTAACGATAAAGAGAGAGGGGGTAACGACAAAGAGAGGGGGTAACGACAAAGAGAGGGGGTAACGATAAAGAGAGAGGGGGTAACGATAAAGAGAGAGGGGGTAACGACAAAGAGAGGGGTAACGACAAAGAGGAGGGTTAGTATAAGAGAGAGACAGGGTCTGAGTACAAAAGAGAGATATGAGGACAAAAGAGAAAGAGGGGTGAGAACAAGGAAAGAGAGAGAGGGGGGTGAGGACAGAGAGTCAGCCAGGGCATGTATACATCCGGACTTACCCTGGCTGGGGGCAGCACTCTCCCTGAAGTGCTCATGCCGGCCGTGTGCTGTGCTGCTTCTGGGATCCTGGTCTGACAGGATGCCTCCACGGGGCCAGGGGCTCATGCAATACATGATGCACCGTCACTGGGGATGCCGCTGCTCCTCACTCTTCCCGCTCCTCGGACCTCTCTTCTCCCACCAACGCTTCCTCTCCCAGACAGCCGTGCGCAATGACGTTGTGCCTGCACCGGCATTCTGGGGAGGTGAGGGGGATGAGGAGAGCACTGTGGCTGGTAATAGGCGGTTGGTGTGTCGAGAGGGAGGCAGGGCTGCTCGGGCTGGCCAGGCGCCGCACACAAATTCACTGAGCCTGGCCTTGGCCCACCCACAACACTCCCCCATCATTGCGGCCTCTGCTGAGAGACGGGGCGGAGAGCTGTGATCAGGGCAGAGCCGGCTCCAGGTATGTGGACACAATATGACAGCCCCAAATAGCGGCGCCCATTAAGGGTGGCGCCCTGCGCAGCCGCTCGACTGGAACATGCCTGGAGCCGGCCCTGCGTAACATGACTAACATGCACTATTGTGCAGTGTAACGTGACTAACATGTACAACTGTACAGTGTAATCAATGTGACTAATGTGCGCTACTGAGGGGAGTGCGCGAGCCCCAGCTCTAACCCTGCATGCCTTCACGCTCCGCTGCCTCTCTCTGTCCAGACTCCTAAGACCCACAGTGACATGCGAGGAGCCTCAACTATGGCGTCCCGGTGGGAGGGAGATCCCTAAAGCTGGTGCCATGCTCCCACCATACCTATGGAAGGTATAGCCAACTGGTGGGGCATTCTGGTGGGCAGATGGTTATCCTGTTCAGTCAGTACTTTGTGCACACTATGAGGTATTCCCATTGCTGTTTTAATGGACTCTGCCTGCCTAATGTGTAAAAGGGGACTCTGCTGCTATAATATGTAAAAAGGGGACTCTACCTGGCATAATGTATAAAAAGTAGAGATGAGCGGGTTGGGATCCTCGGGATCCGAACCCGCCCGAATTTCACCTGTTTTTGCACGGGTCCGAGCAACTCGGATCCTCCCGCCTTGCTCGGTTAACCCGAGCGCACCCGCACGTCATCATTCCGCGGTCGGATTCTCACGAGATTCGTATTCTATATCAGGAGCCGCGCGTCGCCGCCATTTTACACTCGTGCATTGGAGATGATCATGAGAGGACGTGGCTGGCGTCCTCTCAGTTTCTATGTTCAGTGGGCTGCGAATATCTGTGGTCAGTGTGCTGCAAATATCTGTGCTGAGTGTGCTGCAAATATCTGTGCTCAGTGTGCTGCAAGTGCAAATATCTACGTTCTCTGCCTGAAAAACGCTCCATATCTGTGCTCAGTGTGCTGCAAATATCTGTGCTCAGTGTGCTAATAGCTTTATTGTGGGGACTGAGGACCAGCAGTATTATATAGTAGGAGGACAGTGCAGAGTTTTGCTGACCAGTGACCACCAGTATTATACATTCTCTGCCTGAAAAACGCTCCATATCTGTGCTGCATTTTAGTATAAAGAAGGAGGACAGTGAAGAATTTTGCTGACCACCAGTATAACTATATATATAGCAGTACGGTACAGTAGTCCATTGCTCTACCTACCTCTGTGTCGTCAAGTATACTATCCATCCATACCTGTGGTGCATTTCAGTTTTGCACAGTTTGCTGACCACCAGTATATAATATATAGCAGTACGGTACAGTAGGCCACTGCTCTACCTACCTCTGTGTCGTCAAGTATACTATCCATCCATACCTGTGGTGTATTTTAGTTGTTATGCCCAGTAGTAGGAGGACAGTGTATAATTTTGCTGACCACCAGTATATAGTATATAGCAGTACGGTACAGTAGTCCACTGTTCTACCTACCTCTGTGTCATCAGGTATACTATCCATCCATACCTGTGGTGCATTTCAGTTTTGCACAGTTTGCTGACCACCAGTATATAATATATAGCAGTATGGTACAGTAGGCCACTGCTCTACCTACCTCTGTGTCGTCAAGTATACTATCCATCCATACCTGTGGTGCATTTCAGTTTTGCACAGTTTGCTGACCACCAGTATATAATACATAGCAGTACGGTACAGAAGGCCACAGCTCTACCTACCTCTGTGTCGTCAAGTATACTATCCATCCATACCTGTGGTGCATTTCAGTTTTGCACAGTTTGCTGACCACCAGTATATAATATATAGCAGTATGGTACAGAAGGCCACTGCTCTAGCTACCTCTGTGTCGTCAAGTATACTATCCATCCATACCTGTGGTGCATTTCAGTTTTGCACAGTTTGCTGACCACCAGTATATAATATATAGCAGTACGGTATAGAAGGCCACTGCTCTAGCTACCTCTGTGTCGTCAAGTATACTATCCATCCATACCTGTGGTGCTTTTCAGTTTTGCACATTTTGCTGACCACCAGTATATAATATATAGCAGTACGGTACAGAAGACCACTGCTCTACCTACCTCTGTGTCATCAAGTATACTATCCATCCATACCTGTGGTGCATTTCAGTTTTGCACAGTTTGCTGACCACCAGTATATAATATATAGCAGTACGGTACAATAGGCCACTGCTCTACCTACCTCTGTGTCGTCAAGTATACTATCCATCCATACCTGTGGTGCATTTCAGTTTTGCACAGTTTGCTGACCACCAGTATATAATATATAGCAGTACGGTACAGAAGGCCACTGCTCTACCTACCTCTGTGTCATCAAGTATACTATCCATCCATACCTGTGGTGCATTTCAGTTTTGCACAGTTTGCTGACCACCAGTATATAATATATAGCAGTACGGTACAGTAGGCCACTGCTCTACCTACCTCTGTGTCGTCAAGTATACTATCCATTAGAGATGAGCGCCTGAAATTTTTCGGGTTTTGTGTTTTGGTTTTGGGTTCGGTTCCGCGGACGTGTTTTGGGTTCGAACGCGTTTTGGCAAAACCTCACCGAATTTTTTTTGTCGGATTCGGGTGTGTTTTGGATTCGGGTGTTTTTTTCAAAAAACACTAAAAAACAGCTTAAATCATAGAATTTGGGGGTCATTTTGATCCCAAAGTATTATTAACCTCAAAAACCATAATTTACACTCATTTTCAGTCTGTTCTGAATACCTCACACCTCACAATATTATTTTTAGTCCTAAAATTTGCACCGAGGTCGCTGTGTGAGTAAGATAAGCGACCCTAGTGGCCGACACAAACACCGGGCCCATCTAGGAGTGGCACTGCAGTGTCACGCAGGATGTCCCTTCCAAAAAACCCTCCCCAAACAGCACATGACGCAAAGAAAAAAAGAGGCGCAATGAGGTAGCTGTGTGAGTAAGATTAGCGACCCTAGTGGCCGACACAAACACCGGGCCCATCTAGGAGTGGCACTGCAGTGTCACGCAGGATGGCCCTTCCAAAAAACCCTCCCCAAACAGCACATGACGCAAAGAAAAAAAGAGGCGCAATGAGGTTGCTGTGTGAGTAAGATTAGCGACCCTAGTGGCCGACACAAACACCGGGCCCATCTAGGAGTGGCACTGCAGTGTCACGCAGGATGTCCCTTCCAAAAAACCCTCCCCAAACAGCACATGACGCAAAGAAAAAAAGAGGCGCAATGAGGTAGCTGACTGTGTGAGTAAGATTAGCGACCCTAGTGGCCGACACAAACACCGGGCCCATCTAGGAGTGGCACTGCAGTGTCACGCAGGATGTCCCTTCCAAAAAACCCTCCCCAATCAGCACATGATGCAAAGAAAAAGAAAAGAAAAAAGAGGTGCAAGATGGAATTGTCCTTGGGCCCTCCCACCCACCCTTATGTTGTATAAACAAAACAGGACATGCACACTTTAACCAACCCATCATTTCAGTGACAGGGTCTGCCACACGACTGTGACTGATATGACGGGTTGGTTTGGACCCCCCCCAAAAAAGAAGCAATTAATCTCTCCTTGCACAAACTGGCTCTACAGAGGCAAGATGTCCACCTCATCTTCACCCTCCGATATATCACCGTGTACATCCCCCTCCTCACAGATTATCAATTCGTCCCCACTGGAATCCACCATCTCAGCTCCCTGTGTACTTTGTGGAGGCAATTGCTGCTGGTCAATGTCTCCGCGGAGGAATTGATTATAATTCATTTTAATGAACATCATCTTCTCCACATTTTCTGGATGTAACCTCGTACGCCGATTGCTGACAAGGTGAGCGGCGGCACTAAACACTCTTTCGGAGTACACACTTGTGGGAGGGCAACTTAGGTAGAATTAAGCCAGTTTGTGCAAGGGCCTCCAAATTGCCTCTTTTTCCTGCCAGTATAAGTACGGACTGTGTGACGTGCCTACTTGGATGCGGTCACTCATATAATCCTCCACCATTCTATCAATGTTGAGAGAATCATATGCAGTGACAGTAGACGACATGTCCGTAATCGTTGTCAGGTCCTTCAGTCCGGACCAGATGTCAGCATCAGCAGTCGCTCCAGACTGCCCTGCATCACCGCCAGCGGGTGGGCTCGGAATTCTGAGCCTTTTCCTCGCACCCCCAGTTGCGGGAGAATGTGAAGGAGGAGATGTTGACAGGTCGCGTTCCGCTTGACTTGACAATTTTGTCACCAGCAGGTCTTTGCACCCCAGCAGACCTGTGTCTGCCGGAAAGAGAGATCCAAGGTAGGCTTTAAATCTAGGATCGAGCACGGTGGCCAAAATGTAGTGCTCTGATTTCAACAGATTGACCACCCGTGAATCCTTGTTAAGCGAATTAAGGGCTGCATCCACAAGTCCCACATGCCTAGCGGAATCGCTCCCTTTTAGCTCCTTCTTCAATGCCTCCAGCTTCTTCTGCAAAAGCCTGATGAGGGGAATGACCTGACTCAGGCTGGCAGTGTCTGAACTGACTTCACGTGTGGCAAGTTCAAAGGGCATCAGAACCTTGCACAACGTTGAAATCATTCTCCACTGCACTTGAGACAGGTGCATTCCACCTACTATATCGTGCTCAATTGTATAGGCTTGAATGGCCTTTTGCTGCTCCTCCAACCTCTGAAGCATATAGAGGGTTGAATTCCACCTCGTTACCACTTCTTGCTTCAGATGATGGCAGGGCAGGTTCAGTAGTTTTTGGTGGTGCTCCAGTCTTCTGTACGTGGTGCCTGTACGCCGAAAGTGTCCCGCAATTCTTCTGGCCACCGACAGCATCTCTTGCACGCCCCTGTCGTTTTTTAAAAAAATTCTGCACCACCAAATTCAAGGTATGTGCAAAACATGGGACGTGCTGGAATTTGCCCATATTTAATGCACACACAATATTGCTGGCGTTGTCCGATGCCACAAATCCACAGGAGAGTCCAATTGGGGTAAGCCATTCCGCGATGATCTTCCTCAGTTGCCGTAAGAGGTTTTCAGCTGTGTGCGTATTCTGGAAAGCGGTGATACAAAGCGTAGCCTGCCTAGGAAAGAGTTGGCGTTTGCGAGATGCTGCTACTGGTGCCGCCGCTGCTGTTCTTGCGGCGGGAGTCCATACATCTACCCAGTGGGCTGTCACAGTCATATAGTCCTGACCCTGCCCTGCTCCACTTGTCCACATGTCCGTGGTTAAGTGGACATTGGGTACAACTGCATTTTTTAGGACACTGGTGAGTCTTTTTCTGACGTCCGTGTACATTCTCGGTATCGCCTGCCTAGAGAAGTGGAACCTAGATGGTATTTGGTAACGGGGGCACACTGCCTCAATAAATTGTCTAGTTCCCTGTGAACTAACGGCGGATACCGGACGCACGTCTAACACCAACATAGTTGTCAAGGACTCAGTTATCCGCTTTGCAGTAGGATGACTGCTGTGATATTTCATCTTCCTCGCAAAGGACTGTTGAACAGTCAATTGCTTACTGGAAGTAGTACAAGTGGGCTTACGACTTCCCCTCTGGGATGACCATCGACTCCCAGCGGCAACAACAGCAGCGCCAGCAGCAGTAGGCGTTACACGCAAGGATGCATCGGAGGAATCCCAGGCAGGAGAGGACTCGTCAGAATTGCCAGTGACATGGCCTGCAGGACTATTGGCATTCCTGGGGAAGGAGGAAATTGACACTGAGGGAGTTGGTGGGGTGGTTTGCGTGAGCTTGGTTACAAGAGGAAGGGATTTACTGGTCAGTGGACTGCTTCCGCTGTCACCCAAAGTTTTTGAACTTGTCACTGACTTATTATGAATGCGCTGCAGGTGACGTATAAGGGAGGATGTTCCGAGGTGGTTAACGTCCTTACCCCTACTTATTACAGCTTGACAAAGGGAACACACGGCTTGACACCTGTTGTCCGCATTTCTGGTGAAATACCTCCACACCGAAGAGCTGATTTTTTTGGTATTTTCACCTGGCATGTCAACGGCCATATTCCTCCCACGGACAACAGGTGTCTCCCCGGGTGCCTGACTTAAACAAACCACCTCACCATCAGAATCCTCCTGGTCAATTTCCTCCCCAGCGCCAGCAACACCCATATCCTCCTCATCCTGGTGTACTTCAACACTGACATCTTCAATCTGACTATCAGGAACTGGACTGCGGGTGCTCCTTCCAGCACTTGCAGGGGGCGTGCAAATGGTGGAAGGCGCATGCTCTTCACGTCCAGTGTTGGGAAGGTCAGGCATCGCAACCGACACAATTGGACTCTCCTTGTGGATTTGGGATTTCAAAGAACGCACAGTTCTTTGCGGTGCTTTTGCCAGCTTGAGTCTTTTCAGTTTTCTAGCGAGAGGCTGAGTGCTTCCCTCCTCATGTGAAGCTGAACCACTAGCCATGAACATAGGCCAGGGCCTCAGCCGTTCCTTGCCACTCCGTGTGGTAAATGGCATATTGGCAAGTTTACGCTTCTCCTCCGACAATTTTATTTTAGGTTTTGGAGTCCTTTTTTTACTGATATTTGGTGTTTTGGTTTTGACATGCTCTGTACTATGCCATTGGGCATCGGCCTTGGCAGACGACGTTGCTGGCATTTCATCGTCTCGGCCATGACTAGTGGCAGCAGCTTCAGCACGAGGTGGAAGTGGATCTTGATCTTTCCCTAATTTTGGAACCTCAACATTTTTGTTCTCCATATTTTAATAGGCACAACTAAAAGGCACCTCAGGTAAACAATGGAGATGGATGGATTGGATACTAGTATACAATTATGGACGGGCTGCCGAGTGCCGACACAGAGGTAGCCACAGCCGTGAACTACCGCACTGTACTGTGTCTGCTGCTAATATATAGACTGGTTGATAAAGAGATAGTATACTCGTAACTAGTATGTATGTATAAAGAAAGAAAAAAAAACCACGGTTAGGTGGTATATACAATTATGGACGGGCTGCCGAGTGCCGACACAGAGGTAGCCACAGCCGTGAACTACCGCACTGTACTGTGTCTGCTGCTAATATATAGACTGGTTGATAAAGAGATAGTATACTCGTAACTAGTATGTATGTATAAAGAAAGAAAAAAAAACCACGATTAGGTGGTATATACAATTATGGACGGGCTGCCGAGTGCCGACACAGAGGTAGCCACAGCCGTGAACTACCGCACTGTACTGTGTCTGCTGCTAATATATAGACTGGTTGATAAAGAGATAGTATACTCGTAACTAGTATGTATGTATAAAGAAAGAAAAAAAAACCACGGTTAGGTGGTATATACAATTATGGACGGGCTGCCGAGTGCCGACACAGAGGTAGCCACAGCCGTGAACTACCGCACTGTACTGTGTCTGCTGCTAATATATAGACTGGTTGATAAAGAGATAGTATACTCGTAACTAGTATGTATGTATAAAGAAAGAAAAAAAAAACACGGTTAGGTGGTATATACAATTATGGACGGGCTGCCGAGTGCCGACACAGAGGTAGCCACAGCCGTGAACTACCGCACTGTACTGTGTCTGCTGCTAATATATAGACTGGTTGATAAAGAGATAGTATACTCGTAACTAGTATGTATGTATAAAGAAAGAAAAAAAAACCACGGTTAGGTGGTATATACAATTATGGACGGGCTGCCGAGTGCCGACACAGAGGTAGCCACAGCCGTGAACTACCGCACTGTACTGTGTCTGCTGCTAATATATAGACTGGTTGATAAAGAGATAGTATACTCGTAACTAGTATGTATGTATAAAGAAAGAAAAAAAAACCACGGTTAGGTGGTATATACAATTATGGACGGGCTGCCGAGTGCCGACACAGAGGTAGCCACAGCCGTGAACTACCGCACTGTACTGTGTCTGCTGCTAATATATAGACTGGTTGATAAAGAGATAGTATACTCGTAACTAGTATGTATGTATAAAGAAAGAAAGAAAAACCACGGTTAGGTGGTATATACAATTATGGACGGGCTGCCGAGTGCCGACACAGAGGTAGCCACAGCCGTGAACTACCGCACTGTACTGTGTCTGCTGCTAATATAGACTGGTTGATAAAGAGATAGTATACTACTAATATTATATATACTGGTGGTCAGGTCACTGGTCACTAGTCACACTGGCAGTGGCACTCCTGCAGCAAAAGTGTGCACTGTTTTAATATAATATTATGTACTCCTGGCTCCTGCTATAACCTATAACTGGCACTGCAGTAGTGCTCCCCAGTCTCCCCCACAATTATAAGCTGTGTGAGCTGAGCAGTCAGACAGATATATAATATATATTATATAGATGATGCAGCACACTGGCCTGAGCCTGAGCAGTGCACACAGATATGGTATGTGACTGACTGAGTCACTGTGTGTATCGCTTTTTTCAGGCAGAGAACGGATATATTAAATAAACTGCACTGTGTGTCTGGTGGTCACTCACTATATAATATATTATGTACTCCTGGCTCCTGCTATAACCTATAACTGGCACTGCAGTAGTGCTCCCCAGTCTCCCCCACAATTATAAGCTGTGTGAGCTGAGCAGTCAGACAGATATATATAATATTATATATAGATAATAGATGATGCAGCACACTGGCCTGAGCCTGAGCAGTGCACACAGATATGGTATGTGACTGAGTCACTGTGTGCTGTGTATCGCTTTTTTCAGGCAGAGAACGGATTATAAATAAAACTGGTGGTCACTATCAGCAAAACTCTGCACTGTACTGAGTACTCCTAATGCTCCCCAAAATTAGTAAATCAAGTGTCTCTCTAATCTATTCTAAACGGAGAGGACGCCAGCCACGTCCTCTCCCTATCAATCTCAATGCACGTGTGAAAATGGCGGCGACGCGCGGCTCCTTATATAGAATCCGAGTCTCGCGATAGAATCCGAGCCTCGCGAGAATCCGACAGCGTCATGATGACGTTCGGGCGCGCTCGGGTTAACCGAGCAAGGCGGGAAGATCCGAGTCGCTCGGACCCGTGAAAAAAAACATGAAGTTCTGGCGGGTTCGGATTCAGAGAAACCGAACCCGCTCATCTCTACTATCCATCCATACCTGTTTTGCATTTCAGCTTTGCACAGTTTGCTGACCACCAGTATATAATATATAGCAGTACGGTACAGAAGGCCACTGCTCTACCTACCTCTGTGTCATCAAGTATACTATCCATCCATACCTGTGGTGCATTTCAGTTGTGCGCAGTATATATAATAGTAGGCCATTGCTATTGATATATTACTGGCATATAATTCCACACATTAAAAAATGGAGAACAAAAATGTGGAGGGCAAAATAGGGAAAGATCAAGATCCACTTCCACCTCGTGCTGAAGCTGCTGCCACTAGTCATGGCCGAGATGATGAAATGCCATCAACGTCGTCTGCCAAGTCCGATGCCCAATGTCATAGTAGAGAGCATGTAAAATCCAAAAAACAAAAGTTCCGTAAAATGACCCAAAAATCTAAATCAAAATCGTTTGAAGAGAAGCGTAAACTTGCCAATGTGCCATTTACGACACGGAGTGGCAAGGAACGACTGAGGGCCTGGCCTATGTTCATGGCTAGTGGTTCAGCTTCACATGAGGATGGAAACACTCATCCTCCTGCTAGAAAACTTAAAAGAGTTAAGATGGCAAAAGCACAGCAAAGAACTGTGCGTTCTTCTAAATCACAAATCCCCAAGGAGAGTCCAATTGTGTCGGTTGCGATGCCTGACCTTCCCAACACTGGACGGGAAGAGGTTGCTTCTTCCACCATTTGCATGCCCCCTGCAAGTGCTGGAAGGAGCACCCGCAGTCCAGTTCCTGATAGTCAAATTGAAGATGTCACTGTTGAAGTACACCAGGATGAGGATATGGGTGTTGCTGGCGCTGGGAAGGAAATTGACAAGGAGGATTCTGATGGTGAGGTGGTTTGTTTAAGTCAGGCATTCGGGGAGACACCTGTTTTCCATGGGACGAATATGGCCATTGACATGCCTGGTCAAAAAACAAAAAAAAATCACCTCTTCGGTGTGGAATTATTTTAACAGAAATGCGGACAACTGGTGTCAAGCCGTGTGTTGCCTTTGTCAAGCTGTAATAAGTAGGGGTAAGGACGTTAACCACCTCGGAACATCCTCCCTTATACGTCACCTGGACCGCATTCATCAGAAGTCAGTGACAAGTTCAAAAACTTTGGATGACAGCGGAAGCAGTCCACTGACCACTAAATCCCTTCCTCTTGTAACCAAGCTCCTGCAAATCACACCATTAACTCCCTCAGTGTCAATTTCCTCCTTAGACAGGAAAGCCAATAGTCCTGCAGGCCATGTCACTGTCAAGTCCTCTCCTGCCTGGGATTCCTCCGATGCATCCTTGAGTGTAACGCCTACTGCTGCTGGAGCTGCTGTTGTTGCTGCTGGGAGTTGATCGTCATCCCAGAGGGGAAGTCGGAAGACCACTTGTACTACTTCCAGTAAGCAATTGACTGTCCAACAGTCCTTTTCGAGGAAGATGAAATATCACAGCAGTCATCCTGCTGCAAAGCGGATAACTCAGGCCTTGGCAGCCTGGGTGGTGAGAAACGTGTTTCCAGTATCCACCGTTAATTCACAGGGAACTAGAGACTTGATTGAGGTACTGTGTCCCCGGTACCAAATACCATCTAGGTTCCATTTCTCTAGGCAGGAGCTACCGAAAATGTACACAGACGTCAGAAAAAGAGTCACCAGTGTCCTAAAAAATGCAGTTGTACCCAATGTCCACTTAACCACGGACATGTGGACAAGTGGAGATGGGCAGACTCAGGACTATATGACTGTGACAGCCCACTGGGTAGATATATTGCCTCCCGCAGCAAGAACAGCAGCGGCAGCACCAGTAGCAGCATCTCGCAAACGCCAACTCGTTCCTAGGCAGGCTACGCTTTGTATCACCGCTTTCTATAAGAGGCACACAGCTGAAAACCTCTTACGGAAATTGAGGAACATCATCACAGAATGGCTTACCCCAATTGGACTCTCCTGGGGATTTGTGACATCGGACAACGCCAGCAATATTGTGCGTGCATTACATCTGGGCAAATTCCAGCACGTCCCATGTTTTGCACATACATTGAATTCGGTGGTGCAGAATTATTTAAAAAACGACAGGGGCGTGCAAGAGATGCTGTCGGTGGCCCGAAGAATTGCGGGCCACTTTCGGCATTCAGCCACCGCGTGCCGAAGACTGGAGCACCAGCAAACACTCCTGAACCTGCCCTGCCATCATCTGAAGCAAGAGGTGGTAACGAGGTGGAATTCAACCCTCTATATGCTTCAGAGGATGGAGGAGCAGCAAAAGGCCATTCAAGCCTATACATCTGCCTACGATATACGCAAAGGAGGGGGAATGCACCTGACTCAAGCGCAGTGGAGAATGATTTCAACGTTGTGCAAGGTTCTGCAACCCTTTGAACTTGCCACACGTGAAGTCAGTTCAGACACTGCCAGCCTGAGTCAGGTCATTCCCCTCATCAGGCTTTTGCAGAAGAAACTGGAGACATTGAAGGAGGAGCTAAAACAGAGTGATTCCGCTAGGCATGTGGGACTTGTGGATGGAGCCCTTAATTCGCTTAACCAGGATTCACGGGTGGTCTATCTGTTGAAATCAGAGCACTACATTTTGGCCACCGTGCTCGATCCTAGATTTAAAACCTACGTTGTATCTCTCTTTCTGGCAGACTCAAGTCTGCAGAGGTTCAAAGACCTGCTGGTGAGAAAATTGTCAAGTCAAGTTGAACGTGACCCGTCAACAGCTCCTCCTTCACATTCTCCCGCAACTGGGGGTGCGAGGAAAAGGCTAAGAATTCAGAGCCCACCCGCTGGCGGTGATGCAGGGCAGTCTGGAGCGAGTGCTGACATCTGGTCCGGACTGAAGGACCTGCCAACGATTACTGACATGTCGTCGACTGTCACTGCATATGATTCTGTCACCATTGAAAGAATGGTGGAGGATTATATGAGTGACCGCATCCAAGTAGGCATGTCAGACAGTCCGTACTTATACTGGCAGGAAAAAGAGGCAATTTGGAGGCCCTTGCACAAACTGGCTTTATTTTACCTAAGTTGCCCCCCCTCCAGTGTGTACTCCGAAAGAGTGTTTAGTGCAGCCGCTCACCTTGTCAGCAATCGGCGTACAAGGTTACTTCCAGAATATGTGGAGAAGATGATGTTCATCAAAATGAATTATAATCAATTCCTCCGTGGAGACATTCACCAGCAGCAATTGCCTCCTGAAAGTACACAGGGACCTGAGATGGTGGATTCCAGTGGGGACGAAATAATAATCTGTGAGGAGGGGGATGTACACAGTGAAAGGGGTAAGGAATCGGAGGAAGAGGAGGAGGTGGACATCTTGCCTCTGTAGAGCCAGTTTGTGCAAGGAGAGATTGATTGCTTCTTTTTTTGGTGGGGGCCAGGGGCGGATTGGGAACAAAAAGCGGCCATGGAAAAATTTGTACTAGTGGCCCCACATAGGCAGCACCAGAGGTGTAAGGTCTAGCCATGGACCATGGCAGCAGCACCCTCCCCCCAAAACTTTCCAGATAGTGGGGATGTCCAGCATCAAGGGGGAAGTTAAAAAGAAATAAAATTAAATATGAGCACATTATATGATACACCTTTAGAATTTAGGAAACTATATAATTCTTTAGAAAGATATGTTTTCTTGCTTATTACACCAACCATATCGCAATCACTATTCACTCAATCTTATATGTCAGCCAAGCAGCATACACTAGATCATCTGCAATCACAGGCTAAGTGGCAAAGTCATTTTCATAGATGCAAATTGTTTTGCATCTTATTCATTATGTCTATAAAAAGGACCACATGTCCTCAAACAAAACAGGCCCTGCGGGTGCGTTGGCCCACCGGGGATCTTCCCTGTAAGCCCTATGAACAATCCGCCTCTGGTGGGGACCCAAACCAACCAGTCATTTCAGTCACAGTCGTGTGGCAGACCCTGTCGCTGAAATGATGGGTTTGTTAAAGTGTGCATGTCCTGTTTATACAACATAAGGGTGGGTGGTAGGGCCCAAGGACAATTCCATCTTGCACCTCTTTTTTCTTTCATTTTTCTTTGCATCATGTGCTCTTTGGGGACTATTTCTGGAAGTGCCATCCTGTCTGACACTGCAGTGCCACTCCTAGATGGGCCAGGTGTTTGTGTCGGCCACTTGTGTCGCTTTGCTTACCCATCCAGCGACCTTGGTGCACCTCTTTTTTTCTTTGAATCATTTGCTGTTTGGGGACTATTTTTTAAATCTGCAATCCTGTCTGACACTGCAGTGCCACTCCTAGATGGGCCAGGTGTTTGTGTCGGCCACTTGGGTTTCTTAGCTTAGTCACACAGCTACCTCATTGCACATCTTTTTTTCTTTGCATCATGTGTTGTTTGGGGACTATTTTTTTGAAGTGCCATCCTGTCTGACACTGCAGTACCACTCCTAGATGGACCAGGTGTTTGTGTTGTCCACTTGTGTCGCTTAGCTTAGTCACACAGCTATCTCATTGCGCCTCTTTTTTTTGATGCATCATGTGCTGTTTGGGGACTATTTTTTTGAAGTGCCATCCTGTCTGACACTGCAGTGCAACTCCTAGATGGGCCAGGTGTTTGTGTCGGCCACTTGTGTCGCTTAGCTTAGTCACACAGCTACCTCATTGCGCCTCTTTATTTCTTTGCATCATGTGCTGTTTGGGGACTATTTTTTAAATCTGCCATCCTGTCTGACACTGCAGTGCCACTCCTAGATGGGCCAGGTGTTTGTGTCGGCCACTTGGGTCGCTTAGCTTAGTCATCCAGCGACCTCGGTGCAAATTTTAGGACTAAAAATAATATTGTGAGGTGTGAGGTGTTCACAATAGACTGAAAATGAGTGGAAATTATGGTTATTGATGTTAATAATACTATGGGATCAAAATGACCCCCAAATTCTATGATTTAAGCTTTTTTTGAGGGGTTTCTTGTAAAAAAACACCCAAATCCAAAACACACCCGAATCCGACAAAAAATTTTCAGGGAGGTTTTGGCAAAACGCGTCCGAATCCAAAACACGGCCGCGGAACCGAAATCCAAAACCAAAACACAAAACCCAAAAAATTTCCGGTGCACATCACTAATAAAAAGGGGGCTCTACCTGCCGTACTGTGTAAAAGAGGACTCTACCTGCTGTACTGCGCCTAAAGGGACTCTACCTGCCACACTGTGTAAAAGGGGACTCTACCTGCCGTAATGTGTAAAAGGGGACTCTACCTGCAATACTGTGTAAAAGGGGACTCTTCCTGCTGTAATGTGTAAAAGGGGACTATACCTGCCGTACTGTGTAAAAAGGGACTCTACATGCCATACTGTGTAAAAGGGGACTCTATCTGTCGTACTGTGTCTAAGGGGACTCTACCTGCCGTACTGTGTTTAAGGGGACTCTACCTGCCGTACTGTGTCTAAGGGGACGCTACCTGCTGTACTGTGTCTAAGAGTACTCTACCTGCCATAATGTGTAAAAGGGGACTCTACCTGCTGTAATGTTTAAATGGGAACTCTACCTGCTGTAATGTGTAAAATGGAGCTGTGTGGCCATGCCCCTTCCCCATGAAGCTACGCCCCTATATTTTTTGCGCGTGCACTGGCCCATTTTCATATATGGGGTGGTGGGGGGCTGATGCTGTTTCTTGCACACATTGCTAAAATGTCAGGTTACAGTACTGATGAACTGCACAGCAGTTATTCTATAATGGGTGTGCATTTCCGGGGTGTGGGTCCCCCAGGACTGTTGTGGCTGTTTTGCCTCAGGAGCAACACATATTAACACTTATTTTCATATTTACTTTCATCCCTATCGTGTGTTTTGTTTCAATGTAATTCATTTCCTACCTTCATGTTTCTCTACTTTACATCTCACTACTTTATCTCTCACTTCATTACCTCTCACTAATTTACCCCTCCTCTTTTCAGCCGCCTCTCTCACTAACCTATTTTCACTTTTCACTATATATTTTTTCACTTTTGTGTTGCTCTGGGGTCACTCAGCTGCTTCACTTTGGGGGGTCCCATGCCCAGGATTTGTACCCCGCAAAATGTTAGGGACTTGCCCTACTAATGAGGTCACCTGGACGCGGTGGGCAAGCCGTTACTTATGGCCATAACTATGCGGAGAATCTCGCTCAAAATGCTAAAAAAATTTGCAATGATTATTATTAATAAATTGGTAATGTTTGAATTGTGAACCTGCAACCTTTTTCTTTGCATATAATTTCTTACCACAGAACTTCATAATGTTTTAGCTGCATGAAGTGAAATCCGCAATGTTTGTACAATAGCTTATAGTATGTTAACATCTTCGGTCAGAATCCCCAGCAGCAATCAGCCTCATGCTAGAGATGACATAACACCTCTTTCAGGTATTACTACTACCCTCCAGCACCGATGACTCATGCAGGGAATCAGCTATCAGCCATACACTATACAAGTCTGCTCAGTGCACTTCTCCAGTGCCTGAGTATCTTTTGTGTCTACATAAATGCTCCTGCTTCAAAAACTATACTTTCCAGTCTACAGTAGTATGCTTCCAGTTTCGGTCTCCTTGACAGCAGCACTTCCAGGCAGAGTCGTTACCAGAACTCACGGTGGAAATCAACTCAACCATGCTGCAACCTGGGTCTCACTGAGTAAAGTCCATATCCTCTTGCTGGGATCCTTGGTAAAATCCGGTAGGGGTCTTAGGGGTAAATTTACTAAAGCTTCTAAATATGAAAAGTGGTGATGTTGCCCATAGCAACCAATCAGATTCTGTGGGGTATATTTACTAAGGTCCCGATTTTGACCGAGATGCCGTTTTTTCATCAAAGTGTCATCTCGGTAATTTACTAAGCAAAAATCACGGCAGTGATGAGGGCATTCGTAATATTTTGGAAGTCCTAGGAAAAAATCACGAATCAATACACCATCGGTCAAATACGCCTGCAATTTGCTAGAAATCGGGAATTTACTAAAAAGTGCAAAACACAAACACTGCCGACAATAGCCAAACACTGCCGTGCTAAAATACAAATCGTGAAAAAGTGCTAAAAAAAAACAGACCTGCTTTTTTATCCCGTGTTTGTATAGGCATGCACGGATCCATGAGATCCGTGCATGTTTTTCAGTGGGAACGGGGGGGAAATGTTATAAATTTTCAGAAAAAAAATTGCGTGGGGTCCCCCCTCCTAAGGCAAACCAGCCTCGGGCTCTTTGAGCCGATCCTGGTTGCAGAAATATGGGAAAAAAATGGACAGGGGTTCCCCCATATTTAAGCAACCAGCATCGGGATCTGCGCCTGGTCCTGGTT
Organism: Pseudophryne corroboree; assembly: GCF_028390025.1. Classification (NCBI taxonomy): domain Eukaryota; kingdom Metazoa; phylum Chordata; class Amphibia; order Anura; family Myobatrachidae; genus Pseudophryne; species Pseudophryne corroboree. Next base: position 217,381,740 of record NC_086450.1, read on the forward strand.
CCAAAAATACGGGGGACAAAAAGAGTAGGGGTCCCCCGTATTTTTGAAACCAGCACCGGGCTCCACTAGCTGGACAGATAATGCCACAGCCGGGGGTCACTTTTATACAGTGCCTTGCGGCCGTGGCAGCAAATATCCAACTAGTCACCCATGGCCGGGGTACCCTGGGGGAGTGGGGACCCCTTCAATCAAGGGGTCCCCCCCCCAGCCACCCAAGGGCCAGGGGTGAAGCCCGAGGCTGTCCCCCCCATCCAATAGGCTGCGGATGGGGGGCTGATAGCCTTTGTGAAAAGTGATTGATATTGTTTTTAGTAGCAGTACTACAAGGCCCAGCAAGCCTTCCCCGCAAGCTGGTACTTGGAGAACCACAAGTACCAGCATGCGGAGGAAAAACGGGCCCGCTGGTACCTGTAGTACTACTACTAAAAAAATACCCCAATAAAGACAACACACACACACCTTGAAAATATAACTTTAATACATCCATCCACACCTCCATATACACATACTTACCTTATGTTCCCACGCAGGTCGGTCCTCTTCTCCAGTAGAATCCATGGTGTACCTGTAGAAAAAATTATACTCACATAATCCAGTGTTTTCGGCTCCTCGGTAAATCCTTTTGTAATCCACATACTTGAAAAAATAAAAAAAACGGATACCCGACCACGAACTGAAAGGGGACCCATGTTTTCACATGGGCCCCCTTTCCCCGAATGCCAGAAACCCACTCTGACTGATGTCTAAGTGGGTTTCTTCAGCCAATCAGGGAGCGCTACGTTGTGGCACCCTCCTGATCGGCTGTGTGCTCCTGTACTGTCTGACAGGCGGCACACGGCAGTGTTACAATGTAGCGCCTATGCGCTCCATTGTAACTAATGGTGGGAACTTTCAGGTCAGCGGTGAGGTCACTTTCGGTCAACCGCTGACCTGAAAGTTCCCACCATTAGTTACAATGGAGCGCATAGGCGCTACATTGTAACACTGCCGTGTGCCGCCTGTCATACAGTACAGGAGCACACAGCCGATCAGGAGGGTGCTACAACGTGGCGCTCCCTGATTGGCTGAAGAAACCCACTTAGACATCAGTCAGAGTGGGTTTCTGGCATTCGGGGAAAGGGGGCCCATGTGAAAACATGGGTCCCCTTTCAGTTCGTGGTCGGGTATCCGTTTTTTTATTTTTTCAAGTACGTGGATTACAAAAGGATTTACCGAGGAGCCGAAAACACTGGATTATGTGAGTATAATTTTTTCTACAGGTACACCATGGATTCTACTGGAGAAGAGGACCGACCTGCGTGGGAACATATGGTAAGTATGTGTATATGGAGGTGTGGATGTATGTATTAAAGTTATACTTTCAAGGTGTGTGTGTGTTGTCTTTATTGGGGTATTTTTTTAGTAGTAGTACTACAGGTACCAGCGGGCCCGTTTTTCCGCCGCATGCTGGTACTTGTGGTTCTCCAAGTACCAGCTTGCGGGGAAGGCTTGCTGGGCCTTGTAGTACTGCTACTAAAAACAATATCAATCACTTTTCACAAAGGCTATCAGCCCCCCATCCGCAGCCTATTGGATGGGGGGGACGGCCTCGGGCTTCACCCCTGGCCCTTGGGTTGCTGGGGGGGGACCCCTTGATTGAAGGGGTCCCCACTCCCCCAGGGTACCCTGGCCAGGGGTGACTAGTTGGATATTTGATGCCACGGCCGCAAGGCACTGTATAAAAGTGACCCCCGGCTGTGGCATTATCTGTCCAGCTAGTGGAGCCCGGTGCTGGTTTCAAAAATACGGGGGACCCCTACTCTTTTTGTCCCCCGTATTTTTGGAACCAGGACCAGGCGCAGAGCCCGATGCTGGTTGCTTAAATATGGGGGAACCCCTGTCCATTTTTTTCCCATATTTCTGCAACCAGGATCGTCTCAAAGAGCCCGAGGCTGGTTTGCCTTAGGAGGGGGGACCCCACGCAATTTTTTTTTTACATTTAAACTTTATTTTTTTGTTAAACAAAGTGCACAATGAAGCCCAGCACGGATCTCTCAGATCCGGCCGAGATTCATTGTATTAAAGTCGGCAGTGTTTTACAAGTCACTCACGTAAAACACTGCCAAAAAAACCGAATGACATCGTCATCGGAAAACCCGAAAATGCAGAATACGGCAGCTTAGTAAATTAGTCGTAATCAATTCAAAAAGTTGCATATTTACACTTTCGATGTCATTCGTGATTGAACTTTGACCTCAAACGGGAAAACACGAATCTTAGTAAATTTACCCCTGTGTATCATTTTCTAGGATGCAATACTGAAATGATAGACAGAATCTGGTTGGTTGCTATGGGCCACATCACCACTTTTCTTTTCTAGAAGCGTTAGTAAATTTACCCCTTAGACTCTGCGGCAGTGTATTTGGTTGTGTCAATTTCACCTGTTTGCATTGAAGATCTATGGGCATGTGTGTACTCTGATACACTCGCTGTCTGGTTTCAAGCTCCAGAGTTATTGGGGTAAATTTACTAAGATTCGTATTTTCCAGATTCAGGTCAAAGTTCAATCACGAATGACATCGAAAGTGTAAAACTGCAACTTTTTGAATTGATTACGACTAATTTACTAAGCTGTCGTATTCGGGTTTTTCTTTTGTTCCGATGTAGATGTCATTCGTGGGTTTTTTTCTATTTTTACGGCAGTGATTAGCAAAACACTGCCGACTTTTTTTACAATCAATCTCGGCCGGATCTGTGTGATCCGTGCTGGGGTTTATTTTTATTTTTTTTTTAATTAAACACTGTAAAATAATAAAAAAAATGCGTGGGGTCCCCCCTCCTAAGCATAACCAGCCTCGGGCTCTTTGAGCCGATCCTGGTTGCAGAAATATGGGGGAAAAAATGACAGGGGTTCCCCCATATTTAAGCAACCAGCATCGGGCTCTGCGCCTGGTCCTGGTCCCAAAAATACGGGGGACAAAAAGAGTAGGGGTCCCCCGTATTTTTAAAACCAGCACCGGGCTCCACTAGCTGGACAGATAATGCCACAGCCGGGGGTCACTTTTATATAGTGCCCTGCGGCCGTGGCATCAAAAATCCAACTAGTCACTCCTGGCCGGGGTACCCTGGGGGAGTGGGGACCCCTTCAATCAAGGGGTCCCCCCCCCAGCCACCCAAGGGCCAGGGGTGAAGCCCGAGGCTGTCCCCCCCCATTCAATGGGCTGCGGATGGGGAGGCTGATAGCCTTTGTTGTAAAAGAAAAGATATTGTTTTTAGTAGCAGTACTACAAGGCCCAGCAAGCCTCCCCCGCATGCTGGTACTTGGAGAACCACAAGTACCAGCATGCGACGGAAAAACGGGCCCGCTGGTACCTGTAGTACTACTACTAAAAAAATACCCAAAAAAAGACAAGACACACACACCGTGAAAGTATCATTTTATTACATACATACACACATACATACATACATACTTACCTTAAGTTCCCACGCAGGTCGGTCCTCTTCTCCAGTAGAATCCAAGGGGTACCTGTTGAAGAAATTATACTCACGAGATCCAGGGGTCCAGGCTCCTCGGGAAATCCAGGGGTAATCCACGTACTTGCATAAAATAAGAAAACGGAAAGCCGAGCCACGAACTGAAAGGGGCCCCATGTTTTCACATGGGACTCCTTTCCACGAATGCCAGAAACCCACTCTGACTGATGTCTAAGTGGGTTTCTTCAGCCAATCAGGGAGTGCCACGTTGTAGCACTCTCCTGATCGGCTGTGTGCTCCTGTACTGAGTGACAGGCGGCACACGGCAGTGTTACAATGTAGCGCCTATGCGCTACATTGTAACCAATGCTGGGAACTTTCTGCTCAGCGGTGACGTCACTTTAGGTCAACCGCAGGGCAGAAAGTTCCCATCATTGGTTACAATGTAGCGCATAGGCGCTACATTGTAACACTGCCGTGTGCCGCCTATCACTCAGTACAGGAGCACACAGCCGATCAGGAGAGTGCTACAACGTGGCACTCCCTGATTGGCTGAAGAAACCCACTTAGACATCAGTCAGAGTGGGTTTCTGGCATTCGTGGAAAGGAGTCCCATGTGAAAACTAGAGATGAGCGGGTTCGGTTTCTCTGAATCCGAACCCGCCAGAACTTCATGTTTTTTTTCACGGGTCCGAGCGACTCGGATCTTCCCGCCTTGCTCGGTTAACCCGAGCGCGCCCGAACGTCATCATGACGCTGTCGGATTCTCGCGAGGCTCGGATTCTATCGCGAGACTCGGATTCTATATAAGGAGCCGCGCGTCACCGCCATTTTCACACGTGCATTGAGATTGATAGGGAGAGGACGTGGCTGGCGTCCTCTCCATTTAGATTATAAGAGACTGAGAGAGATTTACTGGAGCTGACTAGGAGGAGTACTGTTACTGTAGAAGTGTAGAGACTGAGTGGAGAGAGTTTACTAGTGAGGACAGTGCAGTTTACTTTATAATCCGTTCTCTGCCTGAAAAAAGCGATACACAGCACACAGTGACTCAGTCACATACCATATCTGTGTGCACTGCTCAGGCTCAGGCCAGTGTGCTGCATCATCTATTATCTATATATAATATTATATATATCTGTCTGACTGCTCAGCTCACACAGCTTATAATTGTGGGGGAGACTGGGGAGCACTACTGCAGTGCCAGTTATAGGTTATAGCAGGAGCCAGGAGTACATAATATATTATATAGTGAGTGACCACCAGACACACAGTGCAGTTTATTTAATATATCCGTTCTCTGCCTGAAAAAAGCGATACACACAGTGACTCAGTCAGTCACATACCATATCTGTGTGCACTGCTCAGGCTCAGGCCAGTGTGCTGCATCATCTATTATCTATATATAATATTATATATATCTGTCTGACTGCTCAGCTCACACAGCTTATAATTGTGGGGGAGACTGGGGAGCACTACTGCAGTGCCAGTTATAGGCTATAGCAGGAGCCAGGAGTACATAATATATTATATAGTGAGTGACCACCAGACACACAGTGCAGTTTATTTAATATATCCGTTCTCTGCCTGAAAAAAGCGATACACACAGTGACTCAGTCAGTCACATACCATATCTGTGTGCACTGCTCAGGCTCATGCCAGTGTGCTGCATCATCTATTATCTATATATAATATTATATATATCTGTCTGACTGCTCAGCTCACACAGCTTATAATTGTGGGGGAGACTGGGGAGCACTACTGCAGTGCCAGTTATAGGTTATAGCAGGAACCAGGAGTACATAATATATTATATAGTGAGTGACCACCAGACACACAGTGCAGTTTATTTAATATATCCGTTCTCTGCCTGAAAAAAGCGATACACACAGTGACTCAGTCAGTCACATACCATATCTGTGTGCACTGCTCAGGCTCAGGCCAGTGTGCTGCATCATCTATATATATTATATATCTGTCTGACTGCTCAGCTCACACAGCTTATAATTGTGGGGGAGACTGGGGAGCACTACTGCAGTGCCAGTTATAGGTTATAGCAGGAGCCAGGAGTACATATTATATTAAAATTAAACAGTGCACACTTTTGCTGCAGGAGTGCCACTGCCAGTGTGACTGACCAGTGACCTGACCACACTGACCACCAGTATAGTTAGTAGTATACTTATATTGTGATTGCCTGAAAAAGTTAAACACTCGTCGTGTGACTTCACTTGTGTGTTTTTTTTTTTTTTATTCTATAAAAATAAAACTCATTCTGCTGACAGACAGTGTCCAGCAGGTCCGTCATTATATAATATATAATATATACCTGTCCGGCTGCAGTAGTGATATATATATATTTTTTATATCATTTATCATCCAGTCGCAGCAGACACAGTACGGTAGTTCACGGCTGTGGCTACCTCTGTGTCTCTGCACTCGGCAGGCAGTCCGTCCATAATTGTAATACCACCTAACCGTGGATTTTTTTCATTCTTCTTTATACATACATAGTTACATAGACATCTTCTCTTTATCAACCAGTCTATATTAGCTGCAGACACAGTACAGTACGGTAGTTCACGGCTGTGGCTACCTCTGTGTCTGCACTCGGCAGGCAGTCCGTCCATAATTGTATACCACCTAACCGTGGTTTTTTTTCATTCTTCTTTATACATACATAGTTACATAGACATCTTCTCTTTATCAACCAGTCTATATTAGCTGCAGACACAGTACAGTACGGTAGTTCACGGCTGTGGCTACCTCTGTGTCTGCACTCGGCAGGCAGTCCGTCCATAATTGTATACCACCTAACCGAGGATTTTTTTCAGTCTTCTTTATACATACATAGTTACATAGACATCTTCTCTTTATCAACCAGTCTATATTAGCTGCAGACACAGTACAGTACGGTAGTTCACGGCTGTGGCTACCTCTGTGTCTGCAGTCGGCAGGCAGTCCATAATTGTATACTAGTATCCATCTCCATTGTTTACCTGAGGTGCCTTTTAGTTGTGCCTATTAAAATATGGAGAACAAAAATGTTGAGGTTCCAAAATTAGGGAAAGATCAAGATCCACTTCCACCTCGTGCTGAAGCTGCTGCCACTAGTCATGGCCGAGACGATGAAATGCCAGCAACGTCGTCTGCCAAGGCCGATGCCCAATGTCATAGTACAGAGCATGTCAAATCCAAAACACCAAATATCAGAAAAAAAAGGACTCCAAAACCTAAAATAAAATTGTCGGAGGAGAAGCGTAAACTTGCCAATATGCCATTTACCACACGGAGTGGCAAGGAACGGCTGAGGCCCTGGCCTATGTTCATGGCTAGTGGTTCAGCTTCACATGAGGATGGAAGCACTCAGCCTCTCGCTAGAAAAATGAAAAGACTCAAGCTGGCAAAAGCAGCACAGCAAAGAACTGTGCATTCTTCGAAATCCCAAATCCACAAGGAGAGTCCAATTGTGTCGGTTGCGATGCCTGACCTTCCCAACACTGGACGTGAAGAGCATGCGCCTTCCACCATTTGCACGCCCCCTGCAAGTGCTGGAAGGAGCACCCGCAGTCCAGTTCCTGATAGTCAGATTGAAGATGTCAGTGTTGAAGTACACCAGGATGAGGAGGATATGGGTGTTGCTGGCGCTGGGGAGGAAATTGACCAGGAGGATTCTGATGGTGAGGTGGTTTGTTTAAGTCAGGCACCTGGGGAGACACCTGTTGTCCGTGGGAGGAATATGGCCGTTGACATGCCAGGTGAAAATACCAAAAAAATCAGCTATTCGGTGTGGAGGTATTTCACCAGAAATGCGGACAACAGGTGTCAAGCCGTGTGTTCCCTTTGTCAAGCTGTAATAAGTAGGGGTAAGGACGTTAACCACCTCGGAACATCCTCCCTTATACGTCACCTGCAGCGCATTCATAATAAGTCAGTGACAAGTTCAAAAACTTTGGGTGACAGCGGAAGCAGTCCACTGACCAGTAAATCCCTTCCTCTTGTAACCAAGCTCACGCAAACCACCCCACCAACTCCCTCAGTGTCAATTTCCTCCTTCCCCAGGAATGCCAATAGTCCTGCAGGCCATGTCACTGGCAATTCAGACGAGTCCTCTCCTGCCTGGGATTCCTCCGATGCATCCTTGCGTGTAACGCCTACTGCTGCTGGCGCTGCTGTTGTTGCCGCTGGGAGTCGATGGTCATCCCAGAGGGGAAGTCGTAAGCCCACTTGTACTACTTCCAGTAAGCAATTGACTGTTCAACAGTCCTTTGCGAGGAAGATGAAATATCACAGCGGTCATCCTACTGCAAAGCGGATAACTGAGGCCTTGACAACTATGTTGGTGTTAGACGTGCGTCCGGTATCCGCCGTTAGTTCACAGGGAACTAGACAATTTATTGAGGCAGTGTGCCCCCGTTACCAAATACCATCTAGGTTCCACTTCTCTAGGCAGGCGATACCGAGAATGTACACGGACGTCAGAAAAAGACTCACCAGTGTCCTAAAAAATGCAGTTGTACCCAATGTCCACTTAACCACGGACATGTGGACAAGTGGAGCAGGGCAGGGTCAGGACTATATGACTGTGACAGCCCACTGGGTAGATGTATGGACTCCCGCCGCAAGAACAGCAGCGGCGGCACCAGTAGCAGCATCTCGCAAACGCCAACTCTTTCCTAGGCAGGCTACGCTTTGTATCACCGCTTTCCAGAATACGCACACAGCTGAAAACCTCTTACGGCAACTGAGGAAGATCATCGCGGAATGGCTTACCCCAATTGGACTCTCCTGTGGATTTGTGGCATCGGACAACGCCAGCAATATTGTGTGTGCATTAAATATGGGCAAATTCCAGCACGTCCCATGTTTTGCACATACCTTGAATTTGGTGGTGCAGAATTTTTTAAAAAACGACAGGGGCGTGCAAGAGATGCTGTCGGTGGCCAGAAGAATTGCGGGACACTTTCGGCGTACAGGCACCACGTACAGAAGACTGGAGCACCACCAAAAACTACTGAACCTGCCCTGCCATCATCTGAAGCAAGAAGTGGTAACGAGGTGGAATTCAACCCTCTATATGCTTCAGAGGTTGGAGGAGCAGCAAAAGGCCATTCAAGCCTATACAATTGAGCACGATATAGGAGGTGGAATGCACCTGTCTCAAGTGCAGTGGAGAATGATTTCAACGTTGTGCAAGGTTCTGATGCCCTTTGAACTTGCCACACGTGAAGTCAGTTCAGACACTGCCAGCCTGAGTCAGGTCATTCCCCTCATCAGGCTTTTGCAGAAGAAGCTGGAGGCATTGAAGAAGGAGCTAAAAGGGAGCGATTCCGCTAGGCATGTGGGACTTGTGGATGCAGCCCTTAATTCGCTTAACAAGGATTCACGGGTGGTCAATCTGTTGAAATCAGAGCACTACATTTTGGCCACCGTGCTCGATCCTAGATTTAAAGCCTACCTTGGATCTCTCTTTCCGGCAGACACAAGTCTGCTGGGGTTGAAAGACCTGCTGGTGACAAAATTGTCAAGTCAAGCGGAACGCGGCATGTCAACATCTCCTCCTTCACATTCTCCCGCAACTGGGGGTGCGAGGAAAAGGCTCAGAATTCCGAGCCCACCCGCTGGCGGTGATGCAGGGCAGTCTGGAGCGACTGCTGATGCTGACATCTGGTCCGGACTGAAGGACCTGACAACGATTACGGACATGTCGTCTACTGTCACTGCATATGATTCTCTCAACATTGATAGAATGGTGGAGGATTATATGAGTGACCGCATCCAAGTAGGCACGTCACACAGTCCGTACTTATACTGGCAGGAAAAAGAGGCAATTTGGAGGCCCTTGCACAAACTGGCTTTATTCTACCTAAGTTGCCCTCCCACAAGTGTGTACTCCGAAAGAGTGTTTAGTGCCGCCGCTCACCTTGTCAGCAATCGGCGTACGAGGTTACATCCAGAAAATGTGGAGAAGATGATGTTCATTAAAATGAATTATAATCAATTCCTCCGCGGAGACATTGACCAGCAGCAATTGCCTCCACAAAGTACACAGGGAGCTGAGATGGTGGATTCCAGTGGGGACGAATTGATAATCTGTGAGGAGGGGGATGTACACGGTGATATATCGGAGGGTGAAGATGAGGTGGACATCTTGCCTCTGTAGAGCCAGTTTGTGCAAGGAGAGATTAATTGCTTCTTTTTGGGGGGGGTTCCAAACCAACCCGTCATATCAGTCACAGTCGTGTGGCAGACCCTGTCACTGAAATGATGGGTTGGTTAAAGTGTGCATGTCCTGTTTTGTTTATACAACATAAGGGTGGGTGGGAGGGCCCAAGGACAATTCCATCTTGCACCTCTTTTTTCTTTTCTTTTTCTTTGCATCATGTGCTGATTGGGGAGGGTTTTTTGGAAGGGACATCCTGCGTGACACTGCAGTGCCACTCCTAGATGGGCCTGGTGTTTGTGTCGGCCACTAGGGTCGCTAATCTTACTCACACAGTCAGCTACCTCATTGCGCCTCTTTTTTTCTTTGCGTCATGTGCTGTTTGGGGAGGGTTTTTTGGAAGGGACATCCTGCGTGACACTGCAGTGCCACTCCTAGATGGGCCCGGTGTTTGTGTCGGCCACTAGGGTCGCTAATCTTACTCACACAGCTACCTCATTGCGCCTCTTTTTTTCTTTGCGTCATGTGCTGTTTGGGGAGGGTTTTTTGGAAGGGACATCCTGCGTGACACTGCAGTGCCACTCCTAGATGGGCCCGGTGTTTGTGTCGGCCACTAGGGTCGCTTATCTTACTCACACAGCGACCTCGGTGCAAATTTTAGGACTAAAAATAATATTGTGAGGTGTGAGGTATTCAGAATAGACTGAAAATGAGTGTAAATTATGGTTTTTGAGGTTAATAATACTTTGGGATCAAAATGACCCCCAAATTCTATGATTTAAGCTGTTTTTTAGTGTTTTTTGAAAAAAACACCCGAATCCAAAACACACCCGAATCCGACAAAAAAAATTCGGTGAGGTTTTGCCAAAACGCGTTCGAACCCAAAACACGGCCGCGGAACCGAACCCAAAACCAAAACACAAAACCCGAAAAATTTCAAGTGCACATCTCTAGTGAAAACATGGGGCCCCTTTCAGTTCGTGGCTCGGCTTTCCGTTTTCTTATTTTATGCAAGTACGTGGATTACCCCTGGATTTCCCGAGGAGCCTGGACCCCTGGATCTCGTGAGTATAATTTCTTCAACAGGTACCCCTTGGATTCTACTGGAGAAGAGGACCGACCTGTGTGGGAACTTAAGGTAAGTATGTATGTATGTGTGTATGTATGTAATAAAATTATACTTTCACGGTGTGTGTGTCTTGTCTTTTTTTGGGTATTTTTTTAGTAGTAGTACTACAGGTACCAGCGGGCCCGTTTTTCCGTCGCATGCTGGTACTTGTGGTTCTCCAAGTACCAGCATGCGGGGGAGGCTTGCTGGGCCTTGTAGTACTGCTACTAAAAACAATATCTTTTCTTTTACAACAAAGGCTATCAGCCTCCCCATCCGCAGCCCATTGGATGGGGGGGGACAGCCTCGGGCTTCACCCCTGGCCCTTGGGTGGCTGGGGGGGGGGACCCCTTGATTGAAGGGGTCCCCACTCCCCCAGGGTACCCCGGCCAGGAGTGACTAGTTGGATTTTTGATGCCACGGCCTCAGGGCACTATATAAAAGTGACCCCCGGCTGTGGCATTATCTGTCCAGCTTGTGGAGCCCGGTGCTGGTTTTAAAAATACGGGGGACCCCTACTCTTTTTGTCCCCCGTATTTTTGGGACCAGGACCAGGCGCAGAGCCCGATGCTGGTTGCTTAAATATGGGGGAACCCCTGTCGTTTTTTTCCCCATATTTCTGCAACCAGGATCGGCTCAAAGAGCCCGAGGCTGGTTATGCTTAGGAGGGGGGACCCCACGCAATTTTTTTTAATAAAATAACAACTTTCCCACCCCTTCCCACTGATATACATGCACGGATCTCATGGATCCCTGCATGCCTATCCAATCACGGAAAAAAAAAGTAGGTCTGTTTTTTTTTAGCACTTTTTTACGAGTTGTAATTTTTCACGGCAGTGTTTGTTTGTTTTTTGCTTTGCACTTCTTAGTAAATGACCGAGATTCATACTTAAACAGCCGCGTTTTGACCGATGGTGTATTCATTCGTAATTTTTTACTTGGACTTGCAAAAAATTACGAATGCCCTCATCTCTGCCGTGATTAGTGTTTAGTAAATTACCGAGATGACACTTTGATGAAAAAACGGCATCTCGGTCAAAATCGGGAGCTTAGTAAATTTCCCCCAGTGGGGTAAATTTACTAAGATTCGTATTTTCCCGTTTCAGGTCAAAGTTCAATCACGAATGACATCGAAAGTGTAAAACTGCAACTTTTTTAATTGATTACGACTAATTTACTAAGCTGTCGTATTCGGGTTTTTCTTTTGTTCCGATGTCGATGTCATTCGTGGTTTTTTTTCTATTTTTACGGCAGTGATTAGCAAAACACTGCCGACTTTTTTTACAATCAATCTCGGCCGGATCTGTGTGATCCGTGCTGGGGTTTATTTATTTTTTTTTTTTTAATTAAACACTGTAAAATAATAAAAAAAAATGCGTGGGGTCCCCCCTCCTAAGCATAACCAGCCTCGGGCTCTTTGAGCCGATCCTGGTTGCAAAAATATGGGGGAAAAAATGACAGGGGTTCCCCCATATTTAAGCAACCAGCATCGGGCTCTGCGCCTGGTCCTGGTCCCAAAAATACGGGGGACAAAAAGAGTAGGGGTCCCCCGTATTTTTAAAACCAGCACCGGGCTCCACTAGCTGGACAGATAATGCCACAGCCGGGGGTCACTTTTATATAGTGCCCTGCGGCCGTGGCATCAAAAATCCAACTAGTCACCCCTGGCCGGGGTACCCTGGGGGAGTGGGGACCCCTTCAATCAAGGGGTCCCCCCCCCAGCCACCCAAGGGCCAGGGGTGAAGCCCGAGGCTGTCCCCCCCCATCCAATGGGCTGCGGATGGGGGGGCTGATAGCCTTTGTTGTAAAAGAAAAGATATTGTTTTTAGTAGCAGTACTACAAGTCCCAGCAAGCCTCCCCCGCATGCTGGTACTTGGAGAACCACAAGTACCAGCATGCGGCGGAAAAACTGGCCCGCTGGTACCTGTAGTACTACTACTAAAAAAATACCCAAAAAAAGACAAGACACACACACCGTGAAAGTATAATTTTATTACATACATACACACATACATACATACTTACCTTAAGTTCCCACGCAGGTCGGTCCTCTTCTCCAGTAGAATCCAAGGGGTACCTGTTGAAGAAATTATACTCAGGAGATCCAGGGGTCCAGGCTCCTCGGGAAATCCAGGGGTAATCCACGTACTTGAAAAAAAAAAAAAAAAAAAACGGTGTCCCGACCACGAACAGAAAGGGGACCCATGTTTGCACATGGGTCACCTTTCCACGAATGCCAGAAACCCACTCTGACTTCTGTCTAAGTGGGTTTCTTCAGCCAATCAGGGAGCGCCACGTTGTAGCACTCTCCTGATCAGCTGTGTGGTCCTGTCCTCACTGACAGGCAGCACACGGCAGTGTTACAATGTAGCGCCTATGCGCTACATTGTAACCAATGATGGGAACTTTCTGCTCAGCGGTGACGTCACTTTAGGTCAACCGCAGGGCAGAAAGTTCCCATCATTGGTTACAATGTAGCGCATAGGCGCTACATTGTAACACTGCCGTGTGCTGCCTGTCAGTGAGGACAGGACCACACAGCTGATCAGGAGAGTGCTACAACGTGGCGCTCCCTGATTGGCTGAAGAAACCCACTTAGACAGAAGTCAGAGTGGGTTTCTGGCATTCGTGGAAAGGTGACCCATGTGCAAACATGGGTCCCCTTTCAGTTCGTGGTCGGGACACCATTTTGTTATTTTTTTCAAGTACGTGGATTACCCCTGGATTTCCCGAGGAGCCTGGACCCCTGGATCTCGTGAGTATAATTTCTTCAACAGGTACCCCTTGGATTCTACTGGAGAAGAGGACCGACCTGCGTGGGAACTTAAGGTAAGTATGTATGTATGTGTGTATGTATGTAATAAAATGATACTTTCACGGTGTGTGTGTCTTGTCTTTTTTTGGGTATTTTTTTAGTAGTAGTACTACAGGTACCAGCGGGCCCGTTTTTCCGTCGCATGCTGGTACTTGTGGTTCTCCAAGTACCAGCATGCGGGGGAGGCTTGCTGGGCCTTGTAGTACTGCTACTAAAAACAATATCTTTTCTTTTACAACAAAGGCTATCAGCCTCCCCATCCGCAGCCCATTGGATGGGGGGGGACAGCCTCGGGCTTCACCCCTGGCCCTTGGGTGGCTGGGGGGGGGGGGACCCCTTGATTGAAGGGGTCCCCACTCCCCCAGGGTACCCCGGCCAGGAGTGACTAGTTGGATTTTTGATGCCACGGCCGCAGGGCACTATATAAAAGTGACCCCCGGCTGTGGCATTATCTGTCCAGCTAGTGGAGCCCGGTGCTGGTTTTAAAAATACGGGGGACCCCTACTCTTTTTGTCCCCCGTATTTTTGGGACCAGGACCAGGCGCAGAGCCCGATGCTGGTTGCTTAAATATGGGGGAACCCCTGTCATTTTTTTACCCATATTTCTGCAACCAGGATCGGCTCAAAGAGCCCGAGGCTGGTTATGCTTAGGAGGGGGGACCCCACGCAATTTTTTTTGAAAAAATAAGCACTTTCCCACCCCTTCCCACTGATATACATGCACGGATCTCATGGATCCGTGCATGCCTATCCAATCACGAATAAAAAAAAAAGGTCTGTTTTTTTTTAGCACTTTTTTACGAGTTGTAATTTTTCACGGCAGTGTTTGTTTGTTTTTTGCTTTGCACTTCTTAGTAAATGACCGAGAGTCATACTTAAACAGCCGCGTTTTGACCGATGGTGTATTCATTCGTAATTTTTTACTTGGACTTGCAAAAAATTACGAATGCCCTCATCTCTGCCGTGATTAGTGTTTAGTAAATTACCGAGATGACACTTTGATGAAAAAACGGCATCTCGGTCAAAATCGGGAGCTTAGTAAATTTCCCCCATTGTCTCTATTCCATGTTTCTCATTGCACACTAGGGGCCTAATTCTGAGTTGATCGCAGCAGCAAATTTGTTAGCAGTTGGGCAAAACCATGTGCACTGCAGGGGGGACAGATATAACATATGCAGAGAGAGTTAGATTTGTGTGGGGTGTATTCAAACTGAAATCTAAATTGCAGTGTAAAAATAAAGCAGCCAGTATTTACCCTGCACAGAAACGAAATAACCCTCCCAAATGTAACTCTCTCTGCACATGTTATATCTGCCTCCCCTGCAGTGCACATGGGCCCTCATTCCGAGTCGTTCGCTCGGTATATTTCATCGCATCGCAGTAAAATTCCGCTTAGTACGCATGCGCAATATTCGCACTGCGACTGCGCCAAGTAATTTAACAATGAAGATAGTATTTTTACTCACGGCTTTTTCTTCGCTCCGGCGATCGTAATGTGATTGACAGGAAATGGGTGTTACTGGGCGGAAACACGGCGTTTCAGGGGCGTGTGGTTAAAAACGCTACCGTTTCCGGAAAAAACGCAGGAGTGGCCGGAGAAACGGAGGAGTGTCTGGGCGAACGCTGGGTGTGTTTATGACGTCAAACCAGGAACGACAAGCACTGAACTGATCGCAGATGCCGAGTAAGTCTGAAGCTACTCTGAAACTGCTAAGTAGTTTGTAATCGCAATATTGCGAATACATCGGTCGCAATTTTAAGAAGCTAAGATTCACTCCCAGTAGGCGGCGGCTTAGCGTGTGTAACTCTGCTAAAATCGCCTTGCGAGCGATCAACTCGGAATGAGGGCCATGGTTTTGCCCAACTGCTAACAAACTTGCTGCTGCGATCAACTCAGAAATAACCCCTATGTGCTGCTCCCACAGTTCCAACACATCTGTGCCTCCCACTGCACGTTACATGCTGTTCCCACAGTGCCAATACATCTCTGTCTCTCACTGCATGCTACGTACTGTTCCCAGGCCCGCCATCAGGGGGGTGCTGGGAGCACAGCTGTCCCAGGCCCTGCCTCTCTAACAGAGAGGAGACGGCCCGGGCCGCTCATGCTGCCATCCGCCCGCCCCGATGCTCCGCCCACTTTTAATGACCGAGTTCTGGCACTGTCACAGGAGGGGGAGAGGACGCTCAAGCTTCTATTGTAAACGTCCCTGCAAAAATGGCCACCGCCTCAGGGGAGACAATTATTAAAGATAATAGTAGGGGCGGAGCTACATGAAATGTAGGGAGCTGAGCTACACGGGACAAGGCTGCTACCACATCTGCTACAGCTGCGGCCAGCCTGTGATAGGTAAGTTCAGGGAAAGTGAGTGTGAGAGAAAGTATGTGAGTGCGTGTGTGTGTGTGTGTGTGTGTGTGTGTGTGTATATTTTTTATGGTTTTTAAATATATATATATATATATGTAATTTTTGTAACTATTGTTTTTGTTGCTTTTTTGTGTGTTTTTTTTTTTTTTAGGGGGGGTGTGCCTATTTTGTGAGTCCGAGGCCCAGAATTTCTGGTGGCGGCCCTTACTGTTCCCACAGTGCTAACACATACGTGCCTCTTATTGCATGTTACATGCTGTTCCCACAGTTCCAACACATCGCTGTCTCTCACTGCACGGTACATACTGTTCCCACAGTAATAACACATCCATGCCTCTTATTGCACGCTATGCACTCTACCAACAGTGCATGTCCTTTTACCGTGTTGCACGATACCAAAATACCAACTTTCACAGTATTGCAGTTATATTCCATTCAATGTACAGTAGGCTTCACAGTCATTAATGCCAGTCCTCACAATGCAGATAACTTGAAAGCAGCTCCACATTGCAACGCAATCCTTAGAAGATGTTGGGACCTTTTTTAGAAAGACTGTTGACTCAGTACTGGTACTTTGAGTTCCTTAGGAGAACAAAATGACAGCATAGGAATGGAGAGAGTTAAACCTCCTGTGAGGGGTGGACCTAACTGTGTTGAAAAGTATAGCCAATGATAGAGAGGGGAGGGATCAGTATATATAGGGATGTATAGCCTAGCTTGGTCTCTCTTGCTGCTGGTTTTCCTTCTGGTGAGTGTTGCTGATTTGCACATGCACTAGAGTCTACCTAGCTCCTTAGATTATTCTATTACTTTCATTGTTCCCTGTATACACAGCGTAGGTCACCCTCCTCTCTCAATTCCCTCCATATACTGTTTGGAATGGCCGCCTCCCGCCCTCTCCGCTCTGCCGGGACCCCAGCTCGCTACCCCTCTGTGGGCGGTGATGCTGGGTCTGCAGATGGGCCTGCGGGCTCATCGGCCCGTTCCCCGTCCGCCAGCGCAGGTCACCGTTCAGCGGTGGCCGGGCGGACCCGGTCTTCCCTGCCCCTGGCTCCGGATCCCGTGCTAACCTCCGGCCGCGGGCGGCAGGGGGGGCTGGGGGCACGGGGGGGCCATTCGGAGGTGGCCGGGCACCGGGTTTCACCTGCTCCTCTTGCGGGTGAGGCGCCGTTGCCGGGAGCGGGTACCCGCGGGCGCGCGAGTGCGCGCCTGAACGGTCAGCCGGCGGGGGCTCCCATCACAGCGTCCCACCCATCCCCCTTGTCGCGGCCGCGGACTGTTGCCGGGCGAGGGGGCCGGGGCAGGCGGAGGACGGCGGCGGGACGGAAGAGGCCTGTCGCTGGGCCTCGTCCGGCGGTTCCTGCTAGTGGGGATGGAGACGCTGGGAGGACGGTGGCGGGAAGCGGCGGGCATGTGGCGCCGTTCGCGCACGTGTGCGCGCAGTGACACCACCAGTTTCAGCATCTCCCCTGCTGCCTCCCTTACTGCCGGAGCTCGGCGGGGAGCGGCGGCGGGGGAGGCGTCCCATGATAGGGAGCACCAGCATGGAGCCCCGCAGCAGTGCTTACCCTGCAGACGGGGAGAGCTCCGGCCGCAGGGGGGCGGGTAGCAGACACTCCAGCTTTAGTGAGGGCCAGCGGGCACAGGCTAGCTCAGAGGATTGGTGGGGGACCGCACCAATTGTGGTCGGGGAGGCCAGCGGCTTGCCAGCAGACCAGGTGGGGCTTTGGCCGTTGCGTCCAATGTCGGCACCTGCCGGCCGATGGGCCAGGAGAAGTGCGCCGGCATATGCGGGGGCTCCCGCCAGTGCCGGCCGCGATTTCTGGGGGAGTCAGGAGGCTTCCGGTGAGCTGGCGTCGGCTCTGTCGACAGTGGTGGTGGCATTGGGCCCATTTGCCACGGCCGCATCCCCGGGGGCAGCAAGGCATTCCGACGCGTGCGCTGAAGCGGGGGCGTCCGGTGCGCAGTGGGGGTCAGCGGCTCAGCGCATTGCGCGCGCTTGCCGTGACCTTGGTGCGGCCGCGGCGCAGTTGGGACACCGTCCAGTACGGACAGAGCGCGGTCGCGAGGTGGGGACGTCGTTGCCCTGGAGTGCTAGGCATGCCCCGGGAGTGGCTTCCGGGTCCCGTGCTGTGTCTTATTTTTCAGGTGATCGCGGAGAGGCTGATGTGGACGTGAGCGAGGAGGAGGATTTTGACGTTTCCACACCGGAGGACTCCCAAGCCGATCAGTCGTCAGCGTCTGGTGAGGTTGACCTGTCGGCGTCGGGGTCCACCACGCGCTCCAGTTCGCTCAGTTCCTCCTCCTCTTCATCCCTGTCGTCGCAAGCGTCAGACGTCAGTAGCACGACTAGGGTGAGGAAGCGGGGCAGCAGGAGAGGCGGAAGAGGCGCAAGCGGGTTAGCGAGGATGCTCGCAGGGCCAAGATGCGCCGCGATTTGCCTGCGGTGGTCCACTGTGATTACACGGCAGTTTTGAGGGGGTTGCGCGATAGCTGCCGTAGGAAGATCTGCAGGGGCGATTACGTGTATATGTTCGTGCTGACTAAGGACGCGAAGAAGGAATATAAGTCAGCGGCAGCTAAGAAGGGCATCGGAGCTGAAACGTTCCATACTTTCGACAACTAGCTTGCCGGTTTTTGCGTCTTTGCGGCGTGTTACCTGGAAGATAGGTCTGACGAACATTTGAACGTCATACGATACCTGCACTTGATACCCGATATGCAGCGCACTACGTCGGGTATCGAATGCCGGATGTATGATGAGAAGTTCCGAGAGAAGCAGTACTGCTTACGGGTTATTGACTTCGGGTGCAAGGACGTAGAGGTCTGGCTCCAAGTCACCCGGGCTTCTCAACCCGCAAAGGAGCCACGGAATCCGGGGGCGGACGGGCAGCACGCAGGGTAGTCCGCTCAAGGGAGTAGCGCGGAAGGGGGACCGAGTAGGAAAAGTAGGTTGGCCGTCCGCGGAGGTGGGCAGGCCGCCGCGAAGGGTAAGTGCTTCGCATTTAATAATGCGACCTGTTCCTTCGGCAAGCAGTGTCGGTTTCGACATTCGTGCTTGCAATGCGGCGGCTTCCACCCGGCCTCCAACTGTTTTAAAGGGAATCGGCAAGGTGCGAGGGGGAAGCAAAGCTACACTAGGCCCGGCGCGAGCGGGATCGCTCCTCAGGGCCCCAACGCCAATTAATTTGGACGCCATGTCCAAATGGTTGGATTGGTATCCGAATAGAACGAATGCTTAGTTTTTGTTTCATGGTTTTAAGTTCGGTTTCCGCCTGCCTGTTGCGGGCGAGGTATCTGTCAAGGCTCCACGGAATCTTCAGTCCGCTCGCTCCTTGCCGTCTGTTTTGCGCGAGAAAGTTGAGAAGGAGGTGCGACTCGGTAGGATGG
Source organism: Pseudophryne corroboree (assembly GCF_028390025.1). Lineage (NCBI taxonomy): Eukaryota > Metazoa > Chordata > Amphibia > Anura > Myobatrachidae > Pseudophryne > Pseudophryne corroboree. The sequence continues at coordinate 217,401,038 of NC_086450.1, forward strand.
AGGGCCCTTTTAGCTCACCCCCTGTGGATGACTTGGTCATTTCCCCAGTGGGGGTAGTCCCCAAGAAGACTCCGGGTGCCTTTCGGCTCATTCAGCATCTTTCTTACCCGTTGGGGTCATCGGTCAATGACGCGATACCGCCGGCTCACTGCTCGGTCGTGTACCAGTCGTTTGACGAGGCGCTGGAGTTGGTTCGTAGTTACGTCCCGGGTGCTCTGATGGCTAAGATAGATGTGGAATCCGCTTTTCGGTTGCTCCCGTTGCATCCGGACTCATTCTGTTTTATGGGTCTTCGAATCGGAGCGGAATATTTCATTAAAAAATGTTTGCCGATGGGATGTTCCGTTTCCTGCTCGTTTTTCGAAAGGTTTAGCACATTTTTGCATTGGTGCGTGGAGTCTTCTTCAGGCGGTCATGGAGTTGCGCATTACCTCGATGATTTCCTGTGTGTGGGACCGGCGAATGCGCCGCGCTGCAGCGACTTGCTGTTCAGCATCCGAGCGTTGTTTTATCACTTTGGCGTTCCTGTAGCCGAGGATAAAACGGAGGGGCCTGTTTCCTGTTTGTCGTTCTTGGGGATTGAAATCGACACGGTGGCGGGATCGTGTCGCCTTCCTCAGGCCAAGGTTGCAAAGCTCCGCAAGGTTATTCGCCAGTTCGTAATGTCGCAAAAAGTCACGCAGAGGCAGGCGCAGTCATTGCTGGGCCTCTTGAACTTTGCATGCCGGGTGATCCCGATGGGCAGGGTTTTCTGCCGTAAGCTGGAGAGGGCGACGGCGGGGTGTGCCAGGCCGCATCATTTCATTCGTTTGTCCTCCGAGATTAAGAGGGATTTGGCCGTCTGGGCCTCGTTCCTGGAGGACTTCAATGGGGTGCGTATCTGGCTGGCCCCAACGGTCGACAATGCTCGATTACAGCTGTTTACCGACGCGGCTGGTTCCTTGGGGTTCGGTTGCTACCTGGAGGGATCTTGGTGCGTGGCCTCGTGGCCTGAGGAATGGCATCGCGAAGGTTTCACTAAGGACCTCTTGCTGCTGGAGCTCTTCCCCATTATGGTGGCACTGGAGGTTTGGGGCGATCGTCTGGCTCATCGCAGCATTTTGTTTAGATGTGACAATCTGGGCGTGGTGCATGCGATCAATAACCAGAGAGCGAAGTCGCTGGTGGTTCTGAGGGTGCTCGGGCTATTGCTGCTGACATGCTTGCATAAGAAAGTATGGTTCTGCGCGCAGCATGTGCCAGGGATTGAGAACGGTATTGCCGACGCGTTGTCCCGCGGTCAGTGGGAGAGATTTCGTTTGTTGGCGCCCGAGGCCGATGAGCGATGGTTTCAATGTCCCGATTATGTCTGGCAGGTAATCGGACCGGACTGGAGGGGCTAGCGATGCGGTCAGTGGCTCCGAACACGCTCAAGGCTTACGGGCAGGCTTGGAGTGAGTGGGAAGAGTTTGTCCGAGGACGTGGTCACGAAGGTAAGAGCGGGCATCGGATGATGCTTTCTTTTATTTGGCAGCTTTTTGTCACAGGTAGGTCCAGAGTGGTGGTGTCCCGGTACTTAGCTGGGATTTCGTTTTTTAGTAAAATCAAGGTGTACCTGACGTGACAAAGAGCGGGCTTCTGGTTAAGGCGATGAAAGGGTGGGCGCGCGTGGCGCCAACGCCGCCTGATAGGTGACGGCCCATCGATGCGGCCTTGCTTCCGCTGTCATCGATGCGGTTGGCAGTATCGCGTCGTCAATTTTTGAATCGCTTTTGTTCCAGTTGGCGTTCTCCATGGCTTACCACGGAGCCTTTCGGGTTTCGGAGCTGGTAGCGCCATCTAAGCGGGCAGGCTCGCGCATGCTTCTGGATGACGTGGTGGTGGGTGATAGGTCCTTGCTGTGCAGATTGCATCGCTCTTAGACGGACCAAGTAGGTAGAGGGCGATGGGTCACTTTGGTTCCGTCTCTGGAGGAGAGCATTTGCCCGGTGAGGTTGGCATCGAAGTATGCAGCGGTTCGGCCCGGTGTGCAGGGGTCGTGGCTGCTGCATTATGACGGTTATCCTTTAACGAAGTATCAGTTTCGTTGGATGCTGAGTCGCTGTCTGGCGAGCTTGGGCCTTTCACCCGCTGCTTTCGGTACGCATTCCTTCCGTATCGGGGTGGCGACGTCGGCTGTGTCGGCGGGGTTTTCCGTTGCGGAGATCCAGGCGGTGGGGCGATGGAAGTCGTCAAGTTACAGACAATATATTCGCCCAGTTCCATGAGTCTTTCGTTGACTAACAGTTCAGTTTATTAGTCGTTGTATAAGTTCATGTTGTTAAGGTTAAGTACGTCCTTGTGCAGTGGTGTCTGTTTGTCTCCCCTGTTCATCCTACTCAGGGATTAGCTACTCGCCGCTGCTGGCAGCGGGGGTCTGGAGTTCTTTTGCGATTTTTTGCCTGACTTGACGGACTGAATTCTAATCTACAATTCAGCTGATCAGTTCAAATCAAAGTCCCTCAGCAGGTTTTTACGCTTTCACCTCCAGCTGAGTTCTTACATGTTTTTTCCCATTTTATACCCCCCCCCGTTTTACTTTCCTTATTTTATTTTGATTTTTCCCGTTGTGTGTTTATGTGCTTCGATTGGCTGGAAGCTTGTTTAGATCGGCTAGGCTTCTGCAAGACACGAAAACCCCTTTTTTCTTTTGGCAGATCCTTCAGGTTAATGCGTTAAATATACTCCTGTTAGGATACTTATTAACCGAATTTTACTCCTTTCCTTCTCTTCAGGTTGGGTAGAAGACGATTTGGCAATCTGGGTGGTTGGCCACTCTTATGTTTACTGGGCAGCCAGGTTTTTGGCCTCGGAGGGGGCACAGATGTTTTCTAGGGCTCATGGCGTTCGTTGGCTTGGTTGGTGGGGGATGATGTGGAAAGATCTGAAGAGTAGATTGGTCAGTCAGGTCAGCGAGCATGGAGTCCCTAGGGTGCTGGTTGTCCATTTAGGTGGCAACGATCTGAGGAAGAGGACATATTTGGAGCTGCGGTGGGACATGATGGAGGATCTGGCCAGTGTGGCCGCGTCGTGGCCCAATTGTGTCTTGGTGTTCTCTGTGATGGTGCCAAGGTTGCGTTGGCAAGGAGTGGCGGACGGTCGCCCGATTGATGAGGCCAGGCAAAAGGTGAATGCGGCGGTGGCGAAGTGGGTGTTGGACCACGGAGGGAAAGTGGTTCACCACCCTAGGATTTGGTTTCGTGACAGTCACCTTTTTCGGCCTGATGGTGTGCATCTGTCCAAGGAGGGGATGCTGTTTTTCCTGGAGGATCTGTTTCTGGTGTTGCAGGAGTTAGGTTGAGGGTATGGTGGCGGTGCGAAGACTCTGGGGAAGAGTCTTTCGCTGTTGGCGGAAAAGAACGGCAGGTTGTAATTTGACTGGTTAGTTGCAGTTGTTTGCAGTATTGGTGTGGTTTAGGTGCACTCACCTCCATTGACTTTTAAGGCCGCTAGATCACCCATCAGGGGGCAGAGTCATCACCCATCCGGGTGGGCAGTCAGCGCGGAGGTCTGAGTCAGGCACCTATTACCTACGTATGTTTTGTGGTAAATTAGGATCGTTTGGGTTTTACGTTTTTGAGGTTATCGCCAGTTGAATATAGCCGTTCTTTTTTCTGCCACCATATGCCGGCTGAATCGGCATGTTAACTTAAATTTTACTTTACAGGTCTAATGGTTAGGGTACAATAAATAGCTAACAATTTTCTGCCAAATTCAAGTCTACGTGTCATTATTTCTTGGTATTAAAGGTATTGAATGCTTTACTTTTGAATAAGGGTCCACACACTATCATTAGGAGGTTTAGTACTTCTATCTGACAGATTACTTGCAGCTGCAAGCAAATAGTATTTTGCCATTCAGACTCACTGTTAACATTCACTTTTTGAGGTACTGATAAACCTATTTCAATGCACGAGTGGCTCATACCCATTTGCATAGACCACATAATGAGAAGATCTGTAGTGCTGACAATCACATTTTTAACTCTGTTCAAATCTTTCCAAGAAACATTTCTTCCTATAGTTTTTTAGTCTGCTTAGACACAATTACCAACTTAAACATTTTAAATGTTTGCAGCTTGTTAAGTAAGGTAATCCAATTTAGGAGGAAACATGTTTTAGGGTTATATTTTCACTACATTTCCTCATAATTAGCTACTTATTCATTTTAAATGTTAATAATTTCATAAATTGGGTAATCCTTGGGCAAAATTCAGCTGATTCTATGTTTTAGTGAGTAGTCCTCTTTCTTTTGTCTATTTTCTTTTTCGATTAATAATTTCACACAAACACACACATTTTATTCCAATAATAATGCCAGGCAAGCGTAAGAGCAATTTATCAAAAATATCCTCTAAGGCTAGAGCAGCACAAATTGCTCACAGTGGAGAAACTTCTGCAGAAACACAAATGAAAGAGCACAGGCAAGCTCAACAACAAATGAAGATTCAAGCATCTTATGCTGGGCATACATGGTCAGATAAAATGCCTGTCAAACCGACAGGCATTCTATCTGACCCTGCTGATATCCGGGACATACTGTACACTGCGATATGTCACAGTGTATGTCACATGATATTGGTGCTCTGCCCCTTGGGAGGAGACATTTCCCTGTTCCTTCCCATGTGAAGGAACAGGAAAATGTCAGTCGGCTGGCCGCAGCAGGGCATACACTGCCCGATGCGGCCAACCAAACACTTTGAAAATATTGAATCTGAGGGAAATGCTAGACGATCAGGCATGTGTATAAAGAGCTACCTGGCGCAATATGTATAAAAGACTCTACCTGGAACGATGTGTATAAAAGACTCTACCTGGTGCAATGTGTATAAGGGTCTATCTGGCACAATGGGGGTCATTCCGAGTTGTTTGCCCATTGCCGATTTTCGCAACGGAGCGATTAAGGCGAAAATGCGCATGCGCATAGTACGCAGTACGCATGCGCTAATTTTTTTAGCTCAAAACTTAGTAGATTTACTCACGTCCGAACTAAGAATTTCCATCGTTGAAGTGATCATAGTGTGATTGACAGGAAGTGGGTGTTTCTTGGCGGAAACTGGCCGTTTTCTGGGCGTGTGCGGAAAAATGCAGGCGTGCCAGGATAAAACGCGGGAGTGTCTGGAGAAACGGGGTAGTGGCTGGCCGAACACAGGGCATGTTTGTGACGTCAAACCAGGAACGAAACGGGCTGAGCTGATCGCAGTGTAGGAGTAAGTCTCGAGCTACTCAGAAACTGCTAAGTATTTTCAATTCGCAATTATGGTAATCTTTCATTTGCAATTCTGCTAAGCTATGATACACTCCCAGAGGGCGGCGGCCTAACGTGTGCAATGCTGCTAAAATCTACTAGCGAGCGAACAACTCGGAATGACCCCCAATGTGTATAAGAGGCTCTACCTGGCACAAAGGGGCATATGTATTAACCTGGAGAAGGGACAAAGAAATGATAAAGCAGTGATAAGCAGAAGGTGATAACGCACCAGCCAATCATTACAGATTTTAAGAATTAGTTAGGAGCTGATCGCCTGGTGCATTATCACCTTGCACTTATCACTGCTTTATCACTTCTTCAGGCTTAATACATCTGCCCCAAGGTGTATGAGGCTCTACCTGGTGCAATGTGAATAAGGGGCTACCTTACGCAATGTGTATAAGATCACTACCTGGCACAATGTGTATAAGGGGCCACCTGTGGCAATATGTATAAGAGGCAATGTGTAAGGGTCTCTAACATGGCATAATGTGTATAAGGTATACTACTGTGTGGTGTAATGTGTCTGACGGACACTATTGTGTGGTGTAATTGAATTGATGCTATTTTGTGGCCATGCCACTTCCCATGAAGCCATGCTCCTTTTTATGCTTGTCTTTGGTGCACACTGTCCCTGTTTTGAATTGAGCGTGCACCAAAGGAAATGTTCACCCTGGGCGCTACAATGTCTAGCATCTTCCGGAAGAGCCATGTCAATTCTTTAATCCCACTTACTGTACAGCTATTTCAGTATCGGAATATTAGACTTTAAGACATCTCTGAGGTAAGGTATGTCATGCCATGGTTCATCTGGTTGTGTAGACTTGTTATCCATGTCTGTAAAATGAGAGATAGGTTCACAGCAGGGAAGGGCCACTGGAGCACCAGTCACTACAACTGTTCCATCAGTTGTGTATTCTTTTACTGCAGGGGAAGAAATTATGTCTAAGGGGTCTATTCAATGCCTGTTGGATCCTCTCTGAAGTCAGACAGCATTGTCAAAAATGGGCCAAAAACCTGTCGGAAATGCCCACAAATCCAACAAAATACTTGGATCCGCGGCTAATCCAACAATCCACTTGTTTTACGACAAGTCTGAATTTCTGACAAGTTGGAAAAATGGCAACTTCATAGAATAGCTCGAATCCTGCTTCAACCCCAAAAAATCGGAACTGCAATCTTTCCGACTTGACGGTAATTCCGACAAGCATTGAATAGACCCCTATGTCTTGCACCACATCTGTGGCTTTAAGCTATAATTCAGGAAGAGACACTTGGCCAACTTTATTTTCTTTGGTGTGGTGCCATTGTGTAAAGACAAACTTGCCATAGAGCTCCAAGTACAAGAAGGAGTCAGAAATGCATTGACAGGTTACGGGTCATGGGTGGAAATTTGAGATGCAGTGGCTGGAAAACAAAACTGTCTAGAACAAATTATGGCTTCCTTTCATGTACCAAGGATGAGGTTTCTGCCATGGTCACACTTTCTGCTGTGGTGTCTTTAATAGTGACAGTTCTTCCAGTAATTTGTTATTCAGTTGATCAACTGATGGATGTTCTGTTTTATCTATTACAATGTCCTCTTCCATCTCATTGGTCATCTTCTTTTGAGACCCACTTCACATTTTGTCTGAAATTGTACTATGAAATCTGTGTTAGGACTCTATCTTTATAATGAATGTGACCTGCAGTACCTCTGCAGTTACTGGAGGTGCTGCTGTAATATATGGACATTGGACCTTATTCAGTAAGGATTGCAAATTCAGCATTTTAGCAGAATTTGCAATCCTGTTACTCGCATGCTGGTGGCCACCCATCACAGGGCAAGGCCACCCAGCATGCTGTCCGCCACCCACCCAGTGTGATCACACTGAAATTGTGGCGCAATCGCAATTTCAGAGTGATCACAGAAATTAGGGAAGCCTCCTGCCGGCGCAGCCTGGCTGCGATCTTTCTCTAATGGGCAAAACCATGTGCACTGCAGGGGAGGCAGAGATAACATGTGCAGAGAGAGTTAGATTTGGGTGGGTTCTATTGTTTCTGTGTAGGGTAAAAACTGGCTGCTTTATTTTTACACTGCAATTTAGAGTTCAGTTTGAACACACCCCACCCAAATCTAATGCTCTCTGCACATGTTATATCTGCCCCAGTGCCGTAACTATACATTTTTGCGCTGTGTGCAAGGAGCAGCATCGGCGCGCCCCCCCCCTCATATTAAAAATTGGTCCAGTACGCACTGTAGGCGTTCGACAAAATTTTAGGGGCATAAGAGTGAGAGCTTGGGGCTTAGGGCGACAGACGGCAGATGCTTTGCTGCAGACAGAGCACACAGGGGAGCGGGAGGAGCTGCCATCAGCGGACCACATGAGGGAATCGGCGGCCAGTCGGGGTATCTATAGATGGTGCACCCACAGGGCAAATGTGCATACCTAGTTACGGCCCTGGTCATTGTGGAGAGCAGTGAGTAAGGTTGAGTGTAGGGAACAGTGAGGGTGAGGTTATCAAGCAGTGAGGGTGGGTGTAGGGAGCAGTGAGGGTGGGTGTAGGGAGCAGTGAGGGTGGGTGAGTGCAGGGAGCAGTGAGTGACTGAAGCAGAGAGAGTGGGTATAGTGAGCAGTGAGTGACAGAAGCAGAGAGAGTGTGTATAGGGAGCAGTGAGGAAGGGTGTAGGGAGCACTGAGTGATGGAAGCAGAGAGAGTGGGTATAGCAAGCAGTGAGTGATGGAAGCAGAGAGAGTGGGTATAGGGAGTAGTGAGGAAGGGTGTAGGGGGCAGTGAGGAAGGGTGTAGGGAGCAGAGAGAGTGGGTATAGGGAGCACTGAGTGACGGAAGCAGAGAGAGTGGGTATAGGGAGCAGTGAGGAAGGGTGTAGGGAGCAGTGAGGAAGGGTGTAGGGAGCTGTGAGGGAAGTAGAGAGAGTGAGTGTAGGGAGCAGTGATGGTGAGTGTAGGGAGCAGTGAGGGTGAGTGTAGGAAGCAGTGAGGGTGAGTGTAGGGAGCAGTGATGGTGAGTGTAGGAAGCAGTGAGGGTGGAAGAATGAGGGAAGCAGAGAGAGTGGGTGTAGATAGCATGTAGGGAACAGTGAGGCAGATCAGTGTGGAGCCGCTGCCAGTTGTAACCTCTCTCTGCATCTGTAACTCACTCCACACCGCTTCGGTCTGCTCCTGCTCTGTAGGTCTTCTTCTGACAGTGGTGCATGCGGGGGGGGGGGGGGGAGGGAAGAGTACCTGGAACCCCCCCCCCCCCCCCCCCTGAAGACCCGATTTTTTAATTTGAGAGACGGAGACAGCTGTGTCTCCGTCTCAACAAAAGCTGCGACCACGATCGCATACGCGATTGCGGTGCAGCTAACAGAGAGCTCCTTAGCTCGGCTCCGGCTCCTAAAGTCATGTGTGCAATAGGAAGCGGAGGGGGGGAAAGCTCCAGTGCCTGACAGGAAATCTGACAGCTAAGCTGACCACTTCGGTCTGCTCCTACACTGTAGATCTTCCTCTGGCTCCTAAAGTTATGTGTAAGCTGCTGCCCAGCGCTCCGGAGCTCTGAATGGTACAATAGGAAGCGGACAGGAAATCTGACAGGCAGGCAAGCTGACAGAAAAGGACAGGCGAGCTGTGGGCAAGAGGGTGGGCAGCAGCAGACGGATTCAAGCAAGCATGGGTGGGGGCCGCCACAGCTGCTTTGCGCTGGATGCGGGCGACTGCGGCAGGGGGTGGGGGTCAGAGAGAGTGTGCCAGTTGCGCCTACAGTGCCTATGCGCTGTGGGCAGCGCACACTCGGCACATATGTAGTTACGTCCATGATCTGCCCCCCTGCAGTGCTCATGGTTTTGCCCATTTGAGAAAGATTTTGCTTTTGTGATCAACCCTGAATTGGGCCAATAATTCTCTTCATTTGCAGGAGTAAATTTGTTTCTCTTGTAATCAGTGGTCATGGAGCCTAATTCAGGTTGGATCGCAGTGTGCTCAGGTCCCGGGAGGAGCCAGGGGTGGGAAGGAGAGGAGAGTATAGGATCCCCCCTCCTCTCATGCTGACAAAATGTCTCTGTTCTGGCCACAGGCCGAGCGGAATACTTTGAGAAGCTGGCGGCGGCAGAGCGGCCTCCCAGCAAAACAGGTATCTGGGCTGGTGGATTAGGGGGAGGAGGATCTGACTGGGGGATCCGTTACACACTCACTCTCATTCTCTCTCTAACCCCTCCCCTCCCCATGGACTCTGCTGCCATAATGTGTAAAAATGTTGACTCTGCTGCTGTAATGTGTACAAAGAGGACCATGCTGCTGTAATGTGTAAACGGGGACTCTGCTACTGTAATATGTAAAAAGGGATCTCCGCCTGCCACAGTGTGTAAAAGGGAGCTCTGCCTGTCATAATGTTTAAAAGGGGTTCTACCTGCAGTAATGTTTGACAGGGGCTCTACCTAGCATAATTTGTAAAAGGGGCCCTACCTGGTATAATGTGTGTAAGTGGCACTACTGTGCAGCATAATTTGAATAATGTAGACTACTGTGCTGTGTAATAGGAATTGGTATTATTTTGTGGCCATGCCCCTTCCATGTGAAGCCATTCCCTTATATTTTTTGTGCACACCAGCAGCGCGTACTGGCCCTGTTTTAAATATGGGGGGTGATGATGCTTCTTGCACGCAGCGCTAAAATATCTAGTTACGGCACTGGAATTAGGCCCATTCTTTGTTTTCTAGGACTCATGTGAATAGACTCATGTCTATATGCTGTGTTTTTAATTTCTTCTATCCAGTATTCCTGTCAGTTCCTGGTTATACCACCATTACAGAGGTCACAGAGAGTATCATCTGGATTATACTCATCACCACCAGTGCCATTGCCATGTGGTGTCCCACAAGGTTCTATACTATCCCCCATGCTTTTTGTAGTATACATGCTCCCATTGGCGAAATAATCAGGCTCCATGGCCTGGTCTACCACTGCTATGCAGATGATACACAACTGTACTTGTCCTTTGCTCCAGGCACTGATAACCCAATAGCAACCCTAAATAGCTGTCTAGCTGAGCTACAGGAGTGGATGAGCGCCAGTTGGCTGTGACTGAACCCGGATAAATAAGAGGTCCTTATGATACGACCACAACATCAAAGGACAAGATTGCAGCATAGCCAACCAACTGGAATTACACTTGGGGATTCAGAATTACAGACCAGTGATCGTGTGCGGAATCTTGGCGTTGTCCTGGATGGTGGCTTGACACTTAAACATCAGATATCAGCCACAATCAAATCCTCATTCTTTCACCAGAGGAACATAGCCAGAATCAAGCACTTAATTCCCTCAGATGATATGCCAAAAGTCATACTTGCATTTGTATCATCTTGATTAGACTACTGTAATTCCCTCTACCTTGGTCTCCCAGCAAAAGAATTGCAGCGCTTACAGCTGGTGCAAAACACAGCTGCCAGGCTGTTAACCAACCAGCCCCGTTCTAGCCACATAACACCCATCCTCTACTCCCTTCACTGGCTGCCTGTAAGATGGCGAATCATCTTCAAGATTGGCTTACTGAGTTTCAAAGCATTACATGACCAGGGCCCAAGGTACCTGAAACAGCTTCTGACCCCATACTGCCTCACTCGGTTACTGCGATCTGTAGATGAAGGACTTTTAGCAGTACCTAGAATCTCCCGTAATTCATCCGGGGGTCGAGCTTTTAGTCATGCTGCTCCGACTCTATGGAACTCACTTCCCCGCACAGTGCGAGAGGCCCCAACTATAGAATCCTTCAAAAGTAGACTCAAGACTTTCCTGTTTACTCAAGCATTTCCATAATGTCCCTTTAGTATCTACATGCTTCTGTATTTTATGAAAATGTACTTCATTATTTTCTGTACTATATTATGCTATGTATCTGTTAAGCGCCTTGAGTCCTATTGGAGAAAGAGCGCTATATAAATACAATTATTATGGACCTCTGATTGTTGTACTCAGCTTCTGCTACCTTAAGGTGTGCACACACGGTGAGATAAATCTGTATATCTGTATATCTATATAGTCAAAATCTTAAGGACAGTAACTGCACATCTCAAGGTGTTAGGCAGCTTGCGAGACCGATTCGATCTTGTGGTGTCGGTATTATAAGGCTAGATAGACTGTGCAGGCAAGTCAAGTTTGACTATCTAGTGTACTATCTAGTACAAAGAATAGTCAAAATTATCACTTACTCAAAATCGTACATAGACAAAATCATAGGCGTGCGCAGCACATTTTATTAGAGGGTGCACGAGTGATGTGGCGTGCCTAGCTCCGCCCACTGGGCCGTGCCTAGCCCCGCCCACTGGACGTGCCTAACCCCGCCTACTGGGTATGCCTAGCACCATATTTTCTTGCCATAGATATTACATATTGCTTTTGAATCATTTTGCTGTCTCTGAGTGCTAGTTATTTATGGACCTTTATACATCTTTCTGAGCACCTGAGCAAGTTGTGCTTTTATTGGAGTGCCGGCTGCTGCTGTAAGGATAGATTTTATATATATATATATATATATATATATATATATATATAAAGGTGTAAAGAGCTGGCACTCAATGGATGATCCGTTAGTTGCCCGATTGCCTTCCCCAAAACACCTTGCAGCAAATTAAAGATAGCTTGCAGAAGGCGGCACACCTAGGACTTACTTATAGATAATATAAATGGGTGACGAGCACCACAATAAGCTGTTAACGTTTCAGTTTTATTACAAAAACTGACAAAAGTATTTTTAATAAAACTGAAACGTTAAAAGCTTATTGTGGTGCTCGTCACCCATTTATATTATCTATAAGTAAGTCCTAGGAGTGCCGCTTTCTACAAGTATATATATATATATATAATATATATATAATATATATAATATATATATCTCCTATATATTTGTCTAAATCTGTGATTCTGTGCCCGTAACGCTGGGTGGAGTCACAGCGGTGGGCGGAGTCAGCAAGTCTCTGCTCCTGCTGCCTTTCCATCTCTCTCTCTCCCCTCCCCCCACCCATCAGCAGCTCTGATTCCCCGGCCGCGGCGCCGGCCCAACAACAACGGCTGATGCCGCCCCCGGCATACACATTAGGAGGGACGGGTGGCGCAGGAGAAGGCTCTCATAGCCCTCCCTGCGCCGTGTATACAGACCCGCCGCCTCCTCCGCACAAATCCCGCTGTCAGCTCTCCTGCTGTGACAGGAGGCGAGTGCTGCAGTGACGTCATCTCCTGCAGCACTCTCCTCCTGTCACACAGCCGGTACACACTCTCCAGTCTCCGGGGGCTGCCAGCATCTACAGGCAAGCTGGAAACACCCCCGGAGCGAGAGAGAACAGACCCGCGAGGCCACGCCCCTTTCACAGCAGGCCACGCCCCTTTTCGGTCGCGGGGGGGAGATGTGTGTAACAGTAATGCTGAAATGCTGACCCAGTGACGCCTCTGGACACTGTACTGTTTACCAGCCTGCAGCAGCCGCCCACAGCCCCAACGGTGAGTCCCTCCGGCCATCCTACCCACTGTTTCTATGTCTGCTCGCCACTTTACACAAGTCTCCTCTTCTGGTGCCCTCCCCCTCCACTACTTTCCCCCCTCTCTTCATCAGCTTCCTCACTGGGGACCCTCCCTGCCGACCCGCGTCTCTATATCCCCTCCCTACCACCCCGCGTCTCTCTATCCCCTCCCTACCGCCCCGCATCTCTCTATCCCCTCCCTACCGCCCCGCGTCTCTATATCCCCTACCTACCGCCCCGCGTCTCTCTATCCCCTCCCTACCGCCTCGCGTCTCTCTATCCCCACCCTACCGCCCCGCGTCTCTCTATCCCCTCCCTACCGCCCCACGTCTCTCTATCCCCTCCCTACCGCCCCGCGTCTCTATATCCCCTCCCAGCCGCCCGGCGTCTCTCTATCCCCTCCCTACCACCCCGCGTCTCTATATCCCCTCCCAGCCGCCCCGCGTCTCTCTATCCCCTCCCTACCGCCCCGCGTCTCTATATCCCCTCCCTACCGCCCCGCCTCTCTCTATCCCCTCCTCCCTATGCCTCTGTATCCCCTCCCTACCGCCCGCATCTCAGTATCCCCTCCCTACCGCTCTGCGTCCTTGTATCACCTCCCTACCGCCCCGTGTCTCTGTATCCCCTCCTACCGTCCCGCGTCTCTGTATCCCCTCCCTACCGCCCCGCGTCTCTCTATCCCCTCCCAGCCGCCCCGCCTCTCTGTATCCCCTCCCTATCGCCCCGGGTCTCTCTATCCCCTCCCTACCGCCCCGCATCTCTCTATCCCCTCCCTGCCGACCCGCGTCTCTCTATCCCCTCCATACCGCCCCGCGTCTTTCTATCCCCTCCCTACCGCCCCGCGTCTCTATATATCCCCTCCCTACCGCCCTGCGTCTCTCTATCCCTTCCCTACGGCCCTGCGTCTCTCTATCCCCTCCCTGCCGCCCTGCGTCTCTCTATCCCCTCCCTACCGCCCCCCTTCTATCTATCCCCTCCCTACCAGCCCTCGTCTCTCTATCCCCTCTATCCACTCATACAAATATTGAACCGTAGCAAGACGTGCAGGGGTTAAGGGGGCGTAGCCCCTTTCGACGGTGTGAAGAGCGCCCGTAGGGCGCGATGAAGCACCTAGTAATATATATATATATATTCCATAGACAAAAAACCTTACGGTTTCACATGTCCCATTAAGGCTACTTACACATGATCTGGCATTTCAGAAACCTGTTGTAACTCTTCCACTCAAACTCCAAAAAGCAATGAAATTACGATCATTAAGGCTGACGCCTTAATGGACGTGTTTCTTGAACAATACAGATATGGTATGCCATCACAGCCTTTGGGTAAGTGCAGATTCAGCACTCTCACAGAGTGAGATTGCTGTCACTCACACAATGGTGGAGCTGCTAATTCACACATGGGCCAGTATTTACTAAAAATCTGAGTTTGGTCGATTTGTGTTTTTTTTTCTAAGTCCCAATCCGGGAATTCACTAAGCACCAATCTTGGCAGTGTCTGGTCTATTCGTAATGGTTTGAATGACAACGTCCCGAAATACGAATGAATAGACCATCGGTCAAACGCGGCTGTTATTTCATAGAATACGGGAATTCACTATTCATTCGTATTTGAGTGTTAGTCTCTGAGTGCTCAAATGCGGTCGTATTTTTTTGCGATTCGTTAAAAAAAGCGGCAAAAAAATAGACCTGCTTTTTTCAGTCGTGTTTTCATGTGTTGCAAATAAAAAATCACTCACACCTGAATTAGGATGCCTATAAAAGGATGTTAGGCCCATTTCAATACACCTACACTCAGAAATGTCAGCAGGACTGTGGGCCAGTGATCTTTTGTGTTCTGTGGGATTCCTCAGACTCAGACATCAGCCTGTAAGTACCCAGGGACAAGAAACTGAACATGGTCAGCAGGTTGTACAGGTTCCGGGGAGGCTGCGCAGGCCTCGTTTTTTTTAGGGGGCGTTTAAACTTGAACGCATTGTCCGATGATAAGGTCATACAGATGTTCCGTCTAAATCGTAACAACATTTTCCGTCTGTATGACCTTGTCAAACTGGACCTAGACCCTGAGACAGCACGCTCTCGCCCTGTCTCAGGCCTGCACAAACTCCTGGCTGTGTTGTACTTTCTGGCTACTGGCAGCTTTCAGGCTGTGTCTGGGGATGTCATAGGAATCTCACAGCCCTCATTTTACAGAATCTTAACACAGGTGATGTATACCTAACTACATCTTCTGTTTTTTGTTTGTTTTAATTTCTCGGTGGCCAGTTCGGTCCTAAAATCTCATGTTTATTGTTCTGTAAATGTTCACACAGGTGTTGGCTGTTTTGCAGCCCCACATCGAGGCCTCAATCTGCTTCCCTACCCAGGAGTCTCAGTGGCATGCCGTCAGGGTAGATTTCTATGAGCTGGCTGGCATGCCCAATGTGCTTGGAGCCATAGATTGCACACACATTCAGCTGAGACCACCTAGGGGCAGGCAGCACATATATACAAACCGCCATTTCGAACACTCCACAAATGTGCAGGTGGTTTGTGATGCAAATCTCAAAATAATGAGTGTTGTTGCTGGTTACCCTGGGGGCTGCCATGACTCCTTCATCCTCAGTCAGTCATCCCTCTTTGATAAGTTTGAGGATGGACAAATGCCAGATGGATGGCTGCTGGGTATGTAATTTGATATGTGTAGGCCTGTGTATACTTTGTTCAAATACAGGTGCAGATGTATTAACCTGTAGAAGGCATAAGGAAGTGAGAAACCAGTGATCTGTGCAAGGTGATAAAGGCACCAGCCAATCTGCTCCAATATGTAAATGAACATTTAGGAACAGATTGTCTGCTGCCTTTATTACCTTGCACATATCACTGGTTTTTCACTTCCTTATGCCTTCTACAGGTTAATACACCTGCCCCACAGTGTTTTACTTATGTGTTGCTGTATCTTAACATTAATCACATTACTATATCTGTCTTTTAGGTGATGGAGGATATGGCTGTTTCTCTTGTCTTCTAACTCCATTGTCCCGACCTGATACCCCTGATGAACACAATTACAATAATGCACATAAGTCCACGCGGAATGTGATAGAAAGATGTTTTGGTGTGCTGAAGTCTAGGTTTTGGTGTCTGGATAAGTCTGGTGGCCTTTTGTTGTATAGTCCCTCCAAGGTGACTCAAATTGTGTTCTGCTGCTGCTTTCTTCATAACATGTGTTTGCAACAACATCTGCCACATGTTGAGGAGGAAGAGGAGGAGGAGGAGGAAGAAAGCAGCCAGCAATCAGAGGAATTAGAGACATCTGGTGATACTTGGAGTACTGATGTAGGGACGCAGGTTAGGCAACAGATCATCAATCGCTATTTCTAAGGTAAGCTTGGTTTGCTTATTTCATTTGTTGTGTAATCATGAATAGATTTTTTGCCTTTTTTTCCAAAAACCATTACTCAGAATGTGTCTGTCTCCTTGACACATACAAACATACCCTCGCTATATGAAAAACAAATGTTGCATGTGTATTGTGTGTATTTTTAATCTCAAAACAACAAATTATGAGTGGCATGCATTAAGTCTGGATAAGTGTTCGAAAACTTGCAGTGCTAATTTCTTACAAGCCCACATCATCCATTTAGTATTTCACTTTATCATTGTGTGTTACGTCCTAATGCACAGGTTCACAAACTCGGCCCTCAGGACCACACACAGTGCATGTTTTTCTCATAACCCAGTAGAAGCACAGGTGTATGAATTACTCACAGACATGTTAAAAGGTACTCAGGTGGAGCTAATGATGTCACTTGTGATTCTGTGCGTAAACCTACAAAACATGCACTGTGTGGGTTCCTGAGGCCCGAGTTTGAGAACCTGTGTTCCCAAAAAACACTCCTCAACATATAATATGTTAGCCTTGAGGAATACATGTGTCCCTATGTGTGATGCACCATCATATTTAAGACTCACAAACTTACTGTAATCTTGAACTATTTAATTACTAATGTTTGATGCTGTAAACTTGATGATGTGTAAGTAAATACACAGTTTGCAAAACATATACATTATTATACACAGTTTTTATTTTTGTTGTAAAAGTACATATTTGTTTGTTTCAGCATCATGTGTAAAAACATGCTTAATAATTTAAAACACACACAAACATGTCCCAACAATACTGACATTCATTTGGACAATGTTTTTCCTACAAAACAAAGGAAACATATTACAAGCTTTTTATCCAACTCAATTGTGTTCTTCTTGTGATGTTGTATAGATAAGATAGCTAAGATATGTATCACTAACATTGTAATTTGGATTGTCTGCAGGCAAAGAGAATGATTTGAATCTAGAAAGAGTAATGATTAGAAAAAAATCAAGTGGTCAGTTTACTTCCTGCTAAAGACATTCTGCCTGGCTGGCAATTATTGTATCTGCAGGCAAAGAGAATGATTGGAATCTAGAAAGAGTAATGATTAGAAAAAAATCAGTGGTCAGTTTACTTCCTGCTAAAGACATTCTGCCTGGCTGGCAATTATTGTATCTGCAGGCAAAGAGAATGATTTGAATCTAGAAAGAGTAATGATTAGAAAAAAATCAAGTGGTCAGTTTACTTCCTGCTAACATGTATGTGTGGCTCCATCAACATTTCCCTCCTCCAATACCCCAAAAAAATGAAAATGAATAAATGTACTAAACGTACTATTTTTTCAATTTATTTTGGGCCACTTATAATTAATAATGTTAAAAAAGGGTCAAGGAGCTAAGTGTTATATTTTGTAAAGCATCAAAAACACTTGCTAACTATTTTGAGTTATGTCATAGTACCGTTTGCGGCATGTGTCCTCCGTCCGCTTGACCACTCCCTCACTATTGACAGCAGCAACTACTTTCGCCCACAACACCGTCTTCTTCCATGTTGGCACCTTGGCGGACTCAGGCCCAAATAGCTGCCTCTGATACTTCATCAGCTCACGCACCAATGCCACATTTTCAGCAAAACTAAACTTAAAATTCCGCCCAGTCTTAGTAGTGGTGCGTGGCTGCGGAGCACTCTGACTGTCACTATCACTTGAGGCTGCTGCAGCAACCTCACCCACCTCCTCCACCTCACTAACCTCACTAACACTCACCTCCTCCACCTGACCAACCTCCTCCCCCTCACTCACACCCTCCACCTCTGAGTCACACATAATTGTGTGTCTAAACAGTTAACACAGGAAAAATAAAAAACAACATCACACTCCTCCACTACCACTACACGACTCACACACACACACACACACACACACACACACAAACACTGACAAGGGACTATAAAGAAAAATAACTTGGACTAAAAATGAGACAAAACCACAAAATACAAGACAACAAGAATGACAAGACGACTTTCAAACACAATACCACACTCAGAAATCGCTACCACCACTCCTCTTCAAACCACAGATTCACCTACCTCCACAGAACAACCTCCCTCCTCCTCACCACTAACTAAACCCACGAGGTGCGGATGGTTTGGGGCGTATTTATATGGTTGCGCACAGACACTCCTACCATCTGAAACACAACCAATCACAAACGGGGATGAAAATCGAAACTGAAAGTGAAAATGCGGCCGCGGGAAAAAAAAACCCTGCCGCGTTTAACTTAGGGAAAAAAACAGCAAATACAACAAAAACACGTACGCAAACAACAATGATGGCCGTAAATGTGCCAAAAAAAAAACCGACTGGCATCGACATCAGAAAACACGAAAACCATAAAGTCGACTGTTTCGTAACTTTGCGTATATGGATTCAAAAAGTTGCATGAAAATGCACCCGATACAAAACGAGTTTAAACACTACACAAACCGACTCAAACACGAATATTAGTAAATATTGCCCATGCAGTCTATGCAACTGAAAGTGTGAGCAGTTATGCAGTTCACCCATCCTGCTCAGTGTCCACAACCATCCCATTTGGTTACCACAACAATCCCACCTTGTTCCAACATCCTTCTCACTCCATACATCCATCTTAATTTAGTATACACATTTAGCTTCCTCAAACATCTTAGTTAATTGCTAAAACTATAATACCCCATCTACGGTCTATGCATCTACACTTCCTCTATATGCCTCCATGCTGCTCTGTTTTCCCCAATCCCTACTGCTGTGTTCTCCTATGTGTGCTGGTCTGTATTCACTTATCTGCACCATCTGTCTTTCCCCATCTGTGCCTTGTCCATATCACCGTTCCTTCTCTCTGCACTGCTCAGTGTTTCCCTCTTCAACGTCACTCTGCCTCCTCCCATACATGCTATACTGTCTTCTCTCCCATCTGTACCAGTTTTCTACCCATCCGTGCAAGTGTTTTCAACCCATCTGAATTGTTGACCCCCATGCGCACCACTCTGCCTCCCCTTCCCATACATGCTACTTAATCTCCCCCCATCCACACCACTCTTACCCCATTCATGTAGCGGACATCGCCGACATCCTGAAGGTAAGTATCAGGGTCACTGTTAGGGTTATGGCCCGGGGAGGGGGAAGTGTTAGCATTAGCCACCCCCCTCTGAGGATTAGACATAGCTACCAAGCCCCAAGGGTAGGTAAAATACTTACCCTCTCCGATATTGGGACTTCCTTTCCCTCATCCATGCCACTGTTTCTTTCCATCTGTACTGCTCTCACCCCTTTACATCTGTGCTGCTCTGTCCCACTCATCCACACGGCACTGTCCACCCATCCATACCGTTCTGTCTTCCCACCATCTGTGCCATTGTCTTTTCCCCATCTGCACCATTCTTTCCCCATCTGTTGCATTCTGTCTTACCTCCTCCCGTCTGCACCACTGTTTTCTGTGTTTCTTTGTCCCCCCATCTGTGCTGCTTAGTCTTCCCCCTATCCACACACTTCTGTTCCCCCATCCACACTGCTCTGTCTCCTCCCTCCAATCAACACTCTTACCTCATCCAAGCAGCTTTGTCTACCACTCAGACCTTCAGTTGCATATTGCATATGTATTCCAATGCGCACACAAATCTGCGAATTAGCAGCTCCACCATTGTGTGAGTGACAGCAATCTCACTCTGTGAGAGTGCTGAATCTGCACTTACCCACAGGCTGTGATGGCATACCATATCTGTATTGTGCAAGAAACACATCCATTAAGGCGTCAGCCTTAATGATCGTAATTTCATTGATTTTTGGAGTTTGAGTGTAAGAGCTCTTACATACATATGTCCGCACACTGACGCACTCATACGTCCGCACACTGACGCTCTCATACATCCGCACGCTGACGCTCTCATACATCCGCACGCTGACGCTCTCATCCATCCGCACGCTGACGCTCTTACATACATATGTCCGCACACTGACGCACTCATACGTCCGCACACTGACGCACTCATACGTCCGCACACTGACGCACTCATACATCCGCACGCTGACACTCTCATACGTCTGCACGCTGACGCTCTCATACATCTGCACGCTGACGCTCTCATACATCCGCACGCTGACGCTCTTACATTCATACGTCCGCACACTGACGCTCTCATACGTCCGCACACTGACGCTCTTATACGTCCGCACACTGACGCTCTTACATTCATACGTCCGCACACTGACGCCCTCATACGTCCGCACACTGACGCTCTCATATGTCCGCACACTAACGCTCTCATATGTCCGCACACTGATGCTCTCATACGTCTGCACACTGACGCTCTCATACGTCCGCACACTGACGCTCTCATACGTCCGTACACTGACGCTCTCATACGTCTGCACACTGACGCTCTCATACGTCTGCACACTGACGCACTCATACGTCCGCACACTGACGCACTTATACGTCCACACACTGACGCACTCATACATCCGTACACTGACGCACTCATACATCCGCACGCTGACGCTCTCATACATCCGCATGCTGATGCTCTTACATTCGTACGTCCGCACGCTGACGCTCTCATACATCCGCACACTGACACTCTCATACATCCGCACACTGACGCTCTCATACATCCGCACACTGACGCTCTCATACATCCAATGTAGAAAAAAGGGTTTTCTGTGGTTTCCACAATTTGGCGCAAGGGAAAAATGCAGCCAGGTGGGAACCTATGACTCGAGAATGGATAACACCCCTTAATCCAACAAAATATACATATATGAAAACAAAAATCGAGTCAAAGGCTTCCTATGGCGCATGGGGAAACTGAGGATTTATTAAAACTTTCCTCAATTGTGTAGGCTAATGTTCTGTAAGGCGTACCCCCACTCACGCTGGAATGAGGTGGGTTAATCTCATCAAGGTATCTTTTGTATTCTAATGTCAAAAAGATCTTGGATGGCGTACCCCAACTCACACGATAATGGGAATCTGGACTCCTATCAAGGTTTCTTTAAGGTGTCTTCTAACGATAATTTATGCAGGTGTGTCCTCCATATATGATGACATCATTTACATGCAGAAAATGACAAGAAAATATCCAATGTGTAGAAACTTCTATACCATACGTTACATATGAAATATGCAAATTTTAAGCTGTTGCTAGGATTTCGTATGTACCACCAATACGTGATTCCTTCACCAGATTGTCAATAAGGTAAGCGTACCCCTCACTCACACCGAGATTTGATGTATAACTCGTATAATGGTATCTTTGTAAAAAGAGTATATAACTCATAGGCGTACCCCAACTCACACGTAAAGAAGTGGATGTAATCCCATCAAGGTATCTTTATCTGGTCCTTATACTACAACCTCATTCACACTGAGATTTGATGTATGACCCATAAGAAGATATCTTTTTGTGTAGAAAGAAGGTATATATATCTCATTGGCGTACCCCAACTCACACGTAAAGAAGCAGACTGAATCCCATCAAAGGTATCTTTATCTGGTCCTTGTGTCAACACTTTATAAAAGAAGATCCTCTGTATCAATCTTTAGGAATGTCTAACTCCAAAGCATAAATCCCAAAATGAGAAATTCAAAAGAGGAGAATCTCCATGTGACATATGAGTTCCAGAGACATCGGTGACAACAATGTTCCAAAGGATTTTATTGAAAAAACCATAAAATATATAAGAAATATCCTGTATCCAACAAAAATTGATATATGTAGCCTGTTCAATATCAAGTAATTACCTCCCAAAAAAAAACATGGATACATGAATGGAAAGAAAAAATTTTTTTTTGAATAAAATGTATCCAATAAAGTCTGAAAAAAAGATCAATAAAATACGTTCAATAAAAATTTTGGTTGAAAAAATGGCTACTCACACAGGGCTCTCATACATCCGCACATACCTATACCCATATATGCACACAGCCACACACCTATACACACGCTTATACACACAGCCACACACCTATACCCATATATACACACAGCCACACACTTATACACATATATACTCACACCCACACACTTATACACATATATACTCACACCCACACACATACACATATATACACACAGCCACACACTTATACACATATATACTCACACCCACACACTTATACACATATATACTCACACCCACACACTTATACACATATATACACACAGCCACACACTTATACACATATATACTCACACCCACACACTTATACACATATATACTCACACCCACACACTTATACACATATATACTCACACCCACACACTTATACACATATATACACACAGCCACACACTTATACACATATATACTCAGACCCACACACTTATACACATATATACTCACACCCACACACTTATACACATATATACACACAGCCACACACTTATACACATATATACTCACACCCACACACTTATACACATATATACTCACACCCACACACATACACATATATACACACAGTCACACACTTATACACATATATACTCACACCTACACACTTATACACATATATACTCACACCCACACACTTATACACATATATACTCACAGCCACACACTTATATATACTCACAGCCACACACTTATACATACATGTACACTTATAGATGGTGCCTCCCTTACCTTAACACATCACAATTACATGGCAGCATATCACAATGTTCAGTATTCACTACAGGAGCACACAGCAGCTCAGATCCATTCCTCCCCTCAGTTTCCCACATTGCATGGAAGGCAGCAGTGACCCGTGTAGCCACGTCCCCTGATTGGACTCCTCTGTAGTTTCACTTTCACAGCTGTGCTGACCACTGGCGTGCGCAGCACATTTTATTAGGGGGTGCACCGTCGGAGGGGTGTGTCTAGCACCGCCTTTTGGCCGTGTCTAGCACCAACTATTGATGGTCAATGCATATAAAATATCCACCTTTGTACTAAGCCTAATAAAGCAGATACATTGTCAGATGTTGTGGTGTGCACCAAACAAACACCCCTGATGGCACTCACTGCAATTACACTGCTCCCCCTCAGCCTGTCAATGCTGCTGCTGACCACCTGCCAGTATTTAATTTGTCTTCCTAAGAGGAACGCTGGCTGCATGCTGCTCCTCATCAGTGGCTGGCGTTGGCATAGCATAGAAGGAGAGAGGTGGGCATGTGGCGGGTGTGACGGGTGGGCGTGCGAGCAGCATGACATAATATGTCACATAACGCTGTTTTTGTACATGGAGGTGGAGCTGGGAATTTGAAAGCCGGTGTCAGTGGCACCCTTGATTAACCAAGGCGTCTGGTCAGTAATACAGTACTGACAGGGTGCAGTGCAGAGGGGACAATAATCAGCCTGTTCGGCAATCGCTGCATCAGGCATGTGAGATCGGGGTACCGTACATTAGGGGGTGCCTGTGCGCACCAGACACCCCCCCTGCGCACACCTAAGGTGCTGACACTGACAGTAGTATGCCGTGCTCTGCCTGCCCAGATGCCCCTAGGATCTTCCGATGCCCTAGGCAGTTGCCTATAGCTAGGGCCGGGTCTCCGGAGCATATGACGAGCGCTGACAGTGGGCATGTGTCCTGTGCCTCCTGCCCGGTACTCACAACATAGTAACCCACCCACACCAAAAATATTGTCAGCAGCAGGGGGCAGTACAGGTGGCTGGTGACCTCCCGGCTCTTAGAACACATTAGTCTCAGGTAGAGGAGGAGCATAGAGCGGGAGATAGGGTCACAGAGGATCCCCAGTAGCTGCTGCGGGCTGGCCTCTGGTTCTTATGCCCCCGCAGGTAGTGGAAGTCCTTGCGGCAGAAGACCAGGAAGCCAGTCACTGCAGCTCCAGCGGGTTACACAGATCAGGCTACCCGCTGGCGAACTGCAGTCTTTGCACCGGGCCCAGTGAGCGCATGAATCACTAGTGCACAGCGCTGCTGGGAGCCCGGCCCGGGAACACTCTGCCGAGGTTGTCACCGCTGAGAGGCAGTCGTGATGGGGACAGGGGCGACTAGCTGCCCGCTCTGTCTTCCTGTCAGATGCCCTGTGCTGCTGCTACTGTATGGCAGCTTCAGGTTCAGCAGTAACAGGGCGGCCGGCCAGGCAGCAACGTACCCATGCCCGCTCTACAGCAATGACAGAGTCACAGAGTAGAAGAGCACATTTGAATTTGCCGCCCCATCTGGCATTGCGGCACACACATGAATAAATTAAGTGACGTCATCTAAACTGCCTGGCCATGCTCACAGCATATACAGATGTATTATATTTTTACTGAAACGACACCATAACTAAAAAAAGACTCAGAGAGCATCCACTCAGTCCCAAAACACCCCCCAATCATTTTGTATAATACACATAGAGCTAATTACTTTTATAATCACAAAATAAATTGGCTATGTGAGGAGTGATCAGCCATATTGCTCCACTCAAGTGAAGCTACTCTCTGTACACCCCTTGCTGGCGGCCACTGCGCAGCCGCAACAAATTGAAAAGCCCTATCTTTAAAATGGGGCATATTTTACAAAATAAAAAAAAAACTATAACTTTCTGAAAAACCTTAACCCCAAAAGGCACTACACTGGGACATGCTCTATCTAATAAAACAAACCCCAAGGCCAGTATTTACTAAAAATCCGAGTTTGGCCGATTTGTGTTTTTTTTACTAAGTCCCAACACGGGAATTCACTAAGCACAAATCTCGGCAGTGTTTGGGACATTCGTAATGGTTTGAACGGCAAAGTACACAAATACGAATGAATAGACCATCGGTCAAACACGCCTGTTATTTCATACAATACGGGAATTCACTATTCATTCATATTTGGGTGTTAGACTCTGAGTGCTCAATTGCGGTCGGATTTGTTTTCGATTCGTTAAAAAACGCAGCAAAAAAATAGACCTGCTTTTTTCAGCCGTGTTTACATGTGTTGACACTTACAAATCATTCTAACCTGAATTAGGATGCCTGTAAAAGGGACACAAACTTCTCTCATGCAAAATAATTTATTTCCTTATGTTTGCTGGCCAAAACTTGTAGATTTGTAAGGCAATACACATTTAACAACATATATCCATTATTACACACATTTGTGTTCAACTTTCAAATATTTCAAATGTTGTTTCTGCATCATGTTTTTAAATCTGATTACTTATCTTGAACACACACAAACATGGCACAACAATAATGTCAGTCATTTTCGGACTGAATTATCTAAATATTACCCCCAACATATTAGGACACTTTTAGCCAACTCAATTGTGTTTTTCTTGTCAATTCGTCTAGAGAAGAAATGTAAAACAGTTACAATTCACATTGTAAATTGTATTGGTCATGGATGAATCTGCCTGGCTGCCAATTAATCTGTCTGCTGGCTCAAAGAATGATTAGAATCTAGAAAGAGTAATGATTAGAAAAAAATCAAGTGGTCTGCTTTCTGCCTGCTTAAGACAATCTGCCTGGCTGCCAATTAGTCTGTCTTCTGGCTCAAAGAATGATTAGAATCTAGAAAGAGTAATGATTAGAAAAAAATCAAGTGGTCTGCTTTCTGCATGCTAACATCTATGTGCAGCTCAAACAACAGTTTCCTGCTAACAAAAAATACAAAGATGATAGAGAAGAAATGTGCGTACAGAATTCCTTTTGTTGTTTGTACCAGTTATAATTAATGATGTTGTACAAATTGTCAAGGAGCTAAGTGTTATATATATTCTGTTAATCATACACTTGGTAAGTGTTTTATTTCTCTTCTCTTTAAAGAAATAGGTGTGGGTTTTTATGTTTATTTGGGTGGTTGCTTGTCCTGGCCTTTGCCTTTACCACTGTCGTGTTGGCGTGCTCTGGTGGAGCGCCTTGGTGGTAATGACACTGGCATTACATTTGGAGTAGTCGTACCAGAACTGCTGCTTGTTTGCTGTTGCTGCAGGGATCTGAGTGTTTCATTGAGGTTAGTGAGGGTGGCATTGAGTTCACGTGTTGCAGCATTTTGATTGTCTACAATTCTGGACATGGATTCATTGATCATTTGATTGCTTTCTAAAATGTTTATATAGCTTTGCTGTTGTCTGTGCTGTTCTTCCATTATGCGCTGTAAGTTGCCCATGACATGTGTAATGTCTGCACGTATGATTTCCATGGTATTTGCAATTCTTGGGTTTGTTTCATTTTGTCTACTCAGATTTCTGCTGATTCGTCAGAGGTGAGATGGTAGGCTTGCAAACATTTGGGTCTGCCTACGCAGGCAATCTTCATTAGTGGCCTGCTGTCTAGCCCAAATGGTCCAGAACACTTGATCAGGGCCTTGTGTTACTGGTGTTGTTGGGCTGTGTTGGGGTGGTGGTGTGCTTTGCTGTGGGGGAGTACTCACAGGTGCTGGGGGGCAGATTCCTTTGCTTACTGGATGCATTTCTAACATGATTGTGTCATCCATGTCACTGTGTTGATGTTGTTGCGGAGGGATGCTGGTACCAGGACAAGAAGCTGAAATTAAAAACATTTATCCGTTACTTATCCATATGTTTAATACATTGGTACAAAGCACTAAACATGGAACACATGTAATGGACTGGTGCTTTCAGATATCCAGCCTAGCAACATCATCACTCATTACTTAAATACATACATATGCCTGTTTGTGGCAAATGTGTCTGGTTACTTCATTCTGAAAGCAAACACATGAGTTGTATGGTACATCAGACATACTCCTGCCTAAAAACACATTGTAATCCATAATGTGTTGCCTTATAGTGTCTCCAACCAAAACATAGTAATGTTTTTGTATGCAGTTGGCAATGTTAGGACAAACACACATGTGTAAATGATTCTAACAACCTTACTATTTGCAAAGCTTACACATGAGTTTCTGTTGCAGCATCTTCCACACAATGTGCTACTGTATGGCTGAAGTGGACATACATATCTTTACTGGATGTTGTGTAGGCCATTTTGTTTGGTTTCCATTTCATGTTTTACTGACTTGGGTAAGTATAGCAGATTTTGATGGGTATTGACTTAATGAGTTTAAGTAAATGGTTTTTTAAAGATCTGACATTTTTAATTGTTATCACAGTTTGTTACCCACAATCAAGATGAGGGGAGTGTGGTTGTCGTCTTGGAGGTGTGTCCAAAATTTGGAGTGGGGGCACCGAACAAACAGTAGATAATCTTCGTGGCGGGGTAGCCTGCTGTGGTTGGGCCTGGACATCAGACCTTGCTTTCTTTGCTGGCAGATGTTTTTTGTGGTGTGTTCCAGAAGTGCGCCTTCTGCTGCTTAAGACTTCTTTGGATGGACCTAGTATTGAAAGTGACATTTTGTTATGGCCATTCATTTACAAACCTAACCTATACTACAATGGACACTTTACCTGCTTCCGCAGCGTCATCATCATCAGATGGGATGGGAGTGACTGTAGGACGACCAGTACTGCTTTTTTTCAACACTGTAAATCCAAAAAAATTAAAAATAAAAATTATTCATGCTATTGTTAATACATCCACCCATTATGCTTATAAACATTACATCTTTAAAAAATTTATGTTTTATTATGAATCTAAAAATAAGGACATTAAACACAAAAAGCACAACAACAAACCCAAAACATTGTCCAATAGCCATATGCACTATGGAAAGTGCAACACAGGGAATCATATACAGGACACAGACATAGAACACAATTCCAAAAACATACACTAACAAGCCAAAACACACACAGCTTCATTTTCAAATAAAAGGGAAAAAAAATACAGATGCGATATAGAAATAGGTCTGTGATGTGGCACTCCAAACACACATTAAGACAATATGAGGCCAACAAAAAAAACAAAAACAGTAAGGTAACTAAGTCTGCAGTTGTTGTGTCAGTGTACAAATACAGACTCAAAATGAACCAGCAAATAGTGGCCTTGACATAAACAATATTACATTGAGTACTAATGAAATTACACATGTAACTGCCTTCAAAGACACTTTGCACTACTCCAGCCTCTAACATATCAACCACTGATTTGGAAACATTGCACATGGATAACTGAATTAAAAAACATAGTCCAACTTTCAAAATGTACAATGTGCAAAAGTAAAACATTATTGCTGGACAATTCAATGACACACCAAGTCCAAACTACACATGGAAAATGTACTGTCCAAAAACCTCATGACA
Organism: Pseudophryne corroboree; assembly: GCF_028390025.1. Taxonomy (NCBI): domain Eukaryota; kingdom Metazoa; phylum Chordata; class Amphibia; order Anura; family Myobatrachidae; genus Pseudophryne; species Pseudophryne corroboree. The sequence continues at coordinate 217,429,334 of NC_086450.1, forward strand.
TACAAGCAAGTAAGACGTTACATTGACTTTTGTATGAAACATGACCCAAAACAATGTATTTGATGACGCACACTTGAAGATGGGAGTAATATGCAACGTCACATGACACACATTTAAAACATACAGTAAGCCAGAAGTAATGTCATAGAATGTTAAGGCAAATACACATGCTCACCATCCTTCCGAGGGCGATCGGAATCCCGGACATGGGTTGCAGACACTACTTCTGGAGGGATTATAGTCCACAGGGGCTCCTCATAGTCCAGATATGTGGCAATAAAGGGCGGACCACCGCCGGTTTTGCGAGCCGACTTCGCCTCCTTGGCCATTTTGGACTTGACACGTCGCTTTATGTCATAGTACCGTTTGCGGCACGTGTCCTCCATCGCCCACAACACCGTCTTCTTCCGTGTTGGCACCTTGGCGGACTCAGGCCCAAATAGCTGCTGCTGATACTTCATCAGCTCCCGCACCAATGCCACATTTTCTGCATAACTAAACTTGACATTCCGCCCAGTCTTAGTAGTGGTGCGTGGCTGCGGAGCTGTCTGACTGTCACTATCACTGTCACTTGTGGCTGCTGCAGCAACCTCACCAACCTCCTCAACCTCACTAACCTCACTAACACTCACCTCCTCCACCTGACCGACCTCCTCCCCCTCACTAACATCCTCCACCTCACTCACCTCAGCCACCTCTGAGTCACACATAATTGTGTGACTAAACAATTAACACAGAAAAAAAAAGACAAAACAAAACACTCCTCCACTACCACTACACTAATCACACACACACACACACACACACACACACAAACACTGACAAGGGACTATAAATAGAAAAAACTTGGACAAAAATTGAGACAAAACCAAAAAATACAAGACAACAAGAATGACAAAACTACTTTCAAACACAATACAACACTCAGAACTCGCAAAAAATACTCCTCCAAACAAACACTACTCACCAAACTCCACTGCACAACCTCTCTCCTCACCACTAACTAAACCCACGAGGTGCGGACAGTTTGGGGCGTATTTATATGGTTGCGCGCAGACACTCCTACCATCTGAAACACAACCAATCATGAACAGGGATGAAAAACGAAACTAAAAGTGAAAATGCGGCCGCGGGGGGAAAAAAACCCTGCCGCGTTTAACTTAGAAAAACCCCAGCAAAAACAACACAAACACGTACGCAAGTGACAATGACGGCCGTAAATGTGCCAAAAAAACCCGACTGGCATCGACATCGGAAAACACGAAAACAATAAACTCGAATGCTTAGTAACTTGGCGTATATAGTTTCAAAAAGTTGCATGAAAATGCACCCGATACAAGACGAGTTTAAACACTACACAAACCGACACAAACACGAATATTAGTAAATTTTGGCCCAAGTCTTAATTCGTCCTCTATCCTGAGTTATGCCTTCCCAAAAAGCTTTCCATAGACTATATGGGAAAACCATACTTAAAAGCCAACCAGGAAGTCGCAGAAAAAAACTGACAGTTGAAACTTTAGGTTACTCCCAATTCCTAATTTTTTATTATTTTGCCCTGAAATTTGGCATGCAGCACCGGGTGACGATTCTAGGCGTCCATGCCAAATTTCAGATCGGTACTTCCAATCACTATTGAGGTGTAGCCCCTCAAACACCATGCCCCCATCTCAGAAATTCCCTATGGGAGAATTCCATTTGTTCGATTCAGGCTTAATATAAGGGCACAACCGTGCCCTTATAATATATATATATATATATATATATATATATATATAGTAATAATAATAATAATAATAACAATAATAATAACCCTTTATTTTCTTATACACCCCCACCCCCTGCCTGGTCTGAACTGTGCCCTGGTGCACACAAAGACAGTGAGTGAGTGAGTGAGTGAGTGAGTCTCTCACTCACATTCTGAAGGCTCAGGCAGGATACTGTTCTTCTCCTCTCCTCCAGCGGACCAGCAGTCGAAAATGGCAGGGCGGCAGGGCAGGGTACACACTACTCACTGCCACTGTCTAGAAATGAGCACGGGCTGGAGCCGGGACTCGGAGGACAGCCGACAAAGCAGGGCGGGAAGGAAGGAAGGGAGGGAGGGCGCGCGGTGTGACGTGCTGAAGTCACACCGCGAGGCAGTCGGATTATGACGGTGGGTGGGCTGGGCTGTGCGGCCAGCCCACCCGTCCACGAAGAAGCCGCTTAGGTTACGTGCAGCTGACAGGGAGCTGTGTCAGTGTGACCGGCGGCGGCGCAGCGGGAGGGGGTGAATGCTGGATGCAGGACTCAGGTTATTCGATCATCGCTATCAGTGCGCTGCTGTAGTAGCAGTAGCACTGCTACAACAGCAGCACACAGACAGCGATGATCGGATTGCAGGCGTGATGTGCGGGGGGGTGCCTGACATTAGGGGGTGCCTGTGCGCACCAGGCACCCCCCAGGCGCACGCCTGTAGACAAAATCAAAGTACAGATAGTCAAAATCTGGGCACTGGGAGAGGTCAAGGGATATTGCATAGTAAAAATTGGGTATAGCAAGGATCTCACCGAGTGTATGCACCTTTAGTCTGACACTTTGTGTATTTTCAGAGACTGTGTCTATGTATATCATGTTGTGCTTGGATTATGCTAAGAAACTTCTGTATCTTTTTGCCCAGCTCTGGTGTGGTGTTTTCCATCTACTCCAGTGTATATTCCTGCAATTCACTGTCAGTAATTACAAGCAGGTGTAACCAAAACAATCTGATAAATATTTAGCTGCACTTTAAAACCTGATGCGACCAGTTTTCTTCCGAAAAAGAAAGGCTGAAGGTACATATACGCTCTTAAGATATTGCATTGTTGGATTGTATAGGGGTGTTTCCACCCACAAACGGCCTCTTCCTGTCAATAACCTTGCGAATAGCTGTGCGATTTGAGTTTTCACACCAGCCTGTCGCTGTCCGGCGATGACTATTGTTGTTTGCCGACGTGCGTGTGCATTGCGGTGTATACGCAGGCGCAATCGATGATTGCCCACAGTGCGAAAATGCACAGCAGCGAACATGTCTGAATCCCCGTCCTAGTTTTATGTCAGTGGTACACACATGAAAGGAGTACAAGATTGCAATCCTAACAACTTTGCATACAGTATGACAACACCAAAATATATTATGACAGGAATAATGAAACATAAAAGAATAATCACAACAGAACATAGCAATGTCCAGGGGTGGCTCACAACAATATGAATACAAGCTAAAATCAGGGAAGTGTTTTCAATAAACAGTTTGACTGCTACAGTACCTCATAAAAAATTTAAAATAAATTGTTTCAGAATCCCACACCCTATTACATTTGGACTTCAGAGTGCCCGCCCAGCTTTTGATACCCAGATGGAAACAATTCATCTAATTTATAACAACAAACACTGATAAACATTTAATTGTATTATCAGATTAATCATATTAGTAAAAATACAAATGTTAACATTCTAATATACCAAATAATAATGAAACTGAATTGGATAAAAGGAACAACTCCCTCTGATTGTCTTAATAGATTTTTCAATGCTTGGAAGGAACCTTTGTAATTATGATTTTCAGTAATCAAATAAACACCCTATTACCACATCCCCAATCCTGCTGAAGTGGCAGTGTCACAGGAGATTTCTAAACGAGACCATTGTGCACATAATGACGGTTCTGGGTCTCTGAGTGACTACAGAGCCAGAGGAGGTGACAGGTCCAACTGTATGAAGCACTTGGAATTTATTTTATTTATGTAATGTCATCAAGGCTCATTTGATTTAATTCAGAAACATTGTCATAACTTTTCTACTCAGGCACAAATGCAAATGAATTCTCATGAATGTAATCTTGATTTATTTAAAATGTAACACCTCTTTGTAAATCAAATCAAAATGTATAATTAGCAAACTCCTTTTTCAAGAAGATACTTCATGTCGTTGGAGGAGAATACAGCGATAATCAAATGCCTTTTAATTAGCTGCTAGAATTTTGCACTGAAAAGAAAGTTCAACTTTTTTAAGCCCTGATTCCAAAGTGTGACGGTGATAGTGTATTTATTGGCATGTACAGTATTTGGTCAGAGCACACAATGCCTTGCAAACAAATTCAGTAATGCATAGTACATTGCACACAGTGCATATAAAGATGAGAGTTGCATTACAGGAACCTTTCATCACTGGACAGGAGAGGCTGCCTGTAACTGTTTAACTTGACCCTTTTAAGAATTCAGGGAACCCAGCCTTGATGAAGATAGCATTAATAGGCTCCACCATATTTAGTTGCTGTGGCATAAATGCATATATTTTAACTGTTTCACTGACAATTCTGTGGGTTTTCCGGAGAGGCCTGTCCAATACTTCTGTAAGGCCGATGTTGGCAGGCAACTGTAGGCATTACAGTTCTTAATCATACAGTAGTTAATGGTCACAAACAAAGGTGTGATCCACTTATATATAAGCTGCACATCCTAGAGACACAGCTGGCTCTACAGTGCTCAATGAAATACTGTAATTGGATTGATTGAGTCCTCAGTATGATCTAACCCTAGAACCAGGTCATTGGTTGAGGGTTTTTTTCAGGTAATTTTTGAGGGTCATGCTTGCTACATGGGGATGCAGATTGTATTAACTGGGCTCTTTTCAAGAGCGTGGAAGTCCTTTAAAATGTTTAGTTATCATCCTTTGAGATTCCAGTTGTTATCCTCCAAGATTTCCTTATAATCAGAGAATGTTTAATAATCCGTGGGGTCCTAGGTGTACAAGTTTGTGCAGCCTTATCCAACTTTTTGTAATATTAATATCCACATGAAAATGGATTAGAATAATACGGGTCTCTTTTTATGCCTGGGTTGGTACCTAACTTGGCTAATGATTTATCCAGCTCTCCTTATAATGAAGCCTATACTGTATGTGGACCTTGTCTGTGGTCCAACTTGCAATTTGACCACATGCTAATGAATAATGCTGAAAGAAAATATATGAAAGCCTTTCCATTCTTATGAAGCCAGAACCCAAAAACTTAATTTTGAAAAAAAAAATATTAGCAGCTTTGGACTTTTAGTACAGTACCTTATGCTGACATTAGAAAGTTCAAGTACCTCACACCCCTGATTCAAGGACTGTGGCACCAAACAGCATATCTGTATGAAGAGCTGAAGAAGACCTGCTCCAGTAACCACTACACATGGGCAGTATCCTATTAGCTTCGATGCCGCTTCGGCCAATCAAAATGGCTGGATATCATGATGTATGGCCAATGGTCATTAGCGCGATATCTAATTGGAGGCTGTTTTGATAGGCCGAAAATGGACCCGCGATCACACATGAAAACACATGAGATCAAGGATAAGTCTGAAGCACCTGAAGCATAATCCCCAATAAGTGCCAGTATCGGGAGACAAGGATGCCGGCATAGGAAATAATAGGTAAAGTACCACTGCCAATAGGATACCGACCATAGATATGATCGTCATAGTAGTGTGAACACATCATCTGGGGACATATCGGATGTATACAGTAAGAAACAGAGGAAACAAATACTGTACAAAGAAATATCTCTTTATCATCTTTTTTTTGTTTTGTTTTCATAAAAAAAATTTGATTCTCTGCTCAAACTGCTATATAATCCATTAAAAAAAGTTGATAATATCTATTTAATTAGTTAGTTATATTTGACTCTGTGATGGATGGTACCACCATATAAATCCTTTATATCAGGTGATAGGACATACATGGAGTTCCCACCTACTGTAGCTATCCCATTTGCTCAGATTTACTTACCAAGGTTGTTAATGTTATCTCAGCCGGCCAAAGGATTCATTTTGTATGCAAAACCTGTACATTTCACAGAAGTGCCATTATTTCACGCTGCTATCTTGTCAGACGCACTTAACAATAAACCTACCCTTGAATCGCTAATTAAAATTCAGAGCTGTTCCTGTTTAATCACTTTCTCCATTGAGCATTCTTATTTTACGCTTTTCATTTATATTGGCAATAATAATGTGAAGGGCTCGTCAGCCATAGGAGGCAGCCAGCAATTTTTCTCATGTACATAACCATTAAATTGATAAATAGTTCAGCCACCACATAATATAGTTATTTATTTTGCAGTTGTTGTACGAAAGAAAAAAAAAACATAGTAAAAAGTATTAAGATGTGAGGTTGCAAAGTACATGGCCAGATCTAATATATCTATATAACAATACACCCCAAGAAATTTCAGGTTCAGCTCCCCAGCTATGAATGGATGCCATCTTGATAGTCACATCCATCCTTGAGTGAGGTCAGGTATTGAGATTGAAGGATAATTCTGAGATGGAAACAATTTAAAAGATCACATGTGAACTGAGCATTTTTTTTAAAACAAAACTTTATTTTTAACTATTACAGTATTTCAAAGAATAAATAGATTGGAACAGAAACCTTTTAACGAAAAATGCATATTCTTCATGTGTCTTGTATGCACATGTATTTATTTTATTAAATACATTCTCTGCAACCCTTCACAAGTGGAACCAGCTTTCCAAACTCATTGGAATTTTAGGAAAGACATGGAAACAATAACTTTAATATCTTTAAAGTATCACAATGATTTTACTGGTAGCAAACAAAATAATATACCATAGTGTATATATATATAAACAGCGCTTATGACACGACCTGCTATGAGAAATAAAGCTGCTGCTAGTACAGGGATAGTTAGTCCCTAGATACCAGAAAAGACATACATACAATAAATATAGCAGCGCTTGTTGATGAATAGTCACATACACAATAAAAATATCCAAATAATAACAAATTTAATTTAATAAAATAGAAATGGGCTTGCATAAAATCATATAGGACATACATAAAAACGCCTCATATATTGGGTATTCGAACAGCACACATGTAGTTGACCGTTCCTAGTATAATACCTCCTTGTCCACCAAGATGCAAAGTCCCGGTTTTAATAATTAAGTCCGAGGATATGTGTACCTGAGTCACTGGAGGATTATATGTACTGGGATTGATTCAGTCCAGAGTCCTCACAAGGGCTTTGACAATGTGTAGTACAATCCAAGGAACCTGTGATGATTATTCCAATGGTGGGCATCCAATTACAGGAGATTGGTCCGGAAAGTGCTGGATATGATCCCCAAAGAGGTCTGTGGTTAGTTAACACGTTTCATTGCTCCTGGCAGCTTTTACAAAGGTCCTCCAATGACCAATGACCGATCATGCGAAAGCACATGGGATTGGGGATAAGTGCCCGGTCCCATGTGTTATTGCGGCACCCGCAGCCACTTAATGCGGATTATGCTTCGGGTGCAAGAGATGTAACTAGGGTCTTTAGCACCCAGGACAAAATGAAAAGCGACAGCCGACACACCCCGCACGCGCGCTTCTCAAAAAGGGCAGTGGTTTAATTTTTTGGGTGAGTAACTGTGAGAGTGACCAGGGGAAGAATGAGAGGGACACGTGGAAAGAGAGAGAGGGAGGTGCATGGAGAAGAAGAGATAGAAGTATGGGGAAAAAGAGAGAGAGGCATTGGGAGGGAGGGACCTGGGGAAAGAGAGAAGCATTGGGAGGGGGAGAGTAATAGAGAGAGGCATGGAGAGAGATATGGGGAAGGAAAGAGAGAGGCATGGCAAGAGAGTTAGAGAGATGCATAGGGAGAGAGATGGGCATGTTGAGAGAGGGAGGCATGGGGAGGGAGAGAGGGATGCATGGAAAGAGAGACATGGGGAAGGAGAGAGAGGCATGGTGACATAGTGAGAGAGGGGCATGGGGTGAGAAAGAGGGGCATGGGGAAAGAGATGGGTATGGGGAGGGAGAGAAAGAGAGGGAGGGAGGCATGGGGAGAGAGAGGGGAAGGCATGGCGAGAGAGAGAGCGTTCACTCCGAGTTCTTTGGGACACTCAGTTCTGTTGGACACTCAGACTCAGTTTTGTCAGGTGAGTAGAACATTGTTATTGTGACACACATACCTGCACGCCATCGGAGCCCAGTTACCCTCTCCAGCTACATATCCCAGTACAGAGACCATAGACCCATGTTGGGCAGGGAAAGAAAGGTGGCCAGCCCCACCCCTTGCAGCAGCTACTTGTCCTTCCACCACATAGGAAGCCCATGTATGGCTGCTCCCCGATCTCACACACTCCGCTCACTGGAGCAGTAAGCCTGACAGCCCGGACTACCAGTCGTGCTGGAGACAGACAATGGCACTACACCCAACGTCGTTACCTGGTAGAGGGGTGGGGACACACTTCTAGTGTGCTCTCCTGTGGTGTGGGGTCATGTGGTCATATTGTGCTCGCAGTCCGCAAGATTTATCTCCTCTCCAGCTGGAGGGGATTGGGGGTGGCTTGGTGCAGGGTAGTGGATCACAGTGGTGCACTGGTCGGCCCTGACCCTTTCTATCGAGTCTTCCGCAGGGCCCAGAGCCCTGCTCTCCCCATGCTAGTTATGTCACTGGCTACAATGCAGCAGCCATAGCTTTTTCCAATACAAGTCCTGTTCTGCTCCATATACAGATTCAGTTACACACAATATACAAGTGTCATATATCAAATTAATCAGCACAGGCTTCTCATGCATTTTGGTTATCGTATTTTGAGTACAATGTGGATTTCATGTTTTGAGTACAATGCATTTTTGGCAACAAAAGATGCAAAAAATATGCCAGATACTAGCAAAGTCTTAATGGACCTGGCAAGCCGAAAAGGGCTGTTTGCAGTGACTGCAGTAATGATGAATAAGTGCATATCTGTAAGTGAATATCTATAGACATTAATAGGTAGTTTACAATTTGATTTGTAAAAAAGACGTCTTAGATTGCTACTTAAACTGTTGGTAAGAATTGAATTACATTGCGCCTGATTTTGAATCAGACTAAAGTCCACATCCTGACATATCCTGCTGATACCTAACGGTGCATAACCTGCAAATGCACATGGACAGAGTTTGAAAGAGGGATCGGTCCCATCCATCTGTTAAAGGATCACTCTATCCATGAAATGGGCATTTTCGGCCAGCAAGTGGATGGCTACCATGTAATACACGGCACTAATGTATCTCGTGGGAGCTTCATGCCCATCCTTAATGCTCATTTGTGAGGTGTACCTGTAAATGGAAATGAGATGCTTGTTTCAGATGGATTACCAATACTAATGATGATGTTTATTGTTGTAACAGGAAAACCAGGGGGTAGCACAACTTTCTGCATGAAGAGGGTCGAATAGTCATGGCTGCAGTAGGAAAATCAGTGGGTATCACAGCTTTGCGCATGAGGATGACCAGAAACTTTTAGCTGCAGCAGGACTCAGAATGAGGTCCAATGTGCATGCAGTGCTTTCTGGCCATTGGGAAAACTGAAAATAGAGCAGTTATATTGATCATTGATCCCACTGTCAGCTTACCTCCTCTGCTCACATTGTATAACAAGCTGTATATTAATGTGCTGTTGTGATTGCCTTTCAGGTCACTGCAATGAATTGCCACCTTTATTCCTGGATTAATGGGTGTGTCAGGTCTTTGAAAATGGTAGAAATTTCAAAACTACAATCAGTGACCACACAATTAAGTAGAGATGTGCGGCGGGCACTTTTCGTGTTTTGTGTTTTGGTTTTGCTTCTGGTTCCATCCTCGTGTTTTGGATCTGGACTGGTTTTGCCAAAACCACCCTTCGTGTTTTGGTTTTGGATCTGGGTGATTTTTGAAAACAAACAAACAAACATAAAAACAGCTAAAATTACAGAATTTGGGGGTAATTTTGATCCTATGGTATTATTAACCTCAATAATATTCATTTCCACTCATTTCCAGTCTATTCTGAACACCTCACACCTCACAATATTGTTTTTAGGCCAAAAGGTTGCACCGAGGTGGCTGTATGACTAAGCTAAGCGACACAAGTGTGCGGCACAAACACTTGGCCCATCTAGGAGAAGCACTGCAGTTGCAGACAGGATGGCACTTAAAAAACAAAAAACCAGGCCCCAAACAGCACATCATGCAAAGAAGTAAAAGAGGTGCAATGAGGTAGCTGTTTGACTAAGTTAAGCAACACAAGTGTGCGGCACAAACAACATGGGCTGTGCTGGAATTTGCCCAGATGTACTACACACACAATATTGGTGGCATAGGAGAGTGTACCCCTAAACCACACACACACGGCAAGGCCTGTAAAATTAATTTGGATAATAATAACCCTTTTATTTGGAGCTATTATAATAATATGCAGCACAGGCGAGCGTACCCCTACACCACACAGGGCAGGCCCTGTAAAACTTATATTTAGATTAAATGACAAAAAAAACCTTTATTTGGAGTAAATAATATACAGCACAGGACACTACCACTGGTCTGATGCAGGACTACACAGCGACACTGTAAGGGACTTATTATACAGCAGCACTGGACATATGGCAGCAGAGGACACCACCACTGTGACTGGTCACTGGACTGACTGATGCACAGGACACTACCACTGGTCTGATGCAGGACATTACAGCGACACTGTAAGGGACTTATTATACAGCAGCACTGGACATATGGCAGCAGAGGACACCACCATTGTGACTGGTCACTGGACTGACTGATGCCGCTAAGACACTAAACTGGACTGAGTAGCACTATAATCGCCACCCCACTTTCCCACCTGCACAGACACTGAGGACGGAGACATGTCCTCTCACTACACTCTCCAGGACTGGAGTGAAAATGGCGGCGACGTGAGGCTCCTTATATGGTATCCAAACCCCACAAGAATCCGACAGCGGGATGATGACATTTTGCCTTGTTCTGGTTTCTGAGTCAGGTGGGAAATCCCGAGTCGGGTTGTGATCCGGGCTCAGGATGTGAAGTTTGGTAGGGTTCGGTTCACTGAGAACCGAACCTGCTCATCTCTACAATTAAGGTAGCACAAATGAAATGGAAAATGAGGTTTTGCACAATATACAGTATATTACAATATGACAGCCTATTAATGCTGTACAGATGTAGCCATGCTCATTTTTCTGCGATGCCACAAGCTGCATCACAGCATGCTGCATGGCATGCCAGGCTGCGACTATTCACATTGCCGGCTGCAAATAGTTCATAAGTGGCATTCCATGCAGCATTCTGTGTTGCAGCATGCTGCATTGCAGCAAAGATGAGCATGGCAACATCTGCAATTGTCCAATTTGGTCATTCCTCTACAATGTGGACATTCTCTTTGGCAGATGTGGTACCCTGGGTTGGAAGTGAGGGCAAAGATAGGTTATTTAGATGGTACTTTGCAGTAAGTATGATAGCTCCAGTGGGTCTTCCATTATTCTGACAATGACTCCACTGGCTTTTCCTTCCCAAACTACAGCAGGGAGGCTAGTCTTTTACTCCATAAAATTACTTAAAGTTACAATCTTGGCAGGCAGAATAATCTATGTTTTACGGGTAGTGTATTTCAGCACTAAGAATCCTAACAATATTAAAATAACGGTTTGACACAATATTGCAAGATTTATATTTTATTTATAAAGATTTAACTGTACAGTATACTAGTTGTGAGACAAAACAACATTTACAGACATGAGGGGTACAAGGGGAGTGGAACTAGGAAGGAGAATAGTACAAAAAGAAAAACTGATAAAATTGGAAAATTAAATATAAAAAATGAAAAATAGAACTTACCCTTTGGTGGTATGCAGTCTTCTATTGTATGCTCCAAAGGTAGTTGGTCCTTGTTTAGAGGGATGTTTTTCCTGCAAAACTCGGTGTCTAGGGATCCTGCAGATGTCCTGGTTACCAAAGCTCCTCTTACCTACGAGTTTCGCCTATGGCTTCTTCAGGTTGTGCTTTCCCTATCCTGGGCCAGCTAATTATGGTGCTGTGTCTAGTAGTTTCACCAATCGTGTCTTTTCTCGTGGCTCGTTTCTGACTGGTGGCGTTTCTAAGGTATGCTGGATAATTTTGGTGAAGATCATCGAATTTCTGAAGGACCCAAATTCTTGCCTTCTCTGGAAGGGACCTTCCTATTCGTGTTACTAATCTTTGCTAAATCTCACATATTTGGGAAAACTCTACAGAAAGGCCATGAACTCAAAGTCTACACACAGACCTTTTGGGGTCAGAGTTTCTAGGATGTAGATAATTTTCGTTTCTTCTCTTGAAATGTATTCTTCATGGTTTCCTCCTTTCCAATATTTCTGGAGAGGTGGAACAAAAATATTAAGAAAAAAGAAGAAGATAAAGGGAGGAGGAAAGAGTCAGAAAAGAAAGGGATCTTTAACCTGAACAAAAGGAACCTGAATAGTCCACTGAATTTTCTTCAAAAAAGGCTAACATTTGACCCCTTTAACAAAATTAATACATTCGAGACATTTGTAGACCGACACAAGTTCATCAGAAGGATCACCCTAAAAAAGTTTTTTTCAGAAAAACAGATCAAAAGAAGAAAAACAAAGCACACAAGAAGAGAACACCATTCCATCTAAATTATATCCACAACTCATAAAAGGAAATATGATTGATACATTCCAGAAACTAATGGAAGCTGACATAAAGAGAATACCCACAACTAATACAAAGAAGAAAGACAAAATCTTGAAAAATGAAAGAAAAGTACTAATAGTTAATATATATATATATACACATATATATACATATATATATATGTACATATATATATATATATATATATATATATAACCAGCAGGAAATAACGAGGCGGCACTCGGAGTCTTGTAAAGCAGCAAAACATGTAATCTGCACGATTACATGTTTTGCTGCTTTACAAGACTCCGAGTGCCGCCTCGTTATTTCCTGCTGGTTCTATGCAAAGGGTTTGTATCCCTGGAGGAAGGCACCTGAGCAAGGCAGTCCCATAACAGGGGCAGAGCCGAGTGCCGGAGCAGAATTTGTATATATATATATATATATATATATATATATATATATTTATTTATATATATATATATATATATATATATAATAAAACACAATTCCCAAGTGCGCTTTATAGGTTGAATGATGTTTTCAGAAATTCTTCCAGAAAAGCCCAAACAGGTATTGACTGCAGGCTGGAGAATTCTTATAGTTACTAATTTCCTGGGTCCTAAAACAGATATCCCCTCACCAGAAAATCACCCAAACAAGAGGCCCAAGGCCAATTATTACCAATTTATGGTTTATTCACACAGATTTGTCAACATACACAATAAAATGTTTTACAAAGATAACATTTGTAAATCAGGGAGAATTGTCCAGAATATGATGATGGGGAATTAGATCCTCCCTCACCTTAAAAAGTTGTGAGCTCAAAAAGGGAAAATCTTCACAGACTGGATTACAAACTCATGACTGACAGATCCTACGCGTTTCATCTAATCGACTTCATCAGGGGTAGTTCAATAATAAAAGCAGGACCAGATATGCAAATTGGAATTATATATACAAACGGTCATGCAACAACCTGGATAAATATTATATTTTCAAAAAGTTTTTGTTAAAACCCAATACATTTGGTAAATCTCATCTATTTGTGGATAGTGTATATATAAAGGTGTCCTTAAAAGCACCTGAGTATACTACTTTATTCTCAGCAGCATAGCACCTTTCATTACTGGAGGGTGTGCAATTTAGAGCCATTTCCCCTACTATATATATGTTTAGAAATACACACCTGAGGTTTGAGAATGCCTCTATCTAGATTGGCACACCTCCCCCCACCAACCTCTATGTTTTTAAGCAGGGAACCAGCATGGACTGCACTGTGACACAGGCATAATTCTACGTAAGTCCTATATATTTGTATATAGCGTCAGAATATTTGGGGTTGGCAGTTAGACGTGGGGCCCCCCGGGCTGTTCTAGCTGGGCTGTCTTAGGGCATCACCAATTAAATACACAGTCACTTTCATATCATGTTTGTCTATTATTCATGCATGCACATTTTTTTCACATACTCTTCACCTTTGAACACTTAGTAGGGACCTTCACACAACTATACCTTATATTACTTCACTATCACTATCCTTTAGTGTGATGCCCTGGGGGATGGGGGGGGGGGCTTTGCTGGATCATGTTTTGGGGTTCCCTGCATCCTGGATGTTGGCCCCATAGTGTTAGGGACCTGCTCGACAAGAGGTGACCTTGACGATTGGTGGGAAGGCCGATATCATTGGCCAACGATATACTAACAACCTCTTATGATTTATTATATTGAAATGTAATGATCGCAAAGTGCATCTGCACCCCCTTTGTCTGTGAATACTACTTTATACACAGCAGCATAGCACCTTTCCTTACTGGAGGGTGTGCAATTTAGAACCATTTCCCCTACCATGTTTGATTGATGACAAGTAATATCTTACAGTTTCACTTAAAGTTAGGCTAAATGGATCTCATCTGCCATAAGCAGCACAAAAACAGAACAGAGCAACATTCTAAACATAAAATATATATATACCTTTAATTTAAAGTTATGTCACCTTCATGAAGTAGATGATGCTATTCAGTGAATTGAACTAATTATCATGAGAATACAGCCTGTCAATTCACAAGGGGCCTGATTGATGTAATTAGTTCCTAGTGAATTAAATCCTGATTGTTGGCTTCTTCCACTTCATGTAGGTGATAGGTAAACACCAATATGCCATGTACATTTGTATTATTACTTTATATGTAGACAGGCAGTGTCTGTGATAATGAGAGGGTCAGAGGCACCAACAGCTGTGTTGGGCCCAGGTAATCTGAGGGGGCTGTGGCCAAGGCAGATAGGTGTGGCAATTGTATACAAATATTTTAAAATAAAGTTGGCTGTGCGCGCTGGACAGGAGCAGCACCGGGTAAGCAGTAGGCGGCAGTGGGGATGGCTGCTGGTGGGGTGACAGGATTTCTCACCACCCTGGACATTAAGCAGTGAGAGAAAGGACACTACTGCAGCTGCCTCTCTTCCCAGTGCAGCACATAGCAGGGTGTGTACTGCACTGGGGAGAGAAGTTGCTGCTGCAGCAGTGTCCTCTTTCTCCTGGCTTCATGCCAGTGCTGTCTACATTGGTGAAGGGGGTGCAGCGGTACCCAGGCCCGTCCATCAGGCCTTGGTAAAGAGTACTGGCACAACGGTGGTGCAGGGGGTGCTCCTGGGTGTCAATCACCAAGGGGTGACATCAAAGTGCTGACTCTTCTGTGACAGGAGCAGGGTACTGCACTGTGACAGTACATGCAGCACCCAGCTCCTGTCACTGTGTAGGAGCAAGCACCGCACAAACACTGGCATGCATCTCTGGGAACCCTTTATTGACAAAACAGGGGCTTGGGCCACAGGGCCATGCCCCTTACTCACAAGGCCATGCCCCTTACTCACAAGGCCATGCCCCTTTTTACCAGAACTGCATGCACTGCGTACCCCACTTCCACCCCTGTGCCCTGGGTATCACCACTGGCAATTACTGCTCTGCACACTCCCCCCTCCCCCCTCCTCTCTGTGCCACTGGAGAGGGTTCCCTGCTATTGGCTATTAAAACAACTACATTTCCTAGAATTACACCAGCCAGGTATGTTTGCATATACAGTATATATATATATATATATATATATATAGGTAGATGTGAGAAGTGAGAACAGAAAATAAGAATCCGTATCTGAAACTTCTCTGGCGTCATCCAGACCCTGATGTTGTATTTGGATCATGGAAAAGAGATTGTGACACGTGGCAACCAAGCCATACTCTGGTATGCAGTTCAATTATTTGTGCATCTGTATCGTTCTGGAGAGAACTACTACACCATAGGCGCTTGTTTTTCTGCTTGTTCGTGTATGTATATATATATATATATATATATATATATGTATATATATCTCATCAAACAAATACTCTCCTTCTGCGCTATTAGATTAATGTGATTAATGTGATTAATGAAGTTACTGTAATAAATATAAATGGCAACTTATAAATGGCAGCCTAATTCAACTAAGTTCCCTGTTAGAAGGAACTAAGTGTAAGGATATGTGACAGTAGAAGAATTGGCGCCAAGGGGTCGTATCAACACCCAATATTAAGCAGAATCCTTAATCGGTTTTACCATTTACACATTAAAACATAATGGTAACATGTTCCATCATAAAATTTATTATAAAAACACAATGACAAATTCAATGTCAATAATTAAACAAAGGAAGTGTGGTGTGTTGTTCCACACTTCATACAATTCGACTTTAGGTGTTGAGGACAAACATAGGTAATTCTCTACAGTCTCCTCCTTCTCCTTAATTTAGATTCGGAGATAACATCACAAAAAAGATAAATCATCGCGTTTCGTCTTATTCCAAGACTTCATCAGGGGTACATCTACAATTGTAGGAGAACACCACCATTGTGACTGGTCACTGGACTGACTGATGCAGTCAGAACTTTATACTTATAAAACTTCTAGTCATCTCAATTTTTTTTTTTTTTAAAAAGGAACATATGACAATAAATGAATGTGCAAGACATAGCAACAAGAAAAAAGAAAGAAGAAAAACAAGAAAACATCAGGAAGGATCATAATTTCATCTTAGAACATACCTCAACTGACTGGTAAGTATAGTCATTGAACGTATAAAACGACCCAACAAATCATTCATGAGTGCTTGATGAAAGACCCCATATATCACTGGGACTTTCTGTTGGACAATCAGTCAAGCCTAATTAGAAAATATTTAATTTAAATTGTTTAACTATATAGTGGTACAGATGCTTCTCCTAGTTACTATTACGGGGATTACCTATATTATGGGTTATCTATAGTATAGGACCACCTTATGATCTGGAGGATGGTTTATTGTATGTTGTGGGGTGAAATATCCACTCACTAATATTAACATCAATTAGTACCAATCAATGAAGTAATTGCACAGCAATTTAAATTAACTAATTGATTTGCCCAATATGAATATGCAGGTTCCTTACCTAAGCGATTTTCTTCTGTACCTGAGTATCTGAATTTTCATATGCAAGTAGTCGTTTTACGAGGTATGTGTTGTAGTACCCCGATGTATTAATTGGTCTACATTAAGTGTGTAACACTATATAGTTAAACAATTTAATACACCAAATTCCCCCGTAGTAGTGCCGCTTACACAAAATGCCCCCTGTAATAGTGCTGCTTACACAAAATCCCCCCCGTAGTAATGTTGCTTACACAAAATGTCCCCGTAGTAGTGCCACTTACACAAAACTCCACCTGTGGCCGTGCCGTTTACACATATGTTGCCCACCCAGTCACAAATACACACACATACACACACATACACAAACAGATACACACACAGATACATACACACATACACAAACAGATATACACACATATATACACACACACACACACACACATAGATTCACACACACATACAAACACACACACTTTCTCAAGCTCACTCACTCTCTTTACCAGAGGAAGTGTGGCTGGCTGGAGCTGTCCATGCTCCTGTACCTCCTCATCATGATCAGCCTGGTCCCTTGTAGCTACGCCCCTCCGTTCCATGTAGCTCTACCCCTTTCAGGGTCTTCAGTTCCTGCACAGTGCACACTGCGTGGCGTCCTGTCACACAGCCAGGGAGGGGAGAGGACACTTATAGCTACAGCAGGGGGACAGGCGGCTCAGCACAGGGATGCAGGGCAGGCAGAGCACCTCTCCACCCTGGCGCCTACCTGCACTGTATCCCTTTGCTGAGTGGGTAGCACCGGGCCTGCCCATGATATCTGTACTTACCACCCAGTCTCAAATATTTTAACACCCTGGTGTAGCAAGGAATAACAGTAGTTCCTTCAAGTTTGAGGTCACGGTCTGTTGAAAGAATGGGCCATAATTTCTTGGCAGTGCTCACAATACCACCACTGGCTACATTAAAATGATTGACCCAGGGGACACGTTTATCAAGCTGTTTTTTCACCTTGGGTACAAGTAACTGTTCCCTATCAGTACTAAGTGCTTTCTACTTAGCTCTCTAACGTCTCCCTATTGTAGCCTCTATCAAGAAACTGTTGTAATATCCTATCAATGAGCCTAATTCAGAGTTGATCGCAGCAGCAAATTTGTTAGCAGTTGGACCAAACAATGTGCACTGCAGGAAGAGGGGGGCAGATGTAACATGTGCAGAGAGAGTTAGATTTGGGTGGGGTGTGTGTAAACTGAAATCTAAATTTCTGTATAAAAATAAAGCAGCCTGTATTTACACTGCACAGAAACAAATTAACCCACCCAAATCTATCTCTCTCTGCAAATGTTATATCTGCCATACCTGCAGTGCACATGGTTTTGCCCAACTGCTAAGAAATTTGCTGCTGCGATCACCTCTGAATTACCCCCATGTGCACTTCTGCAGTACTTTGGGTGTGGATCATAGGGTCAACCACAATTAGGTCGACAGTGTCTAGGTCGACAGTAAGTAGGTCGACATGGTCTCTAGTTCAACGTACAAGGTTGACATGACAGAAGGTTGACATGATTTATTTATTTTTTAATTGTGTAGTTTTCTCCGTACAGTGACCAGAAATCCCTATTAGTGCACCGTGTCCCCTCACATGGATCGCTTCACTCGCCATGCTTTAGGCAAGGTGCCTTGCTTCGCTACTGCTGCGCTTGGCAGAGGTTACCATTTCCAATTGTAGTCCACGTGGATCGCAAAGCATGAAAAAGTTAAATGAATAAAATGTGAAAAACTCATGTCGACCTTTTGTCATGTCGACCTAGAACATGGCGAGCTAGAAACACCCACAAGTCCTTACTGCTCTCATGGGGGTATATTAAGATTCGTAATTGTGGGGATTTGGTGGGAGAAAAAATACGAATGACATCGGTAGTGTGAATTTGCAACTTTTTTTTTTTACGTCTCATTTACTATGCTGTCGTATTCTGCATTTTCGTGTTTTCCGATGTCGATGTCATTCGTATTTTACAAAAAAAATTTACGGTCAATTTGTGTGTTTTCTTTCGTATTTTTTGGAATTTGATTATGGATTCGTACTTACCATTTGCGGCAGTTTTTTTATTACTTTCGCTGCCGTATTTTTCAGTACTTTCGTTTTCAAACGTGATTGGTTGGGTTTGTGATGGAGGAGTGTCTGTGCTGCTTAGTATAAATACGCCCCAAACCAGACGGACCTCGTGGGTTTAGCTAGTGGAGAGGTGAGAGGTAGTGGTGTGTGCTGTTGGAGAGTAGTAAAGTAGTTTTGGTGAGTTTAATTGATTGCTGAGTGGTGTATTGTGTTTGTTAGTCGTCTTGTGATTATTGTTGTGTGGTAATTTAAAGTTTGTCTACTTTTTTGTGTGTGTTTTTTTTTCAGTCTATTGTCCTTGTTTGTGTGTGTGTGTGTGTGTGTGTGTGTGTGTGTGTGTGTGTGTGTGTGTGTGTGTGTGTTTGTGTGTGGTTGGTGTGTGGTGTGTAGTGTTAGTGGAAGAGTGTGTTTTGTGTTTTTTTTTCTTAGTGTTAAGTGTTATTTGTGTCTAAGATGTCACAGTCAGAGGTCAGTGAGGTGGAGGAGGTGAGGGAGGTGGAGGGGGTGAGTGAGAGGGAGGAGGTGAGTAAGGCTGAGGGTGTTAGTGAGAGGGAGGAGGTTAGTGAGACGGAGGGGGAGAGTGAGGGTGAGGAGGAGGGTGAGGTTGCTGCTGAGGCCTCTAGTGAGAGTGACAGTGATGGTGCTGTGGCACCGCAGCCATGCACCACTACGAAGTCAGGGCGCAACTTTAAATTTAGTTACGCGGAAAATGTTGCATTGGTGCGTGAGCTGATGCGCCATCATCGCTAGCTCTTTGGCCGTGAGTCCTCCAACGTCACATCTCGCAGAAAGAGTGTTCTATGGGGGAAAGTTGTTGCCGCTGTGAACAGCGAGGGTGTGGTGAGAAGGACCGAGGACACGTGTCGTGAACGCTTTTATGACATAAAACGATGTGTCAAGGCAAAGATGGCCAAGGAGGCAAAGTCTGCCTGCCAAACTGGGGGAGGCCATCCGTTTATAGCAACATATGCTGAGTGGGAGGAGCCTGTCCGGACCTTAATTCCATCCGAAGTGGTTGCTGGCACTTATGTGCGCGATTCCGATCGGCCCAGGCAGTATGGTGAGTGATGTAAAAAAATTTTATACATTTTTTTTATGTGTTAAAGCTTACTTTTATATTCAGTTAAGTACTGTTTTGTACATTATTTGGCATATGCTTGTTTAGTGTTGATTATTTTGTACTTTTGGGTCTATCAGTATATTTTGTGTAAATGTTCCAGTATGTTTGTAAAGTCTGTTGCTAAGTTTTTTTTTTACTAGTTTTTTTGGCTTGTGAAATGTCACGTAATTAGCTATGTTTGATTTGGTTAATGGGGCCCAAAAAAATTACTCTTTAAATGTTTTAGTAAGATGAATTTTGCTTTTTGGATGAAGGACCCATGATGGCATGTTGTTTTATATTTAAAAAATTATATGTGGATGTGATTTTGCTAGTTTTTGTGAAAATATTACGGTTATGTACATTTTCCATTTATGTACTATGTGCTTCACATGTATGTTTTTTGATGACAAAGAGGTTATTATTTGTGCTGGTTGTGTATGTCAATAATAGTGGTAGTGTTCCAAAATACATATTTGGATAATTAATGTAGCATTTGTTATGTAGTGTGTTATTGTACTATAATTGTGTGTGTTATAAATTTGGATTGTCATAATAATCTGTGTGGCATTGTAAGCTATGATCGTATGTCCATGTGTGTTGCATAGTTGGTTGTAGTTTTTGCAGAAGTGGCAGTACACAATATTGTCCTAATGTATTATCAGTGTTGGTGTTGGGTCAGGTATGCGTTTATCATTATTATTTTTGAAATGTAGACTGTTTGTTATCTTATTAGTAACTACATTTGCCTTTAAAAACCATGACATTTATTTTTATTACAGTGGCAACCAAAAGAACACGCCACACTACTACCACAAATGTTGCACATGAGGCTGCTGGTGCTGCAGGTAAAGTATAATTTACATTACACTTAAGGTACCTGTAAATTATTTTTCCTATATTATAATTTATTTTTTAAACAAATAGGTTCATCCCGCCATCACCCAACTGCACAAATGCACACAAGCCACGGAACAGCCACGTGGCACATAAAAGACACCGTCCAGATCTTCCGACACCACAAGCTGCATCTCCCCCAACGCGACGCATCTCTACGGTCTCATCAAGGCCACCATCAGATTTGTTGGCACCTTCACCAGCACGTGAACCACAGTCCCCTCATCTTCCTGGTGAGTCCAAAAAAAAACCCATTGCACCACATTACACATTGAACATTACCCATAATTTGCATAAAAACAAACACACAAATTAATCCTATAACATCGAAAAATAATAAATTCAAAGGATGGTTTGTAAATGTCCAGCCCATGAAACCCCCTTAATAAATCTATCTATTTTTATGTGTGAACAGTTGAAGCCTACACTAGCATATTTAGCTCAAGTAACAAAACAAATCCAAATAGCAAGATTACACACAGTATAATATTGGATCATTGTGTATAGTATACTTTATTTTAAGCAGTTTTATTTTAGTGTATTGGCATCATAGATGTAGTCTAATCTACCCACATACTGATTTATGTGGATTAAGACTTACATAGGGATTGGCCTTTATGTTAAAATGTATTACCCTGTTTGGCCTTTAGCATGTGTCCTTAAAAATAAGTTAATAAAGAGTACATAGGGCATGGCATAATGGTAAGAATGAATGTTTGCTAATGTAGGTAAGGAATTGGCATCACAACATTTCTGGCATGTTGTTGTACCTCAAACAATTATGGTAAAACTAAAACTTACATTTGCAAATAGTAATTAAATGTTCTCACATTAAACCACACACAGGTGAGGCCAGCATGACCCCGGCACACCAGCCATCTGAAATGGAGGCCACTTTTGTGCTTGACCTGCAGCCAGTAGACACTACCAGACCAAGCACGCCACCTATGTCTATGTCTCCGCCAACAACTCCTCCACAACCACAAATGAGCCCAGCCACACCACAGCCACAAAACCCAGAGCAGGCATTTTGGGACAGCTGGGCAACACAACAGTCGCACAATTTAGACTGTCTTCGCAGACAAACTCAACTGCTCTCAAGTCTGCCACATTACCTGCCGAGAATAAGTCGCACTATGAGCCGCCAAAATTTAGAGATGAGTAGAATATCTACTTGTATGGAGCAAATGCGGGCTGACAACAGCAACATGATGAACACTTTGGCCCATATTATGGCTGACCAAATGAGGCAGCACCAAAATTACCTCAATCTGCTGGAAACAAACAATAGGCTTGCTGAAAGCCTAGGAAGAATCATTGAGAACAACACGGCATCAAATAATCAACTTAACGCCACACTTACTAATCTCAGCCACAATATAACTTTACTATACACACAACAAGCGAGCACCAGCTCCGGAACAACCACCCCTATAAATACACCAGTTACCTCCCCAGTAAGGAGATCAGGCAGAAGAAGATCCAATGTGCCTGGGCCACACTCTGCCGGCTCTAAGGGATCTAAACAAAAATAATGTCTTCTGCTGCAGCTGTAATGTTGTTAGGGGGCTAAACAATTATACTTTTTCTCATTGTTTTTTTTTTTTTTATAAAGTTAATAAACATATTTGTTTAAACATGCGTTTCCTGATTAGTGTCCGCCATAAATATCGTAATAATTAGTATATTTAGATTATGTCATTATTTACACAATGTTGGTCTACCCAATTTTACAAATTACTGTATTTACATCATGGCTTGGCTAGAATAGTCAACATATGTTGAAACTATTCTAGGACACAAATTTAAAATACCTAATGAGCATCAACCTCTTTATTTGGTAGACTAAGTCTGTAGTACTAAAAATATACTGTCTGGCCCTAGGTGGATTATGCTCAAAATGTGTTAAAAATATGTCACCTGTGCACATGCCACCAAGCCCATAGAAAAATAACATGAGTGTATACCAATAAGACTCCTGGTTTAGCAAACATATTGGTGAAATCTAGGTTGATTTGCAATGCAGACAACACAAGTGTGTATATTTTTCACAATAATGTGAGTGAGATCAGTAATAGTATTTTTTAAACTGTGTTAAGTCACATTACACATGTCATATTTGTAAAAAGTAAAACATAGTTTTTTATTAACAATTCAACAAATGACACTTTTGGCCAAGGTGGACTGAGCGATTGAAAGGTCATCGACACACACAGCCTGAAAGCAGCCATTTTAAGGTAAGATCCAGTGGCGGAACTATGGGAGGCAGTGGAGTGGCCGCTGCCTGACCATCTCCGCTGCTACTTTTTTTTTTTCAAATCATTCTTGCAGACGGAGGGGCTAGGTCGGTCCCATGCAAACATCCGTGGCCGGCTGACGCTTGCTTCCGGGTTTGCGTTCCAGCAGCTGGAACACAACACAGAAGTTAGTATCTGCTCCAGGCTCCAGCTAGCTGCCATTTCCGGGTTCCGTTAGACGGGAGCAGTGTCTGCAGCTGCTGGGCTCGAGCTGTGTGTTAGTGGAAACGATGTGACATGCACACCTGTTTCCATTGCCATTTGCTGTCTAGGGGCCATTGTGGCTGGACAGAGCCGCCAGGGTGGTCAGAAGTGAAGCCATACCTCAGCAGCATCAGGTAACTCACTGTCTCGGGACATCTCCACACTAGCTGACATCTGATCTGCACGGCCACAGTCGATCCGTGTTGTGTGCAGCCCACTGCCTATTCATCTCCCCGTCCTGCAGCTCCTGCTGTTAACTGTTTACTGACATTCCTATAGCCAGGGCCCAGGGGGGATTCGGTGAAAGCCGAACCGAACCAGATTCCGGAACGCCGGATGAGAAGCGCTCCCTGCAGCGACCCCTGCCGCTGAGGAGTTTTGTGTGCGCGTGTCCGTCCGGGGGGCGTGTCTGACAGGCTGTCAGCGGGGAGACGGGGAGCGAGAGCTTAGAGCCTGCTCCTCTCACGAAAGCTGCGGCTGCTGCTCCCGGGAGACTTAGCCCTGCACACACAGAGGACGGGCGAACGGGTCCGTGCGCTGCTGTGTGCGGGGAGACATTACAGTCTCCTGTCCCACTGCTGCTGCTCTGCCCGGACAGAGGGAGGGAGGGGGGAGCAGCACAGGGAGATACTGGTGCTGTGCTGCATACAGATCATTATATATATATATATATATATATATATATAGCCACTTGCTGCATATGGAGAGGGGGGGGCATGTACTGTCTGAAATACTGTATGATATATGCTAAGTTATGAATTACCCCTTGCCCATTGAAAGAGGGGGGGGCACACAGGTACATGTCGTCGCCCCAATTTAGTATAGAAAAAAAATGTATTTATTTTTTTTTGCTTCCATTATAGCATGGGGGTCGCCAGGATGTGGTTGCTGCTGTGCCCCATCTCTCCCCCCCTCTCCCCCTCCTGGGCCGCTATGACAGATCACTGGGCCACGTCCATAGGGTCTGTGCATGCACAACAGACATAATGCGCGTGCGTGACCCTTCACTCAGAAGGACGCGATCGCTAGGTGATTGACTGGCGGCGACGCGGCATTGCGGGAGATGACATCGGGAAATGCAGACGTGTCATGGACGTTTTGGGGGCAGGTCTATGATGTCGCCTGCATTTCCTGCTTATGGAAAAATGGTTGCGGTGCCCCTGTCTACACAGCCAGGCTGCACAAGCAGGGTTCGGCCTCTAATCGATGCGTTCAGAATTAAATTGCAAGCACATCGCAGTTTGGCGCCACTCATGCTGGGCGGCCTTGCCCTATCCTGGGCGGCCCCCAGCATTTAAGTCTATGGTCGCTGATTTTGCTGCGTGTGAAAAAATTCTGCGACCAACTCTGAATAGCTCCCACAGCCTACAAAAATTAGGGACGTAATAAGGGTGGGGCAAGCGGGGTATGTGTCGGAGGAGTCAATTGGCGGGCTTGCTTACATGAGCCCTCATTCCGAGTTGTTCGCTCGCAAACTGCTTTTAGCAGCATTGCACACGCTAAGCCGCCGCCTACTGGGAGTGAATCTTAGCTTAGCAACATTGCGAACGAAAGATTCTCAAAATTGCGAATAGAAATTTCTTTGCAGTTTCTGAGTAGCTCGACATTTACTCTGCCACTGCGATCAGTTCAGTCAGTTTCGTTCCTGGTTTGACGTCACAAACACACCCAGCGTTTGCCCAGACACTCCCCCGTTTCTCCAGCCACTCCCGCGTTTTTCCCAGAAACGGCAGCGTTTTTTCACACACTCCCATAAAACGTCCAGTTTCCGCCCAGAAACACCCACTTCCTGTCAATCATATTACGATCACCAGAACGAAGACAAAACCTTGTAATGCCGTGAGTAAAATACCAAACTTCTTAGCAAATTTACTTGGCGCAGTCGCAGTGCGAACATTGCGCATGCGCAATTAGCGGAAAATCGCTGCGATGCGAAGAAAATTACAGAGCGAATAACTCGGAATGAGGGCAAATGGTCGGAGCTGAGCACCGGCCACATTGTCCCCTCGTATGTCCCACATACTAGCCAGTGGTGTATTGCCGTTGCCCCGGCAGAAATAAGCACTGATATAGCAGCGCCAGTTCCTGGCTCCCGGCAGCGTCATGCATCTGCTATAATGAAGACACAATGCTGCCTGACAAAAGAGACGGGAGAAGACAGAAGGCTGCAAGATTTTGAGAGATAGGGGCAAGGGGTCCGTGGCAGAGGTACAGGGGTTGGCACTGTAAGAAAAAAAAAGGACAGGAGATGAGGGGTCTATTAAAAAACCCAGAAAAGTGGGAGCACTTTCCGGTTGCCAGAATAGGGCAGAGAGACCACCTTAGATACCTGTACCGGGTGCCGGAATGGGCAGCAGGCCACCTTAGATAGCAGTTCCGTGTGCAGGAAGGAGGTGCAGAAAACCCAGACCACATTACACAGCCATTCCGGGTGCCGGACCAGGCAGCAGATCACCGCAGATAGCATCCCAGGTGCCGGAACGGTGTGCATATCACATTAGATAGCCACTCTGTGTACCAGATCGGAGTGCAGAACACCCAGACCACATTACACAGCCATTCCAGGTGCCGGGGCCTGCAGCAGATCACCGTAGATAGCATCCCGGGTGCCGGAACTGGGTGTAGAATACCCAGACCACATTACACAGCCATTCCGGGTGCCAGAACAAGGCGCAGATCACATTAGACAGCTATTCCGGGTACCGGAAACGAGGTGTAGAATACCCAAACCACATTACACAGCCATTCCTGGTGCCAGAACAGGCAGCAGATCACCGTAGATAGCCATTCCATTTGCCAGAATAGGGCGCAGGCCACCTTAGATAGCCGTTCTGGGTGCCGGAATGGGACGCAGACTACATTACATAGCTATTTCAAGTACCGGAACGGGGTGCAGGACATCAAGACCACATTACATAACCATTCCGGGTGCTGGACCAGGCAGAAAATCACCGTAGATAGCATTCTGGTTGCCAGAACGGGGCGCAGTCCACCTTAGATAGCCGTTCCGGGTGCCGGAACAGGGCACAGACCAGCATAGACAACAATTCTGGGTGCCGAAACAGGATGCAGGCCACCTTAGGTTGCTGTTTCAGGAGCCGGAATGGTGTGCTGGACACCCAGACAACCTTAGATAGCTGTTAAGGGTGCCGTAAAAGGCCGCAGACCACCTTAGATATCTGTTCCGGGTGCCGGAACAGGACTCAGACCATCTTAGACAACCGGTCCGGGTGCCGGAACAGGAGGCAGACCACCATGGCTGTTTCATGTGCCGAAATGGTATGCAGGACACCCAGACAACCTTAGCTAGCTGTTCAGGGTGCCGGAACAGGGTTCAAACCATCTTAGACAACTGTTCCGGGTGCCGGAACATGATGCAGACCACCTTAGATAGCTGTTTCATGTGTCGAAATGGTGTGCAGGACACCCAGACAACCTTAGATAGCTTTGTCGGGTGCCGGAAAAGCATGCAGACTATCTTAGACAACTGCCCTGGGAGCCAGAACAGGATGCAGACCACTTTAGATTGCTGTTTCAGGTGCCGGAATGGTGTACAGGACACCCAGACAACCTTAGATAGCTGTCCATGGTGCCAGAATAGGGGGCAGACCACCATAGATACCTGTCCCGGTTGCCGGAACAGGGCTCAAACCATCTTAGACAACCGTTCCGGGTGCCGGAACAGGATGTAGACCACCTTAGATAGCTGTTTCATGTGCCGGAATGGTGTGCAGGACACACAGACAACCTTAGATAGCTGTTCAGGGTGCCGTAAAAGGCCGCAGACCACCTTAGATACCTGTTCCGGGTGCCGGAACAGGGCTCAAACCATCATAGACAACCGTTCCGGGTGCCGGAACAGGATGTAGACCACCTTAGATAGCTGTTTCATGTGCCGGAATGGTGTACAGGACACCCAGACAAACTTAGATATCTGTTCAGGGTGCCGGAATAGGGCGCAGACCACCTTAGATACCTGTACCGGGTGCCGGAACAGGGATCAAACCATCTTAGACAACCGTTCCGGGTGCCGGAACAGGATGCATACCATCTTAGATAGCTGTTTCATGTGCCGGAATGGTGTGCAGGACACCCAGACAACCTTAGATAGATGTTCAGGGTGCCAGAATAGGGGGCAGACCACCATAGATACCTGTTCCGGGTGCCGGAACAGGGCTCAAACCACCATAGACAACCGTTTCGGGTGCCAGAACAGGATGCAGACCACATTAGATTTCCGTTTCATGTGCCGAAATGGTGTGCAGAACACCCAGACAACCTTAGATAGCTGTCCAGGGTGCCAGAATAGGGGGCAGACCACCATAGATACCTGTTCCGGGTGCAGGAACAGGGCTCAAACCACCATAGACAACCGTTTCGGGTGCCAGAACAGGATGCAGACCACATTAGATTTCCGTTTCATGTGCAGAAATGGTGTGCAGAACACTCAGACAACCTTAGATAGCTGTCCAGGGTGCCAGAATAGGGGGCAGACCACCATAGATAACTGTTCCGGGTGCCAGAACAGGGCTCAAACCATCATAGACAACCGTTCCGGGTGCCGGAACAGAATGCAGACCACATTAGATTTCCATTTCATGTGCCGAAATGGTGTGCAGGACACCCAGACAACCTTAGATAGCTGTCCAGGGTGCCAGAATAGGGGGCAGACCACCATATATACCTGTTCCGGGTGCAGGAACAGGGCTCAAACCACCATAGACAACCGTTTCGGGTGCCAGAACAGGATGCAGACCACATTAGATTTCCGTTTCATGTGCAGAAATGGTGTGCAGAACACTCAGACAACCTTAGATAGCTGTCCAGGGTGCCAGAATAGGGGGCAGACCACCATAGATAACTGTTCCGGGTGCCAGAACAGGGCTCAAACCATCATAGACAACCGTTCCGGGTGCCGGAACAGAATGCAGACCACATTAGATTTCCATTTCATGTGCCGAAATGGTGTGCAGGACACCCAGACAACCTTAGATAGCTGTCCAGGGTGCCAGAATAGGGGGCAGACCACCATAGATACCTGTTCCGGGTGCCGGAACAGGGCTCAAGCCATCATAGACAACCATTCCGGGTGCCGGAACAGGATGCAGACTACATTAGATTTCCGTTTCATGTGCCGAAATGGTGTGCAGGACACCCAGACAACCTTAGATAGCTTTTCAGGGTGCCAAAATAGGGGGCAGACCACCATAGATACCTGTTCCGGGTGCCGAAACAGGGCTCAAACCATCTTAGACAACCGTTCCGGGTGCAAGAACAGGATGCAGACCACATTAGATCACCGTTTCATGTGCCGAAATGGTGTGCAGGACACCCAGACAACCTTAGATAGCTGTTCAGGGTGCCAGAATGGGGCGCAGGACACCTCAGATACCCATTCTGGTTTCAGAAACGGGCAGCAGACCACCTTGGATACCCATTCTGGGTACCGTGCTGATGTGCAGAACACAGAGACATCTTTAGATAGCCGTGCTGGGTGCCAGAATTGGACGCAGACCATCTTAGATAATCGTTCTGTGTGTCGGAACGGGGTGCAAAAACACCCATACATCCTTAGATAGTCAGCACCCCCACAGCTGTGCTTCCGTCGCTGCCCCGCCAGTGCTGTACTATACCGGCTACTGCTCACACAGTGACAGGCAGCCGTGCATTGGCACGCTGCAGTGACTGCAACATCCTGTACCACCTACGCTCCGTCCCTCCCAAGTCCCAATGTCCGCAGTAGGAGAAGAACACAGTGCGGGTGACAGACCGGCAGCCAGGTGGAAGCAGCTGCTCTGGAGGCTGAAGTATAACACACACAGACACACACACACAAACCAGGGCTGTCTTAACAGCAGTGTAGGCCCCTGGGCATAGCAATGCACTGGGGCTCCTACCCATCCTCTAGC
Source organism: Pseudophryne corroboree (assembly GCF_028390025.1). NCBI lineage: Eukaryota > Metazoa > Chordata > Amphibia > Anura > Myobatrachidae > Pseudophryne > Pseudophryne corroboree. Next base: position 217,458,754 of record NC_086450.1, read on the forward strand.
GGAAGGGGTGCTATCAGCGCAGTGGCGTAAGTTTGTCCAAGGTGCTCGGAGGCAAGGAAAATATTGGTGCCCCCCTATATATATATATATATATATATATATATACACACATTTGCTCCTGCATAGCAAGCCTGCAGATTCTAACTACATGATGAAGCTACTACAAAATCATTGCAACTAGGCAGATCTATGTAGGGGTCCAGCCACACACTACATAGATCTGCTCAGTAACTCACAATGCTGATTATTTCTCTGACAATTAATTTGCAAGTGTCATATCCAGGATTAGAACCCACAACCTATTACACTGGAAGCATGCACCTTACTGATGGAGATATCTGCTCTTGCATAGGAAGTATGAGAATTCTAACTATATGAAGTTACTTGTAATTGTCAGAGAAATAACTTCGTATACTGTAGTTAGAATTCTCATGCTTCCTTTATAGGAGCAAATAGCTTCATCAGTAAGTTGTCTGCTTCCAGTGTATCTATAATAAAGAGGGTGTGATTTGTAAGGTGTGACTAGTGGGGAAGTCGGCTACGGAATAGATACCGGCTGCTGTCAATGAACTTAATTGATTAATGTCGTTGAACACATGGAACAGGAGGAGAGGTGCCCCCCTTCAAAGCAGGAGCCCGGCAGCAGCTGACTCCGTTGCCTCCCAGAGTTCTGCCTCTGTATCAGCGGCAGCTTTGGTGTCCCGTGGGCGGTAGCGGGTGTTTTATGGGCCCGATTCAGGACGGATCGCAATACGCAATCCAAACGCAAAAATTACTAAATGGATGCGGCGTATGCACAGGGCCTGTCCCGCGCCCGCATTTTCTGTGTGCGCCTGCAGAAAATGCGAACGAGGTGTTCGTGGGGCGGGGGCGGCAACGCTCCTTTTCCAAGGCAGAGACTAAGCTTTGCGGGGACGTGGCTTAGAAATGGGGGCCGTTCCAGCGTGAATGGGGTGGACGTGACAGGGGCATGATCGCATTTCTCATACTTCCTAGAGGATGCTGGGGATGCTTCAAGAACCATGGGGTATAGATGGGATCCGCAGGAGACATGGGCACACTATAAGACTTTGAATGGGTGTGAACTGGCTCCTCCCTCTATGCCCCTCCTCCAGACTCCAGTTAGATTCTGTGCCCAGTGAGACTGGATGCACACTGAGGAGATCTCCAGAGTTTCTCAGAAAAATACTTTTATTAGGTTTATTATTTTCAGGGAGACCTGCTGGCAACAGGCTCCCTGCATAGTGGGAGTGAGGGGAGAGAAGCAGACCTACTTCTTCTGAGTTCAAGGGCTCTGCTTCTTAGGCTACTGGACACCATTAGCTCCAGAGGGTTCGATCACTTGGTGCGCCTAGCTGCTTGCTCCCGGAGCCGCGCCGTCACCCCCCTCACAGACAGGGCCGGTTCCCGGGCTTCTTGCGCCCCGGGCGGCATTAGGGGGTGTGGCTTCATATAGGGGGCGTGGCCAGTTACGCCCCCTGTACTGTAGTAGGATGTGCAGTGCGCGATGACGTCATTGCGCACCGCACAGCAAAGGTCCTCTCCACGAAGGAAAACTAGACGCTAAGCGTCTAGTTCCCTTCGTGGAGAGGACCTTTGCTGTGCGGTGCGCGATGACGTCAACGCGCTCCGCACATCACATCACATCATTACAGTTAAGGTCCTCTCCAGGAAGGGAAACTAGACTCGTAGCGTCTAGTTTCCCTTCACAGCGGGCAGCCCACGAAGGGAAACTAGACGCGTAGCGTCTAGTTTCCCTTCACAGGACAGCGGGACAGCGGGCAACGGCAGCGGGGGGCACCACAGCAGCAGCGGATCTTCTCATGGTGCGGCGCCCTCCGGAAGGCGGCGCACCGGGCAAAAGTCCTGCTTGCCCGTTGCAAGATCCGCTACTGCTCACAGAGCCATAAGACAGAAGCCGGGTGAGTATGAGAAGATCAGAAGTCTTCAGTGATGGCGGTTGAGGTACCGTGCAGCGGCCGCGCTGCGCTCCTTGCTCCTACACGGCACTGCAGGGTGCAGGGCGCAGGGGGGGCACCCTGGGCAGCATGAACACCTTAATCAGCACTGGCATAAGTGAAAACAGTGCCTAGGCACTAGTTAAGGGACCCCCCCAGTATAAATATTATTTTAAGCGGGACTGAAGCGCGCCATGTAGTGGGCCTCCTAGCGTGGACACTAAAAAGTTACTGTATAAAATCTAAAGTAACATTGTATCTTTAGCATTGAGTCAGCAGAATGGTTTAAAACTCCCAGGAGAGTTGGTTTTATAATATTGTGTGTGTTATTGTGAATAATGTAAAAACAACTTTTATTAAATTTGATACTTTTGGTGACAGCGCTTCCTATTGTTTTTTTGTTTGTATATCCATTTTTATTTGAGGTTCAGCATTCCAAATTGTGAAGCTGCAATCACTATTAAAGTGTTTTTATAGGTGTCTCACACTCAGTATACTAGTGCCCACTGTCTATATTGGAGCTGGAAAACTCAGCAACAGCTGAACAACATTACTTAACCAAGTAACAACACAGTACTTAACCAAGAACAAAACAGTACTGAAACAAATAGCTACTGCAGGATAACGAAGCGCTGGGCGAGCGCCAAGCATCCTCTACGGACTACGTGAAAAGGATTTACCGGTAGGTGATTAAAATCCTATTTTCTATTGTGTCCTAGAGGATGCTGGGCTCCACAATAGTACCATGGGGATGTGCCAAAGCTCCCGGAATAGGATGGAGAGCGCGGAGGCTCCTGCAGAACAGATTGACCAAACTGTAGGTCCTCAGAGGCCAAAGTATCAAACTTGTAGAACTTAGCAAACGTGTTCGGCCCTGACCAAGTAGCCACTTGGCAAAGTTGTAAAACCGAGACACCCCGGGCAGCTGCCCAGGGAGAACCCACCTTACGAGTAGAGTGTGCCTGAAAGGATTTTGGACACTGCAATCCTGCCATAGAATACGCATGCTGGATAGTGAATCTGATCCAGCGAGAGATCGTCTGCTTAGAAGCAGGCCACACAATTTTCTTGGGATCATACAGGACAAACAGAGAGTCCGACTTTCTGTGACGAGCAGTCCTCTTCACACAGATCTTCAGAGCTCTTACAACATCCAAGGACTTTGATGGAATTGAGGAGCCAGTAGCAACTGGCACCACAATAGGTTGGTTGATATGAAAAGCCGACACAACTTTTGGAAGGAACTGCTGACGTGTCCTGAGTTCAGCTCTATCTTCATGGAAGATTAAGTATGGGCTTTTACAAGACAAAGCACCCAATTCTGACACACGCCTAGCTGAAACTAAGGCCAACAATGTGACAACCTTCCACGTGAGAAACTTGACCTCAACCTCCTTTAAAGGTTTGAACCAATCCGATTGCAGTTAAGATCCCAGGGTGCCGTAGGAGGCACAAAGGGAGGCTGGATGTGCAGAACCCCTTTCAAGAATGTCTGAACCTCAGGGAGGGAAGCCAGTTGTTTCTGGAAGAAAATGGATAAGGCCAAAATCTGGACTTTTATGGATCCCAGACGCAGACCCATATCCACACCTGCTTGCAGGAAGAGGAGAAACCGTCCAAGTTGAAACTCCACCGTAGGAAACTTCTTGGATTCACACCAAGACACGTACTTTTTCGTTGATGGTAATGTTTAGATGTTACTCCATTCCTAGCCTGTATCAGGGTAGGAATAACCTTGTTCAGAATACCCCTCCATGCCGTCAAACATAGTCGTGGTAAGTCTTGATAAGCGAACGGCCCCTGTTGAAGAAGGTCCTCGCGAAGAGGAAGATGCCTCTCATCTTCCAGTAGTAATTCCAGAAGATCCGCGTACCAAGCCCTTCTTAGCCAGTCCGGAGCAATGAGGATCACCTGAACTCTTGTTCTTTTTATTAGGTTGAGTATCCTTGGGATGAGTGGAAGTGGAGGGAACACATACACTGACAGGAACACCCACAGAGTTACCAGAGCATACACCACCACTGCTTGTGGGTCTCGTGACCTGTAACAGTACCTCCAAAGCTTCTTGTTGAGGCGAGAGGTCATCATGTATACTTGAGGTACGCCCCATTGGCTTGTTACCTCTGCGAACACCTCCGGGTGGAGTCCCCATTCTCCTGGGTGGAGATCATGTCTGCTGAGTAAGTCTGCCTCCCAGTTGTCCACTCCCGGAATGAAGATCGCCGACAACGCCACAGCTTGTCTTTCTACCCAGATGAGGATTTTTGTTATCTCTAACATTGCAGCTCTGCTCTTCGTTCCGCCCTGCCTGATTATGTAGGACACCGCTGTGACGTTGTCCGACTGAACCTAAATGGCTTGAGCTTGCAGAAGATGTACCACTTGTAGAAGGCCATTGTAAATAGCCCTCAGTTCCAGAACGTTTATTGGAAGGAGAGATTCCTGACTGGACCACCTTCCCTGTAAATTTTCCCCCTGAGTGACTGCTCTAAGACCTCTGAGACTTGCATCCGTGGTTAGAAGGATCCAGTTCTGAATCCCAAACCTGCGGCCCTCGAGCAGGTGAGAAGTTTGGAGTCACCAGAGGAGTGAAATTCTGGCTTTCGGTGACAGGTGTATCCGCTAGTGCATGTGAAGATGTGATCCCAACTACTTGTCCAGGAGATCCAGCTGGAAGGACCGTGCATTGAATCTTCCACACTGTAGAGCCTCGTAGGGGGCTACCATCTTACCCAGAAGGTGAATGCACTGATGAACCGACACCTGGGCTGGCTTCAAGACATCCCAGACCATTGATTGGATCACCAACGATTTCTCCACTGGTAAAAACACCCTCTGCACCTCCGTGTCGAGGATCATCCCCAGGAAGGGTAGTCTCCTTGTTGGTTCCAAATGTGACTTTGGAAGATTTAGGATCCACCCATGATCCTGGAGTAGTTGAATTGAAAGAGCAATTCTCTGCAACAGCCTTTCCCTGGGAGATGCCTTTATCAGTAGATCTTCCAGGTATGGAATAATGTTTACTCCCTGCTTGCAGAGGAGGAGCATCATCTCTGTGAACACCCTCGGTGCTGTGGAGAGGACGAATGGCAGGGCCTGGAACTGGTAGTGACAGTCCTGTATCGCAAACCTTAGATAGTCCTGATGAGGCGGCCAGATCGGAATGTGAAGGTTCGCATCCTTGATATCCAGGGATAGCAGGAATTCCCTCTCCTCCAGACCTGAGACCACCACTCTCAGAGACTCCATCTTGAACTTGAACACTTGTAAGTATGGGTTCAAGGACTTTAGATTCAATATTGGCCTTACCAAATCGTCCGGCTTCGATACCACAAACAGGTTTGAGTAATAACCCCTGTTTTTAGGTGAGGTGGAACTGTAACAATGACATTTGTGTGTACCAATTTTTGAATGGCTTCCTGCAGAATTGTACTTTCTGTCAGCGAAGCTGGTAAGCCTGATCTGAAGAATCTGTGAGGTGGGAGTACTTGAAATTCCAGTCTCTACCCCTATGTAACAATATCTTTTACCCAGGAGTCTAGGCACGATGCCGTCCAGACATGACTGAAATCTTTTAGTCTCGCTCCCACCTGACCGATCCCCAGGCTGTGAGGTCCACGTAATGACGAAAACTTGGAGGAAGCAGAACCTGGTTTCTGTTCCTGGGAACCTGCTGGTGAAGGTTTTCTGGATTTTCCCCGACCTCCTCTAAAGAAGGTGGGGGGACCCTTGGATTTTTTTTAATTTTGTGGTCCAAAAGGAATGCAGTGCAGGCATAGGATAGGCTTTCCAAGCTGGTGCAGCTGCTGAGGGAAGAAAGGTTGACTTACCTGCATTTGCCATGGATTTCCATGCATCCAGTGCTTCCCCAAACAGGGCCTGACCTGTGAAGGGTAGATTCTCCACGCTCTTCTTGGATACCGCTCTGCAGTCCATTCACGTAGCCAGAGTTCTCTGCGTGCCAAGACTGCCATGGAAGTAGCACTTGCATTAAGCAGGCAAATGTCCTTCATGGCTTCTAACATGAAACCTGCCGAATCCAGTATGTGATTTAAAAACAAGTCAATGTCACTCCTATCCATAGAATCTAATTCCTCTAGTAATGTGCCTGACCACTTTACTATTGTCAGGAATCGGCGTTCAGCAGCGTCTTACTTATCAGCGCGCTGGTGTGCAGGCCTCCGGAGGTCATGGCCCCAGTCGCGGCTGCATGGATGCGCTAACCGCGAGCGTCATCTTCTATGTCGCTAAGTACCCCTGAGTTTAGTTCCGTGCATGCCTTGCTGTTTGCCGGCGTCCGGTCTGTATGGGCGCCGCCATGACACCTGCACTCAGCTGACCCAGGCATCCAATCCAGCGCTGTGCTTTCCCTCAGAGGTCAGCAACCAATCACCACAGCGAAAGGGGTATAAGTTCCAGTCCGTGGCTCAGTCACATCGCCTCGGACAACGAGTCACATTGGTGTGTCAAGTCCTCCTAGTTCCCGTGTTCCAGTCTTCAGTGGTTCCTGTTATTCTTCGCTTCGTTTCATTCATCACTCAGCATTTCTCCCGTTTGCTTCAGACTCCAGCCACAGCCTGCCACAGCTCATCAGCAGTAAGAGACTTTCCTCAGGTGTTGTTTCTTTGCTTTACCTGTGCACCTCGTTAATACAAACTTATGCAGGCTTGCTGTATTTGGACTGTCTCCTGCCTGGCCCTTGTGTGGTTATAAGAACTGAGTTATACAGAGACTGTGTGCGTTCAAGTAATACCGGAGATCTGTTTACAAAACCATTTGCATCCAGTTACCAAGTTATTTCACGTTGTGTTACCAGTGACTTTGTTTTGCTTTAAACTCTCTGCATTCAGCCATCAAGTTAACTTCAATATATATTTGTGTTGCCAGAGACTCTCTGATTAATACCTTGGATTCAGTTACCGTTTATTATTTCATTTCTGTTACTATCGATGCTAAATACCATCTACTGCTATATCATTACTCTGTGACCTCTGTGCTTAATAAACATCAGCGCATATGCGCAGGACTTTTATTCAACCTCCACGTTTTGTACATCATACCAACACTGACCCACTAGTGCCCCCTCCGGGGACAGAAAAAATCAGAAACCTGACAACTATAGCTTTAGAAATCCACGCACAAGCAATAGTGGGCCTTAAAGCCACGCCTGTAGCAGTGTATAGTAATTTGAGCATAGTCTCAATCTTACGGTCAGCTGGCTCCATTAAGGCGGTTGAACCGGGGACAGGTAAAACCACCTTTTTAGACAATCTAGATACAGAAGCGTCTACTATAGGTGGATTTTCCCACTTCTTCCTGTCCTCTTCAGGGAAAGGAAAGGCAATGAGAATTCTTTTAGGAATTTGGATTTTTTTCTCTGGGTTTTCACAGGATTTTTCAAACAAGGAGTTTAACTCCTTAAAAGCTGGGAAGGTAAGCGCGGATGCCATATTTACAGTAAAATAAGTCGCCTCTTCCTGCTCAGGTACCTTCTCAGTAATGTGTAACACATCCCTAATGGCTTCAATCATTAATTGCACCCCTTTAGCAAGGGATCTATCCCCCCCTGCATATCCCCATTACCGTCTCCTGTATCAGAGTCGGTATCCGTGTCAGCTTGCATTATATGGGCAAGTGGACATTTTTGCGGATATGTAGGTGGGGTTTTTGACAAAGTAGTGGGGGCTGGATATTGCAACCCCTCCACAGTCTTCCTCAAAAACTGAGTCTCTTTCTCAGTATGTGACATCCTCGTTGAGATCTGGGATATCATTCCCCTTAAAGAATCCACCCATGCGGGTTCGGATTCAGACGGCTGAGAAAGCATATTGCAGTCCTGAATACATGGAATAGACTCCTCTGGAGAATATAAACACTCTGCAGCACAGGACACAGAGTCCTTAGACATGGTAACGTGAAATATATACACTTACACAAACAGGAAAATGTCAGATACAGTTTCCCCCAGAGTACCTTCAGAGAGTCACAGAGTATAAGGAGCCAGCCACATCGTGCCCCTGTAGGCAGTTATTATGATAAAAGCCCGGCGCTAACTAACTACCCTTAATAGAGCAGTCAGTACTGTTATCACACTACCCCCCCCCCCGTTCCCCCGTCTGTAACACCCTGGTACCGTGAGGCATTGGAGTTATGTGGAGGGCAGCGCTCCCTGTCAGCGTTCTGTGTAATCTGCAGGGAGAAAATGGCGCTGTTGAATGCTCTGAGAGGAAGCCCCGTGCCCTGACCTGGCACGCGGCTTCCCGCACTTATTATTTAAACTGGCCTGAGGATTTTATATGTTAACAGCAGGATTATCCCCTGTAAATGCTATGACCAGTGTAGGGTTAACCTGCCGACTCAGGACGCCCCTCCAAAGTCTACATGCAGAGATGTTGCTGAGCCATACCGGAGCACAGCCCCTCAGAGCTGCGCTTCAACCATTGTGCCGCCATACCTGCCGGCGACCCGCTAACCATGATGCCGGCGCCGTACTCACCACTCTTCTGGCTTTGTTAGGGGGTGGCGGCCGTGCTGCGGGAGTGAGCAGTCACCTCGTGGGCTTGCGATCATCACCCTCAGGAGCTCAGTGTCCTGTCAGCGGAGATAGAGAACCATTAACTCTCTATTAAGTTGGTTCCTACTCCCCCCTTAAGTCCCATGAAGCAGAAACTAAGTCCCACGAACTAAGAAATCTCCTAGGAGCTCCCCTAGCTGTGACCGGCTCCTCCAGGCACATTTTCTAAACTGAGTTTGGTAGGAGGGGCCAGCCCACACTATTAAACTCTTAAAGTGCCAGTGGCTCCTAGTGGACCCATCTATACCCAATGGAACTAAATTGGACCCCAGCATCCTCTAGGACGTAAGAGAAATCGGGATGCCAGCATGGGTATTCTGAACGCTGGCATATCATTGAACGCTGGCATATCATACTGGATCTCAGAGTCATAACTAGACATTTTGGTGCCAGAAATAAAATTGGTGCCCCCTCAAAGGTGTGCTGGAAAAATATAGGGGCATGGCTTAAGGGGGAAGTGGCGTGGTCTCAAAATAATACAAATTCATATTATGCTGCACAGTAGTCTCCATTATTTAAATTACGCCACACAGTCATCCCACTTATATACATTGTACCAGGGAGAGCCTTCATATACTCTACACCAGGTAGAGCCCCTTTTACACATTATTCCAGGTACAGTCCCCTTATACAATGCCAGGTAAAGGCACGTTGCCACCCCCTGCCCCGCAAACACCTCTGCCTGATTGACAGGCAGAGGCGGTCTCATTTTCTGCGGGCACCCACAGAAAATGCAAGCGCATGCGCAGGACGTGCCCTGCGCATGTGCCCGAATCTTTTTAGTAATTTTTGCTGTTGGATCGCATATTGCAATCCGACCTGAATCGGGCCCATAGAACACCCCCTACCGCCCATGGGACAACAAAGCAGCCGCTGATAGCAATCACCCACCCATACTGCTGCAGGAATGATAGGGGCCCCAGTGCACTGCTGTGCCCAGAGGCATAAACTGCTGTTAAGACAGCCCTGGTTCGTGTGTGTGTGTGTGTGTGTGTGTGTGTGTGTGTGTGTGTGTGTGTGTGTGTGTGTTTCTGTGTGTGTGTTATACTTACTTCAGCCTCCAGAGCAGCTGCTTCCACTTGGCTACCGGCCTGTCACCCGCGCTGTGTTCTTCTCCTACTGCGGACATTGGGATTCGGGAGGGGCGGAGCGTAGGTTGAACATAATGCTGTAGTCACTGCAGCGTTCCAATGCCCGGTTGCCTGGCGAGGGCGGTGGCGGGAACACGGCTGTGGGGGTGCTATCTAAGGATGTATGGGTGTTTCTGCACCCCGTTCCGACACCCAGAACGATTATCTAAGGTGGTCTGCGTTCAGTTCTGAAACCCAGTATGGCTATCTAAAGATGTCTCTGTGTTCTGCACACCAGCATGGTATCCAGAATGGGTATCTAAGGTGGTCTGTTGCACGTTTCGGAACCCAGAATGGGTATCTAAGGTGGTCTACATCCTATTCCGGCACCCTGAACAGCTATCTACATTTTTGTGAGTGCTCTACACCCCGTTCTACCAACCGGAACGGGTAGCTAAGGTGTTCTGCACCCTATTCCGGCACCCTGAACAGCTATATAAGGTTGTCTGGGTGTCCTGCACACAATTCCGGCACCTGAAACTGCTATCTAAGGTAGTCTGCATCCTTTTCCGGCACCCATAATGGCTATCCAAGATGGTCTGTGGCCCATTCCGGCACTTGGAACGGCTATCTAATGTGGTCTGCGCCCCATACCTGCACCCTGAATACTATCTATGGTGATCTGCTGCCTGTTCCGGCACCCGAAATGGCTGCGTTATGTGGTCTTGGTGTTCTGCACCCCATTCCGGTACCTGGAACGGCTATCTTCAGGTGGTGTGTGGCCCATTCCGGCACCTGGAATGCTATCTAAAATGATCTGGACCCCAAATCGCTGCGTAATGTGGTCTGGGTGTTCTGCACCAGGTTCAGGTACATGGTACGGCAATCTAATGTGGTCTGTGCCCTGTTCCTGCATCCGGAATTGCTATCTATGGTGACCTACTGCCTGTTCCGGCACCCTGAATGGCTGTGTACTATGGTCTGAGTTTTCTGCACTCCGTTCGGTAGCCGGAATGGCTATATAATGTGGTCTGCACACCGTTCCAGCACCCGGAATGGCTATCTAAGGTGGACTATGCCCGGTGTCGGCACCCAGAACAGCTATCTAAGGTGGCCTGCGCCCTATTCCGGTACACGGAATGGCTATCTACGGTGATCTGCTGCCTGGTCCGGCACCCGGAATGGCTCTGTAATGTGGTCTCGGTTTATTGCACCTCCTTCCAACACCCGAAACGACTATGTAAGGTGGCCTGTGGACCATTCCGGCACCTGGAACGGCTATCTAAGGTGGCCTGCACCCTATTCTAACACACAGAATGGCTATCTACAGTGATCTGCTTCCCATTCTGGCACCTGGAATGGCTGTGTAATGTGGTCTGGGTATTCTACAACCCGTTCCGGAATCCGGAACGGTTGTCTATTATGGTTTGAGCCCTGTTCCGGCACCCGGAACGGCTATCTAAGGTGATCTGCTGCCTATTCCGGCACCCGAAATGGCTGTGCAATGTGGTCTGGGTAATCTACAACCCATTCCGGCACCCGGAACGGTTGTCTATTATGGTTTGAGCCCTGTTCCTGCACCCGGAACGGCTATCTAAGGTGGACTGCACCCCGTTCCGGCACCCGGAATGGCTATCTACGGTGATCTGCTGCCTGATCCCGCACCCGGAATGGCTATCTACGGTGATCTGCTGCCTCTTCTGCACCCGGAATGGCTGTTTAATGTGGTCTGGGTGCTCTGCACCCCATTCTGGTACCCGGTACGGCTATCTAAGGTGGACAGTGCCCCGTTTCGGCATTTGGAACGGCTATTTAAGGTGGACTGTGCCCCATTCCGGCACCCGGGAATGCTATCTACGGTGATCTGCTGCCTGGTCCGTCACCCACAATGGCTGTGTAATGTGGTCTGGATTTTCAACACCTCTTTCCTGCACCCGGAATGGCCATCTAAGGGGGCCTGCGCCCTATTCCGGCACACGGAATGGCTATCTACGTTGATCTGCTGCCCATTCCGGCACCTGAAATGGCTGTGTAATGTGGTCTGGGTGTTCTGCACCCTGTTGTGGTACCCGGTACGGCTGTCTAAGGTGGACTGCACCCCGTTTCGGCACCCGGAATGGCTATCTAGAGTGATCTGCTGCCCGTTCCGGCTCCCGTTATGGTTGCGTAATGTGGTCTAGGTGTTCTGCACCCCGTCCGGTAACCAACACGGCTATCTAATGTGGTCTACACCCCGTTCCGGCACCCGGAATGGCTATCTATGGTGGTCTGTCCCTGCTCCGTCACCAGGAATGCCTATCTATGGTAGTATGCGTCCCATTCCAGCACCTGGATTGGCTATCTACAGTAATCTCCTGCCCATTCCAACACCCCTTCTGACTGTGTTCTTCACCCCCTTCCAGTACCCGGGACGACAATCTATGGTGGTCTGCTGCACCCGGAGTGGCTATCAAAGATGGTCTGCAGCCCGTTCCAGCACCCGTTCTGGCTGTGTAGGGTGGTCCTGGTGTTATACACTTCCTTCCAGCACCCAGAACGACTATGTAAGGTGGTCTGCAGCCCATTCCGGCAACAAGAACTGCTATCTAAGGTGGACTGCGCCCCGTTCCAGGAACCGGAATGGGTATCTAAGGTGGTTTGCATCCTATTCCGTCTATGAGCCCTGTTCCGGCACCCGGAATAGGTGTCTAAGGTGGTCTGCGCCCTCTTCCAGTACCCTGAACGGCTCTCTAAGGTTGCCTGGGGGTCCTACACACCATTCCGGCACATGAAACCGCTCACTAAGGTGGTATGCATCCTGTTCCGGCACCCGGAACGGTTGTATAACTGGTCTGCGCCCTGTTCCGGCACCTGGAACAGGTATCTATGGTGGTCTGCCCCCTATTCTGGCACCCTGAACAGCTATCTAAGGTTGTCTGGGTGTCCTGCACACCATTTCGGCACCTGAAACAGCAATTTAATGTGGTCAGCATCCTGTTCCGGCACCCGGAACGGTTGTCTATGATGGTTTGAGCCCTGTTCCGGCAACCGGAACAGGTATCTATGGTGGTCTGCCCCCTATTCTGGCACCCTGAATAGCTATCTAAGGTTGTCTGGGTGTTCTGCACACCATTTCGGCACATGAAACGGAAATCTAATGTGGTCTGCATCCTGTTCCGGCACCCGGAACGGTTGTCTATGATGGTTTGAGCCCTGTTCTGGCACCCGGAACAGGTATCTATGGTGGTCTGCCCCCTATTCTGGCACCCTGAACAGCTATCTAAGGTTGTCTGGGTGTCCTGCACACCATTTCGGCACCTGAAACAGCAATTTAATGTGGTCAGCATCCTGTTCCGGCACCCGGAACGGTTGTCTATGATGGTTTGAGCCCTGTTCCGGCAACCGGAACAGGTATCTATGGTGGTCTGCCCCCTATTCTGGCACCCTGAATAGCTATCTAAGGTTGTCTAGGTGTCCTGCACACCATTTCGGCACATGAATCAGCAATCTAATGTGGTCTGCATCCTGTTCCGGCACCCGGAACGGTTGTCTATGATGGTTTGAGCCCTGTTCCGGCACCCGGAACAGGTATCTATGGTGGTCTGCCCCCTATTCTGGCACCCTGAATAGCTATCTAAGGTTGTCTGGGTGTCCTGCACACCGTTCCGGCACATGAAACAGCTATCTAAGGTGGTATGCATCCTCTTCCGGCACCCGGAACGGTTGTCTAAGATGGTTTGAGCCCTGTTCCGGCACCCAGAACAGGTATCTATGGTGGTCTGCCCCCTATTATGGCACCCTGAACAGCTATCTAAGGTTGTCTGGGTGTCCTGCACACCATTTTGGCACATGAAACAGCAATTTAATGTGGTCTGCCTCCTGTTCCGGCACCCGGAACGGTTGTCTAAGATGGTTTGAGCCCTGTTCCGGCACCCGGAACAGGTATTTAAGGTGGTCTGCGGCCTTTTACGGCACCCTGAACAGCTATCTAAGGTTGTCTGGGTGTCCTGTACACCATTCCGGCACATGAAACAGCTATCTAAGGTGGTCTACATCCTGTTCCGGCACACGGAACGGTTGTCTAAGATAGTTTGAGACCTGTTCCGGCACCCGGAACAGGTATCTATGGTGGTATGTAGCCTATTCTGGCTCCCTGAACAGCTATTTAAGGTTATCTGGGTGTCCTGCACACCATTTCGGCACATGAAACTGCAATCTAATGTGGTCTGCATCCTGTTCCGGCACCCGAAACAGTTGTCTATGATGGTTTGAGGCCTGTTCCGGCACCCGGAACAGGTATCTAAGGTGGTCTGCGGCCTTTTACGGCACCCTGAACAGCTATCTAAGGTTGTCTGGGTGTCCTGCACACCATTCAGACACATGAAACAGCTATCTAAGGTGGTATGCATCCTGTTCCGGCACCCTGAACGGTTGTCTAAGATGGTTTGAGCCCTGTTCCGGCACCCGGAACAAGTATCTAAGGTGGTCTGCGGCCTTTTACGTGACCCTAAACAGCTACTGTATCTAAGGTTGTCTGTGTGTCCTGCACACAATTCAGACACAGGAAACAGCTATCTAAGGTGGTCTGCCTCCTGTTCCGGCACCCGGAATGGTTGTCTAAGATGGTTTGAGCCCTGTTCTGGCACCCGGAACAGGTATCTAAGGTGGTCTGCGCCCTATTCCGGCACCCTGAACAGCTATCTAAGGTTGTCTGGGTGTCCTGCACACCATTCCGGCACATGAAACAGCTATCTAAGGTGGTATGCATCCTGTTCCGGCACCCAGAACGGTTGTCTAAGATGGTTTGATCCCTGTTCCGGCACCCGGAACAGGTATCTATGGTGGTCTGCCCCCTATTCTGGCACCCTGAACAGCTATCTAAGGTTGTCTGGGTGTCCTGCACACCATTTCGCCACATGAAACAGCTATCTAAGATGGTATGCATCTTTTGATCCGGCACTCAGAACGGTTGTCTAAGATGGTTTGAGCCCTGTTCTGGCACCCGGAACAGGTATCTAAGGTGGTATGCGCCCTATTCCGGCACCCTGAACAGCTATCTAAGGTTGTCTGGGTGTCCTGCACACCATTTCGGCACATGAAACAGCTATCTAAGATGGTATGCATCTTGTTCCGGCACCCAGAACGGTTGTCTAAGATGGTTTGAGCCCTGTACTGGCAACCGGAACAGGTATCTAAGGTGGTCTGCGGCCTTTTACGGCACCCTGAACAGCTATCTAAGGTTGTCTGTGTGTCCTGCACACCATTCAGACACATGAAACAGCTATCTAAGGTGGTCTGCCTCCTGTTCCGGCACCCGGAACGGTTGTCTATGATGGTTTGAGCCCTGTTCCGGCACCCGGAACAGGTATCTAAGGTGGTAAAAAGGATCACTATTGCATACATGCCTTCATGGGCAATTAATACCAATTACATTGACATCATCCATTTTTACTAGTAATTATTGGCTGCAATTAGTTTTTTTTCATTTTGATATTGATGACCAATACAGTTGCTCATTACATTGGTCCAATATGTAATCATAGGGGTAATTCAGACCTGATCATAGATGTGCAAAAAAACGCACATCTACGATTATTTTCTTTGACATGCGGAAGGACGCCCAGCACAGGGCAAGTCCACCCCGCAGGTCCTGCTCCCCCCTTCCCCGCATGCAGACATGTGAAAGCATCGCACGGCGGTGATGCTTTTGCATGGTTTGAGTAGCCCTCTGCCTATGCAGCCTGCAAAGGCAGACAGCTGCCCACCGTGTTTTGGCCCGCTGCGTTTGCGTTGAGGCCCCGTTCCCGTCCTCCAGGTATTAAACTGCGTTCTGAAGAGAACGCAGTTTAGGACCTTGCACATGCGCTTATCGGCCGTTTCTAGCCAATTTGGCTCCTAGTGCGAGATTTAAAAATGCGCCCCCCCCCCCCCATATTCACATAAGAAAAAATGCCCCCCCCCATAGATATAAAGAGGAAAACCATGTGCGCGCCTGGCAAGGGGGCATGGCCTCGTTAAAATGGGCATGGCTTTAAGATGGGCATGGCCTCATCTGATCTCATCATCACGGCCACCACAGGATAAAAAAAAAGGCCTCATTTTACACATTGCGGCAGGCACGCGACCCCATTTTACACAGCACGGCAGGCAAGTGTCTCCATTTTACACATTGTGGCAGGAAAGTGTCCCCATTTTACACATTGTGGCAGGAAAGTGCCCCCATTTTATACATTGCGGCAGGCACGTGTCCCCATTTTACACAGTACGGCAGGCAAGTGTCCCCATTTTACACATTGCGGCAGGCACGTGCCCCCATTTTACACATTGCGGCAGGAAAGTGTCCCCATTTTACACATTGCGGCAGGAAAGTGCCCCTATTTTACACATTGCGGCAGGCACGTGTCCCCATTTTACACAGTACGGCAGGCAAGTGTCCCCATTTTACACATTGCAGCAGGCACATGTCCCCATTTTACACAGTACGGCAGGCAAGTGTCCCCATTTTACACATTGCGGCAGGCACGTGTCCCCATTTTACACAGTGCGGCAGGCAAGTGTCCCCATTTTACACAGTGCGGCAGGCAAGTGTCCCCATTTTACACATTGTGGCAGGCACGTGTCCCCATTTTACAAAGTGTGGCAGGCAAGTGTCCCCATTTTACACATTGCGGCAGGCACGTGTCCCCATTTTACACAGTGCGGTAGGCAAGTGTCCCCATTTTACACATTGCGGCAGGCACGTGTCCCCATTTTACACAGTACGGCAGGCAAGTGTCTCCATTTTACACATTGTGGCAGGAAAGTGTCCCCATTTTACACATTGTGGCAGGAAAGTGCCCCCATTTTATACATTGCGGCAGGCACGTGTCCCCATTTTACACAGTACGGCAGGCAAGTGTCCCCATTTTACACATTGCGGCAGGCACGTGCCCCCATTTTACACATTGCGGCAGGAAAGTGTCCCCATTTTACACATTGCGGCAGGAAAGTGCCCCTATTTTACACATTGCGGCAGGCACGTGTCCCCATTTTACACAGTACGGCAGGCAAGTGTCCCCATTTTACACATTGCAGCAGGCACATGTCCCCATTTTACACAGTACGGCAGGCAAGTGTCCCCATTTTACACATTGCGGCAGGCACGTGTCCCCATTTTACACAGTGCGGCAGGCAAGTGTCCCCATTTTACACAGTGCGGCAGGCAAGTGTCCCCATTTTACACATTGTGGCAGGCACGTGTCCCCATTTTACAAAGTGTGGCAGGCAAGTGTCCCCATTTTACACATTGCGGCAGGCACGTGTCCCCATTTTACACAGTGCGGTAGGCAAGTGTCCCCATTTTACACATTGCGGCAGGCACGTGTCCCCATTTTACACAGTACGGCAGGCAAGTGTCCCCATTTTACACAGTACGGCAGGAAAGTGTCCCCATTTTACACAGTACGGCAGGAAAGTGTCCCCAATTTACACATTCCGAAGACTGGTGTCCCCAATTTACACAGTACGGCAGGTGGTGGTGAGGGGGGAGGGAGGGAGAGAGAGAGAGAGAGAAAGGGCGAGGGGCTGACTTACATTTTAAGCGGTTCTTCCCGCTCTTCAGCCGCCTCTCCCTTGTCTGCGCGGCGCCGGCCGGCTTGGCTCCCCCTTCTCTCTCCTCCCAAGCGCCCAGCTCGGGGGGGCGGGGTTTCGCGGAATGACGCGATTGCATCGTGACGTCACGACGCAAACGCGTCATTCCGCAAAACCCCGCCCCCCGAGCTGGGCACTCGGGAGGAGAGGGGAGGGGGGATTTAGTGCTGAAGAAGTGCCGCGGCGGGCGCCCCGTGCGGTTGCACGGCTCGCCCGCCACAAAAAACGGCACTGGGCGTACGTGCATGTGACAGGGTCTGAATTAGGCCTCAAGTTCAGCTGTACGAGCAGTGCAGATACATTCATGTGTCAATTATTTCTAATTGTTATACATTTGTAGATGTGGGTGGGGTGGGGTGTGGGGTCGAGGTGTAGTTGGGGGTGCTTTAATAAATGTTGGAAGCACTGTGTTTTGTGTGTGCATGTTTTTAAGTGAGGTGTGTGTGTGTTTTTAAGGAAAGTTGTGTGTTCAAGTAAAAGAGGCATGTGTATGTGTGTGAGAGGCATGTGTGTTAGAAGCGTGTGTGAGGCATGTGTGTGTGTAAGAGGTATGTGTGTAAGTGAGAGGCATGTGTGTGTGTGTGTGTGTGTGTGTGTGTGTGTGTGTGTGTGTGTGAGAGAGGCATGTGTGTAAGAGGCATGTGTGTGTGTGTGAGAGGCAAGGATTAAAGGAGGCATTTGAGCATTTCTACAGGACTATGGCCCTCATTCCGAGTTGTTCGCTCGCTAGCTGTTTTTAGCAGCCGTGCAAACGCTAAGCCGCCGCCCTCTGGGAGTGTATCTTAGCTTAGCAGAAGTGCGACCGAAAGATTAGCAGAACTGCACCAATATATTTTCATGCAGTTTCTGAGTAGCTGCAGACCTACTCCTACCTTGCGATCATTTCAGACTATTCAGTTCCTGTTTTGACGTCACATACATGCCCTGCGTTTGGCCAGCCACTCCCCCGTTTCCCCAGGCACGCCTGCGTTTTCATCTGACACGCCTGCGTTTTTTAGCACACTCCCGGAAAACGGTCAGTTACCACCCAGAAATGCCCCATTCATGTCAATCATTTACAGATCAGCAGAGCGACTGGAAAGAGTCACTCAACCTTGTGTGAAACTGCATAGTTTTTTGTGAAAGCACGTCGCGTGTGCGCACTGCGACCCATACGCATGCGCAGAAATGCAGATTTTTAGCCTGATCGCTGTGCTGCAAACAACGGCAGCTAGCGATCAACTCGGAATTGCGGCCTATGTACAGAGCACACACATGGTCTGGGTACACGCTACCGTACAAATATATGGAGGGGTGTCTGTTTCTGAATGCGTGTGTGTGTGAAAGGCATGTGTGTGTGTGAGTGAAGAGGCATGTGTAAGTGAGAGGCATGTGTGTGTTTTTAAGTGAAAGAGGCGTGTGTGTGTGTTTTTTTTTAAATATACTGACACACCGCTGCGCCAAAGCATCTCCATCGAGACCCGCTGGCAGGTGAGGGAGCACTCTGTGGAATGCCCTCCCACGCACAGTAAGACTCGCCTCTAGTCTCCAAACCTTTAAATGTTCCCTGAAAACTCACCTCTTCAGACAAGCCTATCAAATTCCAGACCCACCGACATAACCTTCAGTGCTTCCCTATCTAATTACATCCTCTGTAGAATATTCATAACATCACATATCTTGTCTTTCTTTAGTCTCACACCCTCCTGACACTTGGATAACTTTGTGGGGTATCATCATACAACCCATTAAGAACCTAGCAATCTGGTGGACCATTATGCAATAGGTAGCATCTATCCTTGTGTATCTATGCCTATTTCCCTATAGATTGTAAGCTTGCGAGCAGGGCCTTCCTACCTCTGTCTGTCTGTTTTTACCCAGTTTTGTTCTATTACTGTTGTTCTAATTGTAAAGCGCAACGGAATATGCTGCGCTATATAAGAAACTGTTAATAAATAAATAAATAAATAAATAAATAGGTGTACTATAATAAAGGTATGCTGGTGTCTGTTTTATTGTAATGACTGACTTGGAGTGCGTCCACTTTGTATGTGTATCTATATTACTGTTGGGAAAGGTACCTGAGCACGCTACTACTGTTCACCCTGAGTGTCGGATAGTTACATATGGTATGTTTATGTATATGTAGGGGGGCACCAACATTTATCATGCCTCCGGGCGACAGGGACGAACTTACGCCACTGGTAAGATCAACATAGTCAGGAGTGTGGTAAAGGCTATGACAGAGTGAAAGTGTGTAGTTTCAGGTTGTAATTCAAAATTGTCAAGGTCACACACACGCGGTTAAAGTGTATTATATGCAGACAGAATCAGCTGTATGACCTCTTAATAGGCCACATAAACCAAATATCCCTGCTAACCATCATCAGTTTCATGGCCCTGGTTTTGGTAAAAAAAGATGGAGCAGTGTTAGGAATACATGTGAACACATCATTTTTAGGAAACACAGGCCAACAGACATTTGTGAGGGTGTGATTGTTTTCATGTACTTATGTTCTTTGTTATGTAGCCAAAAATGTAGGGGTAATTTATGTTTAAGATGAAACACATCTAAACACGATTTTCAAAAACAGGTCTATTTTATTTTCGTATTTTTTTACGATTCTCAATTTTTCACAGTCGCAATGGTCATTTTACGGTGGAAATTACAATTACGAATTTTTGGTAAATTATTGTGTTCAATACCTTAAACAGCCGTGTTTGGCCGATGGTGTATTCATTCGTATTTGTAAACTCTGTCGTGAAAAACATTACGAATTTCATCATCACTGACGAGTTTTGGGTTTAGTAAATTCCCGAAATGACACTTTGACAAAAAAACACTAAATCGATCAAAATCGGCAGCTTAGAAAATATACTCCCTGGTGTTTTGATATCACGATATGCCCCCTTGTACCCAAGGTGAAGAAACAGCTCGATAAACGTATCCCCTAGGTCAATCATTTTAATGTAGCCAGTGGTGGTATTGTGAGCACTGCCAAGAAATTATGACCCATTTTTTCCACAGACTGTGACCTCAAACTTAAAAATGCAACTCCCAAAGAAGCAAGTCAAAACATGAGCAGCTTCTGTGGGTAAATCATTATAGTCCAATGAGTAATGAGATATGATGTAAGGGAAAATAGCTATGGCTCATTGTACAGTTTGATAAATAAAACTTAATTTGGTAATACCAATATAATGCCTTGTTACACTATAGGGTACACCATTAAGGACTGGGTCATGCGACACAATGTTTCTGATATCGAGTAAAATACACCAACTAATGTTCTAACATTAAGGAAAGGATGTTATAAATGCTTAAATGCTTAAATTGTATCATTTGTCAATACATGAATACTGGAACGGGTTTCAAACATCCCCATAGTGGTAAACGCATTTTGATAAACCATAGAGTTACATGTTTAACTAAAGCTAATGGATGAGAGCAAATTACAATCTATTATTTGTTCCAAAACACTGGAAAATGATCAAAACCTGTTGTTTATACAAATTGGTTAAACACAAATTTAACCAACTTGAATAATCGACTGTTTTTAACAGTTTTTCAGTGTTTGGGAACAAATCATAGATTGTAATTTGCTCTCATCCATTACCAGATTTTTATTCAAACTAGCTAGATCCGGCAGATTATCTGACAGATAGTTTTATAGTATCTTAAGTTTGTCGTGTATTTGATAACTTGTCCCTGCAGACTTAGTTACGTAGGTAAAACAGAAAGGACTTTGAGTGAAAAAAAGATGATGCACCGTTCTGCCATTAAGCAAGCCATTGAAACTGGAGGCAGCAATCAACCAGTGGCACATCATTTATTAAATGCAGTTCAAAGTTTATCTACTTTGCGATATACAGTGCATCCGGAAAGTATTCACAGCACTTCACAGAACTTTTCCACATTCTGTTATGTTACAGCCTTATTCTAATATGGAATAAATTATTTTTTTTCGCTCAAAATTCTACACATAATACCCCATAACAACAAGAAAAAGTTTTTTTGAGATTTTGCTCATTTATTAAAAATAAAAACTAAGAAATCACATATACATAAGTATTCACACCATTTGCTCAATACTTTGTTGATGCACCTTTGGCAGCAATTACAGCCTCAAGTCTTTTTGAATATGATGCCACAAGCTTGGCACACCTATCTTTGAGCAGTTTCGCCCGTTCATCTTTGCAGCACCTCTCAAGCTCAATCAGGTTGGATGGGATGCATCGGTGCACAGCCATTTTCAGATCTTTCCAGAGATGTTCATTCGGATTCAAGTCTGAGCTCTGGCTTGGCCACTCAAGGACATTCATAGAGTTGTCCTGAAGTCACTCCTTTGCTATCTTTGCTGTGTGTTTAGGGTCGTTGTCCTGCTGAAAAATGAGCCGTCGCCCCATTCTGAAGCCAAGAGCGCCTAGAGCAGGTTTTCATCCAGAATGTCTCTGTACATTGCTGCATTCATCTTTCCCTCTATCCTGACTAGTCTCCCAGTTCCTGCCACTGAAAAAAATCTCCACAGTAGGATGATGCTACCACCATGCTTCACTGTAGGGATAGTATTGGCCTGGTGATGAGCTGTTCCTGGTTTCCTCCAAACATGATGACTGGCATTCACGTCAAAGAGTTCAATCTTTGTCTCATCAAAGCAGAGAATTTTGTTTCTCATGGTCTGGCAGTCCTTCGGGTGCATTTTGGCAAACTCCAGACAGGCTTCCATGTGCTTTTTACTAAAGAGTGGCTTCTGTCTGGCCACTCTACCATACAGGCCTAAATGGTGGATTGCTGCAGAGATGGTTGTCCTTCTGGAAGGTTCTCCTCTCTCCACAGAGGAATGCTTTGGCTCTGACAGAGTGACTATCAGGTTCTTGGTCACCTCCCTGACTAGGGCCCTTCTCCCCTGATCACTGAATATAGATGGCTGATCAGCTCTAGTAAGAGTCCCGGTGGTTCCGAAAGTCTTCCATTTACAGATAATGGAGGCTACTGTGCTCATTGGGACTTTCAAAGCAGCAGAAATTTTCTGTACCTTTCCCCAGATTTTTACCTCGAGACAATCCTGTCTCGGAGCTTTACAGACAATTATTTTGACTTCATGCTTGGTTTGTGCTCAGACATGCACTGTCAAGTGTGGGACCTTATATAGGCAGGTGTGTGCCTTTCCAGATCATGTCCAATCAAGTGAATTTACCACAGGTGGACTCCAATTACAGATGTGTCCATGATTACCTTTCTGAAACAGCGCCATGGCAGTCAATTTGGCAGCACATAAATTCCTTGTGTTGATGTGCTATGATGTTGTGCCATGACACTTCATAGTTTCACCACAGGGTGGCCAGTGCATCACGTAACATAGCTTTCCACCTACATTTGTTGTAGAACAGATATTTTCCAAGTACAGAAAGAGGACAAATTAAGAATGTTTACAAGACACCAAGGTAGTCTAGTGAACTAATGCTTTGATTTAGTAAACCAAGTACCCAGGTTCGAACCTCAGGAAAGCAACTTTCTTTTATATAAATTTAAATTCTTTAAAAAAAAAATTTAATTAAAAATCAGACATTCTTTTAAAGTTAATAACAAGTATGGTATATCAGAATTTTTTTTCTAGACTAATATCTATAATATACACATTTTATAAAACTAGAACTGATGTACTATAAATTCAGATATCAGTATATATGAACCATTAATTGCTTATCCTACTACCTGAGTGCATAACCTAAGCATATTAAAAATGTATAGGCACCATTAGTAATTTTTTCCAGGACAAAGCAGGCTTGTGAAAAGGTGTTAAGCAGGCCATACATCAGAACAACATTGGTCCCGAATGCAGAATCATGACCGATTGTGTGCACAACGTGAGGCGCATCGTCTCCCATATGACCCGCATATGATCTGATCATATGCAGTTTGTTCTGATGTACAGTATGTCCAGCTTTAGAGTCAAATTCCTAATTGTGTAGGTGTGAAAATCTCAGTGTGAGAGGCCTTTGAAGTAGATTCCTTGGGGGGTAGAGATAACATTTTTCCTGGGTGGAGGGTGGCTTGGGTCCTCGGATTTGAAGTGAACAGTGAACCTTAAGCAATTTAGAACATATTATAAGATTTTGCAATGATATAATAATTCCAAATAAAAAGTATAAACATACTGTAAGTTGGATGAAAATGAATGCAATCACTTGGATGCTTTGTACGATCCATACACAATTACAGTATACAGTGTTGCAGAGTTGAATTTACTTTTTTTTTAAAAAACATTTTCAAGATTCCATAACAAATGTAATACTAGGGTGAAGGACATGTTACAGATAAAATATAACAAATTAATTTAAGCAGGTAGTCAAATTTTGATATTTCAAGCATTTGTAAAAAGGATGAGTACGATAGGTAAAGTACCCTTTATGCAAATTCTATGCATTATTCATTTGCGTACACACATCTGATGATGCAGCCCACAGGAAGAGATTTGGTAGCCCGTGGAATGAGGCTGGCATTGGAACTGATGGTGACACTGGCATTGATGTGGATGGAGGAGGGGCTGCTGGGTGCAGCAGTCTGGAGGTACTATAGCAGTGGACTGGAGATAATTCACTGGAGTTGTGGCAGTCAATAGGTCTACCACTATTGGTCAACGGGCCATAGAATGACTCATGAAAAAGGTCGACATACCTCAGGTCGACATGGCCAAAAGGTCATCAAAAAAAGAAAAAGGTCAACATAAGTCTTTCCCTTTTTATTCCAAAACAGCTGGTTTTTCATACTTTACTATCCAAGTGGGCTTAGAGTTAGATTACAATAGTGTGCCAAGCATAGTGAAGCGAGCCATGCGAGGGGACATGGTACACTTATACAGTATCATATTTCCATATCAAATCTCTGTGTGGAGTTTGTATGAACTCTCCACCAGCCCATCATCAATCATAAGGGAAGAGATTTTTTGCAAACATATAGGCAGCATTGATTTAAATATCAGAGTTAATTTATCATGGCTTTTTATGAAACTCTCTCCATATAAAATCACTGTGTGGAGTTTGTATATACTCTCCACTAATCCAACAGCAATCACAAACGAAGAGAGTTCTAAACACAATTTGGCTCAATAACTTACATTGAATTTGCATGATCATCAAATATGTCCTGACACTGTCACACTGGGTGAAAGCAATTTAAAGATATAGGTTCTTATAAAAAGACTAGGTGATTCCATGGGCCCTACGGGTGCTCTTCACCCTGTTGCATGGGGCTACACCCCCTTAACCCTTGCATGCCCTATTATATGGAGTATTACCTCCAATCATAATTTTGTGAGTGGTAAAATATTGCACGGACAAAGGACGTACGATGTGGTAGCACCTAAACTCACAGAAGGTCAGTGTGTGGGGGGACTTGAAAATGGGATGGCTGCCTCTCCGTGCTGCTGATCACCCCTGATTCAGGGACTCACTGGTAGTGGCTGTGGATGGTGTCCAAGGTGCTGTGTGTTGTGGAGTGGTGAGTGCAGAGGTTGGCTGTGGATGGTGGGGGGGTCCAGAGGTGCTGCGGTAAGGGAGGGGTGGCTGTGGGGGCATGGATGGGGGAGGGGGTCCAACGGTGCTGCGGGGTGGAGGAGGGTGGGTGCTAAGGGGGTGCGGATGGTGGAGTGGATCCAGAGGTGCTGCAGGTGGGGGGCGTGGATGGGGTCTGTAGATGCTGCTGGTGGGGGAGAGCGGGTGCGGGGGGCCTGCAGATGAAGGAGGGGGTCTGGAGGTGCTGTGCATGTGGGAGGGTAAGGTGCAGGGGTGGTGCCTTTGGGGAAGGGGTGGGTGCAGGGGTGGGGCTTGGTTGGGGGAGGGATTCCAGAGGTGCTGCAGGTGGGGGAGGGGTGAGTGTGGGGTGCCGCGGATGGGGTCTGTATATGCTGCAGGTGGGGGAGGGGTGGTTGCGGGTGGCCGCGGATGGGGGAGGGGGTCCGGAGATGCAGTGGGTGGGGGAGGGGCAGGTGCGGCGGGAGCCGCGGGTGGGGGAGGGGCAGGTGCGGGGGTGACGTGGGTTGGAGATGGGTGGGTGTACACACATATATGTACACACACAATTGTACATTAATGATATACATGCACCTGGTGATGACAGATAACAGACAAGGCAGGGCAGGCATGTGCGTGTTAATGTGGTGCCGTAAGGCAGTAGCAGCTGAAGTGTCGCAATGAAGAGAGCAATGTGAGCGAGGAGTACGGGGATCCCCGGCCTCTGTATCCCAGTGATCACTGCTGCTGGCGCTGCTGTTGGGCCGTTCTCCCCTCCATGGCTGAAGCTGCTGACTGCACCCCAGGCTGCTGAAAGGCCGCTATCTTGCCGCTGACGCGTGGGCCTGCCATGGTGAGGAGAGACCAGTGCTGGGTGCCCGAGAAGACCCTGGGTCTGCTGTAAGGCGGCCGGAGTCCGGCACTCACCTGGTCCACTTCCTGCACCTCTGTCCCTGCAGGAGGGGCCAGCTCTGGTCGGATAAGGCCAGTGACCCTTCCTCCATCACGGGGCAGGGAGAGGCCGATCCCGCTAACACGTTGCTCTCTGTGCTGGTGCAGACTCTCCTTATACCCATCAGTGCACCTGTCACCAGCCATATATCCACAGAAAGGCCGAAAAAGAACGGCACTAGACTTTTTTTCTTGAGAAGCACTCAAATTGGTCCCGTATATACCAGATTAAAGTCTATCCAACAGTAATAGTAAAACTTAACTTTTAATCAATTCAATTAAAAAACACATTAGAAACACTCAAAAATTGTTGAAAAGGCGAAATATGACAACATGAAACACAAAGACATAAGATAAAAGATTCAGAGGTTCAAGTATCAAATCCTCCTACAATTGCGTAGTACTTGTACAAAATACTGTAATAATTGATGCGCATCAGAGGGTTGATGTTATAAGAAGAAAGAAGGTAGGCATGGCCTTTAAAATGGTGTTTTACAGATTCTGCTGCCCTGTATTTGCTTTCGCATTGGATACAGGGTGAGAGACCTGTATACCAGCCAATGGACACATAGAGGGATCACCTTGATCTAAGCATGTGAATTTTGTTTCTGCTGTCAGTTGATGGCAATGTGCAAGCACAGCCGATGAGAGAACTACTATTATACAGTAATGGTCCCGGTAATGGAAAAAATAGAGAATGTGAGGGTATGAATGGGTTGGATGGGTTATTTTGTTTCTGTGCAGGGTAAATACCTTGCCTAAAGCATGGCGAGTGAAGCGAGCCATGTGAGGGGACACGGTGCACTAATAGGGATTCCTGGTCACTGTACGGAGAAAACTACACAATTAAAAAATAAATCAATCATGTCAACCTACTGTCATGTCAACCTTGTACGTTGACCTAGAGACCATGTCGACCTACTTACTGTCGACCTAGACACTGTCGACCTAAGTGTGGTTGACCCTGTGATCCACACCCAAAGTACTGCAGAAGCGCACATGGGGGTAATTCAGAGGTGATCGCAGCAGCAAATTTCTTAGCAGTTGGGCAAAACCATGTGCACTGCAGGTGTGGCTGATATAACATTTGCAGAGAGAGTTAGATTTGGGTGGGTTAATTAGTTTCTGTGCAGGGTAAATCAGTGCCATAACTAGGAATTTTGGCGCTGTGTGCAAGAAATGGCATTGGCGCCCCCCCCCCCCCACGCAAGACAGGAGCAGTGCGCGCAGCAGGCGCGCAAAAAAAAATATAGGGGCGTGGATTTATGGGGAAGGGGCGTGGCCACAAAAAAATGCCAATTCATACTACGGTGCATAGTAGTCTCCATTATTCAAATTAAAAGCCACTACACCGGGTAGAGCCCCTTTTTACAAATTACGGCAGACGGCATCCCCTTTTTTACACATTATGGCAGACAACGTCCCCCTTATTACACATTACGACAGACAGCGTCCCCCTTTTTACACATTACGGCAGACAGTCCCCCTTATTACACATTACGGCAGACGGCATCCCTTTTTTTATACATTACGGCAGACAACGTCCCCCTTATTACACATTACGGCAGACAGCATCCCCCTTTTTACACATTACGGCAGACAGCATCCCCCTTTTTACACGTTACGGCAGACAACGTCCCCCTTATTACACATTACGGCAGACAGCGTCCCCTTTTTGTACACATTATGGCAGACAGTGTCCCCCTTTTTACACATTACGGCAGCCAGTCCCCCTTTTTACACATTGCGGCAGCCAGTCCCCCTTTTTACACATTGCGGCAGACAGACACCAGAGAGAGAGAGAGAGAAAAAGAGAGAGACAGAAGGGGAGAGAGAAATAGAGAGAGACAGAAAGAGAGAGAGAGAGCTATATACTTACCATCTCTCAGGCTCCTCGTGCTGGCAGAGATCCCGGGCAGCCGCAGTGAAGAAGAGGGAGGGGGACTTGAGCCGCAGCAGCGCTATGTCATTGGTAGCGGCGCCGGTGCAGCACTCCCCTCTCCTTCCATATTGGCTGGCCGCTGCTGAGAATGCTGGGATTGGGGAACCGCATCCCAGCATTCACAGCAGCGCCGGGCAGCCAATACAGAAGGAGAGGGGAGTGCTGCAGCGGCGCCGCTATCAATGAAATAGCGCTGCTGCGGCTCAAGTCCCCCTCCCTCCTCCTCCTTCTCTGCCTCCGGCGCTGCTCTCCCTCCAGCGTGGCGCAAGGCACCCAGCAGAGGCGGCATGTAATGACTCATTACATGCCGCTCGCCGTGCGCCCTCAGTGTAACTGTGCTGTGTGCCACAATAATGATATTTTTTTGTTTGTGCCAGTGCAGCATGTGTGAGATCATGAAATTGTGCCACTGCATCAGACACAGAGAGGAGCCGAATCCACAAAGAGGAGCTACAGCCTAAGCAGACACTGTTAGCAAGAGGTAAGCTGGGCTGGGCTAGTCTGTAGAGACAGGAGCTGTGGAAGCTAGAGATGAAGATATGGAGCCAGGCAGACACAGGGGGATGTTCTGGTAGAGATACAGGATGAAGGGGCTGAGAGACATCTCCATCTCCTGTCTCCATCCCTACAACTAGTATGTCCCTTCAACCCATGTTCATCACCATCTCTATGTCCCATAACTTTGTCTCTGACCCATGTACATCCTTTTACTACTTACCTGATTTCTGTATGCCCTGTCACACCATGGCCTTGCATGACATTGTGTTCCTTAATCCCTGCATTATACATGCTGTCACACCATTCATGAGCCCTGTTTGTCCTTTCACTCCATCCCTGACTCCTGTGCATCCCATCACTCCATCCCTGACTTCTGTGGGTACCATCACTCTATCCCTGATGCCTGTGGGTCCCATCACACCATCTCACACTCCTGTATGTCCCTACACTCTATCCCTCCTTCCATGACTCCAGTGTGTTACAATGCTCCATCTCTCACTCCCATATGTCCCATCACTCCCTCCCTGATGCCAGTGTACCACAACATCCCCATCACTGTGTGTCACAACACTCCATCCCTGACTCCTGTGTGCAGTGGCAAACGCAGGATTTTGAAAGGGGGGTTTCCAAATAAGTGGTAACAGACCAATGAAAAAAAGTCGAACCAGAATAAGCCTGCAAAATAGAGGGGTATCCAATTATATCCGATTCGCTTTCGGCATGTATAAAAGGGACTGATATAGCGATTAATGGCCGATGGTCATTGTCGCGGTATCCAATTAGGGTCCATTTTCATCGGCCGATAATGGACCTGCAATTGCACAGAAACACATGGGATCTGGGATAAATCCCCAATCCCATGTATTATTGCGGCTCTGGCAGCTGCTTATCGCGGACTATGCAAAAGCATAATCCACGATAAATGCCGGTATTGGGGGTAAAAAGATAGACCCCAGCGATACAATTTATAGTTTTCAGTATGTAATATACTGTAAGTGCAGGTGCCTTCCTTAATAAGGAAACTCCAGGGTGGCGTCTCCAGATTATACAATTGAATAGCAGGTGGCACTCACTGCAGGAATAATCAGACAAGAGACGAAGGGTTCACCGACATATCAATGTTATTCAATTCAACTTTAGGTGGTCTGGCTCCCTCCATAACGCCAATGTTGGCGACACCGTGTGACGACATTCTTCTGCGCCGCCAGGACCTGCAATCAGATGGCGCCATGGATAGTTCGCATAGAGAAGTCCTTTACAATCTGATGAAAATATTGAATTGAATAACATTAAAACTTTAGTGAACGCCTCATTTCTTGCATGATTTTTCCTGCAATGAGTCTAGGATGTGACTGGGGCCCTGAATTTACACACAACAACAAACTTTGAAAGACCCCCCCCCCCCCCTCCATAAACAGAAAGCACAGCCACTATCATCCCCCCAAAGCACCCCCCTCCACAGACAGCGCAGGCACCATGATCACCCCCCCCCCAGCACCCCCACCCTCTGTAGACAGAGTAGGCACCGTGGTCATCCCCCCACCCCCACACCTTTATAGACAGCGCAGGCACCATTCATGTTCAAACACCCCCACCCCTTCTCCCACCTGCCGGGTCCCCGCACTCACATGCAGATCTAAGATGGCATAGAATACTGGCGCCAACATCACTTGGTCCTCGCTGCTGAGTGCCCTGGCGGGGAGTGAAGACACACAAGAGAAAAGACAGGCAGCGGAGCGGCGCGCCGCTACCATGTACCTCTCTCCTCTCCAGCCGCAGATCAGTCTGAGAGGAGCTGCTCCCCCGGCTTGTCAGCAGCCGGCCTCTCAGTGCATATGTCACGGAGGCAGCTGCTGCAGCAGGCGCAGAGAATCAGAGGGCGTGCGGTTCGGCTGATCTCCGATGTAGGTATGTTTAAAAAAAGAAATATCAGACAGCACTTGATTGGCGGCCAGGGGGGGGGTTCTAGGTATTTGGAAACCCCCCCTGCGTGGGCGTATGGTGTGTCCCATCACTTCAACCCTTATTTCAGTAATGTCCTATCACTTTGTTCCTGACTCCTGTATCTTCCACAACTCCATCACTGACACTTATGTGTACCATCACTCCATCCCTGACACCTGTATGTCACATCACTCCGTCCTTCACTCCTGTATGTCCCATCACTCCATTCCTGACTCCTGTAACTGACATCACTGCTTTTCTGACACCTGTGTGTCCAATCACTCTGTACCTTACTCCTGCATGTCCCATCACTCCATCCTTCTCTCCTGTATGTATCATTACTCCATTTCTGACTCCTGTAACTTCCATCACTCTATCCCTAACACCTGCCGGTCCTGTCTCTTTCACTCTCCTTCACTCTATATGCATTGTCAGTACATTCCAGTATATCCATGAGTTTGTCTCCCCATGTAGCCCTCTCACTCCATCCCTGATTTCTCTATGCCCTGTCACACAATACCTGACTACTAGACTGTATGCCTTTTCATCCCTGCTCATAATTACTCTGTAACACCATCCCTGACTCCTGTGCACCTTGCACATCCATTCCTGACTGCTGTACACCCTCCACCTCCATTCATGACTCCAGTGACTCCTGTACTTTGTGTCACTTTATTCCTAGCTATTATACTTTGTGTTACTCCATCCCAAGCTATTGTACGTCCCATCACTCCATCCCTGATTTATGAACATAATCCTGTATGTATCATCATACATTCTTAACTCCTACAGTTCATTACCTGGTCCCTGCACACCCCATCTCATCATCTTTTTATCCTGTAAATTCCAGTAAACTGTTCTATTTTTATGCGCACTGCTGCAACTATGAGACCTGCTATACACTTTTAGGCTCTGATCTTGAGAGTTGGTGTTTTACTGTTAATATGAACTTTGTTGAAATGTTGCATACCATGTGTCTGTTTTGGGAAATACTCTTCACCATCTATAAAATCTCTGCAGTTTTGCGAAGAAAATGCAAGAATTAGAGGGCATCAGAAGTGCAGGAAACATGTTTCTATCAAACAGATAAATCCCTTGCAGGGATAGTAGGAGGAATGAGCAGGGCAGTTGAGAGCCAGGACGGGCCCAGGTACTTTTCAAGGGGAGTGGCCTAATTACAGGAGGTGTGGTAATTTACCCTTAGAAAAAAATACTGAAAAAAATAGTATTTTAAGCACCTCCATGGCCACACTGCAGCTTAGTACACAGCGGCGTGTGATGGGCTGAGGAAAAGAGCTGCATCTGCTGCTGCTAGGTAAGGGGGAGGTGGCCTGGTCCCCTACTGGACCCTCACTGGGCCCCTCCATCAGACCTAGGCCAGGGTAATTTGTACCCTCTCCCTCCTCTCTCGGCACCACTGGGGATGAGCCAATGGCAAACCGACATATGCCTACTAGGAAGAGATAGGAGGCTCCAAAAACATGCATGTTCCAGGCCCCCAAGATTTCTGTTGCTGGCCCTGGAACCATATAAAATGTGATTGTTATTTGTTATCAGGAAAGTTTTTTTTTATTCTGGATGACCCTGCAACCAAAGGTAATATAAGGAAGACTCTAACCTGATGGCTGGAACTGCCCCTCCCGATTCCATTAAGTACAAGTGACGGTGCGGTGCAGTACAGTTTAGTTTTGCATTGCACAAAACTGGTCATGGAAGGTTTGGCAGAAAAAATACAACAACATAATAATAATAATAATAATAATAATAATAATATACAACCAACCAGAACAATGTACAGGTTGAGTATCCCATATCCAAATATTCCGAAATACGGAATATTCCGAAATACGGACTTTTTTGAGTGAGAGTGAGATAGTGAAACCTTTATTTTTTGATGGCTCAATGTACACAAACTTTGTTTAATACACAAAGTTATTAAAAATATTGTATTAAATGACCTTTAGGCTGTGTGTATAAGGTGTATATGAAACATAAATGAATTGTGTGAATGTAGACACACTTTGTTTAATGCACAAAGTTATAAAAAATATTGTCTAAAATTACCTGCAGGCTGTGTGTATAAGGTGTATATAAAACATAAATACATTCTGTGCTTAGATTTAGGTCCCATCACCATGATATCTCATTATGGTATGCAATTATTCCAAAATACGGAAAAATCTGATATCCAAAATACCTCTGGTCCCAAGCATTTTGGATAAGGGATACTCAACCTGTATCACAATCTCTGCCTAACAAGAATAATTTTCCTACAATATCATGTTTAAATTGTTTTAGGTAGAACAAGTAAAGAGAGCAAGAACAAGATTGGTAAATTAATGTTCTCATGTATATTTGTGGTAGAGTCGACGTAAACTCCACTGGTTCAGGGATTAATGTGAATGATTAAATATTATTTGCAAAGTGAATCATAATATATGTTAGTAATGTTGCTGGTATATAAATAAAGGCTCATTAAAATATTGTTCAAGTATAAACATTTAACTAGTGTTTTCTTGAAATTTCCTGCAGCATTGATATTTATTGTATTACAGCAGTTCCCCTGGAATGTCCAGTACCACAGCTTAGTATTTTAACAATTGTTTTCCATTAAACAAGTCCCATTACACTAAGCAGCAGTAAAATAAAAGCCACTTATAGGAAGACTGAGCAGCATCAGGGTTATTCCATGAAATGTCTCTACTGTCCAATAAGTGCCCCGTGACATTTTACACAGGCTACATATGGGAGGCACTGTGATGCGAAAGAACTTTGTAGAAGCCTGAAAATGTACAATTAAGCTCTAAAATATTATAGAGTAATATGATAGCAGTGTCTTTACTATGTAATCTTCTCAGAATTCAGGCAGACGTGACCTTTTCTGTGCAAGTATCAGTTGGTGCTGGTTAATATAGCTGAAAACGCTGTAAACCTGGGCCTGGAAGATTAGATACTACAAAGTGACATGCAGCGGCCACCCAGACACTACACGTGTTGTATTATATATTGTATATTTAAAAATTAGGCCATGTAGAGATGAGCGGGTTCGGTTCTCAGAGAACCGAACCTTACCGGACTTTGCCTTCCCAGTCCGGATCTGAGCCAGGCTCGGGTTTTCCCGCCTGACTCAGAAACCCGAACGAGGCAAAATGTCATCATCCCGCTGTCGGATTCTTGTGGGATTTGGATTCCATATAAAGAGCTGCGCGTCGTGGCCATGTTCACTCCAGTCTTGGAGAGTGTATTGAGAGGACTTGTCCTCAGTGTTCAGTGTCTGTGTGGGGGCAGGAAAGTGGGGTGGCGAGTCTTGTGCTGTCCAGTCCAGTGTAGTCAGTGTATTGTGCTGCATCAGTCCAGCCAGTCACAGTGTTGGTGTCCTCTGCTGCCATATATCCAGTGTAGCTGTATAAAATGGTGCTGTGTTGTGCTGTCCAGTCCAGTGTAGTCAGTGTATTGTGCTACATCAGTCCAGCCAGTCACAGTGTTGGTGTTCTCTGCTGCCATATATCCAGTGTAGCTGTATAAAGTCGTGCTGTGTTGTGCAGATCAGTGGTAGTGTCCTGTCCATCAGTCATTCAAGTGATGATATACGCTGCTGCTATATGTCCACTGCTGCAGTATAATAATTATAACAACAACCACAAGACCCTTACAGTGTTGCTGTGCTGCATCAGACCAGTGGTAGTGTCCTGTGTCATCAGTCACTCCAGTGACGATATACGCTGCTGCTATATGTCCACTGCTGCCGTATAATAATCATAACAACAACCACAAGTCCCTTACAGTGTTGTTGTGTTGTGCTGCATGAGACCAGTGGTAGTGTCCTGTATCATCAGTCATTCCAGTGATGATATACGCTGCTGCTATATGACCACTGCTGCCGTATAATAATTATAACAACATCCACAAGTCCCTTACAATGTTGTTGTGTTGTGTTGCATCAGACCAGTGGTAGTGTCCTGTCCATCAGTCATTCCAGTGACGAGGCAGTCACAGTGGTATATGATGCTGCTATATGTCCACTGCTACAGTATTATAATAATAATTATAACAACAACCACAAGTCTCTTATAGTGTTGCTGTGTTGTCCTGCATCAGACCAGTGGTAGTGTCCTGGCCATCAGCCATCAGTTATTCCTGTGCCACATATTGTGTTATATAACTCCCAAAAAATAATGGAGAACAAAAATTTGGAGGATAAAATAGGGAAGGATCAAGAATCACTTCCTCCTAGTGCTGAAGCTGCTGCCACTAGCCATGACATAGATGATGAAATGCCATCAACGTCGTCTGCCAAGGCAGATGCCAAATGTGATAGTAGAGGGCATGTAAAATCCAAAAAGCCAAAGTTCAGTAAAAAGATATTTTGCCAATTCATTTCAGTGATTCATAATTATTAATTACAGTGATCTTGCCAATTAATTACAGTGATTTGTACGTATAATTCTAGTTAGAATTGTTTGTGTCGCTTGGCTTAGTCATACAGCTAGCTCATTGCACCTCTTCGACATCTTTGCAAGAGGTGCTGTTTGGGGCCTAGTTTTTGAAAAGTGCCATCCTGTGTGAACTGCCGTATGAGTCCAGGGGTACTGCTGTATTAGTCCTGGTGTACTGCCGTATAAGTCCACCAAATTGCAGAATTTATTTAAAAGTGACTGGAGCGTGCTGGAGATGCTGTCAGTGGACCGAACAATTGCGGCCCACTCTCGACATTCAGCAACTTCGTGACACTACTAGATGGGCCAGGTGGTTGTGTAGCTTAGCTTAGGCCTACAGCAACCTCGGTGCACCTTTTTTTCTTCTTTGCATCATGTGCTGTTAGGAGCCTTTTTTTTTTATATCTGCCCTCCTGTCTGCCACTGCAGTGCCACGCCTAGATGGGCCAATTGTTTGTGTCGCTTGGCTTATTCATACAACTACCTCATTGCAATTATTTTTCTTCTTTGCATGATGTGCTGTTTGGGACCTTTTTTTTATATCTGCCCTCCTGTCTGCCACTGCAGTGCCATGCCTAGATGGGCCAATTGTTTGTGTCGCTTGGATTAGTCATACAACTACCTCATTGCAATTCTTTTTCTTCTTTGCATGATGTGCTGTTTGGGGCCTTTTTCTATATCTGCCCTCCTGTCTGCCTCTGCAGTGCCACGCCTAGATGGGCCAGGTGTTTGTGTTTTCCACTTGTGTCGCTTGGCTTAGTCATACAGCAACCTCGGTGCAACTTTTTGGCCTAAAAACAATATTGTGAGGTGTGAGGTGTTCAGAATAGACTGGAAATGAGTGGAAATTATTGTTATTGAGGTTAATAATACCGTAGGAGCAAAATTACCCCCAAATTCTGTGATTTTAGCTGTTTTTATGTTTTTTTCAAAAATCATCCAGATCCAAAACCAAAACACGAAAGGGTGGTTTTGGCAAAACCAAGCCAAAACCAAAACACGAAAATGGAATTAGAACCAAAACCAAAACACAAAACACGAAAAGTGCCCACCGCATATCTCTATGTATGACACTTGGTCATTAACCTTAACTCAATCCTTTCGTAGTCACTGAAGATATATTGTTGAACTTTGCAAAAACAGATTGATCCTAATGGTGCACTATTAAATGAAAAAAAACAGGGTCTTCTGTACAACGGCAAGGACTTGTGATTCATTTTTACCTATTTTTTTATATATATATTTTTTATTGTTTCATGAATGCATGTGACCAAGTAGAGATGTGTCAAACCTTCTAAAGAGAATAGGTTAGAAGTTGCCAATGGCAAACAACCAATTTAAATTGATACAGGAAATTTTATTAACTGTAACAGTGCAGTGGAAACATTTTTTCCTCATTTTATGTATTAGCAGGTGCCTACAAGTTGGTAGGTGCATAGTGGATGTGAGCAAGGAGGTTAATCCACACATTGACTCCAAAGCAGAGTAGGTTTTATTGAAGCTAAAAGGACACTGATGACAGAAGATAAAGTGCAATTAATATGATAAGGTATCAATCTCTCCTCGACTAAGTACTGTACAGCCATACAATATTTTGACGCTCCAATAAACAGTGACCCTTTTATAGAGCCAATTAAACAACATGTGCCTGCCATTTAATAAGCCTGACTCATACATGTGATGTTATTGTGGCTGTTGAGTCATGCACAATAACACAGATGTGATGTTATTGTGGCGGATGAGTCATGCACAATAACACTCAGTTAAGAGACAGTTTGTAGCGTTTAGTCATTTAACTACATGTTAACAGTTTGGACTAATAAAAAGGCTGCAAAGAAAAATCTGTAAACTTGTATTATCTAGAATCTCTTGAATTAAATGATGGACTTCTGTCTGTAGTGTGAAGATTATTAGTTTACTATGCTCTCATGGGATTTGTAGTAGACAGCCCTATATTGAAGGTGCGTACACACACACTGATGCAGGTTAACGCCCAATACTTGTGCCCGGAGGCATGTAGTCAGTATCAGCCCCGCCTCCATACCTTATAACTTCTTGTGATGCAGATTCAACTAGACTGCACATTGGCATCGCAAGTGCATACACACAGTGCGATATGCACTGTGTTTCCATGCGATATGGACTATACAGTCCATATCACACAGAAAATTGCACCGTGTGTATTCAGCTTAAGTTTGTATTGACAGACATACAGCTAATAATGTCTTACAAATTTATAAAATTGACTGAAATAAATACAAAATAACCTGGAAGGCACCTTGCACTATCTAAGGTCAGGTGTATGAAAAGAAGCAGCTTTTTGTTTCATATCCTGTTTAGCTGCACTCTTTTCACCCAAATAAATACAGCATTATGTCTTATAGGTTCTTTATATGGTGCCCTACTGAAGTACATTATTATAAATTAAACCCTGACTCCCTGGCTCTCTTTGGGGACAATGTTCTATACTAAGGGGAGATGAGGGAGCAAATTTAATAATGCAGAGAAAATCCCCAAAGGGATTTTCTCTGTCTGCAGCCTGCTAACGCTATGATATCGCGCCGCCATAGGAACCTATGGCAGCACTAAGTGTCCCAGGTGTTACTAAGGAGAGAGGTTATTTACCATTGGGTGTCTTCTCCAGTGTCGGCTTCCTCACCTCTAGCTGTCGGTATCTGCTTCTCCTCACTGAAAAAGCGGGAAATACCAGGACTGAGGAGAACGGTGAGTACACATTGAGTACTCTCACTCCCCTCGTCGAAGCAGGAGCGTCTTTTTGTCCACAATAAGTGGAGTATTAGTACAATGACTTCGTTTCCACAATATGAAGGATATTTAGGTGCTGTTGTACAGCTAACTTGGTTGATTCACAACGAATGTCACATGATCAAAAGAGCCAGACTTTACACTTGCAGAGAGTTATCATGGCAATATGTTTTTGAAAGGCCCTTCCTTCAACCAAACTGATTACACATATAGTTGTTCCTACTACTGTATGCACATGCAGATGACATAACATTTCAAGTAACCCCAACTGTAGACATCTCTTTTCATAATAGAAATACTTGCGTTTGAGTCATGCAAGAATTTAAGTGCATCAAAAATGTGTTTATAAACCTATAAAGAATATAAATTGAATTACAAAATAGTGGCACAGTGGTTGTCATCTCTGCGAGATTTGTATAATCTTTCTATTTTAATATGTTTTTTTGCCAGGTGCACCATTTTCTTCCCACAGTCCAAAAACATATTAGTATCTAGTTGCCAGGTGCGCCATTTTCTTCCCACAGTCCAAAAACATATTAGTATCTAGTTGCCAGGTGCGCCATTTTCTTCCCACAGTCCAAAATCATATTAGTACTGTAGCTAGTTGCCTTCCTGTGAAATTGTACTATTTTCACGGTGCGGTAGGGAATTTATATTTTAAGCTCCAGTGTGGTAGGGACTGGGAACACATTATGGAAAATAGTGGGTCTGTAAAATAAATTATTATGAAAAATCAATATTAAAATGACTGCACTTGAAGCTCTGAGACCGGCACAACCTCCATGTGTCCTAGAAATGTTGACTTTTTTTAGGTTGCACTGAACTCTTAAGTGGCAGCATGTGCCACATGTTGTCTGATGGAACAGACTTTTTTACACAGTTCTATGTGTTATAGCAAAGCAGTAACTGACCTGTCCATACAGTGGTGCGATTGGTTCATACAGCACGCTATGGGGTCACATCCATTTAATAAAGGTTGCTCTATTTGTTAGTCTTGAAGATGAGGGGCCGGGGATGTTTGACGCCTGAGATCGCCGGAGGTGAAAGATGCCAGCCGA
This sequence comes from Pseudophryne corroboree, assembly GCF_028390025.1. Classification (NCBI taxonomy): domain Eukaryota; kingdom Metazoa; phylum Chordata; class Amphibia; order Anura; family Myobatrachidae; genus Pseudophryne; species Pseudophryne corroboree. The sequence continues at coordinate 217,497,050 of NC_086450.1, forward strand.
TCTTAGACATTTTTTTTAAAGGGACATTAACTTACCAGGCACGGTTTTGCTTTGTAAGTGACTGCCCTTTTAAGAAAACCTCCAAGATTAGCCGGCATCTCACACCTCCGGTAATCTCAGACGTCATTACATCCGGCCCGCTATTTCTTTTCCCAACTTTACACAGGCATATTACACCCACAACGACTTTATGTCCAACAAAATGTTATTAGGAGGTGATCAATAGTTTGATATTTTAGAACAATGCTTACAGTTATTGCAGGCTTATGAAAATCATTACTAGTTACTGATTGTTATGCTTGTCTTTCTCTGCTATTTCATTAACCAGCAAATACAATAAAAGTTCTTTACAGAAAAGAAGTGTAAGACTCTCTGCTGTGAAAAGTATTCCTACTCTCAGCATGTCGCAAACCCACAAAGGTTATTGATATGCCGAGCAACGGCCTTTAAGTCAACCCCAGATGTCTGCACGCAAACAAATGCAGAAACCACATTATACTTCTAGCTCAATTAGAACTGGAAAGAAAATAGCCAGGTAAAAAGTTTGTTTTTTTCTAATTCCTCTTCACACTCTGTGTAATAAGGCTTAAAATAGAAATCCTCAGCTAAGTAAACCACCAAGGCAGGTGATTCGTTCTATACTTTCTTCCAATGTTTTATCTACAGTGCAATGGACAGGAAAATTAGATTCCTCCTTCTGAGTATCCTATTTATTTGCATTTGCTAAATATATTATGCTAATTATTACTTATAGTAAGAAAATCTGGAACCAACTGACAGCTCAAGTTAGATGTTTATGTAACACTCAAGTGACTAAGTTGGTGATTGCAATGTTTTAATTACTATTATTTTCCATATAGCAATCATAATTACGATATGGAACAATACACTCCTGCTGCACATACTGGGAGCTCATATTTAGACGTTTACCAGATTTCTTGGTGAATCATATTTTTATGATGCACTTATAACATTTATTCTGTTCTGATGAATTCTGAATACAAATCATTGATGTAACCACTTATATAACCACACTGTTGCGTAACACATTAATAGGAACACTGTCACTGTATTATGTTGAATAGGCTATGATTGCTTTAAACAGAGAAATTAATTTTAAGTTCTCTGCAATGTATAAAACTGGCATTTAGTAGCCTAGTGACTTTTAGGTACCAATCTTCTTATAGAAACAATCAGTGGTGTTTACATCATACCTCCCAACTGTCCCGATTTTCGCGGGACAGTCCCGTTTTTGGGGACTGTCCAGCTGTCCCACCCGCGGGCCGCAGTGTCCCGCGGTGGGGGGGGGGCAGTTGGGAGGCTCCTGTCATCGCTGCCCTGCTTAGCAGAGCAGCGGTGAAAAGACGCTGTGCGCATGCGCACAGCGTCTATTCAGCGCAGACAGTGGGAGAGAGGGCATGCCAGCAGCTCACAGAGCGCTGGGCATGCCCGCTCAGTGACAAAAATGGGGCGTGGCTCGCGATTGCGGGTCCTCCACGAAGCCACGCCCCCTTTTCATAGGCCGTGCCCCCTTTTCAGCTGCGCGCGCGGCTTCGCCACGCATGTGTCTCTCTTCATAGGATTACAAAGTTGGGAGGTACGGTTTACATTCAGGTTTGTAACAAACCAAAAAAGCACACTAATGGGCAAAACCATGTTACACTGCAGCTGGGGCAGATGTAACATGTGCAGAGATATTTAGATTTGGGTTGGTTCTATGCATGGTAAATACTGTCTGCTTTATTTTTACACTGCAAGTTAGATTTTGGTTTGAACACATCCCACCCAAATCAAACTCTCTCTGCACATGTTATATCTACCCCACCTTCAGTGCAGCATGGTTATGCCCATTAATGTGCTTTCTTGGTTTGCTAACAAATTTCAATAAGGCCCTATGAGGGGAATGCAATGAGGACCGTTTTTTTCACCTAGGTGAAATAACTGCACTTTTCTATAGTTTTAGAGCGAATGTGCATTCGCCTTATTCAATAGCAGTAATTGTTTCGC